>NC_136061.1:638985068-639586308 GCF_964261635.1 Lissotriton helveticus | reverse complement strand
GGGAGATAGGCCTCAGGTTAGACATGTTGGTCCAAGGAACAGATGAATTCTTCCTAATAGGTCTAACTAGGGCTTTTTTCCAGCACTGTGGGACAACTCCAGATGTAAGTGAGAGGTTCACCAGTTTCTGAACATCAGGGCCTAGTGTACTCCCTAGTGGGCCCATAAGTCTGGCTGGAAGCAAGTCCGCGGGACTTCCACTTTTAATGTCCGTAAACAATCTCTGAACCTCTGCTAACGATATCTCAGGGAAATCATTGAAAGAATAGATGTTAGTAGATGCAGTCTGTACCAGAGTAGGGTTATCCTGGCTACTTATGCCAGAACTATGTGCCTCTATTTTATTATAGATAGCATCGATTTTGTCAGTGAAGAAGCAGGAGATGCTGTCACAAAGATGTTGTGAGGCCATGTCTGCGCTTTCATTATTTGAATGCACACTTTATCTTTCATATTCACTATTGATTCACTTTGTGCACTACCCATACGAGAATCCTGCAGGAGTAGCGAACCGTAATTGATTATGTTATCCTAATTGGTACAAGTGTGGCCAACTGGCATGGGCGTAAATTTAGGATGGTGAGTGTAAAAATTCAGGACAAGGGCTGAGTCAAAATTCAGGACAAAAATTCGGGGCAACAGGTATGTTTTGCTGACACATCAGAGGATGTCATGCAATAGTATATAAATAAATAGGTAAGGATCATAAGGACAAGTCACTTCTCCTGCCCTGTCACTTCTCCTACCCCATCACCGCTCCTTCCCTGTCATTTCCCCTGCCTCGTCACTGCTCCTGGCCCTCTGCTCCTGCCCCGTCACTGCTCCAGCCCGTTCACTGCTCCTGCATGTTCACTGCTCCTGCCCGTTCACGTAGCCTGGCCGTTATCTGCTCCTGCCCGTTCACTGCTCCAACCCGTTCACCACTCTTGCTCATGCCTAATCACTGCTCCTGCCCCGTCACTTCTCCTGCCCCATCACTTTTCCTGCCCCATCACTTCTCCTGCCCTGTCACCGATCCTGCCCGTTCACTGCTCCTGGCCTTTCACTGCTCCTGTCCAGTCAGTACTCCTGCTAATGCTCTTGCCTCGTCATTTCTCCTGCGCCCTCACTTCTCCTACCCCATCACTTCTCCTGCCCCGTTCACCACTCCAGTTCGTTCACCGCTCCTGTCCATTCACCGCTCCTGCCCGGTCACTGCTCCTGCTCATGCCTAATCACTGCTTCTGCCCCGTCACCTCTCCTGCCCCGTCACCTCTCCTGCCCCATCACATCTCCTGCCCATCACCTCTCCTGCCCGTCACTTCTCCTGCCCTGTCTCCTCTCCTTCCCTGTCGCCTCTCCTTCACTGTCGCCTCTCCTGCCCTGTCCCTTCTCCTGCCCTGTCCCTTCTCCTACCCTGTTCCTTCTACTGTCCCGCCACTTCTTCTGTCCCGTCACTTATCCTGTCCCGTCACTTATACTGTCCCGTCACTTCTCCTGCCCGTCACTTCCGCTCCGTTCACTGCTCCTGCCCCGTTCACTGCTCCTGTCTGTTCACATCTCCTGCCCAGTTACCGTTCCTGCTTATGTCTAATCGCCACTCCTGACCCACCTCTTCTCCTCCCCTGTCACCTCTTCTGCCTCATTACCCCTTCTGCTTCATCATCTCCTGCCGTCACAATACCTACCCATCATGTGACCTGCCCGTCACGTCACCTTCCCGTCACGTCACCTGCCCATCACATCACCTGCCCATCACTTCTCCTGCCCGGTCAGTTCTCCTGCCCGGTCATTTCTCCTACCCGGTCACCTCTCCTGCCCTCTCACCCCTCCATCCCCATTGCCTCTCCTTCCCCGTCACTTCTCCTGCCCCGTCACTTCTCCTGCCCTGTCACTTCTCCTGCCCCATCACTGCTCCTGGCCCGTCACTGCTCCTGCTCCATCACTGCTCCTGCCCCGTTCACTGCTCCTGCCCCGTTCAGCTCTCCGGTCCCTTCACCACTCCCGCCCGGTTACCACTCCTGCACATACTGATCACGTCACCTGCCCGTCACGTCACCTGCCCATCACGTCACCTGCCCATCACGTCACCTGCCCATCACTTCTCCTGCCCGGTCAGTCCTCCTGCCCGGTCATTTCTCCTACCCGGTCACCTCTCCTGCCCTCTCACCCCTCCATCCCCATTGCCTCTCCTTCCCCGTCACTTCTCCTGCCCCGTACCTTCTCCTGCCCGACACTTCTCCTGCCCCATTACTGCTCCTGCCCCGTCACTGCTCCTGCTCCGTCACTGCTCCTGCCCCGTTCCCTGCTCCTGCCCCGTTCAGCTCTCCGGTCCCTTCACCACTCCCGCCCGGTTACCGCTCCTGCTCATCCTGATCACATCTCCTGCCCCGTCACTTCTCCTGCTCGTTCACTTCTCATGCCCATCACTTCTCCTGCCTGTCACTTCTCCTGCCCGGTTACCACTCCTGCCCGGTCACCTCTCCTGCCCCGTCACCTCTCCTTTATTGTTGCCTCTCTTGCCCCATCACTTCTCCTGCCCCGTCACTTTTCCCACCCCGTCACCACTCCTGCCCATTCACTGCCCCTGCCCATTCACTGCTCCTGTCCGGTCAGCACTCCTGCTCATGCCCAATCACTGCTCCTGCCTTATCACTTCTCCTGTCCGATCACTTCCCCTGCCCCGTTCACTGCTCCCATCTGCTCACTGCTCCTATCAGTTCACTTCTCCTGCCCGGTTACCGCTCCTGGTCATGCCTAATCACCACTCCTGCCCCGCCACTTCTCCTGCCCGTCACCTCTGCTTTCTTGTCACCTCTCCTGGCCCGTCACTGCTCCTGATCTGTCACTTCTCCTGCCCTATCACTCCTCCTGACCTGTCACTTCTCTTGCGCCGTCACTTCTCCTGCCCTTTACTTCTCCTGCCCGGTCACCTCACCTGCCCCATCCCCTCTCCTTCCTGTCGCCTCTTCTGTCCCGTCACTGCTCCTGTCCTGTTCACTCTGTGTACAACATTGACAAATTACACAAGGTGGCAAATTCCCTACAGTACTCTGTTTGGGGGAAGCTCCTCTGTAATTAACAACTCTGATCTCACTGGCACATGATATGCTAAAGGCAGAGGGCGGGCGCTGTGTCATTCGAAAGGGGATAATCACCCTCAATCGGAATGACAAAGGGTCTGCCCCTCGGTCTGTGCGAGCTCAGGGAGGGCTGCTGCAGCCTCTGGAGTTCAACAGAGAAGTGCGAGCAGCCCCTGAGAACTTTTAATCTCTAGGGGCTTCTCGCAGGGAACGCTGTAATTAATGTCCAAAATTACGGACAAAAGGCGTCCGTGAAAAGGAATTATTATGGACAACGGGCATCACACCAAAATGACGGATGGTCCGTGAAATTTACAGACGGTTGGTCACCCTAATTAGTACTTAATAGCTGTTCCAAATTATCCGTGATTAAGGTCTTAACAAGACCGAAACGCATAGGGAATTAGTTGGTCTCTTTAAGATAACTGTTTGATATTACGGAGTAATGGAATAAAGACAATGACTTACCTTCACTCGTGAGTGCGATCCAACTTCTTTTTGAAGTATTGTGGTTGACACGGCATGGCTCTGCCATTGTAATGGACCCGCACTGCCATAGTTGAGCCAATGGTATCCAGCTAAAAAGTGAGCCGCTTTTCATTTGGATATATTTGTATTCAAATAACTTTTTCTTTTTTTATTTGAAACCCTTCCATCAGAATCGCTGGATAGAGCTGGGGAGTTATTTGAAGATAACAGATCTGCAGAGGAAATAATAAATGTTTGAATTAACCATCAAGTTCCTTGGGCAGTGTTATAATAGATACTTTGCTTCCTCTGAGAATTTGTTATCACTTGCTCCCCTCTCCTCATAGTCCTCTAATATCCTGAGTCCCTCTGTGGCTGAAATATCGTAGAACTGAGGGGGCTTGACATAGTAGTTTTACTAATGGTATGTAATATTTTATTAGCTTTATTAAGTGTTCCATTCTCTGGGACACAAGAGTTTATGAATCTAACAAATGAACCCATGGGGAGAACTGTGATCACAAGTAAGTATGATTTTAAAAAGTTAATGCTATCGTATAAACAAAGGTTTGCCAGGAAGTACCTAATATTTTGCGAAGTAATGCCAAATTATGATTTCGATCTTAGATTTGCTACCAAAATTGTGAGTGTTTAAAATGTAAGAATTGCCTAAATGTGTTGCTCATATTCTGGAATTAGATGAGGTATAGAGTCAAAAATTCAAAATCTCTACTTGTGGACTGCATTGACTATGTCAGTTTAGACTATCCCATTGTTTGGGTGCAGATTGCATTGCAGCCCTCCTAAAGTAAAATGTTGGCCTCAAAAGTGTTCTAGGATTTGTGTGACGGTAGAGACGATATCCAAACATTATGATTACATACATTTTCTATTCTTGCACTCGTAACATCATGTACTCAACGGATTTGTGCACATACTTGTTCTCCATTTAAGGGAATGAAATATTTTCACCAGTAAATTTAATTTTAGATGGATTACCAGTTTATGAGCACTATCTAAATGGTTTATGAATAAATGAACATTATTTTGAGATTGCCAGCCAACAGATAAGCTGGACTATGACATATTTCAAGCCCATTTCTTTTCTCACAAGTCATTGGCTCTCTCACTCTCCCTCTTTCTGGCTGTCACTTAATTCTATTTGTGTGTGAAGCATGCTAAAAATGCACGCTTTACTAACCAACTCTTTCCTTCTGACTCAACATTTTGTGACTCGCTTCTGTTGTTTACTTTACGTGTTCTTTGCTGTTCTTCTTCTTTGAGCCTCATTTTATATTTCAGGGTTTTTGTCTATTTTCCCGTTCCAGTCTTCTTTTCCATCACTTTTATTGAGTGCTCTTGCTGTGCCTTTTTTCCACCATCCTCAACATTTTTCCTTTTTGCTTGCAGAGAATCTCTACCATTCTTCTGTCTACCTGTCTCTCACAGTATCCATCATGTGTATATATTTCATGTCTCAGTATCATTCTTTCCCCCTTCCAGAGTTGATCTTCCCTCTTAATTTCCATGTTTTTCCTCGCTTCTCACACCTAACCTTTCTCCGTTTTTTCCCTTGCTGCTTGTGTGTGGGGCGGTGCATTTCGTGTCTCATGGTGCAGTGGGAAGCAGCCCTGCAGCAGCCTGCTCCTCCAATGTTCAAAACGCAGAGTGATTTCCAGCCCGGCGCTGTCTGCCACCACCGCCAGCAATGCCATGTTAGTCTCATCCAGTTTGGCTTCTCTTCATTTCGCAATGTCTTTTTATAGCCATGACATGTAAACGTTTAATCCTTCCTACCACGAGGACTCAGTTTTATTTCATCATTAATGAATTTTTTCATTACCTTCATGCCTTTTAGCCATGTAGACCTGCACATTCTTGGGACCAAAGAGTTTGTGATACAACTTGGTACACTGCTACAGCTCAATAAAATGAGAGATAATGGTAAGGGCTAAACTTGTCTGCTCCTGACTGAAGCCACTTGTGACCATAGAAAAAAATCACCCTGTTCTCCTTGATCCTAACTCTAATCGTAGATTAGAATCATTTGGTCTTGATTGTTCATAGCTGTAACTAGAGATTAGAACCATCTGTTCCCTTGTGTTCCCAGGAGGATCCTAGCTCCAATGAGTTTCTGTAACCATCCACTTCTGAATGACCCCATTCATGACTAATTCCACCTCTGATCAGAGACTACATCCAGCTATTTTTAATTTACCCCCTGCTGTAACCAGAGGCTAGAACCACAAACACCTAATACTTGTCACTTGTAACCAGGTAGTAGATTAACTTGGTTATCACTGATCCCAGATGTAACCATATGCTGAACCCATTTGTTCCTTATCCCACTTATTTAGAAAACCAGAACAATCAACTTCTTACTGATCCTGATTTTATCCGGATGCTAGAGCTATCATTTTCAATTGAACAGTTCCAATCTCTTTCCTGACACTAGAATCACCCAGCCTTGGCTAATTACTATTGTCAGTTACCATAGGCTACAAACATGCATCTATGAGGAATCCCTGCTGAAATTGAAACTAGGGCCACCCACTCCTGCTTGATTGAAGGAGTAGGCAAAGATTAGAAATGTCCACTTCTGTTATTTTTTTACTTGTGATAAGGCTATATTTGGGCACTCCAAACATTTCCGTAACTAGAGATACTTATGTGCAATGAAAAACATCCTGAGCTACTAGTATTATTAGTGCTGTAAAAGTGACCACGCTAGGCAGGGTTACAAAAGCAAGATTATTAGCAGTGATCACCTCAGTACATCAGGAAGGATTCCCAACGGTAATGTAAAAAAATTCTAGCAGTTTTGAATGCCTCAACATGGGTATTTCATACAAGTGAGAGCTGCAATGGCCCTTACACCAAAGGCATGATATCATTAATAAATCTGCCCAACGCCACATGATTTATCACTCAAATATCAGCTTTAAATATATTTTAAAAGTTGAGGCATGTTTCTCGAAAAATCAGTTCTTCACAGATTTTCACCTCAAATACACACTCACATTTTCTGTATGCACATATTGATTAAATCAAGTAAAAGTGTCTAATATCGTAGGCTGAGCTACACTCCATAGAGCTACTCTCAGGTAGGTGGAGAGCCACCAGTAGTTGATAAGCGACTCGTTAGAGAAGCATGGACTACAACAAGTCAGTTCTAATTGATCCCTTCTCTAAACTGATCCACAACCTCCAATCCTGAATGGTTCCACTATAAACAGACACTTGAAACATCTACTCCTCCTAGAGCCTAAATTTGTATCCATACTACAATTATTCACTTCTGATCCCACCCGTGATGAACCTCAGCTGTAAACAAAGGCTAGCCAAAAATAACGGCGCTGCTTTGTAACTAGAGTCTAAAGCCATGCACTAGGGGATTCCAGCTGCATTCAGAGTCTAGAATCCTCCTAGCTTTAACCAAATAAATAAACCATGTATGCTTAAGCCTGGCTATCACCATAGACTTGAACCTTCTGCTCCTAACTGATTACAGATGTACCTAGAAACCATGACTACTTAATTCTGGGTTAGCTCTGTTGTAGCCAGGCAAATTAACTTTCTCAAATTGAGAGATTTTGGCTGTAATCAGGACAAGATTCATCGACCCCTGGCTGAGTCTACTTCTAACCTAAGGCTTGAACCTGGCTGATTTCTGGTTTGATCAAATACTAGAATTATCCTCTCCAAAGTAGAATCTTTCGCTTCTGGTTGATGTCTGTTCTAGTCAGAGGCGATAACCAATTGCTCTGGACTACTCCCAGCAATACCTAGGTAATGTATCCATTTATTCCTCTGTTTTTGGTACAAAGGAGCTAGAAAAAACACTACTGAATGATATAGGCACTAAATAAAGTCTAGAACTATCTTCTCTTGACTTATCCCAGCTGTCACCATAGACTAGAAATGTTCAATAATGAACGAGCCTCATCATTAACAGGTTAAAACCATCCACTTTCTATTGACACACTGTACTGCAGAGGGAGCCCTGCTGTAAGCAGAGACCAGCACTCTACAACCATAAATAAATCCAGCTGTAACTACAACCACCCACTACTGAGTCAGCCGTACTATTAACTGAAAAAAATAGTTAACTCCTTACTGACCCCCCTATAGCCAGATATCGAACCCATGCACCCCTGACTGAGTCCAGCGCACCCAAAACACCTGAGCATATCTCTATATATTGATTCTAGCTATTGTACACTGAGACTAGCACCACCCACACCTGGCTAAGTCTACCTTTTCTCCCAGACTTGCACCACCCATTTTTGACTGATCCCAGACCCTTCCCCTCGCAAATGACCCACAGTGTAACCCGAGATTCCCTGTCTTTTGAAGGATGTGACTTGATACTGTATGTTTACTATCCTGTGGTATCTCTTAGAATTTCTTTTTAAACAGCTATACTTCTGGTACGAATTTTTACACACTTCCAAACAATTAGGCAATTTGGTATGCCATAAAGTGCGTTTAATTGTTCATACATGAATTAACCCGTTGGACACGCATCTTAAGTTCTTGAAAACTTGCGAACAGAGTCAAATCCAGTTTTTAAAGCATTTATACGAACTCACTGGATCCTCGTAACACAGGCTTAGTGAATAGGGGCCAGATGTAGGAGAGCAAATACCGGTCGGTAACGGACGATTTCGGCCGTTACCGACCGGTATTTGGTGATTGAGATGTAGGGGCCATCATTTTACAGATTCGGTAAATTTACCGAATCAGTAAATTTACCGATTCTGTAAAATACCGAATCGGTAATTTTACCGATTCGGTAAATCCACATGTAGGTGACACTCCTAAGAGTGCCACAGGCCCTTAAGAGTCGGTATTTTACCACCCAATCCTATTGGGTGGTAAAATACCGAATGCAGGTGTGCATGCACATCTGTCCATGCACACCTGTGCCATGTGACACACAGACATGCCCTTAGGGCATGTATGTGTGCCACATGTCACACATGCCTGTATTTGGGGTGCTACAGGGTGTCAAAGTGACACCCCCTGCACCCTTGCAGGATTCGGTATTTACTGATTCGGTAAATACCGAATCGGTATTGCCCATTGATTCCTATATAAATACCGAATGTTACCGATTCGGTAATTCCAAATAAAAAAATACCTACATCTCCCTCCTTCATATTTACCGATTCATAAATACCGAATCGGTAAAATTCGGTATTTATGAGTCGGTAAATTGAAGTTACCTACATCTGGCCCTAGATCTTTTAATTGAATGCTAGGCTGATGTTGGAGTAGGCAGCAAGAGCACCAAATGCCAAAATGACACGTTTTTTCTCACGGGGCTCTTTAGAGCAGTAAAATCCAGTTCGCTTAAATTGGTTCAGAGCAGCAGTGAAAATATTTTCTAGTAGCCGAGCGACCCTTTCACATCCACTCTAGACATCCCTGCTACCGCTCATTAACTGTGCATTGAGAGCAAACTCATATCACAAATCAAAATACACAGAAAAACAGCCAGATGGGTTATTCCTTCACAGGCCATGGGGCACGCTGGCATGTTCTGCTTCGTAGCTCTACACTCCATTGACCGGCTCTGCTTTCTTATTCTCTCTCTCCTGGGGCTCTCCCCCTGTCGAATCTATTCATCATGTCTCTACCTACCAGCCTCTCCTTTCTTTCTGTGTCGCTCCACTGCCTCCTTCTGTCCAAGTCATTCACGTCTTCGTGTTGTTTCTCCCTTCTCTCTGTACATTTATTTTGCACACCATTGTTAAGTATTAACCTTAAAAGGCAATCTCTCGTTATCCTCCCCCCTTTAGAATTCCAGGTTTTCGAATACAACGAAATAGAACTTAATTGCACGTAAACCTTGTTGGTTTTTATTATTATTGTATTGATTGTTTATTACTTTTAGTAACCTCGGTGAGCTAGAGCGTGGCGGGAAAAGATTGATTATGTTCTTCATATGAAGTACCTGCGCATTGGAGCCTTAAAAAGAGGCAGGAAAGAGCCAATGAAATAAAGTGCCGAGTTGTGCCTCCGTGGCACCATTTCTGCATCCGGTTGACAGCCCCAATGACTGTGCCGTCCTTTGGCCAATTTTCACCCTTGCTGCCACTGTCACATTTCTGCAAAAATGCCTCTCCAGGGCTGTTCATCGCAAAAATTCCTAAAATTGTGCAACTATCTTAGCCAAGTAACCATTTCCAATGCTGTTTTTTTTTAACCATTCAGCACACTGTATTCTTGACCACACAGGGACGGTGACCCCCCACCTTTGGTGACATGTTACTCCTTGTCAAGGGGGTCGTTTTTTCAGTCTTGAGCTTTAATTTTATAGACCATTGTAAGCTGACACTTGTGAGCCTTTGCCTCCATTGCAGAGCAATGCTACAAGTACGGGAATTCAAAGATGTAGTCAATGAAAACCCAGCACTAGCAGCAGGGTGTCCCGATAGAATGGAGCTAGATGACCACTCAGTTGTTTGCATTGTTCCTGGCGGCATTCTTTATCAATGTGTTGTGAATGTCATCTTGTCTCTCAGCTACACAGCGGCCCTTGCAATTGCCAATGATGATTTTCACTACAATGACTCGTTAGTGCCATCAGAAAGAGCTGTACAATTGAAGCTGCAATTTTAGATTTCTTCTTTTCTTACACACTTTATATTTGTTTGTCAAAAATATGAGCTGGTCTTTTTTCAATGTATAGATTGCTTTACCCTCTCCAACTGTTGATTTTTGTTGTTTTACGTTTTCATGGTAGTTTTTCTAGAGTTGGGTAATAAGCCAAATCTTGACATGTGTTCTTTCGAGGTAGAAAAGTAAAAAGAAAATAAGCATATAGATCGATCTTGCATTTGAGTCTTGATTAAAGATTAAAAGCTGCCTACTGCAGTGAAGTCAATAAGGGATTGATTTCTCTACATATAGGTCTATAAGTTAAAGAATGTAATTTTGATGTTTCAGATCACTTTTGAGATGTGAAATAGTCCATCAGGGATTTCAGTGCAAGTACTCCATAGGAAGTGGAATGAGGCACCTAACAGCCAATACAATTAAGTGGGAGAGACATACCCTTTGGGTGGAGCCAAAGAGTAGAATTGATAACAGGCTATATACAGGTGTGCAGTCAAGCCAGACCTAACACACAGAAATGTCTCTGAAGATCAAGATTTTAATGAGATATATTCTTCTGTTGAAACTATGTAAGACCGGACTTACGTGAGCTGTCAATGTGTTTTGTGATTTGATGGTTTGCTCTTGTTTAATTTTGTTTTATAATCGGGAATGCAGTATACAGTGGACACATTTGAGCATGTTTATGTTTAATGTTTCTTGGCAATCAGCATATTAAAATACATATGTATAAGGAGGTAGCCTGGACAGATGCATTCGTGTGGTCTTAGAGGTAACATTCTTGTCAGGTTCTTCGCATTCGTATTTAATGTGTATGAGACATTTTTTTCACACTAGGGATTTGAAACAGAAGTCGGTGTACATTAGGGGAATGTGAGGTCATTCCCGTTCCTTTCCAACATTAGCCTCTGGTATATGATACACAGGGCTATAAGACATGTATTTTGAACAAGAAATGTATAATAGTGATGCATGTGTCCTGTAAGGTAGAATAACTGATATGTGACTGCATTGTAAATTACATTTAGTAATTGAACTGTAACAAAGAGTGCTCTAAAATGAGAGCATGTGAGCCTTTCTGGAAGAAGATTGATTGCTGAAACAATTGTGTTTGTAGGATGCTTTTGCATTCAACCTTGTATTCTGTCTGGAGAGACTATCTTGGAAAGTTCGACCACCCGTAAACATATAGGATTTCAGACAACCTTACGGAAGTGGATTCAGCCTTCTCCAGTGTTTTAAATCCTTCACCTGATTTTCTAAGTTTGCATTGTCCAGAAAGTACTCTCTGTACATATTAACTGATCAACTTGAGTCAGGTGCGAGTAACCACTGCCTTTTTGCCTTTTCCGTTAGTATGCGCACTTGGGTGAGTGGAGCAGTTGCTTTACTGCGGCTACTTGGACAGGTTTAGAGCAAGGTAAGAGGTGGACCACCAGAAAGGGGGTGCCATAATTTAGATACAGGCCACAGATGTTGCACCTAGTACTGGGCCAGTGTGGAGTACCTTCACTAAATTGCCCTCAGAGTTAATCCTGAACTGCCATTAGTTGTGATAGTCATTCTGAACTTGACATACTTTCCTAAATCCAGACACTTGTGGACACTCCTCTTTTCCAAACAAAGTTTCACTCTTTCATTATTACGTTGTGGATTTTTTCTATGTTCTCTCCATAATTTTGAGAAATCTTGGCCTAATAGTTGATAGCCCAGGTTATGATCTCAAGTGATGCTTGTTTTCTGAATGTACAGTTTGTGTAATTGTTGCTGAAGCATACCGCCCCCCTTATAATTGTGAACTGCACCTTTTTCTGCCATTGTATCCATTATGGGTAGACCAGTATCGATTCATCTTTAAAAATAGTCCACACAGTCTCCTGCCATGCTTTTCTTTAATCATTAAGTATGCCAAGATATCACCCTGAAAGTGGTACGTACTATTCATGCCACCAAATTTCCCGTGTGAATCTTTTAAACACTGTAGAGGCTCATGCTGTTCTAAAACACATCTGCTTACATTGTTGTTTACTGGATGATGTCTCGGTTCGGTTCAAAAACTTTATTCGATTCATACAAAGAATCATAAAAGTATACATTTTAAATTACAAAACATGATTACAATTTTAAAATGAACCATCTGTAATTTACACATTTAGAAAATTAAAAAGCATAAACTAATACATTCCAGAGATCATTTGACTGAATAAGGACATACAGACAATAGGACCCATACTAATCACCCTAGGCCAGCCAGTATTATTACACACAATAATTATAATTGAGTGGCCATCATACAGCAACAGATAAATACAGGTTCCCACAACAATGTATAAGTCTAAGGCCAAAATTTAGCCATACCGTTTCCTAATCTGGAGTGACACTCGTATAAAATTTAACATGGCGGAACATACTCGAAGAGTTGATAGCGATAACAAGTAGTCAAAACCTTCTTTATAATTACATGGTTGCCGCCTCTTCAGGATAGGTTTGATAAATCTAATCCTTGGTTCCTGATATAAAGAACAAAAGAGGACAACGTGTAAGGTATTCTGACTAGCTCTGTTATTGCATGGGCAAGGGGGCAGCCTCTCACACCAACCCCCTTGTTTTGGAAAGGCGAAAAGAAAGTGAAGAATGTTTAGCCTAAACCTTGTGAGATAAAACCACCATTGCACATGGGTTGTGAAAGTTAAATAAAACTGGTGCTGTATTTTATCCGAACATAATGTGTTTAAGGATTTCCTGTAACTTGTTTTAATTTGGGTTTTAATGTCTCCCTGGATATTTTCAGGGTTGTCATAAACATGACTCAAACCTATTTTATGCAACATATTGCTGACATATGACAACCAAGGGATCTGCTTTGCATTATCAAGACTCTTACAGTCTAGGAGAATATCTCTAGAAAACTGGAGGTCCTCAGATAGCCATATTTTACCCCATAATAACAAAGGCGAGAGACGAATGATATCAGTCACATAACTCATTCCCATTTCATCATGGCAGAAAATATTTGATGAACCCAATGGAATGGATAATACGCGTTTGAAAAATTTATTTTCCATGACCTGTATTGTGACAGGACTTTCAGTCCCCCATACCCCTGCCCCATAAGTGGCCACAGATAGACATTTAGATCTATACAGGGTTTTTAGGTGTGCCACCGGTTTTTGACCCAGCTTACCACAAAAGCGGAACAGGCCCTCTATGGATCGACTGGCACTCTGTGCTCGAGCCTTCATTAATGGGGCCCAGCTCAGTTTGTTATTAAAGAGATTTCCCAGGTAATTAAAGTTGTCTACCTTTTCAATGGTAAAATCATTTACCATGAACTTCCTGGATTTTGACCCTTTTGGACCACAGACCATTGCGAAAGATTTTGCAAAATTTACCTTCAGATCCAGGTCCAGCATGAAGGTATTAAAGGCATCAAGACAAACCTGCATACTATTTCCTGTAAGGGTCATTAGTACCGTGTCGTCGGCATAAGAAAGCATGGGAATACTCCTACTGTTTATCTTTGGAAAGTCACAACAGTGATCCAACAAGTACTTCTCCAGGCCGTTTGTATATACTAAGAACAAGAAAGGCGCTAAAATGCCACCTTGTTGCACACCCTCGGATGAGGGAATAGATTTTGTTTTTTCCCCCCCTGGTCCGAACCTTATAGCCACAGTTGTTGCTGCATGCAATCTGCGGAGCAATGTAACCAGAGGTTCCTCGAAACCCATGTCATCCATCATTTGCCACAGCTTGCTTCTACAAACAGTGTCAAAAGCACTTGACAAGTCCATGAAGGCAAGGTGGATGGATGAACTCCTTGCCTTCATGTACTTGCCTATAATTAGTGCCAGATTCAGACACTGTTCGACCGTCCCCTTTCCTCTTCTGAATCCGTATTGGGAGTTCACAATAAGGCCCACAGAATCTGCCCATGTTTCCAGTCTGGCCAGGATAACCTTTCCCAACAATTTGCATGATGCATCAATTAATGATATAGGGCGATAGCATCGGGGACCACACCTATCACCCTTCTTAAAGATCGGCACCACCACTGCCTCCTTCCATGATGCAGGGATACGGCCAATAACAGCTGCCCTAAACACATTTAGCAACAATGGTGCCCATACATCAATGTTATGCCTAAAAAAGTCCAAAGGCACAGCATCCGGACCAGGGGCTTTTAATAGTATACCTTTCCTCAAGGCCTCCTCCACCTCTTGCAATGTAAGTGATGATGTCTCAAAGAACATAAGGTGGTGGGAGTTGCTCAATTTGCATGTGGACCAGCCCAGCCCATGCAGGTAAGAGCGGTGGGGCCGGGTGGGGACGCCTTTCAAGTGTCAGTGGTGCTCAAGTTTGGCATGTCACCGGTTCCATCTGGTGTTCCTTGGGGCCCAAAGATTCACAGAGGCCTCCAGTCGGGGTCAGCTAGCCTTTTCTCCCTTGGCACAGTCTGTGTCTCTTGAACCCGCTTTGCGGTCCATACTAGCTTTGGCACTGACTTTGGATCTGGTGACACTCCCTATGCAATTCCCTTGCCATCGAAACTGGTGCTACCGGTTTTTGACTCTGAGCTGGCCTCTTCTTGACCTTAAGCGAGTGTGCAACTTGATACCACTGGGGTGTAGCCAAAGACTAACTGTTCTGACTAACACATTGCCTCTACCATGCAGCCGAATCATACATTATACTAGCTCTTTGGCTCTGATACTGACAATACTGACTTTGATGCAGAGGTCGAATTTGTGGCACAGTATATCGAGAACAATTGGTATGCAGAATTACAGGATGACAATGGTCTAAAAACCTCTCCACATACTGGTCTTGTCTCTCCCCTGGGCCTGCCAATAGAGGAGAGTGCTTCTGTTGTCATTGTCGTGTGATAGACTTTGATGGTCCCAGACCTGCAGTTTTCTAGCAGGGTAGTGCAGACCAACATCCTTACTGAGGTTGTTCATCCTGACCAGGCATCTACTGAACCTCTCCTGCCATTTGACAGAGGCCTTACAGATACCCCTTTGGACACTCAGTGAAATCCATGTTCTGGCCCCCAAGTTAATAGGGGGTAGCTCTTTGCATCAGCTGAGCTACCCTGTGTTCCTTACTCAGCATCCAATGCCTGAGAGTTTGGTGGTACAGGTGTCGAGCAGAAGAGTAGACCCTAATGCCTTTCCTACGACCCCCTCCCTACGAATTCAAACACATGGAAGTCTTTGGCAAGTGCATGTTCTCCTCTGCCAGTCTGCCAGTCTTTTCTTCATGATCTGTCAGTGCCAGTTGCCTCCTGGGTCGCTATACCCTTACTTTGTGGGACATGATAGGACAAATCCTACCAGCAGTTCCGGACAACCTTCAGGCGTCTTTAGCCCAAACCATTCAGGATGGCTGGGATGCAGCAAAATGTGTTATTAGTTCTGGCCTACGCACAACCAATTGCTTGGGCATTAATGTGGTGCTTCAGTGCCACCCCTGGATGAGGTCTGCAGGCTTCCTACGGGATATCTTAATGACATGACATCCTGTGCCTCTTGCCTCTTCGGTAAGGAAGTGGGCTCAGCCCTGGAACTAATTAAAGTAAGTCGCACTATAGCATGTTCCATGGGGTTTTCTGCCCCTTCCAGGCACTTACCCCAGTAGTTCTGCCCCTTTCAGGGATATGCCAGGGCTTTTCAGGTTTACTAGTGCCTGATCCCAACGCCAGCACAACAAACTTCTCAACCATTTTCTGGCCCAGGCTGTGGCACCCATAGAGAACATTCAGGTCATCAAGGACACCTTTAAGCTCTATTCCCCACCCCTATGCCGACCAAAACTGCAAAACTGCTTTGATATGTCTTTTTTGACACGCACCCAAACTGTAAGAGGAAGGATTAGACATTTCCTCCAAGAGGGAGAGACATCACTTCGAACAGGTGGCCCTCTCTTTTCTTTCTACCCTGCTACACCTTCCACCCCAATCGCCATGGCTGACAGAGGTCGACATATCTGTTCTGCAGTAGGAAATGTAGACCCTTTTGACCAAAGTTTCCAACCTCGGAGGAAGGAACTGGGTGCTATTCCCACTACTTCCTTCTGACAAAGATTTTAGATCTCTGCCCTCTAAACTCCTTCCTGCAGAAGGATAAATTCAAGATGCTCACGCTGGCACGGATCTTGTCTGCCCTGGGTTGTGGAGACTAAATAGTAGCATTGGACCTTCAGGACGTGTATTTCCATATTCTAGTCCTGCAGGCCCACAGGCATTATCTTCACTTTTTACAGTAAGCCAGAAGCATTTCCAGTTTGCAGCACTCCACTTTGGCCACTCCTGTGCACCTCAGGTATTTATAAAAATGTTGGTGGTTGTGGCCATGACCTTTGAGGTTGGATGTGTCAGTCTTCCCCTACCGCAACTACTGGATTTCGAAGGAGGGCTCACCCCAGACAGTGATAGACCCACTCTAGAGACATCAAACCATCTAACATTATTGGGGTTCACTATCAACCTACTGAAGTCACATATGACTCATTTGCAGATGCTGCTTTTCTTCAAAGCCTTCCTAGTTACGGTGTGTTATGAGGTTAGAAGGTCCACAAAGTTCAGAGTATGATCCGAGTGAATCAGCCTCTGTCCTATATCTCAGTGAGGATGATGTTGCGCTGCTGGGACTATTGGCTTCCTGCATTCTGCTAGTCAACCCCAGCAGATGGCACATGCAGGCTCTGCAGTGGTACCTGAAGGTGCAGTGGGCACAGCAAATAGAGAACCTATGAGATTTAGTCCAGGTTTCAGAGGAGAATGCAAAAGATCTGCAGTGGTGGCTGTTAAACCACAATTGGGCCAGTTGCACACTCCTTTCCTAACTCTACCCAGAGCTGACGGTGGTGACGGATGCATCACTATCGGGCTGTGAGGCTATCTGGGAGAAGGCTGTCCTGACATCCATTAATGGGAGGCAGGTACAGGTACTCACAAACAACAGCACTGCCATGAGGTACTGCAACTAGCAGGGTGGAGTGGAGTGCCAGGTCCTGTGCCAGGAGGCTCTGCTCCTTTGGACAGGGCTGACTCACCAGGGCATATCTCTGGTTATTAACACCAGAGTAGACAAACTCAGTCTCTGATGCTTAACCGATCATGAATGCCAAATACACATAAAGGTAGTGCTGGATGTTTTCCAGCAATGGAAAGAGCCCTGGCTCGATCTTTTACCCACTGCCGAGAACACAGTGTCAGTGTTCTTTTATGCTAGAGTTCCAAAGAAGACTCTCTTATGGAGACTCTTTCTACCTAGTGTGAAACTTGAGACTCCTGTATCCCTTTCCAGCTCTACCCCTCCTAGCTCAAGTTAACAAGACAGAGACCGACCATCCCCAAATTATCCCTAGTGGCTCTGAATTAGGCCAGGAGAGTGTGGTATCCTGAATTTTGAGCATCTGTCCTCATATCAAGCTGCAACTTTGGGAGGATCTACTGTGGCAGCAATAAGGCATGGTCCTGCACCTGGGCCTCCGCAATCTGCACCTCCATGCTTGGGGATTGAGTAGCAGCAGCTAGTTTCCTGCGATCTTCCTCATCATTGATGTATTTTGTCTGCCAGGCTCCATTTGTAAAATTGGTCTACGCTGGACTCTGGGACAAGTTTGAAGTTAGGTGCAGCATCCATCAAATTGAACAGCTACAAGCTACTCTTAAGTGCTCTTCTGGTGTTTTTGTCTTTCGCCCATTAAGGACTTTCTTTGGGCACTGTTAAAGGCTATTTGTTGCATCTTTCACATTTTTTATGGTTTCTGAAACTGCCTTGTTTACTTAAATCATCTATTGTGATCAAGAGTTCTTAAACGTTTACAACATGCACTTGCGCCATAGCCCTTTGTGATGCCACCATTTTCTAATTTGTACCCCATTTGAGCCAAAGCTCAGTTGTGCACTATGCCTCTTGATCCTGAAAACAGTTTTTCTGGTCACATTAACGTAAGTCTCTTAAACAAGAGGAACCAGGAGCTTTTTAATCAGATCCTGCACACTTACTCCTAAGTCGTTTATTTGAAAAATTGGTATGCAGTTTCTAAGTGTGGGGGAGAGTATTCGGGTCTGTTAACAGACCTGAACACTCTCCCCCACACTTAGGAACTGCATACCAGTTTTTCAAACACATTAACGTAAGCCCATCACATGAGTGAGCTGCATGTACTCTTGGTCCAGCCGCCTAACACTGTATTTTTTTCAGACAAGCTGATGTAAAGACTCAAGCTGCCTATCTGCGGAAAGTGGTAACACCTTTCCACGATGGGCAGGTTATCACCCTTCTGGCATTCTTTGCCCAGCCTCATCCCTCCAACTCAAAAGTCGAAGCGAAACTTCATCGTTTGGACCCCAAGAGAGCACTTAGTTTCTACTTAGATCGTACAAAGGACAATCAACTCTTTGTACAATCAACTCTTTGTACAATCAACTCTTAGTGGGCTTCTCGGGAGCAAGGAAAGGGCAGTGCAGAATAGGGCCATCTCTAAATTAATAGATTTGTGCATAAAATCTGTTATGCATTGGCAGAAAAGCAGTCACCTGAAGGATTGAGGCCTCATTCCATTTGAGCCAAGGTGGTGGCGGCTACGCTGACACCTTCGTGCCCTGTCCAGGATATCTATCAAGCTGTTACATGGACATCAGTGGACACATTCACGAAGCACTATTGCTTTGACACTCAAATCTGTCAGGATGGGCATTTTGCTTGTTATGTCCTTCAGGACCTTTTGGTCTGAGCCATTTCACAGACCAGCCGCCTAAGGAGGCATTGCTATGGCATCTGTTCGCAAGGGGAGGAACCTGCTGTTAGAGGCATTCATCAGAAGAACCAGTTACTTACCTTTGGTAATACTCTTTATTTTGAAAACTCTAGCTAACCGCAGATTCCTCAATTGCTTGCCCTCCCATTTCCCCATTCTGTGGAATGGAATTGTTTTTATCTCAAAAGCCAATTTGCTGATGGACTCAGTGTCTGAGGGCCCAGACAAGCCTTCAAAAGCAACTGAGGTCAGTGTACTTGGGTGGAACATATAAATACGGTCCCACTTATGGCTTCCGGAGTGGAAGCCCATCAGTGCGACACTGCATGCCGGCACCTACCTGTGTGCTGGAGTACTGGTTTAGAGTTTCCAGATCTATTCTGACGTCTAGTGGAATATTCACAAGGTGAGGAATTTTCAGTTTGTTTGAGTGTCCACCAGAGAGAGCGTTACCGAAAGTAAATAACTTATTGAATGCAGTGTGTGCATCTGAAGCTGAAGTATTCAAATAGCAATGGGTACACACTGGCTGTGCAGTGTTTCAGTCAAGCCTGGTTCTGCTCCTGCTCATGCTTACAAGTCCCATTAGTCATTCAGGCCCTAATGGTAGGAACAATGGACATGTGCAAAAAACAATGTCCTCCTCACAAATGTGTGTACACGGATTTGTGAATCTGTACAAGTAACTTTGTGAAATTAAGGTTATACCTTAAAGTTCCCATTGAATGGCGCATTGAATAGCAACTATCTCATTTACAACGGTCTGCTGTTGACCCCCAAACACTTACTGTCAATTTAGCCCTTATTTTTCAATGTTTTTGATGTTGGGGTTTTTCAAAGGGTGTGTGATTTTACAGCTTCAGAAAAGTCCCGGAGAACAAAGTATATATATATCCTTTTTATATAGCATTTCCTATATTGATGATGGTCACACTATATGATTAGTTCCTTTGCTACGGGTGGGGCAACAAGAATCAGAAGTGACTTAAATGGAAAAAGCTAACCTATACTTCACTGTCACGTACCTCCTATTACTCACAAACGGACCGCAGAAAACTTTAATGCTAGTAATTCTACACCATCAATTACCGATGTTGCAATGTCCACTTCAATCCATCATTCTTTAGCTGTCTCCAGGACATGCTACTGTCTAATTCAATATCAATCAGTTTGCTTCTCGGCTCTCACAAACGTCAAGAACTCTCTGGCCCTCGTAGTATTAAAACATTTATGGATTTGCTTCTATATTGAGACACCACCAGACTTACTGTCAAATTGTCAGCTGTACGTCCAGTTTGGGGATTTATTGGCAAAATCTGCTTACTTCAGGGTCCCCAAAGAACCAGCAGAGCTTGAGCCCTAAGAGGGCTTACAAAAGAGCATAGTGTGGGGTGGAGGGGGTGAGTTCTTTGCAACAAAGTATATCTCGAACATAAACAAGAAAGCCACTTGCTCCAAAAATAAGTTGAAGTATTCTGGGACAGGATCAGAGTCACTTGGAACAACAGTTGAGAGCAGCTACTGTAACAATGGGCCTCTGCGTCTTGGGCCAGAGACATCGTAAGGATTTTGGGGGCCGGGCCAAACGTATTTTGGAACCCCTTTTGGGAAAAGCTTAACTTTAAGATCCAATTTCATCTCTTTCAGTCCTTCTTTGGCAAGGTCACTGACAGTGGCCAGACACACTCATCCAAATTCTAAACGTGCTTACATCTAATATTCAGGGATAGTGACGTGTGTGTTTCAATATTGTAAAAACGCAGCAGCTAATTTATATTATTGCAAATAATCTCTGTGACACCCAAATCGCATATGTGAGGTCCTGCTTTAATCTAAAAGAACCTCTTTTTCATGGGTGTTGCATGAAACATAGAGGCAACATTTCTCTGCAAAATGCCTGTAAGAAACTCTCAGGCATGTACTCAAATTAAAAATAAATGAAAGGAAAACAGCATTTAAAACAATCTGCTTAAGAATTTTTGAAGGTCTTTATGGCAAGATTCTCTGCAGAAAAGATTGCTCTGTAAAGGGACCCTCTTAAAGGCTGGGGCCCTGGGCCAGAGCCCTATTTGCCCATGCATTAAAACTTCTCTGTCTTGGGCAACAAGGTTCTTCTGCTCCTGAATCTGGGCCTTGAAACAATAATGCACTGCAGGCTCTCACGGACATAAGCAAACTAAACCTAGAACTCCACTTGGTTTTTCCAGTCAGTCTTACATGCAGGCAAATAGTAATTGAATACAATTAAGAAATAGCCATGCATTTCAAGGCCTATTGGTGATCTTCACATGGGGTTCTCTGGATAATTCACTGGGTTTCTTCACGACAATGTAGTAATCTGTAACCTTCACTTAAAAAATACAAACCATTATTGGCTCTTTTATTCGAGTATAGTTTAAAGTTACTGACCCGTTCTATTCCATCACTTTTCTAAATTACGCAAATTAGACTGCGCGCCCTTATTTCGGCAACAGTTTTCCTTTTATCCATGTGACCACCTACCACAGTGAATGAATTACGTGAATCGATTAGAGGATACCAACAACGGTAATCATGTTTGGTGATTTATTATTAGGATTTTACTTGTTATGAGTGCCCAACTGATTATTTTCCCCCACTGTTAAAATTCAAATGTCATTTTCAGTGCTTAGGCCAGAAGAGAGTTTTTGCATGGTATGCTGGTAATCAGTCTATTATATATAGATACAACCTGCCATAACCACTGCATTCGCTTTTGCTCGAGTTATAAAATATCCTCTTAAATTCTGAGATCTTCCAGAAGCCTGTCTTTTCTATATTTCACTAGAAAATCCACTCTCTGATAAAGAAGTACCAGTGCACCATGTACCACTTCTTCCAAAGTTTCAAGTCAACTCCAATTACTTAACAGTACACAAAGCGAGTGCACAATGTTGGTTAATCCTGGACTGAAAGTCACTTAATGAGTTTATAAAAAGTAAACATGTTTTTCCAATTTCCATAACTGTGCCCCAGAAGATGTAGATTTCTGAATGGTGCATCTCCAATGTATATTTTACTTGCAAGTGGCTTGATATTCTCACCTCAATACAGCCAGGATCTTTTCCAGTCCTTTTCCCAAGCCAAACTCCTCCAATGTCAAGTCACTAAAATAAGACATTTGTGACTAGCAGTGTGATTTTCATTTGCATATCAAATCATGTTCTTAAATCAAGTGTGTGTGTGTGTTTGAATTTACAGATTAGTACTGGCAAAACGGATCCATTCTCAAAAAGTGTGCTTGTATTTACTGGCTTCGGCTGCACCCCAGACATGCCCTGCTGTTAGGGCTTGTGCATTAGCGCTGAAGTGGGCACAGTGGGGCTTGTGCCCAGCACATAGTAAAGTACACCTCTGATTTGCAGAGGGATGCTCCTATGTTTGCATGTTTCTGTGCCTGGTATTTCCCCACACAGGATAGGCGCATAGCAATGTGTAAGAAGGCCGTCCTGAGTTATTTCTCATCACTGCCGTTCTTTCCTCACCCTTTACGGGATCACTCATGCCATACATTATAACTGCAGCCTAGTCCTCAATGTCTGTTCTTTTCTCAGGGGTGAATATGAAAAACTTGGATTTCAGGGAATGGCCTGTTTAAGGACTAATCCTTTGCATGCACGTTCATAACCCCCACATTTAAGGGGCAGGAGTTTGCTGATGTCATCATGAGACGCGTTCCACCCAAGTGGATTATACCATGTTTCAAAGACGCTCCAGACACTTGTTGACACCAATAGGGCTGTGTGAGCAGCACTTGAGCTCATGATCAGGTCCACCTAGCACACCAGCTTCTGACTGTGAATTCGGGATCTGCTTATTAGCGGCCATTATGATCACAAACCTATTGCACCCAAATAGTGCATCACATGTATAATGACCTGGCCCCATCATTTTCTAAGATTCTCCAAATATTTACATTGGTTAAAAATATTGAGCTGCTCTTTTAAGGACACCCATCCTGGCAGTACTGGGTATAGGGCAGCCAGAGACTTCCTGTAAGTCCTCATGCAGCCGGTGGTGCATAGGTAAAGTACACTATTTGTAATAACAATGTATCCTCTTCATGAGTGACATGAGAAATTTACAATGCACTATTTTAGCGATGATCGTTTGAGGTTTCAGGATCCTTTTATGTTGAGTCACAGCGCATCAGGGGCCACTGTTCAAACAAGAAGTGCAGCAATGACAATGCAGTTGGAGGGAATATTTTTCAAATGGATCTTCTGGGTCGGCTTCTGTTAAAAGCTGAATCTCTGTGTCTTTCTATCTCCCCTTTGTGTGTGTTCAGGGCTTCGCTTTGGAGTTCTTGCGTTGTTTTGCCTCTGTTGGCACTCACTTGGATGTCAGCTGTCCTTGCCATGACCGACCGGCGCTCCATGTTATTCCAGGTCCTATTCGCCGTCTTCAACTCCTTGCAGGGTCTCGTCATCATCACCGCACACTGTTTTCTACGAAGAGAGGTAAAAATATGACAACGGTACTGGAGCGTACATTGAAATTAGCACTAGCTTACATCACAATATGAGTGAGCTTTTTCCATTTCTCATTTTTTCTCTGTAACTTTTGTATTCATGCTGTCCACACACAAGCATACACACTCTTTTACTTGAAATGGCCTTAGTGGAATCCTGTCTGGGTCTCCATAGTCCTGCTTGAAGGTCACTTACAGAGAAGTGTAGAAATGGTCCTTTGGTACATGACTTGTTTTCTGTCTCTGTTCTTCTCATTGATAGGTCCAGGACGTAGTGAAGTGCCAGATGGGAGTATGTAAAAATGATGAAAATGAAAATTCTCCGGATTCCTGTAAAAATGGACAGGTACAGATTATGGTGAGGCACCAACTTGCTGTTGAGGTGCTTTATTTTATAACCTTCATCTGCGTGAGCTACGACTCTTCAACACATGCTTCTAGGACAAGGTGACCTTCACAGCCTCCTAGACTCAAAGGGAAATGATATCTGAGACTTTTCATGTGTTCTTTGAAAGCAGATGGAGCTCGTGGCCCGTGTGCTCCATCTTTCTTGCTTTAACTCTCTTTCTCAGAGCTCTTTTTTTCACTACCTCTCTCATTTAAGATGTATTTTTGTGTCTTCGGCTCTCCACCCTCTCTCCTTCACTCATTGGACTCATGTACAAACGTGCTTTGCAGACTTCAAGCCTGTAGTTTGAAAAAACACAGGGTCTGCAACCGCACATCACCTTTTTATAATGTATCAAAACCCTTGTGATAGAACTCCCATTAAAGGACTTTACAATCCATTATAAATAGGAGCGTGTGTGAAAGAGGTGCCCCCTCTTATTTAGCACCCGCCGTATCATGCATCAATGGGTTGTGACTGCAAATGCGTTCACAAGCCATTTATCAAATACAGACTCCGCGTCGAGGTGGTAACTGATTCTCTTTCCCTGGGACCACTTTCCCTTTGGAAATCATGCCGTCTGCCTCGACCTGGCAGGCAGGGATGTATGATGTTACAACGCGATCAAAATGATCGCGGTACATCACAACGCATCTTTTACAACGCAAGTCGTTACCACAACTTGTGCTGTTGGGTGCCAGACTTAGGAATAGTAAGATTTACTATTCCAACTCCAGCCTGCGTACAGTAGGGAAGGTGTTGGAATAGTAAATCTACTATTCCTTAGTCTAGAGCGCCCTCCAGCGCAAGTCTTGGTAACGACTTGCGTTGTAAAAGACGCGTCGTAATGGCACCGCGGTGTTTTGACCGCGTTGTGAAGGATGTTTACCGGCAGGCAGTAGTGCAGGAATGGAGGTTAGCTGTCCCTTGCAGACCCCCATCCAAGCCAATCACAAGGGTAGCAAATTGTGACTCGACCAATTAATATTAATTATGCGGGTTGTTTTCTGGCCATCTGCATATGTACAATTTGCATTGTGACCTATTAGTTCACAAGTCTGAATGCGAATTACAATTACAATCCCAAACAAGTTAATGTGTAAACTACATGTGCCTGGTTTGCCATTGGGAATAGTTAGTACCTTCCTTATTTTCTTATTTATCGCTCTGGTTCTTTATCCCTATTTTAGCTTAGCTCTTTTTTCTCCTTAAAATGTCTCTTGAGTTTCATCTGTGACATAAATCTACCTTATCTGCATCTGTGAGCCTGACTCAAGCCTCAATTTTTCGCATCACTGACTCACATTTTTTTTTCCCAAACTGATTTTTCACTCTCCTCCTTCCAATGTCATTATAGACAGATTTTGAGAAGGATGTTGACCTGGCTTGCCAGACGGTTGAGAAGACATCTTGGTATACAGCTCACGGTGAAACAGGTAATGTTACCTCAGCCTCTGTGGGCGGCTTTCTTCTTTTCCTTTTTTGGGGTTTTGCATGAAAAGCTGGTGGGCATTAGCTGCCCCTTTTTGAAAGTTGCTTCTAAACATGTCGGGCTTTTTGTGTTTCAGTAGCATATGCCCATGTTGTCTGTGCCTCAGTCAGACTACCTTTAATTTGGAAAGAAAGTGGTAGTCTAAGGAGATGGAAAATGTAAGCTGATACTTACTTTTTTATTTATATACAAACCGCTTGATGTGGTGTTGTGTTTAATTATTATTTCATAATTACAGTTGATCCCTTCCTTTGCCTCGTAAGATTAGAAGGCTGAAACAGCCTTACCACTGCTAAAGTCTGCCCTTCTAGTTAACAATGTTTCTGAAGATGATACCTCAACAAATTGAGATATCTAGAAACCATTACGTTCTCACCCATTAGATCAAGATTCCTAAATGTCCTTACACTTGTGCTACCTGGGTGGACCCTCCCCTAGTGTTGGGATATCCTGCTCTTATGAACAAGCTCTTATGTTTTGCCAAAAACCTTATATACTTGCATATGTCGGCAATGGCTTGACTTTCTCTGTTTGCACAATATTTTACTGTCATGTAACTACTTTTCAGGAAATTTAATACAATAATGGTACTGTTATGTTATCCGTTATGATTAATGGCAATTGTTTAGATATCCTGTATGTTGTTAAAATCAAAATTAAATAACAACAAAACATGGTAAGGCCTTTTTCTGCACATAGGATGTATGAATTGGTTGATGGTGCAGAATGAAAAAGCAGCCTGTAGAAGTCTATTTTTTCTTTTCACAAATTCAGATTCCCCTCAGCCTGTGCCTGTAGAGCATTCATTGGGAGTCTTAATTTCTACTGCATCTTTGCCTTACCATGTATGTGCTTGATAAGAGGGCTTTTTGGAGATAATTGATTGTGAATCCTTATACTGCGCCTATTACTGAAACTCTCTTCTCTTGTTACAGTCCTTTTCAAAGAGGTGAACATGTGCAACCCTGCTACAATTACAGGATCAATGTCGCGTATCTCCCTGGATGACGAGGATACTAAACTGAGCAGTGGAATGGAGACCATGAGCTTCTCTGCCCTTCCAGGGAATATACAAACAATGGGCAGTATTAGGGTGCAAGTTCCCAAGATCACCCATAATACCATGAAAGGACTAAATGAATTAAATGATCAACCATCCAAGAAGGATGTAAACTTGGATCCACGTGGCCCTCTCTATCTATGCACCGAGAGCAACATGCGTCCAAGGGAGTATGGGTGGATGAGGTCAATGGAACAGCCCATGGAAAGCGAGTACATGGTACTACCCAGGAGAACATCCAGCCTCAAACCCTTCTCTAGAAATGAGGCCAAGCTCAACATCAAAATGGAGGATTTGGGCAAGGGGCGCCAGCTATCAGAATCTGAAGGGTACCCAAGTTTTGTCTCTATGGACCACATTAATGTGAACTTAAATCAGCCATATGGGACAGCCAAACATCCCTATGGGCTGCAGTTCAAGCAGCAGCCCACAGTGAGGCAGATTATATCCTCAGAATCTAATGAGAGGAGTCGGACTATGCCGCGTACCGTCCCTGGCTCTTCCATGACACCGGGGTCTTTAGAGGTGAGTTTCACACCTGATTGTTTACATATGGGAGGTGTCTGTCATGCATGTCAATAAGCCAAGAAATGACAATCTAAAATATTTTACTTCTTGAAATCTAGGTGATTGTTCATTGAAGAGGGATACAGAACAAGTAGCACCCATATTAAGGATTGAAAGACAATCTGGTGATTTCTAGTGTCTTTCATAGACAAAAATGGGAAGGATAATCTTTTTGCCACCGTAAGCATTTGAATAAATGTTATTGGTTAGAGGAAGAGGAGAACACGTTTTTTGGGCGTTATAAGGAAGTTCCTTCTTTATTAGCAGCTTTTAGTAAAATGTACAAAACCACAACTGTCTCTCTCTAAGACATATAAGAAAATGTTCTGTTTAAAAAAAGCAGCTACCTACCACTGTATAGATACAGTGTGTAACACTTTTTAGTTCTCAGCTACAGGCAGCTTGAACCAATAGCTGAAGACCAATTGTTTTAAAAAACATATGCTTAGTGTGGTCTTTGAGGCAGCCCGTCGCAATTGATTGAATGGTCTTGTTGAATGCCTCACTTCCCTGCTCCTGATTCAGTGGCTTTCCGCCATGGTATGCACCACTGTGGCCAACGCCTGCTGCGCACAGTTGAAGGCCTTGCACAGCGGGGATCGGTCTCACTCTGAGGGTGGGATGCAGGGCTGGTCCACTTGAAGCAACTCCTGCTTCTCTGGGCTGCACTCCATTGTGCAGAAAGGTTGGGCTCCCTGGAGGACTGTGCGCCATGTTTTGCTATCTAGCATGGAAGAGCCAAGAGCAATGTGCAGCAGAATTTGACTGCATGCCAAGGGTTGGGCACAGCCAATGGCCAACCGCAGTGGGGGCTGGCTGCCCATGGTTTGTTGGGAGCAGGGAAATGTTATATGCAAATGCAATGCTTAGTGTAAGAAATTGGATTATTTAATTATTGCTTTGGGTCACTATGCATCACATGGAATATTCACAACTCTTGTCTGGCTGAACCCGTGAAACCACTACATTATCCCAAGCTCAACCCCTTATTAGCAAAGGCACAGAGTAGCCAATCTTAGCAAAGTGTAATGTGTAAAGTATTTGTACATTACCAAAACAGTAATAAAGTTGAAAAGCGAAACAATAAAAATCCCACAGAAAATTATAGCAAAATTAGTAACATTTTATAAACATCATTATGCCAAAATGACAAAAATCCATTAAGGGGAAACAAAGGTATGATTTTTTTGAATGTTTTAAGTTGGAATAGCACGGAGAAGCATAAACTACCAATGATAATCAATGGTCACGGTAGACTGGGATCTAGACAGCCGCGGCCATAGTGGGAGTACCAGCCGGGCGGTGACGTGGGGAGGGGGAAAGTCAGTGTGGGGGTAGTAATGTATGGATTACGGACTTTAAAAGGTAAGTAAACATAAAAATAAATCATACGAATTTCGTTGCACACACTGCATCGCATTTGGTGATGCAGTGTGTGCAACGAAATTCGTTTTATTTATTTTTATGTTTACTTACCTTTTAAGGTCCGTAATCCATACATTACTACCCCCCACCCTGCCCCTCCCCCTCCCACTCCCCACGACACCGCCCGGCCAGTACTCCCACTACCGGCGCTGCTAGATCTAGGCACAAATTTACGCCCACCTAGATAAAACGAAGGTCGGATATACCAATCAGGTTCATCCTGATCTAAGATTTTACCTTCTGACTTCAATCATTTAAGTCCCGTGCCACCACAGGAGTACACTTCCAAACCCCCCCATGACCACAGGGGTCGGATTTAGAGACTGTCATAGTGTAAGACAGAGGACAAACTGAATGGCCAAGTCCAGGCCCAGTTGCCACTGTTTAGCTGGGCAGTTGGAGGAAAAGGCTGAATTGGCACGAGTCTTTCCGCAGACAGCCATTGTCCTCTCAATGGCTGTCTGCGGAAAGACAGGTTGAAGATGTTCAACCAGGCCCTGGTCTTATCTGCCCTTGACCCTGGAGGCTGGATGTGGTTACGCTTTACCCGCAGGACTTTTATTTCCACATGTCTGTCCTGCAAACCCACAGGCGTTATCTGGTCTCAGTAGGTCCTAAGTATTTTCAGTAAACTCTACTCCCTTTTGTCTTACCAGTGCCACCTTGATTGTTCTCGAAAATGATGATTGGGATAGCAGCACATCTTCAGAGGCCAGGGATTCCAGTCTTCCCTACCTCGACGACTAACTGCTGAAGGTGGGTTTGCCCCAGGCAGGCAGCACTTACCTCTAGCCTACGGCAAACCCCCTGACATCTTTGGGGTTCTCTATCAATATCCCAAAGTCACACCTGAGCATCTGCTCCCCTTCATGAGAGCCATTCTGAATACGGTTCAGTTCCCAGCCCATCCCCTGGAGGGGAGAGTCCAAGACATTGGACCTATGATCTGATATTTCATCCTCTGTCCTGGATCTCTGAGAGGATGACTCTGAGGCTGCTGGGACTGATGGCCTCCTGCATCTTGCTGGTTAAGCATATGCAGCCTCTGCAGTGGGATCTGTAGTCTCAGTGGGCACAAACCCGGGGAGATTTTTCCAATATGGCCCAGATTTCAGAGGAGATTGAAAAAGATCTGCAGTGGTGGCTGTGGGAACAAAAATGGGTTAGTGGTGCATCCTTCTCCTTATCCAACCCAGAACTCACAGTAGTGACCAAATTATCGCATCTGAATAGGGGAGACCTTGTGGAAGAGGTGTAGATTAGACGCTTCTGGTCTTTGGTGGACACCAGGCTTTATATCAACCTTCTGGATCTGAGACCCTCCACTTGGCATTGAAAGCTTTCCTCCCCACCATCAAAGGAAAGCTGGTACAGGTGTTCACAGACATCATCACTGCCATGTGGTATCACAATTATCAGGATGGGGTGGGGTCATTGACCCTATCCCACTAGGCTTTGCGTCTTTGAACATATCTAGATTGCCAAGGACTTTTTTTGGTGACACACTACCTGGTGGGCTCTCTGCACTCCAAAGCGGTTGAACTAAGCTGTGAAAACCTTGCAGATCACGAATGGCAGTTACAGATGGAGGTCTTTTCACAAATGGGAAGAGCCCTGGCTCAATGTTTTTGCCACAGAGAATGCACAATGTCTCCACTTTTGCACAGTGACATTTCCAAGGTTTCACTTACTCTGAAACGCGTTCTGCTTACAGTGGAACTCAAGACTCTTCTACACCATCCTGCCTATACCTCTACAGCCCAGAGTTCTAAAGATGATCAGGATGACTGGGCCAAGTCTTCCTAGTGGCCCTGGTTTGGGCACATACAGCTAGATTCATCATGCTCATTTGCGCTCGCAAAGGGCCAGATTCTGAGAATCTGGCCCTTTGCGAGTGCAAATTTTGCATTTGGGATTCATCATCCCAAATGCAAAATTTGCTAATAAAGAATTCGCACATTTGCGAGGAATAGCATTGAAGGAATCTCTATTTGAGATTCCTTAAATGCAATTCATTAACCATTTTTACATTGCGAATTCGCAATTTTTGGTCGCTATTTACCACGAAGTCTGACTTCGTGGTAAATAGCGAAAAAATAGAAAAAAGCACATTAGTGCATTTTTTTCAATTGCATGTTACACACACACATGTCCTTTGGACATGTGTGTGCGCAACACCTGTGTAAATTTGCCTATCAGGGGTGCTACAGGGTGTCCTTTGGACACCCCTGGCACCCTTGAATTCGCATCCTTATTTGCGATTAGCTAATTGCTAATCGCAAACAAGGAATAACTTCCCATTCATTCCTATGGGCCTGTAGGCCCATACATGAATCCCGTTTTGCGAGTCTGTAATAGCGATTCCTTATGAAGGGTCTTTGATGAATCTAGCAGATAGTGTGTTGTATCCCTGAGTATTTGCCCTTCAATCAGGCTGCCTCTTTTGGAAGATCTTCTGTCATAGCAGCAAGGCTGAGTTCTGCACCCAAACTTGGCCAACCTACACCTCCATGCATAGAGATTGAGCGGCAACAGTTGGGTGGTTTCGATCTTCCTCCTGAAGTTGTTGTCATTTTCGTAGTCAGCCATCCCTCAAAACTAATCAGTATCCCACTAAGGGTACTGCTATGGCCTCTTCTTTACCATTATTTTGTTACTTGGGAGCCAGGGAGATTCCTGTCTGGTTTTATTGGTAATTGTCCATTACTATAGGTGCCAAAGACTTTAAACACTGATCTGAACCCAATCCAGAATTGCAACTATCTTGTGTTTACTACATCCTGCTCACTTCATCCAGTAAAACAGCATAATCACTCCTGTTTGCCAGCATGCAAACACGCTCTAAATGGGGCACAGCAGGTCACTGGGCAGTTCAGCTAACCCCTCTTCTCTCTCCAACACCCAAAATGGCCTATACCTTCTCTAGCAAAGCCTGTCTGACTGAAAGTAGGGGAGACAACCATATTTCACCACCACTAACTATGCCGTCCATGGCGACCAGCTCTGTGAGCTCTGCTCTTCAGACAGTCCAAAGTTGGATAGCTGGTAAAAAAACTAAAAACTATCAGCTTCTTTATTTGACAAGGTACTGAATCATATCACCAGCAATTGCAACCTTTGCCCTCTCCTTTGTCTGTTTACATTGATTCTGTCTTAGAAGTCATGAAAGCAATAACTAAGATCCTAGACAGTATTTTACTATAGCTATAAAACAATGAAAAAGACTTAAGCTGAGCGTACACCACATCATGTCAGGTAATTCGACATCTGAGTTTGTTGCTGGTTACACAGGGTTGGTGCCTGGTTTCTTAAAGCATTCCCCTCTAATTCTACATCATCATATGATATAATCAAGGAAGATTAGACTATTGCCTTTAAAGCTCAATAACTGCTTCTTGCCCATCTATAAGGACAGGCTGACTGATGAGCTGCAGCCGCCTGACTAGCTGAAGCAATCAATGTTGTCCTGAAACCCTCGACCTCTGTGCATCTCCAGCCTGTGCCATCCATCTCTGAGTCCTGCATTGAAGCACAGGTTCACCTCTCCTGAAACCTGTCAAAGAACTATCACCAGCTATGAACATATGCACACCTGAACCATATATCACACATTTTACAACGTGTGGCCCTTTTCCCATAGAGCAATTACATAAAAACATTCACTGCCTATATAGGTATAATGAAACCACAACATCTTAACTAACCACTCATCCTGTCGTAAAAGCCCCTAATGAGAATATGCCATTAGTCCTGTAACACCAGGTATGGAAGATAAGGGCTCGGTTAAGGGCTTTTTTTGTCTGCAACAAAAATCTTGGAAAGTTATGCAGATTTTACAAAAAAGGGGGAACAATACAAACCAAACCTAGGGGTCAACTAATTGTTATCCCATCTTTAATAGTCAACCCAAAAAGTCAGAGTGTACCCACATCCACACTATTGCCCAGTGACTATTGCATGAGGCAAGGAGGAAGACCATTCAGTACCTTTGGCTCCCTATTGCCCTTGGCACATTGACTACCACATGGTCCTCCTCAAATGCATCCCACTAAAGCACGCCATGGAGGTTGTTTCAGATGTAAATATTTTATCTCCTGACAGGTTATGAACAGAAATGTATGTTATGTTATGTTATGTTATTAAGTCATTTATTGAGCGCACTAACACTGATTAGTTTCTTGGCGCTAAGTTTGACAGTAACACAACGAAGGTGAGAGAAGAAGATTAAAACGCCTGTCTGAAAAGCCAGGTCTTCAGTGCTTTCCGAAAAGGTAAAAGATCTTGGCAGAACCGGATTTCCAGTGGAAAGGTGTTCCATAAGCAGGGGGCAAGTGTTGCAAACCTACGTCCGCCAGAGCGTTTAAGTTTGAAAGGGGGGTCTGAAGAAGGCCTAGGTGGAGTGAACGAAGGTTGCGGGAGGGAACATATCTGGTGATCAATTGATTGATGAATTTAGGGCTTCTGCCATGCAGTGATTTAAAAATCATACAACCTGCTTTGAAGGTACAGCGTTGTATGATCGGGAGCCAGTGCAATTTAATGAGAAGGGGGGTCCCTGCCTGCCACCTTGGTTGCTTCAAGATTATCCTAGCAGCATAGTTCTGTACCATCTGGAGACGCTTGAGTAGATAGCTTGGGAGACCCAAGTAGATGGCATTCGCATAGTCCAGATGGGACAGAACAGTGGCGATCACAACCTGGGTAATAGCTTCAAGCGTTAGTAGTCGCCGAACCTTCCTGATTTTCTTCAGCTGGTAAAAACATTTGGAGACCACCTGGCCCACTTGTGCCTTTAGTGAGAGGTCACTGTCCACAATGACTCCAAGCGCTTTGGCTGATGGTGATGGTTGCGGAGCTTGACCCAGATCTGAGGGCCAATAGTGAGGACCCCAGTACTTAGCACTAACCCCAGTCAGTACCAGTTCGGTTGTACCCGGATTTAATTTCAGTTGATTTTGATCCATCCAGGATTTAATGAACCTCATGGTTGACTGGAAGTGACTGACGGATTTTTCAGAGTTGTCAACGGTGAAGAGTAACTGCAGCTCATCTGCATAATTAAATACTCTCACCTGTTTGTCCCTCAAGGTTTGTATCAGGGGGAGTATGTATATATTAAAAAGATGAGGTGACAAGGAAGAACCCTGTGGCACTCCGCATGGGATAGGCTGTTTAACACCGGTTAGGTCCCCCAGGCGCACTGCCTGGGAGCGGTCCTCCAAAAAGGACCTCAACCAGCAGGCCGCCGTGCCCTGAATGCTGACCTGCTCGACACGGTCGACCAAGATGTTGTGGTCGACCGTGTCGAACGCGGCCGACAGATCCAGGAGCACCAGGGCCTGGGGAGAGCGCCTGTCTGCACAGTCTCGGAGTGTGTCCAACACTGCGGTGACCACTGCCTCCGTTGAGTGTGCAGGCCGAAATCCAGCCTGATGAGGGTCAAGGCAGGAAGACCCCTCCAAAAAGTTAGAGAGGATTTTCGCCACGTGTGCCTCTAGAATTTTTGCCAGGTAAGGCAACAAGGAGATGTATACCCTTACTACCTAAATCAAAGAACGATCGGGGGCCCTTGAAGTCCGTAAAATAGATTTGACCCCCACTTATATCTCTGAGGGTCACTACGATATCTTGAACAGAATCAATCTGCTGCGTCTCCTTCTACATTTTTCAGATTTCAGTAAGCTAATATCTAGTGTTACCTGATAGAGACTTCTAGCTACAGATTTCTTACCTTAGAATATTCCTCGTGAGTCAGACTGAATCTGAAAACCTTTTCAAGCAGAACCGCCGTGCACCAGTAGTTGGTGTTGTTTGGCTCCACGTCGGCGGCATCCGCGCTGGAAGTGATATGCGAGGGAGCCTTTGTAGGCGCCTACCACAGCACGCTGACATCAGTTCTTTTCTCTTCACCCAGTCAGCATAGATCTGGAGAGAGCTATAGCCAATAATTTTTTTGACTGACTTTTTTTTCGACATTTTTCTGAGCTTTTTTTCAAGACCTTGTCTCCCAGTGTGCATAGGGATGGCTCTCAATAAATCAGTGGGTTTTAAGCCTTGTGGTTTGTGACACAGACAGATGTCTGTGACAGACCCCCATCTAGGCTGTCTCTGGTTCTTGGAGCAGGACCACAACATCAAGACTTGTGAGGACTGCCACGCCATGTATCCGAAGGCACTGAAGAAACACTCAGAACACTCCCTGAAGCTCTTGGTCACCCAATTCTAGTCAACTCTTATGAAGTCATTCCAGGCGCTTGTCTTCATGTTCAATGTTGTTGGGCAATTCTCAGAAGAAATATAAGAAGTATAAGAAGTTCAAGCACTCTTGGACTCCTGCTCACCAGTCCAAGTCTTCAGACTAGGCACTGGAACAACTCTGGGTCCGCACCACGCCTCTCCATGTTTCCTGGAGACGGAGATACCTCTGCCGAACTCTGTGAGTTTTGTGAGGACATGCACCACATTTTTGGGTGAGCCGTCCCTTCTGGTTTGCTTTTGGGCCCAGAGGGTTCGGAAGTGCTCCTGCTGGATTTCCGCTGGCAGATCTGCCCTTGGAGACAGTTGGGTCCCTTAGATTCTGTATTTGATCCAACAGAGCCCTGCCCTCGAGACCATGACCATCCACCAAGTTCATTGCAGCTATGTCATTCCCGGAGCTGCCAGCACTCCTCAGCGGTGCCAACCCCATCATCATACCTTCTCCAATACGGATCAGCATCACCTGATGCTGATTAGAGACCCAGCCAGAACCACACCATCCAAGTTGGAACTAATGCCTCCATTTTGTGACAGGCCTGGAGAGGAGTATGATTTGGGGAGATCAGAGGATACCGATGGCTATAAATCCCTTGATGAGACTGATGAAATCTAGTATGAGGAACTTGTGAATGCCAATGGTCTGGACACCTCATCAGACACTGGCCTGGTCTCTCCTCCTAATGTGGGAGCAAGGAGCCTCATTTACTATGGTGGTCCACAGGACAACTGAGATCCTGGACCTTCAGCAGCTCTTGGTTGCAATAAAAAAATGTTTTGACAGACGTGCATCAGTCTTGGAGTCTCCTCCTCAGAACACCTTCTCACCTTTAATGAAGCAGTCACTGATGCCCACCTACATTGCCCTGTTCACTTAGACCCAGCTTTCCTCACCCAGCAGCCCACCCAAGAGAGCATAGTTGTCCAGGCCTCCACCTTCAAGGTTAACCCTGGTTCTTTCCCTACCTCACTACCTTATAGGAAATCCGCAAGGCTTGACACATTTGGAAAGAGAATGTTTTCTTCCGCCAGCCTAGTACTTCAGTCAGTGAACACTTCATGCCTTTTGGGCTGATACACCCACACAGTTTGTGATACTGGTTGCTATGTGCTGCTCATGGTCTCTCAGGAGGCCTAAGCCATACTGTCACAGGCTATTGCATCTGGCAGAGAAGCAGCAAAGTTCACTATTCGCTATGGGCTGGGCACAATGACTTGCTTGGCAGAGAGATTGCTTCATCAGTGACATTCAGATGCCATGTCTAGCAGAGATCCACTGGCTTTGCAGGGGATGTCCAGGCATGCCCTTTGATGTCACCCTCCTCTTTGGCGAAGAAGAAGATTCAGCTCTGGGGCACTTTAAGAACAGTTGGGCTACTGTCATGTCCTTGGGCCTCTCCATGGCTCCCAACCAACCCCATTCGACCAACAACATCCATTTCTGCCCAGCCACCAAGGCCAACAAGATTCCCAGTCCTTCTGTGGCTGCGGACGTGGTTCGCACAAGCCCTGCGGGACAACCAGCCAGAGGTCAATCCAGTTTGCCATCCCACAGGCATCCGCAACCTTAGCTTCCAAACCACTGTTAGCTTGCAATCACTGTACCACCACGGACACCCAGTAGGCGTCAGGATCCCCAATCACCATAACATAGGACAAGTGGGTACTTCCCATCATCCATCTGGGTTACCCCATCCCCTTTCTGGAAACCCTGCCACCATCTTTTGAGCAGCTGATGTTGGATCACCTCTCCTTGCTCTGTCAGGAAGTCCAGGCTCTTTTGGCCAAAAGAGCCATATAGAGGGAACCAGCATCAGAAGTAGGTTGTAGTTGCTATTCCTGGTACTTTCTGATGCCCAAAAAGGTCAGAGGCCTCTGCCCTATTCCAGACCTGTGCCCCGTCAACTTCTTTTGCAGAAGGAAAAATTCAAAATGTTCACATTAGCTCGGGTTCTGTCAGCCCTGGACTCTGGAGACTGGATGGTAGCACTGGACATGCACAGTGCCTTTTTCCATGTTATTGTCCTTTCCGCCCACAGTCGTGACTACAGCTCACGGTGGGCCTCAAGCATTATCAGCTTGCTGTGTTCCCCTTTGATCTTACCATCACCCCTCGGTGGTCATTAATGTGATGGTGGTGGTTGCAGCACATCTGAAGAGGCCTGGGGTTTCAGTCTTCTCCTACCTCGATGACTGGCTGTTGAAGTCAGGCATTTGCTGTGGTTCACTATAAACGTGCCAAAGTCTCACCTGACTCCCTTCAGCCACTCTCTTTTATCCAAGATGTACTGGATATAGGGCAGTTTTGGGCCTATCCTCTAGAAAGGCGAGTCTAGGGTTTCAGCCTCTGTCCTGGATTTCTGTGAGACAGACTCTGAGGCTGCTGGGCCTCATTGCCTACTGCATCTTGCTGGTGGGTACAGCATTAGGGGAATTTCTCCGACTTGGTCCAGATCTCGGAGGAAACTTTAAAAAACCTAAAGTGGTGGCTGTCGAAACAATACTGGGTCAGTGGCAGACTCCTCTCGCTTCCCAACCAAAGTTAACTATAGTGACCGGTGCATCACTGCTAGGCTGAGATGGCAATTTGGGGCGAGGCAGACATCAGAGGACTCTGGTCTCCAGTGGAGTCTCAGGTCCACATCAACTTGCTGGAGCTGAGAGAGTTCCAACTAGCTTTGAAAACCTTTCTTCCTTCTATCGAGGGAAAGCTGGTTCAGGTGCTTACAGACAACACCACAGGTGTGGGGTACAGAGACCAAAGAGACCGTGGTAGTGTTTTGGATCCTCTGTCTGGATATGGCTGGAACATCAGGGCATTTCCCTGGTGGTTCAACATCTGGTGGGTTCTCTGCACACCAGAGCAGACAAACTCCCCCATCGATGCCTAGTGGCTCAGGAGTGGTGTCTCCATCTAGAGTGGTGCAAAGTCTTTTCACAGATTGGGTAGATTTCTTAGTCACCTCGAAAAATGCACAATGTCAACATTTCTGTGTACTGGATTTTCCAAGGTGGCTCTCACTCAGAGACATTATTTGTTTCGAGTGAAGCTCAGGCATCCTGCACACCTTTCAGCTGAAACTACTCCTGCCCAGAGATCTCAAGAAGATCAGGAATGACCGAGCTTAAGTCTTCCTTGTGGCTTCGGATTGGGCACGGAGAGTTTGGTGTCCTGAATTCCTGAACATGAGCTCAATGTTTGTTCTCTCTTTGGCCCTGCAAGTCTTTGCTCTGGGCACTAATGAGGTATATCTTTCAGCTATATTTGCTTTCATGTGGTGGCCCTATCCACCCTCCTTGTTCAAGTTACCTGTTGTCACTCGCTTTCTAAAAGGACTCCAATACATTCCCCACGGGGTCCTGAACCCGGTTCTAACTTTCCTGATGTGCGCACTCTTTAATCCCTTACAAAATCTTTCTCTACGATTATTAACAATCAAAACTGCTTTTCTTGTGGCCATTACATTGTCCAGGAGGGTTAGTTAACTGCAAGCACTTTCTGTGCACCCTCTTTATACTACATTCTACCCTGACAAACTGATGTTAAAAACTTGTGCCTCCTTTCTCCTGTAAGTAGTGAAACATTTTCATGTAGGCAAGAACAACACCATGTCTACCTGTTTTGCTCCACTTCACCTTTCCAAAGAAGAAAAGACTCACCCACTGGAGAGCGTTGTCATTGTACATTGGTACCAGAGAGTTCCAGGTGGATGATCAACTCTTTGTTGGGTATGTTAGAGCAAGGAAAGGAAAGGCCATGCAGAAATGGACTATCCTATGGTGGACTGTACTCTGCATAAAATCGGCTAGGCATTGGCCAAGAAGCAACTTCCTGAGGGCTTGTGCCCTCATTCTACCAAAGCTGCAGCAACTGCGTTAGCTTGTGGAATCCCAGTCCTGGACTTCTGTTTTGTTGCAATGTGGGCATCTCTGCACACCTTTACAAAGCACTACTGCCTGGACAGTCAGGTCTGTCATGACAGACATTTTGCCCGCTCAGTCCTGCAGGACTTTTTAGTCTAATCTGTTCGCAAACCCACCCCTGTGGAGGTATTGCTTGGTTATCTTTTCTAAGGTAAGGAATCTGTGGCTAGAAGTCCCTGTCAGATGAACAAGTTACTTACCTTCAGTAACACATTATCTGGTAGAGACTCTATCTAGCCACAGATTCCTTGCTGACCATACCGTCCTCCCCTATCTGCGAATGGATTTCTCCTTATAGGGTAGCCCTTATAAGGTCCTTAGCGTCTGCATACTGGTGCATGAGCAAACTTCATGGCTCCACGTTTCTGGCATAAAAATGTTGCAAAAAGCAACTGATGTCAGCACGCTGGGGTTGTGCCTTTATAGACACTTAGACACTACACACATCACTTTTGATGTGGCCGGAACAGAGCTCAACAATGCCACCAACCGGTGCTCAGAGGTACTGCTCGAAAAGTTTCCGGATGAAGTCTGATGGCTGAGGAATATTAAATGGTAAGAAATCAATGGCTAGATAGTCTCTACCAGATAATTCAGTCTTCTTGCCAGTCACATTTCAAAACACAGTGATCTTGGGTCACAGTGAATCAACAAGAGTAGGTTGGATGACCATCCTCCCGTGTACTGCTTTACGGGCCCAGAGGTCACTACTGAGCAACGCTGGAATATTGGTAACAAAAGTTCCACTCAAAAAGTACCAGTTCTTTGATTGATTCCTCAACAGCTTTTCTCGTCATCATAACAGTGTATTAGAAGGCAGACCAGTTAAGCTATCTAAATGCTTGACTAATGGTAAGGGCCCTGAGGCCTTAATAGCCCCAAAATTTCCCATGATAAGTTCTAACATTTGTAGTAATAACAACTTCTGGAGTGCAACTGGGAAATACTCTTGCGCAAATCACTGTATAAACCCTAATACAACGTCCAGTAACTCAGCATTAGCAGTACTTTCACATGTCATTCAACCACTGACCTAATTTAAGAAACGCAGTACCTATGATGTCAAATTATTAAACGGGAATGTGACTCATACAACCTGCATGAAGTGAACTAGTGTGAGTTTATCGACACGCGCCATAACTGTGCATTCTAGGAAACCTGGGCTGTAATCCCCCTGGCCTAGATCGGACTATGCTTGCTTTAATGTTCCTGCTGTAAAGACCTCGGGTGAACTGTCCATTTGGATTTACATTTCATTGAACTGCCAGATTAGTGTTAACAATTCTGATCACCCTGCTCTTGACTTTTCACTCTGATCTACACATCTCACTCTTTAATGTATACTGCAGAAGTCCATCCCCTCTCCAGGAGAAGCTGCATACATGCTAGAGACCCTCAAGCATGCTATATATACTCAGAACACAGACTTGAGAACTAATCATAATTAAATGGTTATCATTGCATGGGTCTTTAATGCTTGTTTCAAATGGCACGAAGATTACTATAATGCGATTGAGCATGAAATGGCAATGGGAATCCCACCACTAAAGGAGTTACCTGACAGGAGCAGGGAGCCATTTAGCTCTGATGACTCGTTGGCACAGCCTTCGTACTTGTAATGGGAGATCCGAGTCAGTCGGATACGCCCTGGCAGCCAACCTTCAACAATGGCTATTCTAAATATATGATAGATTATTTAAACATATATCACTTGGGCGTAATGTGTTATATGCACACTGAAATATGGCCAGCAAGCACTCATGATTCACTGGTACTCTCATCCTTGAAATCAATTCCCATTTCACCCTCAGTACCATAGATTGCAATGTCTTTGATCTGGACATATTTGTCGGAGGCTGAAGTGACATGAAGTCTTACCATTGATATCCACTGCTCTACAAGATGCTTTAGCCCAAGTAGGAATCAACCCTTCTTGCCACAGAAAATTGTGAATTATATTGCACCTATTATCCAGGCCAGAGGTCTTCAAACTTTTTTGCTCTGAGCCCTCCTCCTCACCCAAAATATTTTGAAGTCGGGCCCCCCATTTTATGGAAAGATTTGGGGGAGTGGGAGAGGTAGGGTTGAGCTCAGAGGGTGGTCTCATGAGTTCATTTTAGGAGCACATTTTCAGTTGCTCATATTCCAGAGTTAATGTGAGATATAAAAGGGCAAACAAACTGAACTAGAAGAAAACACCACTCGGTAATTGAGGTGGTGTGAGCCCCTTACACTCTTGGGTCCCAATGCAACTGCACGTTCTGCATTAATGAACTGTGACAGACAATGTCCTGGCTGTGGTTGGTCACCAGGTAATGCCCCGGCCACTCTATTGAATAGGGGAGTGGGCAATGTGAAGCATCTCTGCCTGCTTTTAAACACCAGATCAGTGCGTAGACATGCTCAGGAGATCTTTGATCTCCTTGTTACTGAAAAACCATTATGTCTGATGCTGACAGAGACATGGCTAGGGGATCTGTCCAATCCTGATATCGCCTCAGCAATCCCTCCTGAATATAATATTTTTAGGCAAGATAGATTGGAGGGGAGGAGGTGTGGCACTTGTGGTGAGTACACTCGCCGCCTGTTCTATTATCCCTATAGATGCTATTACAGGATCTGAATCCCTTGCCTTCACTATTGCATTGGCTCTTAAAGGACTGTTAGTTTATAGACCCCCCGGACCGGCTGGATCTTTCTTCGATGAGCTGCAGTCAGCAATTTCGGCGCTGGCTTTGAGAGCTGAGCACTGTCTGTTGGTTGGAGATTTTAACTTCCATATGGATGAGGGAGAGGACCCCGATACGATCAAACTGATCGATATCGCGGCCCCCCTTGGTCTTGTCCCTTACCTCTTTGGCCCAACACATGATAGGGGCCACACCCTGGATCAGGTCTTTTCTACGTCCCCCTTAGAGGGGATAGCACTTCTACCGGTGCTTTGGTCTGATCATAGGCTGGCCAAATTTTATGTGCCGGGCTCAGAGAAACCATCTAGCACTGCTCTTAGACAGCAGGGTCTAGCATCTAGGGCATATCACCGGGTGACCCCAGAGATGCTAGCTCAGGCATCTCTTGACCATCCCTGCCCCCTTTCGGGCGATCTGGATCGGGATTTGGAGTCTCTGCAGGCGTGGCTGACGGACAGGCTGAATGATCTAGCCCCTGTGATGGCCCCCCGGTTAACATCGAAGCGGGTTTCTGCCCCTTGGTTTACGGAAGCACTGTCAGCCTCTCGCCGGCAGTGCAAGGTGGCCGAGAGGGCGTGGCGCTCACAGTATGATCCGGCGGCCATGCTGGCCTACAGGACTGCGATTAAAGTATACCGTCGCGATATCATCCTTGAGAAAAAAGGTTATTTTGCTAGGAGGATAGAGGCTGCCTCTAATTCGTGTAAGGAGATTTTCACTATTGTTAGGGAGTTCACGGCCCCACGGTCTAATTTAACCCAGGCCGCCCCTACTGAGCCGTGGGTCTCTGCCCTTGCCAACTTTTTTACTACCAAGATAAAGTTCATTCAGGACTCCTTTCCCTCGAGGATGGTCGAAGTATGTCCCAGCTTCGGGGACGGGTCAGTTCCATCGGCCCCCTTGGAGTCCGTCTTGGCCGATTTTCCGCCTATTTCAGCTTCTTCGTCATTGGTACTTATGGCCAACTTTAAATCCGGGTCGCCTCTTGACCCATGTCCGGCCAAATTCTTGGCGAAAATGGCGGCTGCTGTAAATCCGTTGGCAAACCCACTTTTGAATCTCTCCCTGAGTGAGGGGGTGGTCCCGCAGGCTTGGAAGCAGGCGATGGTGATTCCCCTCCTTAAGAAGCCTGGCCTAGACCCCGAGGTGTTGGCCAATTATAGGCCTATCTCTCTCCTTCCTGCACTGGCCAAAATCTTGGAGAAGCACGTGCACATCGTGCTCTCCGACTTCTTGGAAACCAACGACTTGCTTCATTCCACTCAATCTGGCTTCCGCCCCAACTTAAGCACCGAGACGGCGCTTCTGGAGGTGTCTGAAGCCATTAAGGAGGTACTGGATTCAGGAGGCAAAGCTATGCTTGTCATGCTTGATCTGTCGGCGGCCTTCGACACCGTCCCCCACGAGGGTCTCCTCGTCAGACTTCATGAGATCGGTCTGAGGGGGACGGTGCTCAGCTGGTTTAGATCATTTTTAGCTGGCCGTCGACAAACGGTCTGGGCCTCTCCTAGCTCTGCTGTGATGCCGCCTTTGGGAGTCGGAGTCCCGCAGGGCTCTGTGTTGAGCCTGACTCTCTTTAACATCTTTATGACTCCCATGGCGGCACTGGCGGAGTCTCTAGGGGCCCAGATCGTATCCTATGCCGACGAGACCCAGCTCCTCTTTACGTGTGGGAAAGGACAAGATTTTGATGGAGAGAGTATCCATGAGTGCCTTGGGGCTGTTTTTAAATGGTTCCAGCTGAACAGCCTCAAATGTAACTCAGACAAGTCGGAGGTACTCTTCTTCTGGTGCACTTCTGATCCAGACTGGCAGGAATGGTGGCCGATTAATATGTTTCCTCCAGCGCATTCGTCCCAGCTGGCAAAAAATCTGGGAATTAAGATTGATAATGGTCTGATGTTGAGATCTCAGATCCTCGGTCTCACGGGAACATGCTTTGGCCTCCTCAGGATGCTCCGGAAGTTTCTTCCTCTGCTCTCGGAAGAGCACAGGAGGACTACGGTGCAGGCCTTAATTGGCTCCAGATTGGACTATTCCAACGTCCTATATCTGGGCCTACCGGAGTATCTCTTACAATGGCTGCAGGTGGTGCAGAACTCGGCCGCACGTGCCATTTTTGGCCTTCACAGGCGAGCCAGAGTTTCCGACCTCCTGCAGTCGCTTCACTGGCTGCCTATCCGGAAGCGGATAGTTTTCAAGGCTTTGACCTTGGCTCATAAGGCTCTCTATGCCTCGGGAGCAAAATATCTTCAACGGAGGCTTGCCTTTTATCGCCCGGCCCGATCCCTGCGATCCGAATCTCTGTTTCTTGCGGTGGTCCCTCGAGTAAAAAGGGCCCGCATTGGGGGTCGCTCCTTTAGGCAGAAGGCACCGCAGCTTTGGAATGCTCTGCCATTGGCATTACGCAGCACTTCTAATTTGTTGAGTTTTAGGAAGGGCCTTAAAACCTGTCTTTTCGCCCTCTAGCACGTTCTCTTTTTTGTCTGTTTGATTCCTATTTATTTTACTGTGTTATGTTTCTCTTTTATGAGCTGCCAATAAAAGCGCCGGGACACTCCAATGGAGTAGCCGTGCGCTATAGAAATCCAAATTAACATAACATAACATAACATAATGATAGCTGCGACCCTGAGTAGCAGGCTATCCTCTCTGTCTCTTTCACCCCTTCCCCACCACGTCTGGCCATTACTCCAATCTTGAAATGGACTGTTTCTCTTTTAGAAATAATGAGCTTTCACATGGTGCCCACCTCTTTGCAGCAACAGTGCACTCATCATGAATGCTCTCCCCATGTTTCTATTGTAAAGTAAAACTGTCATAATTGTGATGCAGTGGGCCCTTCACACTCCTGGGCCCCATTGCCACTTTGCCTGCTTCACTAATGGGAGATACTGCCTTGAGAAGCAGGAAGCCTTCTCTGCCCCTTGTTAAAACCCTCCCCTATCCTCCTTTCTCCCATCTGTCTGAAACCTGCAGCTAAGATGTCTCCTCTGCTCCAATTTCCCCCTCTCTTGAGCCATTGGTTCGATGCCGAAACTACACTGGTACAGCAGGGGTGCACTGATCCCTAATGCAAAAAAGGAATATTTAAAACAGCCATAATAGGGATTTTGTTCCGGCCACACTCACACTCCGGGCTCTTGTGCTACTGCACCACCATTGATACCTACTCCTCTGCCCATTCCACTGGGCCAATATTTCTAGATCTGAGGCCCAAAGCAGACTGTCTTTCCCTTTGTGTCGACAAAAGGAGAAAAATACCCACATATCCCCTCCATACTCCTGTTGCTTGTAATCTGAATCATAGTGCTAACACCGAAAATAGTTTCCCAGCCCCCCACCTGTTTCTGCCAGTAGCACATCCATTATTGGGGTTCAGTGGCCCGTCACGCCATTGGCCCAGTGCCAGTGCACTTGCCGCACTAATGGTAGTGATGCCTTTTTAAAAAAACAATGAGCCCACATTTCTCAACACATTCAGGGCATCTCTCCGAGGAAGTAGGAAATCTGTCTGATTTGTAAAAAAAAAAAAAAGAGAGACAAGAAAATTAGATCCCATATAGAGCCAACTTCTCTGGGCCATCTCTTTGACCCTATCGGATGTCATGCCTTTCCTCTTTGGACTGGGCCACTACCCAGAGGCCCCATGGGTCCAGAGGTTCAGGACTCTGAAAATGACCTTTTGGCCGACTCCTTTCCACTCTCTCGGCTCATCTAATTGTAGAGGTTGGCAGGGTGTATGAATAATACTAATGGTGCCCGTGTGTTTTTAATTTAAAAACATCCATCCCCGAATTGTTAATGGAGACCCGGAGGTACGTCTGTGTGAGAGTAAATGGAGGGGGGTCTAAAGTGTTTTAATTTTATGAAGTCATTTGAAGTATCATGACGAAAATATGTATTACTTTTGAGAGGTAATGAAAGTGTGCTGAGTTTTTGAAAGTGTCCTTTTAATAGACTTATAAGAATGCCTACACTAGGAACAGTCTGGCTCGCTATTACTAATATCCATTCTTTGAAAGAACTGGTTTCATCATATACATGGCCAATGGAATTATGCAATTCTGCAGTCACTGATTTGTATGCATAGTTATGGGTTTGCCACATAATCCTCCACCTGCTGCATAATCTGCAGATTAAAAAATTATATATATTCTTTCTAGCTCAAACAGATCAAAAGTTTCTAAAAATGAAGTGACATATTTGTGCACAGTGGAAAGCCCTTTGCAAAGGTTAACTTAAAAAAGGTTTGCTTATTTCTGTATTTGGTTGTAAAATTGGTACTACTGAGGTGTAACCTTTGCCCAGACAGTACTATCATGTGACAAAATGATAAAATATTAAAGTAATACTAGCAAAAAACGTGCCGCATTATACTGCATTTTCTTTCCAAATAATTTGGTAAACCCTAATGCATAATTGTGTGCTTCCCTACTGCATAATTGCAGGGGCCCTGATCATATACACGAAATCATTGTGTGGAAGCCCGTCTTATACTTTATGTGATACAATACATGAATATTCACAGTGCTTTCTGTTACATGCGGGACCTGATAGCACTATAAATACAAAAGCCACTATTCTTCACTTCACCATCCAGGATACAATTCTGTGACTTTCTGGTCTCACAAACAGACATCTTGAGTGATCACACTAACCAAATGACATTTCATAATGTGAAAGAGTGCATTTCCCACCAATTCGTTTAATTAGCATTTATTTTACACTTAAGGTGTGTGCCACGCATTATTTCAAATGCAGTTGCTGTGAACCTGAAAATACAACAACATACTTACTGAATATTTTGTTGTTTTTAGCTACGCCTATGCCACCAAGGGTTGATGATCACAGTTGCCTTACTTTTATATTCACTTTAAGCTTCATGGAAGTGAAGAGGGCCTAGAAACGCGAAAAATAAATACAAGTCGTGCTTCCAGGCCATCTTCATTTATACATACTTACTGAGGTACAATATAAATCTTTCATTAGGATAAAGAAATATGAATGGGAAAAAGGCAGCGGGAACAAACTGCTTGCTGCTGGAAACAAAAAGGATCAACAAACCTTCTGGAAAATCGTATTCACAGGTCGCAACAATAAAACTAGTTCCCCAGATTTATCTACAACTGGGGACCAATGGTACTTTAATTTTTCTGACCTATACTCTCCGGATGTCAGGATGTACCTCATTAACCAAGTCCTTTTTTTTTTTACTAAAAGCTTTGATGGCAGCTATAAAAAATTTAAGTCTGGAAAGGACTAGGCTGGTGAGATCCCAGCCGACATCTATAAATCGGACCCCATTTCATGGGACAGTTTTATTACCTTCATTAGTAATGCAAATCTACAGGGAACCCCCATGCCCGCCTCATAGCTGGCAGATTTTGCCCAACTTTAGGAAAGGATATAGGCTAGATCACGCCCCATTAGCCTTCTTGACTGTATTCAAAAGAATTTTCCAATGTACTGCTTTCACAGACAGAGACCTAAGCTGAGGAGAACAGGATCCTGTCTAGCAGCCAGGCCAGCTCTAGGACCAAAATGAGCCCAACTGATCAGCCATTTAGGTTCTATCTCCTACTGACCAAGCTTTTGGTTCTGAATAAACAACCAGTACATAGCATTTGTAGATCTACACTGTGCGCTCAACAGTGTTCCCTGGCACTTTATCTTTACTAATTAGTCTGCATGAAGGGAATTTTAGAATGATCCATTGTTGCACAGCTGGTGAAACCACTAGACCATTCCTGTTGTCAGGTGGCGGGGGTCCAACGAGGTTTCTTTATAGCTCCCTTGCTATTTTCACTTTATATCAATGAGTGGATGAATGTGTTAAATACTGTATTTGTGATGATACAGGTCTTGGTAGGACTAAGGTGGCAATGCTCTTGTTTCCCGATGATACCCTTGATCTCAAAATTCCCTGTTGGTCTCCAGAACATACTAAACTGTTATCGAGAATTCTGTTCTTTTAAGGGTCTTTCAATCAACACTGCAAAAAGTAGGTTTTTGACGTTATTGCCCCCATAAGGGTATTAGGAACAATTTTACTGTAAACTATTCTCCTCTTGATCAGATGTCCTGCTTCCAATAGTTGGGCATACATTTTTCACTTGATGTGAGGTGGAGGAAGCACCTGAATCATTCAAGAAATCTGATAGCCCAGCGAACCTCGAGCACACTATAAATGGCTCGTAACAAAAGTGATCATATGATCCAACTGGCCTTTGAGGTTGACAAAGCAAAAGGCCAAAGTACAAACATGTTTGGTGCAGAGCAGTAGGGATTTTCCAACGTTTTCAAACTATTACGTAAGCTGTGATTTCTCTAACAACTATTCAAATTGTCTCCAAGTACCCCAACACCACCAATGCTTCTTGACCTAAGCCTGATGGCATTGGGTCCTTGCCAAGCTGAGACCTTTACTATATTGAGCGAGACTGTGGTGCACTCCAGAGCTGAAGATATTTAGGGAAGCCCTGCATGATGTTTTGTCCCTGCCCGGCTGTGGATCCTTGGGCTGGTTCTGGCACATCCTGATGGAGTTGTCCTCTCTGAGTTTGTCTGAAATGTGGAGTTCCCCTTATACCATCACTGCTGAGACTACAAATATGATTAAATGTTCCTATAAGAACCTCTTTTTATTAAATATCTTAACTAAGAAAGACGTCCTGTTGGTGTTGGATTTAATTCTATGAGGTCCGCAGCTAATATTTAGAGTCACTTGGGGCCAGATGTATCAAGATACCCTTTTGCGATTCTCAAATAGCGATTTTTAAGGAATCGCTATTTGAGAATTGCAAAATGGTATGTATGTAGAAATTCGCTATATGTTAGCGATTTCTTAAAATTCCTTAAATGTGATTAGCAAATTGCTAATCGCAATCAAGGAATAATTTCCCCATCATTTCTATGGGCCAGGAGGCCCATAGGAATGAATGTGAAATTATTCTCAATTTGCGATTCACAATTTGCTAATCGCAAATTGAGAATAATTTCAAGGGTGCAAGGGTGTCTTAAGGACACCCTGCTGCACCCCTGAAATTGACATGTGTGCGCATATGGCGTACATACATGCCCTAAGGGCATGTATGAGCGTCACATGCCACCTTTACAAATTGCAAAAAGTGTTTTTGTAAAAGAATTCGCAAATTACCACCAACTACAACTCGCAAAACTTTCTTCTTTCTTACATACCATTTAAGGAATCGCATTTTACTAATCCTTAAATGGTAGCGTAAAATTAAGGAATCGCAAATTTTGCGAATCTTTAATTTTGAGATGCGATTTTTTTCATACATCGCATTTCCCGTTTTTTTTGTCGCAAACGCTGCTATTTTGCGATTTGCAGCGTTTGCGACAAAAAAGCGCTTGATACATCTGCCACTACGCCTTTGATGCGTAGATTTATCCAGCTTTACTGCCTGGCAGCTCGAGCGAGGAGGTGTAGCTATTTCGCCAGAACTATTCTGCATGATAGCCTTGTTTAACTGTCACTGTTCAGTCCAGTCTCCTAGTGGGTGTTTCTTTTAGACTTGGTCATAAGGGGAGGAATCAGAGAGGGTAGTATCTATCAGAAGAGAAAGCTAATTCTCATCTTCGAGAATGATATTTCTGGTGGATATTATATATTCTTGCAGATTGTTTATCACTCTCCAATCTGAAGTATTGCTGATCCATAGTATGTTAAATTCTGGTGTGCTGTCATGAGCTTGTTTGGTTTCTCTCTTATGCCTTGGTTGAGTATGGGAACAGTAGGAACTGATGGCGCCACCTGACAGCGCTGGAGAGTTACAACTGGGGAAAAATGATTTTTTTTAAATAAATGAAATAGAAGGGCAAATATATATCTTTACAACCGTGAGGAGGGTTGGAGGTGTGGTATTATTTTCTCTGCCTATGCTATGCTTCATAAAGGACAGTAAACCAAAAAAAGAAAGGTTGTTCTGAGAAATAAGGGGGCATACTCAGCCTATTAATTGGTGCTAAATGAAAGGAGTTAACATAACAAAATTAAAAATTGTCACAAAGAGAGCTGTATGGGAAAGGAGTGAGACGTAGTGAAAAAGAAGTGGTGGCGGCCAGGACAGTACAAAACAGAGGAACACTTCTAAAATTAAAGAAAGATGCAGCAGAGGAGAATGAGTGGAAAAGGACGGCGTGGCTATAAACGGTGGGAGACAATGTAAGGTTGGTAAAGTGGCAGGTTGCTGAAGGGTCCTGGAGGCAACAAGTGAGAAGGGATTTCGTTGGGGGAGGAAGGGTCCATCGGACTAAGGCAAATGAAAGAAACGAATTAAAAGATGACATGTGGAACACATGATGAATAATTTCCATCATAAGATATATTTATATAATGGGAATTTTCTCAATCTGGCGAATGTCATTCATTATGAACATTTCAAGAGAAACATTTCTTTAGAAAGGATTCTTCATGGCCTAATTTGCAAAGTGCGGTTTGTTGGAGTATAGATTTTCATAAAGCTTGTTTATAAAACTTTATTATCAACTTTAACTGTTGTACTATAAGTGCCATTGTTTCTTTACAAGCTTTGCTTGCCATGTTTGTTGGTAATGGATTTTTAAAAAAATTGGAAAATGTAAGCTTTTCACATCAAATTCAAAAACATTTAATTCATTACATGTAAATAGTAATTTTAATATGCGAAAAAACTGAAAATAGTGAACCTGTTGAGAAGAAACAAAGGCAAGTATGAGGAGCCCGAGGAGTGTTAAAAGACTAAAGCTAATGGGAGAAGCTGGAACTGGACAATGGAGACTAACCTGAGAGCTGAGCTGCAAAGGGGACAGCAGAGATGGAGACTACTAGCACAGCAAGAGTAATGCAGAGGAGGTTAGGACGGAAGGGGCAGGAGGAAGAAAACATTGACAAAAAAATGGTGGAAGATAGTGGTTTGTGAGTGGCCAGAGTTTTGGAATGAGGGAGAAACCTTTGAAGATGCTTAGAGACTATGGCTAGCCAGGACAGATAACAAAGTCACAGAGGACAGACTCTGTCTTGACCTTATCTAACAGGCAGACTGGTTTTCGAAGTACATCCCCTGCTGACTGTACCATACGATTCTAACTGCATCTCACTAACAAGTTCCAAGCAGAATATGAATGTGTTCCCATTGGGTGGGCTTACAGTATGGATTGGATTGTTTAAATGTAAGCACGGCTAAGACTACTATATAGATGAGAATAATTAAAATGTTCCTTCCATCACTTTGTTGTTTTTTGCTGTTGACCGGCCTTTGGTACCAGTCCCCCCTTACCCAACTGGCACCAACAGTTCAGATTCAGGTACTGGCCCATCCTCATTCCAATTGAGATTCGCTGGTCTTTCAAGAGTGGAAGGTTACTCTGTAGGGTGCCCTGTTAGGTGTCCACGTGTTAGATAATTCATCTTGGAGAGGTGGATGCTGACCAGGCGAGTTGTATTGATGTCCAACAAGATTCTACCATCTGGTCATGGCCAAGGGAGAGGCGTTGTCCATTGCAACAATAACATCCTCTTGTAACTGCTTTTCCACTGAGATGTCCGTAGGCAAAGAGCTCAATGTCCTCAGATGTCCAAACCACTAGAGGTTGTATGATGAAATATTGACTACAGAAATCTCGTAATACAAAAATATGGTCAAAATATGGACTACACACATGCATAACAAAAAGTACAAAACTAACATTGCATTGGCAAGTGCATGTACTTAAATGTAGTTAACATTATAGTAAGTTTGAAAAAGTATTTTCTATACATTTAAAAATACGTTAGAAAAAGAAGTGTAAAAATCATAACAGTATATGCAACTTTTAAAATACATTTAGCAATAATATAATCAATTCTAATATTAACTTATAAATTAACATTAATTTATTATACCAAGAGATATAATTTTAAGTAAAATAGATTAATATTTTAAAATAAACAATAGATCATTAAGTAAACATTTACAATAAAAAAATCCTAGAACCATTTTATATTTATTAAACCATTAAAAATGCATTTATGCCTATCTGAAAATAACAATTTTTTGAAATACAAAATCACATAAATACTAGGAAATAGTTAAACAAACAAAACTCAATAACACTTTTAAAAAGTGAAGTAACTGCAATCCACCAAACATTGGGTAAAGTTCATGCACCCTGGGACCGTGGGAGAAGTCAGAATTATTGTTCCAACTCCAATCTGACAAATGCTGTAAAAATGGATACTTTAAGAGGGCATCAGATTTATTATTGTAACTCCAGTACAACAAAAGTGTGGGCAAGTGTATGCATTGGATGGGTGAGAGGTAGATTTACAATTATAATTGTATTCCACCAAACATAAGTTGTGGGGGCTGGAGAGGATTTATTATTCCAACTCTAGTCCACAAATCAATATTTGTGAAGGGTGAGGGTTTGGGAACGGCTACTATTCTAACTCCAATCTAACAAACATTGGGGAAAGTGCATACATTCAGGGGGTGTTCATATTTACTATTCTAATTTCAGTCCAACGTAAGTTAGAGAAAGTGCAAATATTGGGGGGGGTGAAGATTTACTGTTCCGGCACCAGTCTAAGAAACACTGGGAAAAGTGCATGCATGGAGGGGGCTCCTATTTACTATCATAACGCCAGTGTTACAAACATTGGGGAAAGTGAATAACTTTTTTTGGGGGGTGGGATCAGACTCCCTTCACCCAAATAATATAAATATCCATTATGTTAAAGTATTTTTTTAATTAAAAAACACTTTTAAATAAAAGCATTTCTTCGAAACTGTAACATAAAACACAAGAAACAAAAGAATTTCTTACATCTTACTCTTAGACATTTTAAAATGCTAATATATATTATTATAAAAACCTACCCGTACCCCAAATATACTCCAGAACCCAGGACCAAATATTATCATTTCTTTAATTTAAAAAACATTAAAACTATTTTTTTTCAATTCTTAATATTAAAACTACAGTTAATTTCCAATTAAAAAGGTTTACATATTTAATACTTTAATCTAAATTTAATCTAAAGAGCACCACTATCATTACTAGAAATAAAAAGGTCATATTGTTTTCAGTTGCAGGTTTTTGGCATAGCAGGCTTCAGAAGGATGAAAGACTGAGTTGCGGCTGGTGGGATTTGAACTAGAGAAGGCTCTAGAGGGATTCTCAGACATGAGAAGAGATATTATCTTCAAACTTTTAGGTCTCTGACCCTGAATATCAAACCAAGCTAATCAAGAAAAGGTTGTAGAACAGCCAGAATGACTGGTTCATTGCTAGGGGGTTTGTCAATACTCACATTCTCTAAATACTTAACTGCACATCACCAGCAAACCCCAAATTGCAGAAAAGTAACTGTGGTTGCTGATTTTCTTGAGAAGCGGTTACTAACCAATCAGACTAGCCTAGATTGTTCAGCATGAGACAGGATGGGACTGTTTATCTTAAGGTTAGCCTGCTTCTGGAATGGCAGAGAAGCAGAAGTAAACCTATGTGTAGAGGCATTGGTTGTAAATTGGGAGATGATTCAAGTACGTCCATTAAATTATATCTATTCTGGTTAATATTAAAAAATGATAAGGAAGTGCAAAGGAAAAATGCATCATGCCTAGCCTTGCCATGCAAACCAAAGGGACAGCCTGGGTGGATAACAGTAAAATGCAAAAGCATAAGGTGACGCACCACCAATTTCACTGATTACGAAACTCCTAAAAGAGTTAGCTCCAGGGTTACCTTCAACTAATTAGGGTGATACGTACCTGCGCTCAGTAGAGAAATAAATGATATTGTATTGAGACTTGTGGTGTAGGCTAAGAAGCAAATACCGTGCCCGTAAGGCATCTCTTCTTTACCACACACAGCATTATCAGCACAGTCAGCCTCCATCAGTGCATTATTTTTCTGAAGCCTACTGTGCTGTTTATCCATAGTCTTTTTTCAAGCGGTTGACTGTTACCTCCCCCAAATACTACATATTAACTCCTTTGGCAGTGATGCTGCTGCTCAGCTTCTGTCTGCAGCCACAGATTCCACTTGTACAAACGTCCACTGCTCCTCTCATACACATAGGTAAACTGCTGTATCTCTGGCTAGAGCAGACAACACTGATGTGGATTGAAGTCTGAGAGGAGAAAGCGTTCTCTCACAATCATTATTTACCAATGAAATGTGGTTTCTTAATCTTTCATCCTATGTTTTTGTTGTACGTCACGTGACAGTTCCCCATTCTTGGACCTATTAAGTGAAAGACTACCAATTAATAGCAGGTACTGAGATAATGCAACAATGTGTTTCTTTCCTCAGCATTCCACCACCATACGCATTAGTGTGTGTGCGTGTGTCTATGAATACAGTGGCCTGAGTTGGCAGGAACGCCTACAAAATCAATATTGCAATCTGGCACTTGTCTTTAATAGTATCTCGAAATATACATCATACATGAGCAATTCATGCACTCAAACAGACATAGTTGCATAATTGCATTTAAGAACACTTTATCTGGATTTGTATTAAATTGAACAATAAAGATGGGGTGCTCTGCAATTTTACAATATTCTTTGTATACTTTCTAAAATATTTGTTTAATTAATATCTATAAATAATGTTTGTGTTATCCCTTAGGCTATAATATAGTAATAAAACATCATAAAAAATATTAAAGTAAACAATATGTTACACTTTGATATTATATTAAAATAATTATTAGAAAAAACAAAATACTCACTTTAGATGTGTTGGCCACATTTGTTTTGTAATCGCAGTATTTTGACAACAAGGTTATGGTCAGATAATATTTATGTGGAATACCCAACTTGACATCAAGTTCCATGCCTGAAAGACTTGTTCAGTTTTTGTAGCCATGAATGACTAGGCTAAGTCTGTGAAGGGGATGGCAGCTTCATTAGAATGGCAAAGCACATCTTGCTTTGCAGTTTCAAAATGGCATGGTTGCGTTCAACAATTGGATGAGTAGGCATTGCCTTAAATTAAATTCCGATAAGACGGAAGTTCTGATTTTCGGCAATATACAGCCCACCTGGAGCAATCTTTGGTGGCCAGCAGAAATGGGTGCGCCGCCTAATCCAACGGTGAAGACAAAAAATGTGGGTGTGTTGTTAGACAACAGACTTACGTTTGGTCAACAAACTAATACCATTGTGTCTGCTTCACACTTTCTCATAAAAAAAATTAGGAAGGTACTACCCTACATTCCAGCCCATACGCAGAAAACGGTGGTTACCTCCCTTATCCAGTCAAAATTGGATTACTGCAATGGGCTCTATCTTAATGCACAAAAGCAGTGTCTGAAGAAACTCCAGGTAGTGCAAAATTCGGCGTCTCGTCTTTTACTGAATCTGCCTCGGTATAAGTCTGTTTCAGAGGAGAATTAGAAGTTGCACTGGCTTCCAATGGCGCAACAAATCCAATTTAAGGCTCTTTGTGTGGCCTACAAAGCTCTGATGCAGAAGTGTCCAGCTTTTCTTCAGAATCTCTTTGTGTGGTATCAGCCAGCTAGACAGCTCCGCTCTACCGGGGCAAAACTGCTGGTGGTGCCCAGAATTCGGACCTTGCACTGGGGCGGGCGGCGCTTTCAGTACAGTACATCCAAACTGTGGAACTCTCTTCCGTCAGAGATTAGGAATGCCAGCTCCCTCCTGAGTTTTAGAAAAAACTTGAAAACGTGGTTGTTTCAGTGAGGGGCGCATTGCAGGTTACTTGTTGTCCTCAGCGCCGAGACACCATTTTGGTATTTGTGCGCTTTATAAATAGCATTATCATTATCATTATCATCCCCTTATATGGGCAAGGAGGCAAACTGTCTAGAGACACATTACAAGATGCCCTGTTGTTGAGTCAGTACCTGCGACAGGCCAGTGTTAATGTGATCGCAGTCCCTACCACAAGTATGCCCAGTTTAGTGGGTTCATACTAAACCTGCCCAAAGAAGCTATTGAACAGAAACTGTTGATGCACAGTGACTTCACTGACATGGTCATCAGAACGACAGCTCAAGTCCTCCTACCTAAAGCTGCAGGCCCCTTAAGTAGTGATGCACCTCACCTTTGATGGAGAGCACTTGATCTATCCTATTATATGAGGTCCGACTTCTCCAGCAGTACAGATAGGCATGTTCATTGCTAAATCACTAAATGTTATCCACGCTTGACATGCCAGACCTCCTCCTTTTTTCTAGGTTGAGAGACATTACAGCTTTTCATCTTGTTCAGGAAACAGACAGGCAGATGGGAAACCTTCAGATAAAACAAACAGTCCCTCCACCAGCCTCAAACCAGACCAAAAGTTCCAAATGACTTCTTCAAAGACTGGCCATCCTCCTTGGCACCATCATTGAAGTCCCACTCCATGCAATGAGAGACCGCTTTCTCCCTACTGAAAACACTGAATCAAAATAACCATGGTCTTACAGGTCTTACCGGTCGTATCAGTGGCAAAGAACGGCTGTGCTCTATGTCTTCCAAAGCCTTCCGGATCCAGGCCACCTTCGGAGGGGATGGTTTACTATTCTTACTGCTTTTGCATCCAGAAAATATGGTTGAGTCCCCATAAACTAATTCATCCAAGCTCAAAAGTGTGAGATGCAAACATTGTCTCAGTTTCATCTAAAAGAAGGACACCTTCGTCCCATGATCTTGGCATGTGGTAGAGCTTTTCTAAATCAGATAAAGGTGCACTGGGGTGCATATGGCTAGCATGGCAGTTTGGGCTAGACTGTTCTAATGAAGCAGGACCAAGACTGATTTGCATAAGGTGGGTCTCTGTTTAGAGTGTCATAGAGAGTGAAGAAAAGTGGTCTGGTTTGCAACCCTGAGCAATTGCTAGAGACTGAGGTGCAGTAGATGCCCCAAGTACAAAGGGTATTCCCCTGCTGACCTGCCAAAGGAAATTGAGCTGTAGCTCACAGATGTGACCTAAGCAGGTCGAAACCGTTCTGGGGTTGCTTGTATTCCCATTTGGAGGGGACCTGGTATGGCAGTTTGGTTTGTACCATTCCTATTGGAGATCCACCGTAGGTGAAAAACAGTGGTCTGACATACTACCCGAGTGATCACCAATGACTGAGATTAATTTAAGCATTCCTTCCATCACCTTGTTGTTTTTGTAGCATATGTCCAGGAGGACACAGAGTTCACTATAGCCTTCACTTTTAGAGAACCTTTTCAAATTTGGGTGCTAAGAACAAACTAGATTCCTGTGTGGTTCATTCAAGTAGGAGGAGCAATTTTGGACTCCAACATGGCAAGGCCCTACCTCCTAACCAATAGATTTATATAGCCATCAGACAAGCACACTTTCTTCCCGCACAATACATTATTAAGTTTGTGGATTCTAACTCTTCTGAAATGGCTGACATTGACTACTGTCTTCAAATTTGCTCTCTGCAGTTGCACTTGGTCAATCAATCAATCAAGGAATTGTAAGCACGCTACTCACCCGTGAGGGTCTCAAGCGGCTGAGGGGATGATGGGGGAGGTCAGCAGTTCCGTTCAGTAGAAGAGCCAGGTTTTGAGAGTCTTCCTGAAGGTGTTCAGGGAGGGGGCGTGTCTGATGCCTGGGCCTTGGCAGCGATGGAGGAGAAGGATCTTCCCCCAGTTCTGGCTCTGCTGATACGCAGAGTTTCGGCGAGGGCGAGGTTTGTGGATCAGAGGTTTCTTTTGGGTACATGAAAGGCGATCCTCTCATTGAGGTATTGGGATCCGGTGTTGTGGCGGCACAGTATCTTGAAAGTGACTCTCTTCTCGACGGGGAGCCAGTAGAGGTTCCGTAGGTGTTGTCTGATGTGCTCGTGTCAAGGGATGCCGAGGACGAGTCTGGCTGCGGTGTTCTGTATCATCTGGAGCTTTCAGAGTAGAGACTTGTTAATGCCGGCGTAGAGGACACTTCCATAGTCCAGTCTGCTGGTTATGAGTGTGTGGGTGACTGTCTTCTTTGATTCGGCGGGGATCCATTTGAAGGTCTTGAGGAGGATCCAGAGCAGTTGAAGAAGCTATACGTGATGGCTTTGACCTGTCGGTTCATGGAGAGGTAGGAGTTGAGTACGATGCAGAGGTTTCTGGCATGGTCCTTGGCGGTCGGAGGGCTGCCGAGGGTGGTGGGCCACCAGGTGTTGTTCCATACTGAAGATGTGGATCCGTTGACGAGGACTTCTGTCTTCTCTGAGTTGAGCTTCGGGCAGCTGTTGCTCATCCTAGATGCGATGTCCTGCATTCCTTCCTGGAAGTTGAGTCTGGTGGTGGTTGGGTCCTTGGTGAGGGAGAGGATGAGCTGGGTGTCATCGACGTAGGATAGTATGCTACGCTGTCTGACAAAGGCGAGGGAGGCCATGTAGATGTTGAAGAGGGTTGGGCTGAGTGATGATCCTTGCGGTACTCTGCGGTAGCTTTCCGTGGGTTCGGAGAGGAAAGGTGACAGTCTGATTCTTTGGCTTCTGCCAGTGAGGAACGAGAGTATCCAGTCTAGGGCGGTTCCTTATATGCCGGCGTCGTGTGGTCTGGCGGCAAGTGTGCGGTGGGAGACGTGTCGAATGCTGCCTTTAGGCCAAGTAGGATCTTGGTGGAGCTCTGGATTAAGCTGTGAGAAGAGCAGTCACAACATATCTCAGTCACTACTGTACTGAGGTCCATTTGGGCCTCACATAGTATTTTAAATGACTGGCGTTTGTAATTTCTAGCCAAACTTAATAAGCAGATTATGTTAAAAAAAATATATTCCAAACCACAAGTCCATTAGAGGAATTATTGGGAGAGGGACTCTCTCCCAACATTCTGATAGCATACTATGTTTGCCTGCCCAGTCCCCAGCTTGCTTTGACCCTGACTCATCAAATTATGGCTAGAGATCCAATTCCTTATGTGACATGTACTACAAGTCAGATATGTCCATGGATTTAAATGAGTTCAAGCTGAAGGCCATCTTCTTTGCATTGAAGGTCTGTCTCCCTATGATGAGATTGAGAGTGGTGATATTCTTCACAGACAACATCACAGCTGCCTTTTTCATCTGATGCATCTGAAAATAAGGGGGTTCTTACTATCCAAATCTCTGTTGGCTGGCTGCTGATTTGTGAATGAGGGCTCCTCATCAGGCTATGATACCATCTTGGAGGTTTGAGATCTACCTCCCATAAATCCGTAATGGCTTTCACATTTTGGATGGACGGGAGGCCTAGGTCTCTGGAGGATATCCTAAAAAAGAACTTGATGGGCATTTTCTACGCTGCTTTTCCAAATTCCCCTTATTTGGGGAGTTTACCTAAGGACATCCAGAGCTCAGGTTGTCTAGCAGAACAGGTCCTGAGAGTCTTTTCCAAGGTTGAGTGAGGCCATAAGAATACCCAGCCGATTGTATGCATTTATTCCCTCTCGTATGGGGCCCGCTGCCTTTTGGGAAATTAGTTTGATTCTTGCCAGTTGAACCTTTGGTATCTGTTGAATGGAGGCTGCTTTCGAGAAAAGAGGTTTTCAGCTTAAGTCCTTTGTGTGTCAGTGCCATTTCAAAAGGGCAGAGCTGTTCTCTAGACGCACCCCTCAAGCACTCAAACTTTTTTCAGAGTACCACATAAATTAAAATAATTCACCTGATCAGTCTTTCTGTCTCCACTTGCCTCCTCCCCAGAGGAGAGTTTTCATATCGTTGATGAACAGTACACGCTGTGATTTAACCTGGATCAGACCAAAAGTTTCCAGTCCTCAAACTAACATTTTGTGCCCTTTTGTAGCAAGTTTGAAGGACATGTGTCTGCTCATATCAACATTTCGAAATTAATAACATGTTTTATCACCATACACCACAATCTTCATGGAACCCTACCTCCAGCCTGTACTAGGGGACACTCCACTAGGCCATTCCTCAAACATGTCCCTGTCAGACATATACCTCTATGTGCCAATCCCACACTCACTGGGCACCTAGAGGAAAGCAAATGTTGCCCTTAAATTTACCTGTAACCTCTTTGAAGGCCTAAGCTTCTGACGCTGCCTTATTTTTCCTCACGCCTTTCATACAAGTTGATAATGGGGAAAAGGGTAAGGTATAAAGTAGGATGGATGCATTTACCTTTTTAGTGAGTCCATTAATCACAGTACCTAATCTCTTTCCCATTATCAACTTCCGGCTATTGATCCAAAAACCAGGAAGCAATCTGATCCTTTTTAATTTGAAGGGAACTATTTGGGGGATTTAAAATGTGCAGTATTGTGTTGATTCCGCATATGAGCAGTGCATGCTAATATGGCATATATACAAATAAGCTCATTATTAAACATCTGTAAAAGCAGTTTTCCTAGTGGCAGGGGCAGACACAAAAAATAAAGGTGGATAAGACAAAGGAAAGACTAAGAGAAACTGAATAAGCATAAAGATACCTTTATCGGACTTTGACTTCTGAGTTAACTCAAGTCACCTACAGCGTATTGAAATTCTCATATATTTTCCCTTTTCTCTGTAATATTGACGCCTTTATCTTACATCACCTGATTTAAGGATATGGGGCCAAACTTACTGACTACTACACTTGTGTTCTATTTTAATGACAAATGACTGATGGTAATGCCTCCCAAACTCTATGTGGCTAATTTTAAAATAAGTGTCAACAACCTCTAAACCTCAAAACTTGAATGAAGAGATCTTCATATAGTATTCAATTTTGAGTAGCCATGAGGGGGTAAAAGGATATGGTAGGGTATAGATACCTTCAAGGGATTTTGTTGCTATACAATAAATACAGAATTTCAAACAATACTTGGCGGCCTTACACACATGGGGCCGATAGTGCAGAACAGCAACCACAAATATTCAGGCAATATAGATAAGTCACCATAAGTGTTCCAAATGAAAAAGAGAGATAAAGGGTGTATATGAAAAAAGTTCGTATTTAATACTCAAAATTGAATTAAAAAAGGGTACAAAATAGATAACATTGTTATAAGAAGGACATTTCGAGAATAACAATCAAAAGAAACTTCTCTATAACAATTGTATACGCTTATCTGCCTATTCACAGTTAGTCTATTAGTTGAGCAGACAAAGCGTGTGTCGACTTTTCGGTCTCTAGTCTTGAATTATTGAGACCACATTCAGGACATGTAAATCATATCTTGGAAACCCTTCTAATTTTGAAACATGAGTGGCTTAGATATTGCAGCAATCTCCGTTTTCTCTTGCTCAGAACAAGGATGGAGGCCTTCGACCTATTTCAGATATTCACCGGCTTAATGTCTTCCTGCGGAAGGACACATTCAAAATGCTCATGGTAGCTCAGGCCAGTTCATTGGAGCCATTCTGCATATGGTACAGTTTTGTTCTTTTCCCCAGAGCAGAGATTCCAGGATATTGGGCTATGATCCCGATATTTCAGCCCTTGTCCTGGATCTCAGTGCAGATCATTGAGATGGTTGATGGGATTGTTTACCTCCTGCATCCTGCTGTCAAACATTACAGATACCATTTGCGATGCAGTAGGTCCGGACGTCTCAGTGGGTACTGCAACTGGGGAATCTGTCAAATTTTATCCAGATATCATAGGATACTTTAAAAAACCTGCATTGGTGGCTACTTGACCACTATTGTGTCAGGACCAGTCCTGAATGGTCCTTAGCACATCCAGATTTGACAGTGATGAAGGAAGCATTGCTTTAGGATTGGGGAGGCTGACTAGGAGGGGTAGAGATAAAGGCCTGGTGCAGATGCGCACAGACCACACCTCTGCCATGTGGTACTACAACAAGCACGGTAGGGTGGGGTTTTGAGCCCTGTGCCAGGAGGCTCTATGTCTCTTAAAGTGGACCACCAGGGATTTTCTCTGCTGGTGAACCACATGGAGGAATCTGTAAACACCAGGGCAGGCGAACACCACCACTGATATTTAGGGGACCACAAATGGCAGTTACACCTGGTGACTCAAGGTGTCTTCCATCAATGAGGATAACCCTGGCTCAATGTTTTCACTTCCACCGAGAATTCCCAATGTCAGCACTTTTTGGCATGGTAGTTTCCAAGAAGGTTCTTTCTCAGAGATACATTCATCTAGAATGGAGCTCATGACTCCTGCAGGCCTTACTGCTGCTTCCTATTCTGACCCGAGTTCTGAAGAAGACCAGGAATGACCCGGTTCAAGCCATCCTAGTGCTATCGGACTAGGCCAGGACTGTGTGGTACTCAGAACTCCTGGGCATGAGCATCTGTCCTCAAATCAAGCTATAGCTTCAGGAGGTTCTTCTGTCTCAGCAGGGCAGGGTGCTTGTCCTTAATCTGCATTTCCATCCGTGGTGATTGAACAGTGACAGTTGCCCTTATTTGAGCTTCTTCCAGAGGTGGTTGATGTCATCTTGGCAGTGAAGTGTCCCTCTACAAAATCAGGTATGCTAGTTGTTGGGACAAATATGTTGTTTGGTACGACATTCACCACATTGACTCACTGCAGGCAATTTATCTTACGTCTTATTGTTTGTTTTGTCCCTGGCCCAGCAAGGGCTTAGTTTGGGCACTGTTAAATGCTGCTTGTCAGTTCTGTGTGTTTTTTGTGGTTCTCGGTTCAGCCTTCACTGTTTAAATCACCAGTTGTGATGAGATTTTTCAAAGGTTTGCAATATTTGTTTCCTTTGAAGCCCTTTGTGTTGCCACACTGGGATTCAAATTTAGTTCTTACTTTTTTTATCGTGTACTTCCTTTCAGCCAATATACATTTTGCCATTACGTCTCTTGACAGTTAAAATGGTCTTTCTCATTGCTATATTGTCAGCTTGACATCTGTTCGACCACCTCATGCTTTGTTCTTTCCCTAGCTGTTGTTCAGCACCCGACCTTCTTTTCTTCCAAAAGTAGTAACACCATTTCATGTTGGGCAACCTATTACCCTTCCAGCATTCTTTGCTGCGCCTCATCCCTCAAGAGGAAACCCCTGTTTATACAATGATTGTACCACAGAAAATAAAGTGGACGATCAACTCTTTGTGGGGTGTGCTGCTACAAAGAAATGCAAGGCAGTGTAAAAAGGATTATCTCTCAATGAATGGGGCTCTGCATCAAGATCTGCAATGCGTTGGTCAAAAGGCTGCCTCCAGAAGGTCTGCAGGTTCATTCCACCATGTAGTCATGCGGAATACCTGTTCTGCAGCTTTGTGAGGCAGCTACATCAGTGCCCTTGTGCATGTTCACAAAGCACTACTGCCTCAATAGTCAGGTCCTTCAAGATAAGCATTTTGCACATTTAGTCCTGCAGGACATAGTAGAATGAACTATTTCACTGACCCTCCTCGTGGGTCGGTACTTCTATGGTATCTGTTCACAAACTAAGGAATCTGCGGTTAGATGTATCCATCCGAACAATGCTTTACTAACCTCTCTGGCCTATGCTCTATCTAACTGCACGTTTCTCACCGACCCTCCCACCTCCCCATTTTGTGAATCTAAATAGGTCCTAATTTAGAGTTCTGCAGACTGGTCATACCAATCTGCCAAGGGACTCTGGTCCATATGCATGAACACATTTTCCCATAGACACAGAATGGGCAAATCCCTTTGATGCATCTGGCCCTCTGTTTGTGAGAACTCAACTAGCCTAAGAAAGCAACTGACATCAGTGCGCATGGTTGGCATGTATAAGCGGCTCCACTGATCAATTTTGGAGCGGAACAACGTTGTCACAGAGCCGTATGGTAATCCCCTAATAATGCGCAAGAGTACTCTAAAGGTTCTAGATCTGGTCTGATGCTTGGGGGAATATTCACAAAGTGAGGAATCTACAGTTAAAGTATCCACTAGAAAGAGAGTTACTCAAGGTAAGTAACTTGTTCTTTATGCCTCTTTGTTAAGCTCTGTCAATCCAGCAGGTCTGGGTAAAGGCATACGAAGATGTGTAATCCCTTTTTAATATCAACCCTGAGACTTACAAATGTGGGTGTCTATTGCCCAAGATACTAGTTTTTTGTGCTAATAGCCATTACCTTAATATTTGTTCTCCTATATAGATAATATGATACCAATTCAAGTATGTGGAACAAACATGATTGTGAAGAAAAGAAATTCATAAAACAACTTGAAAGAATTATATCATGACCAACTTTACCATTGTCATATTCTTCCACTATTTTAATGTTTTAGGGTATCACAGCAACTCATTAGAGTAGTTAGTGATTTAGTATTATAAGGTTTCACTGCCATTTCTTTGGCATCCACACGTTTTGCAGAACATCTCTGGTTTATCAAAACTGTAGAGTAAAAATGCAATTACATTTCCTGACAAAAAAAGTTCTGAAGTTTGGTCGGTACAATTAAACTATTACAATACTTTGAAAGACATTATAGCAGAATTTCAATCCTGATCGATTCTTATCATTCAACTCGTCAAATGGTTTCTATGCAACAGATAGTTGTCATCTTTCCTAATTAGGATAACTTAAGTACCACCCAATAATGGCTTATAATTCCATCCTTTCACTTAACAGAATTAATAAAAAATCAGCTACCATTACAAGCATTCAAATGTAGTAGCATGTTCATCCCAGAGAGAAGTCCAATCCATTTTACATGTATATAAAGTGTCATTAGATTGATATATTTAGTAACAGGAAGTACCGTTTCAGGTTCATAATTTGAATTGCTTAGCAATGTTCTCAAAGTCCCTGATAGATAAGTATAATATCCCTATTCTCCCACAGTAAAAGGGAATACCATTCCTTACTGCTCTAATATCAATCAATGGCTGTTTTAAAAAAAACAGTTTACCAAAGATAATTAGCTGACGTTTAAACTGGTAAAATTATAGTCACGGTCTTCCACTTGATAATTTTAAATTTAAATTAGACCTACGAAGTGACAAACAGAGAGAAACAAAAAACAATCTTGAGGTTGATATTTTTAGCAGCTTATATTTTATTTTAGACGAAAAGTGAGATAATGTGTTATCAGTAAGATGATTACTTCCTTTAATGGCGTTTGAACAGGTGCAAGACACAGAAATAAAGTCACAGCATTGGTTAGGTAAGTTACATAAACATTTGAAAGCAACCTACATTTTTTTCTGGCTTTTTTGTGTAGTGAGTAGCTACCCAACCAGTTCTTCCAGTGCTAAAGACAACATATCAGCCAGATTGCTAATTGTACTTAGAGATGATTGACAAGAGCCTAAAATAGACGAGTTTTCAGAAGTTTACTAAAATTGGATTTGAATTGGGTCATTGTGAGGAAAGCAGGGAGTTTGTTCCAAAGTTTGGGTGCAGGGTAAGTGAAACAGCGACCCCAGCGTCTTTTTTTGTTAACCCTACACACTGCCAGCACCCTTAGATTCCTGGACGGTAAAGACCTCCTGGGAATGTAAGGATTGAGTAGTTCCTGTATGAATAGTGAGCCTCTCTTGTGAATAGCCCAATGGGCGAGGCACAGTGCCTTATTTTGGATCATTTTCTGCACCAGAAGCCAGTGCAGGGCTGCTAAAGTCCTTGCAGCAGACTGGTGTTTGGGGATTTTTTTAAGGATGTCAGCTGCCACATTCGACTTGGGGCTTCCCAGATGAAGGGAGTTTTCATACTCTATGCATGAGTTATTCAGTCCCTGCATGACCACTCTCCTTGAGGAGGGTGGTAGCCAGTGTAGCAGTTTTCTTACAGTTCTCAGATATCCAAAACAGGCCCAAGTTTCCTGGCTGGGGTTTATATGGAGAGTTTTTATGAACCCAGAAACCCAGACGTTTGACTGCTCAGGCGGGTTGAGGAAGATCACTGAGGTGGTCTGGCCACAAAAGTTCCATCCACCTTGAAAGGTTGTTTTCAACAACTAGAACTTCCATCTTTTCGCCGTTCAGTTTTAGGCTGCTTGTGGACATCCAGCCTATTACCTGCTTTAGACAGGAATTTAGTTGGTTGGATGTTTACCCTGTTTCTGGTGTGAGATATGATGAGCTGTGTGTCAAAAGTGCGAGGCTGTGTGCTTGCACAATCTCCACCAGAGAAACACATATAGATTAAGTAATGTGGGACTAAGGGAGAAGCCCTGTGGCACCTCACATTATAAGGGGTGGGAGGCCGAGAAAAGGGCTTCTTCGCAGACCTGGAAGCTCCTCTTTTCCAGGAATGCTAGTGCCGTTTTAGTACAGCCCCAGAAATTCTGGCTTCCTCCATCCTCTGAATGAGGACCAAGTGTGAAACGTTGTCAGAGGCCGCGCCCAGGTCTAGCATTATCGTGGCTACCCAGCCGCCTTGGTCAAGGATTAACCTGAGTTCCTCTGTGGCTTTCTAGCAGGGCAGTCTCAGTGCTGCTAACTGGTTTAAAGTTGGTTTGGGTGGGATAGAGACTGGCTTGAGTTTCCAAATAGCCAGAGAGGTATACATATTGGGGCATATTACCAACAACTAGCGATAATTATCGCTATGTTGGCTTAGCGGCAATATTTTTATCGCCGAGCTGCGGCAATTTTTATCGCTTAGGAACCTTGCTATTATCAAGGTTTATCTCCTAGGCGATAAAAATCGGCCGAAATGCATGAATATCGCTGAAAAGTCAGCGATATTCATGCATTACCGAGCTAATGCTCTTAGCCATGTTATCCACCTACCATTGGATAACATGGCTAAGAACTGCTCAGGGGCAGGTGTTAGCTTTTGGAGTTGGTAATAGGAGATAGCGATGTTAGCGACTGTTTCCAGTCGCATACATCTTGGCACGCCCACTTTGCATGTCATTAGTGATAAATTTCACAGACATGCAAAGCGGGGCCCAAGATGGTCGCTATCTCCTACTAGCTGTCGCTAACTGGTGTTAGCGACAGCTAGGTAATAGGGAGATAATTTTATCTCCGCTTTCTTGGCTTTTAAAGCCAAAAAAGCGGAGATAAACCCCCTTGATAATATGCCCCATTGTTTGTTGCAGCTGATACATTCGTTTATCATGAAACTTCTAGATTTGTTGCTATTCATGAATTTTCTGGTTTTATTTGGAACATCTTCAGCTGGCACAACCTTTGCTTCTATATCACCCTGTGGGTAGATTTCCAACCGGGTTTTTTGGTTCTTGTCTTAAAATGTTATGCTGTCTATGGTATGTAAATAAAAAGTTCCTGGCCGACAAGTTGCTTAGCCCTTGCTTTTCATTATTGGGGTGAGCCATTTCTATAGACTTTCCTTTTGATATTTAATGTATAGTTCTTCTTTCCTCACCTTTTCATTTCCATGTTCCACTGCTTATAGAGTGTGTGATTTTTTTTCATAGGCATTATTAATTTTAAATATAGTTCACTTCTACCAGGCTTTTCTGATACAGATGCTGCTTCTCTCCCTCCATCTGCTCATGTCCGGTTTTTCGCAGCAAATGAGATCTGCTTGTCAAAAGTGAGGGAACGGTTCCATCACTTTTCTTTGTTCTCCGTATATCTGGGTGCATGCTGTATATATTTCCTCCTGTCCTGCAATCCTAATTCCCGTTTCTCTTTCTTGTGTGCACAGAAATTATTATAGGAACTTTCTGACCATTTACCAAAAGCTATTTCGTAATCCGGAGAATTGCTTCCAATATTTCCTTTCAATGTGCACCCTGCTTTACTGTCTGAGGCTATATTTGAAACTAAAGTCCTGTTAACAAATTGTGTAATTTAATTGACAGTGTATTTTTTGTATAAATTTGAATATGCTCCTCTGCACATATGGTGCTACAAAAATCTAAAATATTGGTACTATAATAATACATAATATTGATCATCTATACCTGTAGATTAAGTTGTAGTGTGCCCATTTATGTGTGTTGCCTTTCATGTCTAGTGGTGAAGTCGAAGAGGGTAGTGTCCATTTGAGTCTTTTTGGAATTGATTTTAACACGTATTGCGTTTCTTGTGAAATAAAGAAGGTTAACTCATTTGCTCCTTTTACTCCTATAAGCTATTTTCATGAATAATAATTGATGTTTCTGATTTATGTTGATCATTTGTCCTCTATATATAACATAAGGCTTTTGTACCTCTTTATACCACTTTTGTGATATTGTAAAATATATTTTTCTGGACAGTTTTCACTTCTCCTTTTTTATTAATAAAAAGATGTTCACTTGTATTTGAAAGTTATCCAGCATTTCGGAGCACCTGGTGACCTCAGCGCTTTGTTGATTTAAAAAAGTCTATAAAATATTTCAGTTTTATATTATATTTCCCCAAATGCCTTGCACTCACGTTCTTCTGTACTATTACTACTTTGATACCCTATCTTTTTAGCGTTGAGTCGCTTACTCACATGATGGAGATGGAATATTGAGGTATTTCTAAGAATGATAGTTAATCACAGGAATATCTGGGAGAATTAGGAGCCAATCAACATTCCATCTCGCAATGTCATATATACGGGACATAGAGAGTGACAAAGTTTCCCAGAGGGGCAATTTAAGTCACCTGTTTACTATAAAAACCGAAAGAAATCATTTCCAAGTGGGGATGGGGATTGTTTCTAAGACTTATCCAGCGAAGTCTATGAATAATATCTTCACTGGGAGCCGCTGGTACTGTTGAGGAACTTTGTTTCATTTTACTAGTACCAATAAGGCCCTCCTTTTACTCATTTCTCCTGAGACAACCATTACATAAGGAAGTCGTTTTTTGTAGGCAGTACTCTTTTGTGTTTTAACTAGGGATGCACATTATTCAGCGAAAACATACCTCGGCGCTTGAAGATCGTTAAAGTAATTTCTTTATTTGAGATGGCCTGTGCAAACAGTGAGGGGTCGTTTTGGGACAGTGTAGTTTTATGTTTATAAAATATAAAAATAGCTTTCCGTGATCAGGAAATGAACACGTGTTGGGCCAAATACTCTAGCAGATTTCCCTATTCACTAACACTGGGCATAGTTCGCATGGTAGCGCTACGCATAGCTTCGCGAAGTGCACTTCGCACTGCACGAGCTATGCGTTGCTACACGAACTGCGTAGTGCACTGTGCAAAATGCTCTTCGCACTGATTGCACAGTGCCGAATGCTTGTCCGCACTGTGCAATCAGTGCAAACCTTATCTTGCACAGTGCTAGCAGTCATTTTATGCCACTCGAGTAGATTTCTACTCGAGCTGCAGCTTTCTTAATGCGGACTGGTAGTTTCTCCTCGCAAGTGGTCGCGAGCATACGCGACCATGCACAATGAGAAACCTGACCTCCCCAGGTTGATAATCTCGCCAGGAGGTTTATTTTCCACGCTCGCGATTGGCAACTTGATGTTGCTGATCGCGAACGAGGAAAAAGTCTCGCCGGGATGTTATTTTGCTCGCTCGTGGTCACCAACTTGACGTTGAGGATCGCGAGCAAGCACTGAATGATGCTACGCTACGCTACGTGTGTTTGCACTGTGCTACATGCAATTCGCGCAGTGCGAAGTAGCACAAACTTCGCAAACTACGCGAGGGTAGCGTAGTACTAAGCCCAGGGTTACTATTTACCAAATGTAATTCGGAATTTCTTCATCCATTATCTCTTTGTTCACCAACTGAGCCTTGTTGGTTCAGATCCACTGTATTAGTGGAAAAGAAGTATGTCTGTTTATTGCCCTCCTCCTGTGAGGTGCATTCTTAGGCTCTGGTCCTTGTGATTCTGTCAGTGTATTTAGGGAGTCTATGAAGCTTTCTGCCAAAGGAACTCACTGTAATGAGGGGAGTGAATTGTAAATTTTATTAATTTGTGGATTTTATTCACATGGAAAAATCTTCCTTGCTATTGAGGCTTGATCGTACCTGGAGAGATCAAACTTTAATCGTGTGAATGATTACATTATTTTGTATTTTTTACATCTAGGTAAAATTATTACCTATTAAAATCCAGTCTTACGTCTATCATGTCTTGATGGAATGAGAACGTTGCGTTGTATATTGATTCTTTTTATAATTACCGTTTGCTATACCTGTATTAGGATTTTGTATAAGAAGTATGTATGTTTTAGTCTTCCACCGTAGGGTAACCGTTCTGTGGATTCCCTTACGCCAAGGTGCAAGCCAAATTTAGTGGCACAATTACAAATTCCTCTTCGTTTTTCTATTTAACTTTTTGTCCTAGGCCAGCTGCGCTGTGTGGGTGCTGTCTGGCTGGTGGTGAGTGGACTACATCTTTTGAATGGTTGGCTGGAATTGTAAGAGTTGAAGAAATGATTCTTGGCATGAGACGGTGCAGCGGTGAAAACAGGCCTCAACCAGAACCAACGACAGCTTCACGTCCATTTGCCTCTTAGATCTCTAGATGGAGATAAAAGGTTTTTTGGTGAATCATCACAAAATGCCTAGAAAGAATACACCTTACAAACCGAGTGCAAACGTTTTATTGCTGGATTCTCCGGCCCGTATGGCTGAGACAAGGAGTCTTTCCTTGTCACATGTTCTTCGGATCAGTAAACATTGCCGCATGCCTGGCAGGTTACATTTCTAGGTTCAATACTCTCCAGTACCACAGGAAATAACCAGTGCTGGGCAGACAGCTAAAACAGACTGTGGGCCGTGAACCATTTACTCCTGATGCCCTTACACACGCCAATATAAGTGGATGAGCACCATTATCCAAGGGTACATCATGGCCACGGGGTCACCGTGAAGTTAAACGCTCCCTCGTCAGCCAAGGTGCCTGCAGCGCTCTTCTGCCCTCTTTAACAACGCCTCTCAGCCGGCTGTGCTGCCCGAGTGCCCTGCACAAACAATTCGCAACGAGAACATGTTCTTAATGCCCGACAGAGATGGTTTCTCAAGTATAAGGCGAAGAATATCCCGCTGGTAGCAGCGTATCCTGATGTGTCTGCGCATTTGAAAAAGCAAAGGAGACCAGCAGACACGGGCCTACAAGGATGGATGAAACGTGCCATTACTACCAGAGCAGAATGCATTTGCAGTTAAGGAAAGTAATGGCATTCTGCTTTCCAAATGTTCTCCCATCCTCTTGTTTCAGGCCTAATTACCCTGCGCAAAGCGTGCAGCGTATGTACTAACGAGCAATTCCAACCAGGACCAGCAGCGCTGCTCGAGCCAGCTGACCCGACTCATGGACTCAAGGGCCCTGCTGGGTGTGCTTCTAAGCACTGACTCCCTCTTACAAGCTTTTACCCGCTGATTATTTTATTTGAGTTACACGGTAGACCAACTATCTTTTTTTCTTCAAAAGGTAATCAGATGTTATTACAGACTTATCGACTCTGGTTAAAGCGTTCTTGTAAATGTGTCACAGAAATTTTATTTTGAGCAACGTAATAATAATCATACGTGTTACTGCAAAGGTCAGATTTGCTGTTATTACCACAGTACACCCGGACAGACGCCAGAAAAACGTCCTTGCAGATGTCATGGTACAGTGACTTTTTAACAGGGAAACAACCCCGCTAATAAGGCTTGGTGCCTCTTCAATGTGTTTTTACCTCACTGTAGTGTTTTTGTTAGATAACTTGATTTAAAAAAATGCATGTGGCATAAACCATATATGCCTTTGTGCAGAGTAAAATGTGTATTCTGATTGAAACTTCTAACAGGTTCCTCACCTTTAGAATATCCCCAGACTGAAGCCTGAGGTTTTTCTTTACAGTGCGCGCATGCACCAGTGGGGGACGTTGTGTGGCTCCACTGTGACTCTGTACTGCCCCGGAAGTGACAGAGCTGCATATAAGAACCACCCATCACTTCTTTCCTTCGGTGTCTTCTGGCATGAATCCAGGGCTCTAGTTCCAACTCTGTCGGTCTTCTGACGATTTCAGAATTTTTGATAGTGTGCTAGGGACCAATGTCACCACCTAAAAAAATAGCCATTATGCCTTCCCGAGACTGCAGAAGCAGATGGTGGTATTGGACGTGCCTGTGGTATGTCTCTGGTACATGGGCTTTGGTCATGATTCCAATGTATGCGAATAGTTAGCCCTTATGCACCGGAAGGTGATCAGAGACCAGGAGGTGAAACTCTACATCACCAAACAGAGCTTGCTGTTGATGCACAGTTCCCATTCCAAGTCACAGTCCTGATCACGCCGCTACTTCCATGAAATGGGTACCTACTGCTCGAACTCTTCTGGTAATTCAAAATCTAAATCCAGGCACAAACATAGAATGACGAAGCGGAACTCAACCTTATGCAGCTACTCAAAATCCCATGAAAAGGCACAAGGGAGTCCAGAAATAAAATCACACCCCCTTGAAAGCCCCAGAATCCAAACAGATTCTGCAGTTAGTCCCAGTAGTCGCTGCGTTTCTCAGGCCATCATTGACTGCACAGGAGAAACCGGCCTTCGAGGAGTCCATATTGCTGATTTTTGGAGTGATTCTGGTTCCCTTTGGCACACCATCTGACCACTTGGAGCCTAAGTAGTACTGCTGGCTGGCCCAACTCTTACACAGGTTATTCTGGAGTTGTTAGGGGGCCAAGTAGCAAACTGCCTACCTGGTTCCTGCCACACCACCACTGACAGCGACTGTGCCCGTGTCGATAGAAGTTCTGATGCAGATGTCAGCCATATTTGAACAGGTGTCACGGAACAAGTCGTCACTATCCAAGGTTATGAGAAATGCAGATATGCTGATATCAACCATGATAAATGTTGATATAAACTGAGGCACAATTGCAACAAGGAACATTTGCTATGATTGCTTAGATAACAAGTGAGGTACTTGACCTCCAAGTAGTTTATCCAGTACACAAACATCTATTAAGGAGACACCAGTCACTTCCTAGATAGCAATAGTAACCCAGGACACAAGTGGTACTGTACCAACATTAGCGCTTATACATTATGATGGGAGTATACTTGAATATGTTATGTGTTGTATAGAAATCGTGGCACTATATCCATATATTGGCATATCGAATAAAAGGTTAATTGCAAATTACAGTTTTTGTCAAGCAAAAGGTTTGAATAATGTTTGTTACTGAAATTTTAAAATTGGACTAAATCTCCCATAATGCCTCCTAAGTGGCAGGAAGCGAGTAGTATAAATTGCCGTACAAGAAAGACTCACTTACTGTAACAAAGACCCTGAGTGGTTGAAACGCATTGGTGGAGCATTTGTATAGCTGCAATAATTATATGAAACCTATTTCACCGGGTGCGGCATCTCCTTGTTCAAAATTAAAGTTGAGGGGGGAGCGGTCTAGTCTGAATGCCATCACCAGCTGTTGCGCTTGCGTATTGTTTCAAGACCGAATTGTTGGAAGATATATGTATATCTGTAGTTACAGTTAGGATTTTGAGTGAACTCCTCATATTTGTAATAGGTAATAACTTTGCAGATGTTTGATGCATCTCCATGAAACTTTGCAGATCTATTCCTTTTCCTACATTGGCACATGATGCAACGTTTTGCAGTGATTAGTGAAGGGGTAGCAAAGAAAAAAGAGGGGTGCCAAAACACATTTTCCCCCCAATTTATTTTCCATGCACCTTTGTTTTAGACATTGCGCCAAACAGCTGACGTGATGGTCATGAACTTTGTCAGGAATGTAGATTATGGTGTGGAAGGTCTCCTTTTTTGCTATTTCAGGAAAATCTGTTCATTTGTTTTGTATTTCTAAGGCACAAAAGTTAGTGATGTGTAGGACTGCAAACTGCAGTACATGCCAATGACAATACACTATATGTTTGGCTCAGGACTGGCTTTACCAAAGTTAAAGGCAGTCATCTTGTTTAGACCTCATTTAGGATGTGTTCTGGGTTAGAGCCTTAGATATAGGTAAGTAGTAGGTTTTATTGTTGTTCCCTACCTACGAGCACTTTATTAAAGTGGTAATTGGTATGGGAAATTATTAAATCATAGGCCCCCTGAAATGCACTTAACCCCGTCACCGCGGGGCTAATTACCCCGCGGCGCGGGGAGCAGGGGGGCCGCGCTCGGCGCCGCGGAGCTGATGACGAGCTTGGCTCGTCATGCCGCACAGTGGCCATGTGCTGATGACGAGCTGAGCTCGTCATGGCCACGCCAGCTCAATGGGACGCCCAGCACAGCGGGGTAATTATCCCCGCGTGGGCGTTCCGCAGAGGTCATGACGAGCTTAACTCGTGATCAGCACACGGCCATCGTGCTGCATGACGAGCTGAGCTCGTCATCACCACGCAAAAGGTTAAAAACACAAATGTTAAAATTATGTTATAGTTCAGTATGGTAATATTATTATATTTATTTCGATCAAATATATGATCATTTACATCATAAAAATCAAAACACATCATATGAATAAAACAGTTAAGATTACAGTACAATACATCATTTAAAAATAGAATTGGTTTAAAACATCCCGTAACATAGATAGCAGCATTAAAGGTTTTTTAAAAACAGTGAATATTTTGCCATATTAAGAACAATTCAAAGGGCAATTTAATAGAGATCATTTGTTACTCATAGTTGTAGGTTAATCACGGATGCATTTTTGATTAGTTTGGATCTTTTCCACCAAGCAAACAATAGGTATCTTGAGATAGCAAAAACCAATCAACTAGTAGTGTCAGAAATAATAAGATTTTACATTGTCAGTGGTCACCTTGTCAGTTGTCATTTCCTTTTCCACCTTAAAGACTGGATATCGACTGTATTGACTGCTGCTAATGTGCAAATTGAATTAGGAGTGCCTAAACTTAACTGAGCTTTGCCTATTCGATCTCACTACAAAGTGAGAATGAAATGCTAAATAGTGTTCTGACAGATACTTCTGCCTGCACATTGATCACCTGTAGAATGTACCCCAGTACTAGACTGAATCCAGACATTTTCCTAGCTTTCCTGTGCCGTTTGTGGGTGCTTGACTCTTTTGCTGCACCTGATGCAACTCGTTTTGTCACTGAACCCATAAAGCACCCATTCTGGTGCTTTGACATTAGTTCCCTTTTTCCGTGGTCTTCGACATGGATCCTGAACTTTCTCTCCTCATTTTTTTATGTGGTTTTATACCCCACATGTAGCACATCTGAGCCCTTACTGTCCTTTCATTTTAGCAGCATTGGAGTATCACGCCACTGCTCCAGCAATGAATAGACTAATCGAAAAACCATACATACCAGCACAAGGTGACTCCGTTTTTCTGTCAGTCCATCCACCCTAGAAAGCATAATCGTACAAGGCTACTTATGCACTAAGCAGAATCAGGGATTATTTCAGGCAGCACCCCTGGTTAAAGAGTAAACGAAAATTAAGTTGTTGGCAACTTGGCCAAGCACTGTTTGAATGCAGCCTGTTTGCTGTGAAGATACTCCCATGCCTTATGGAATATGACACAAATGGCAGTACTCCATTTACCTGACTGTCTTCAGGACCACCTTGCTTAGGTGGTTCGGGAGGGACGCTGCTACAATACCAAACCTCAGACTTTATTTCATTTATTTATTGAGAAAGATTTTTATAGCACAAATATGACCCTAGAGGGTATAAGAGCGCTTTACTGAGAAATGCAACACATGTGGGAAGGGGCAACCAAGGCAGAATCATAGCAATAGACAAAAATAGCATAGTTACGTGGTGACATGATAGACAAAAATAGCAAAAGTTATGTGACGATGTGATAGACAAAATTGTAATAGTTCCGTAATGACATAATAGGCAGAAATAGCAATATTTACATAATGACGTAATAGTAGGCAAAAGAATTGGCCAGTAGGATAAGGCAAGAAAGTCATCAGCGCGATACTATATGAGGTGATTCAGGACCCCTTCCGGACTTTAGGGCAGGTAGGCATTCATCAGTAGTGATTTCATTTCTTTTTTGAAGGACATTGTTGATGGAAACAGTCTCATTTCTGTTGGAAGGGCGTTCCAGATTCGTAAAGCAAGTCCTGAGAAGAAACAGTTCTAGTTTTTTTTTTTACTTCTTTGGTTTAAGTAGGAGGGTGCTAGAGCTCCTGGAGGTACGGGCACCACCCGACAGGTCAAGTTTTTTTGTGAGGTAGAGAGGGGTGTTGAAGTGAAGGGCTTTGTGGGTCATACAGGCAAGTTTAAGGTGTATCCCTGCTTCGAACGGTAGCCACTTGAGTGTTTTCAGGTCCGGGGAGAGGTGATTGTACATCTTGGAGCCTGTGACGAGCCTGGCAGCTGCATTCAATGAGGCTCTGAGGGGGGCCAGTCTGTACTTAGGCAGACTGCAGAGTGTTGTACTGCCATATTCCAGTCGTGAGATGACTAATGCTTGTACTGCCACTGCCGTAACGAAAAGTGAGGGGCCTCCCTGCACGGTACTTAGAGGGGCCCCCTCTGGGCTCAATCAGGAGCTCTCTGGCCACAGTGCAGTGCCGAGGGGGCCCCTTGGAGCGAGAGGCCCCCCCGCACCGCGGTGGCTGCTTGGGCCTGTGTTACGCCCCTGTGTACTGCAGACTTGAGGTCATGGGGCGGAAGGAAAGGTTTTAGTTTCCTTAGGATGCTCTGTTTGAAGTTCGCTCCTTTGGTAGAAGCACTAATGTGGTCCTGCATACTCAGGTTCCTATCCAGCACTATGCCCAAGGATTTCGTAGAGTCTAAGTAATGTGGTGTGCAGTTGAGAGTAGACAGATTTTTCATGTATTCCTCAATGATGGGTGCTTGCTTGGGTGGGGAAATAAGGAGAAATTCCATTTTGAGGGCTGGAATTCCTCCATGTGGTTACATAGTTGTACCTGTACACATTTTTCAATGAGCTTTGCCAGAGTAGGGGTGTTAGTGATTGGTCGGAAGTAATTTAGTTCTTCAGGGTCCGCTGTAGGTTTCTTGAGGATGGGGAGAACTAGCCTGGACTTTAGGCAGTCAGCAACCCCCCTTGAAGTAGGGAAGCATTAACGATCTTGGTCCAGAGCGGAACTAGAGGACTTATCATTTCTTTAAAGAAATATGATGGAAGGGGATTGTTGAAGTGATTTGAGGGCTTCAGGGTAGAGAGAATGTTGAGAATAGAAGTGTCATTGAAGATTGAGAATTGATTCCAATGCGCATTGTTTTTAGGGGAGTGGTAGGTAGGAAGAGAGGACTGGGGAGTTAGGTGCGAATCTGATGAGAAAGATAATTCAACCAAGGCAGATCTTAGCAGATTCTATTTTGTTTCGATGAAAAAGGCAGCAAAGTCGTCGCAATTAGGTTGGGGACTGGCGATGGTTGTCGATTGAATGGGTGTGTTGTTGGATTGCCGATTGATCAGTTCAAACAACATTTTGAGGCGGTTTCTAGCTTTGTCTAGTTGGCTTCTGAAGAAGGTCACTTTTGCATTTCTGATCTGTTTGTTGTAAAGACTCTTTCTTGCTCTCAGAAGTTTGAGGAGTTCAGCAGAAGGAGAGGATCTCCAATCTCGTTCTGCTAGTCTTAGGTTGCGCCTGTCTGAGTTTAGACAGTCATTGAACTAAGAATTTGGACTCTTTGTTGGGTTTTCTTTTTAGTTGAAGGGGCGCGATTGCATCCAAAACATTTAATATGGAGTTGTTATAGTGATAGGTGAGTTCATGGACATCTGCCATGAGCATGGGTGGAGACAGGGCCAGATTGTTGTGTGAAACGAGGTCGTCCTTTTTGCATCAATCTTTTCCAGTGTTTCAGTTTCTTGGGTTGAAGTCTTAGGGTATTCTATCATTCATGTATGAGGAAGGTGATAAAGTGGTGATCTGATGAGTCGCAGGGGGCCATTGATTCAATCCGAATGGTGTTGGGGTTGGAGATGATTAGATTGAGGGTCGCGCCCAAGTTGTGTGTTGGACTGTCGCAGAATTGGGTTAAGTTGAGGCCAAGTAGGAATTTTTTAAGACTGTTCACGGCTAGGTCATTCGGTTAATTCCACTGTAGGTTGAAGCCTCCCAGGGAGCTTTGGGGGCAATGCAGACCTAGATTGGATGAGGTGGTTTCCATGGTTTGTTCAATCATAAGTAGGTTATCTCCTGGTGGATGGTAGAAGATGTGTAGGTTACAAAGGGGTCTTTGTTTGCTGAGGATGGTGATGCTGAGGTATTCACAAGATGAGAGAGGAGCGGACAGAGATTGTTTCGCTGAGAGACTGTTATGGTAAATACAGGCGACGCCTCCCCCTGTACTCTTAGTTCTATCAAGTCTGATAATGTTGTGAGTGGGAGAAACAAGGATGTCCAGGACAGGACTTGAGGATACATTGAGCCAAATTTCAGTGAGAATCAGGTGGTCAAGTTCTTGATCAAGGATGAGGTCAGCGATATCCGCGGCATGTTTCACTGCGGATCTGCAGTTGAGAAGGGTGCATTTCAGGTGAGTTTTGAGGTCAGTGGGAGTAGATTGTGCAATGTGAACTTGCATGAGGTTTGCGGTATTTAGTGCATTTAAGTTAAGTGTGGGGGTTCTATGCGGGTTTAGTGTAATGGTTTGAATGGTTTCCGGGGTGCCTATCAGATTACTAGGATCTTTAGAAGAGGCTAGTGGCATTGCTAGGATCGTTCTGGATGTGACTGGGATATCAGGTTGAGTGGTGGTGTAGGTTAGAAGAAGGGAATGGATGTCCAGGCTCAAGAGGTGGTACTTGAATCTGGTGGGTCTGGACCTGGCGTTTGGGTAGGGAGTAGTGTTCCAGGACCGGAGGGGGGATGTATGCTTAGGGTCACCCCTCATCTCAGCAGGAGGAGTGGGTGGCTTAGGGTAGTGGTTGGGCATTTGCAGGTACGACTGCGGGACCGTGCAGGGCGAGCTCTGAGGTGATGGTTATGAGCTTTTGTATGTCATTTTGAGTTTTTGTAGCTCCCAATTGATTTCCTTTAGTCTGGAGGCTGCATAAGGCTGAGTGTCAGTGAGCATGGGGGGCAGGAGAGGGGTCAGACTCAGGTGTGGTGGTAATAGGGGAAAAAATTTGAGGATAGTAAGGAGAGGAGACGATCCCTGAAGGGGAGGTCTGACGGTGATGGCCAGGTGGGAGAGTAGGGGGGTAGATGTTTTGGTGTGGTTATGAATACGATATGGCAGATGGTTACGATTGATACGGCAGATTCTGTTGCAGTGCCATTGGGTCTTCTGTGGCTCTACAGAGGACTGAGTGGCTCCAGTCGCCAGCATTCTTGCAGAGGTCCAGTCAGCCTTTATGGACATGCTGTTTGCTGGAGCAAGATGGATTCCACGTTTGAATGTTTTAAGATGGAGTGCACAATAGTCTGATCTTTTGTCCTTCCTGGTGAAAAACTGCCACTAGTTTAGCAGATTTAGGATTTTTCAAGATGGTTCAATGTTTGGCAGCCCTTGCAGTCTCACCAGTGACAGAACCAGCTCTTCATGCAATATAATAGAGGTACAGGCAGGTTTCGCCAAAACCAGCAGGCCTCCTCCTCCTCCTTCTCGGCTCCCCTGTGTCACCTTGAATGCCACTTTAGTTCGTTCTTACAGTAGCGTTACAACCCTTGGGAGGATGAGTAGCCTTCTTACTATAAGCCTGAAAGGTGTTTACATGGGACCAGTGGGTCCTACAAATTGTTAAAACAGGATATGCCCTACCCTTCCAACAGATTTTCCCTCCCCCAAATAATACCCAAGCAATCCCTTCAGTCAGAGGATCACCTTCAGATCTTCCAGCGGGAAGTGGCAGTCCTGCTACAGAAAGGAGCAGTAGAATAGGGACCAGAGCTGAAAATTGGGCATGGGTACTACTCTTGGTACTTCCTGATTCCCAAAGACTATGCTAAAACACAGACGCTTGAATTTTTAACTCTGCAAGAAGGAATACAAGATGCTGCCCCTGGCTCAGGTTCTTTTGTGCTGAAATCAGGAAATTGGATGTTTTCATTTGACTTGCAGAATGTGTACTTCAACATACAGCTCCTACAGTCACACTGGAGGTACCTGCCTTTAGTGGCATGGTCCACAAACTGCAATTTTGCAGTCCACCCATTTGGCTTGGCATTGGCACCTTGGGCCTTCGTAAAGCTGGTGGCAGCGTTCGCGGCCCATCTCAGTTGGTCGGAGATTACTCTGTTCCCATATCTGCATGACTGATTACTCAAAATTTGTTCACTGCAGAGAGTGTCAGACTGCCAGCAGACAACAGCATCCCTTCTATTCGACTTGGGCGTGTCCAGCAAAGTGCCTAAGTCTTACCTAACCCCTCCCTGTGGCTCCTGTTTATAGGGTCAGTACTGGACACAACTTTGCTCCAAGCCTTCCCTCTTCCTGGTCCACATACATTCAGCATATGATTCTGATTTTAGGGAGGAATTTCTGATTCCAAACTTGACAATTCTTCATCTTATGAGTCTGCTAGCTTCCTGCATCCTCTTGGTCACATACACATGCTGACACTTCAGGACTTCTCAGTGGGTCCTCTGCAGACAGTGGTTCCAACATGACGAAGAGCTGGTAGATCCCATTGAGATCTACTCGGACACTGTGGCAGACTTGACCTGGTGGTCAGTGGAGGAGTGCCTGTCTATTGGGATTTTTTTCCATTCATTACATCTGTCAACCATGGCCATGATAATGTTGGATGCCCTTCGGCGGAGTACCCGTCTTGAGGTCAGAGCCCTTTGGTCTCCAGAAGAGTGGGTTGTGTGCTTCAATCTGCACAAGTTGATGGCCTATTGGCTGGTGCTCAAGGCTTTCTTCCCTTCCCTTCCCTTTAGCCTCTCCTGATCTTGACAGACGTATTACTGTAATGTGGGGAGGACAGGGGTCACTGCTTCTTTGTCATGAAGTGCTGAGACTCTACTCTATTCCCGAGGGGCACCACCATGGGATCTGAGTAGTACCCAACCACATGGCTGGATCTCAACACCAGGACCAACAGTGCTAATCAGCGTCATGTTGCCAACCATGAGTTGGCGATCCCTCACTGAAAAACCACAATGGGGCGTATTAATATTTTCGTAGATGCAGAGAGCCTTGACTGGGACAAAGTTGAAGTTCAGTCCAATGCTGTGGATCTGCTGGCTGGGTACTTTTATCCCTATGTCCATCTGAAGCTCTGGAAGAAAGTTTTTTTTAAAGTTGTCAAACTTTATTCTGGTGCACAAACAATCACACAAGTATACTTCTAAGGCACCCAGGACCTCAGCCCACTATTCTCAAAATCTAAGATGTGGTAACCCTATCCCCATTGTGCAGAGCCTGTATGCACACCCAGAGGAGTGGCCAAGGCAATGAGCCATGTCCTCCTCTCTGGTCACTCAGAACTGTTTCATAGGTAGCTTTCCTCCCACATAGTATGAAGTCAGCCTGACTAGGGGGACACATGATGGGGCCCTTTCAGGTGTCACTTAACATTTACTTATGCCAGGGAATGCTCTCTAAAGTAAATTAAATTCATGGGCCCACCGCAATTGGTATCCCTGCCAAGAGAATAAAACTCGTCCTCACTCCCAGGTCATTGTCCTCCTCTGGGAGCAGTTTTCACACCTCTTTCACACCTACTGTCGGTCAAGTGCAGGCGGGGCAGTTCCTTGAGAACTAATGCAAATTAGCCTCCAGCAGCTTCAGGTTTGGGAAAGGTAACTCTCTTAATAGTTACATTTCCCATACATTCATTAAAAAATATTGGTCACTGGTGTAACATGCCATTCTAATGTCACACATATTCCACTCTTGAATATTATACACCTCACCTTGTGGGCAACAAGGTGTACCTAGATGTGACCTATTTACTTATAAAATGAGGTTTTCCTACCTGTCAAAATGGTGATTTTGAAAGGTCTTTGCAACAGAGTTCAAACTGCTGCTTTCAGGCCAAACACAGTAGACCTGAAGCCATGTTTTTAATGCACTGTAGTGGATGGTGCATTAGGTGCCACAGTCCTGTAGTGTCATTTAAGTTTCCATGCCACTATTGTCTTTCTGCACCATATACTAAGGCCTTATAGGAAAGTTAAGTGTGCCAATCAGATTTTAAGGCAACTTGACATGCTTTAGGGGTCATAGCACATACACTGGGCACTGAATAGCAGTGTAGCACTGTTAGAGTTCAAGAATACCACCAGGTAATTCCTAAAACACGTGAAAAACTGGTGGTGACTACCTGAAAAGGGGTCACTTTGCAAAAATGCGCTACACGTTTGCGAAGAAGGAACCTTCAGAGGTGTTTCTGCGACTAAGGTCTGTCGTGCAGCATGATGGACTTCCTTCAAACTTAGATTCTGAGTGAGAATGAATGGTGATTTCGCACATTCGGTGCTCCAACACTTCTTGGTTTGAAAATATCTTCAGACGAGCCATCTGAGAGGGCACTGTTTGGAACCTATTTAAAAGGTGAGGAATCTACAGGTATACATAGCCTTCAGAAGGCAAAGTTACTAACCTTTGGTAACAGTCTTTCTGGTGGATAATTGTTAGACCTGGAGGATTTATCCCCAGACTTTTTGCTTTTGTACCTCCTATTTTGGACCCTGTTTTTGTTAGTTTTATGACTCTGGGCACTTTACCACTGCTGATCAGAGCTAAAGTGCCTAAGCTCTCCCTGTAAATTGTGTTTATGGATTGGTGATTCCGTGATTGGCATATTTGATTTACTGGTAAGTCCCTAGTACAGTGCACTGTGTGTGCCCAGGGCCTGTAAATCAAATTCTGCAAGTGGGCCTGCACCACTGATTGTGCCACCCACACGAGCAGCCTGTAAATGTAACTCAGAGCTGCCACTGCAGTATCTGTGCGCATTTTGGTACTGCCATGTCGAACTGGCAAGTGCACCCACTTGCCAAGCCCTAACCTTCCCTTCTCTGACATGTGAGCCACCTCTTAGTTAGGCCCAAGGTATCCCTGTGGGTAGGGTGCAGTGTCTGTGAAAGGTAGGATATGTTCTGAAGTGAGTAACATGTCCTGATGGTGAACTACAGGAATTTAGTTTTTCACTATTGAAAGGCTATCTGTCCCTTTAGATAGAATGGGAGTTTATTTATAACATATTATAAATATTAACTTCCCATTGGAACAAGATAGAAAGTTGGAGTTTAGTATACCTGAACTCAGAATATAACATGGAATCTTTTAGTAAAGATGATTTTTATATTGTGTGTTTGAAAATACCACTTTTAGAAAATGGGTATTTTCTTGCTTAGCCATCCTGTGTGCCTCTGCTGGTTTGTGGATTGACTATCTGGCTTTGGAGTGACAGGGACTGGGGAGGTGCATTCTCTCAGACAGCCATTGGGGGCAGGGTTGATGCGTGTCCTTCCTTTCCTGAATGAGTCAGGGCTGGGCTGAATAGATCTGGGCTGCATTTAGAGTAAGGGGGAGGAGATTTCTTTCACACCTGAATGGGCCTGTTCTGCCTTGGACAATGCTGTCTCCACCTCCTCCTGCTGGGCAGCTGCACCAGAGAGGACAGAACTGGTTTCAGCTTGGCAAATAGCTTCTCTGCCACCAAAGAGCAAAGGAATTGGATCACCGCACCGATTCCGATGCAGGCCCTGCTGTGCGGCTGCAAGAACTTATACATCATGGCACCGCGGCTGTAGAAACCAACGCAGTGCCGTTGCCACTGTTGCATCGAGAACCGACGCATCCCTGATCCTCACGCATCGCACCGAGATGCCACATCAAGTCTGGGGCAATAGTAAAAAACTGACGCATAACCTCCCTGTACAGTAAGAAACAGAAGCATCACCTCCCCAGGGTAGTAGTAAGGAACCGACGCATCACTTCGCCTGGAGTAAGGAACCGACACATCACCTTCCCTGTGTGTAAGCAACCAATGCATCACCTTCCCTGTGGCTCTTTTTATTTATGATTTTGACGCATCCAAGGTACTTTGTGTTGAAAGCGTTGCATCTATAGTTTACTATGGACAGAACTGTTTCTGCCTTTTAAAAGTCATATTTTGATTACTGTATTGTGGATTTTTGGCATTTTGGTCTTGTTTGATTTATATAAAGATTACCTATTTTTCTAAACTGGTGTGATGTCCATTTGTAGTGTTTTCAATGTATTACTGTATGTGCACACAAATGTTTTACACACTGCCTCTGAGATAAGCCTGTCTGCTTGTGCCAAGCTACCAAGGGGGTGATCAGGGGTTATTTTAGAAGTGTATACCCTGACTAGGAAGAAGGGTCGCTACTTGGACAACGGTGCAAACCATTGCCAACTAAAGACCCCCATTTCTGAAATTAAGCTACCTGCATATTCATCACTGATCCTGCCTGCTTCCCCATTCTGAAGGATGGTTATAGTCCTTTTTAAAAAGATTACAATTAGATTGCTGAACTGAGCTACCTCAGTTGATGTTATTGTTCATCTTCCTCTTACGGCATGGAAAAATGGATGGCAAACTGACATCAATGTGCCAGATGGGTGCTTTATGGTTCCAGTCACATCATCAGGGCATCCCATCCTGCACTGAGATGGAGTCACGCGCACTCTAGAAGAACACGAGAGCTATGAAAATCACCATATCCAGTCTGGAGATATTCAACAGGTGGGGAATCTGCAGAAAAATATCAACCAGAATGATCATTACTGAAGGTAACTAACTTTTTCTTCTTTATTATCTACTTGGTGTGCCTTTTACTGTGCACCCAAGACACCAGTGGCAAACAGCCTCATTTTTTATAATGCTGGCCCAGTAACACCTGACTTACTGAGACTCAAAGAAAAGGCCTCACAGACATCAGTAACCTCAGGCTTTAGTGAACATCAGTACAAGCACTAATAAAAGCCAGTGGCGGCAGCATTAATGATCATAATGATCACCAATGTCCCCATGGAGTTTTGAATAACACTGGTACCCATCATGGAATTATCAATTAGCTCACACACTGCCCAAGGGTGAGAGATTGGTTTATTTGCCCTAACCTTGCCAATGGTTGGTTCCTCCCACCTTTTCATCTGCTCCAGTGAACCAACTGCAACTACGAGCAGAGCAGGTGTAAACTGGTGGGTTCACTGTCATTCCTCGGATGGAGAAAGAAGACAGCATGTGATCAACTGTCCTGTTTTGAAATGCAAACAGGACATAAAAGCTGTCTCAGTTTCCTTACCCTCGCCCTTTGAGAAGGATAGAAAAAATATATCCCCACTACCACAAGCAAGTTGGAGAAAAAGGTACAAATTTCCCTCTTATTGCACAGGCCTTCTTGACCTGAGATGACTTTGAGCAGTGTGAGGCAGCAGGCGGTTGTATGCCGTACTGAAATCCTCTGGGCCGCCTGTGCTGTGAGAAGCTCCTTTGGCACGCACCTCAAGGAGCATTCTCTGATCTACTGCTGCAGTGATGGTGCTGATGCAGTGCAAGGCAAGCTGTCTCCTCTTTTTATGGTTGTGATGGTAGGTGGCCACCAGCAAGCCAGGTACAGCCTCTCACCTTTACCATATGGGGTCAGTGCCGCCGAGCTCCTCGCTTTGTGGGTACTGTCGTTTGTGTGGGGGAGGGGTGCTTTTCTGATGAACAGGCTCTAGAGTTGTAAGTGAGGTGCCATACTTTACAGGCTCAACCTACAACAGGGTTGCCGTGTTACATAACGGATTTCCTTCTCCTCCCCACAGTGGTGGAAGACGGCCACTAGGGTGTCCTGAGTTCCTGCCATGGTTGTTCTGCAGGTCCACCACTTTTAGCTCCACTGGAGACTTGCTCTTTTGCTCATCTCACCTTGGCAAAGAGGGGCCCAAGAGGCAGCAACCTGTCCTTCACTGTTGTTCTTGAGAGCATGTGCGATCTCTTTCAGGCAACATTGTGCACCACTCTACTGGTGTTAGCACCCGCACAATGCTTTGGTGGCAGTGATCGGGGAACTGGAGCAGTATGGCTGCTCGCTGGTTGGAGCTGCAGCAGGACAGGCACCAAGTTCACTGGGAAGGTGAAGCAGTGCAACTGGTGCTCTGTGGGATACGTGTGAGCGGGTATGTTGTAACCTGTTGGGCAAAACTGTGGTGTTCTCCTTCGCCTTCGTGGTGGAGGCTAAAACCTGTTGCTCCAGCCCTATCTCTTCCTTGATGGCACAATGCTGTGCACCCTTTTAGGATAGCTCTACCGCTCTTTTTTTAGATATATGATGTTGCGTGTTAGTCTCATTTATGTTTGTCAGCCCTCGAAGGGCTCGATCTCTCGCTCAGTCTTCTGTCCTTGTCGGTCCCTCCACATGGGCACAGCTCAGCCCATTCTGGTGTCACGGAAGACGCAGTGACACAGCAGGTGACAGGCAGCGGGGACAGTGTTGGGTAGGAGATGGGGGGACTCACTTGCCCTCAGCGCCTTGTGCGGGCAGGTTTTCACAACCTGCAGTTCTTTTCCAACCTAAAGAGGGACGAGATTTGCTTGTCTCTACACGGGTGTGCTACACTTCAGTTCAGGCCACAATCTGGGCCGGCATTGGGTGGCAGGCGGTGTAGGTCTGCCTCGTCGCCTTTGTAAAGTTGTGGGCCCTAGGCATGCATGCTAAGTAATGCACAACACAGACACATGGATATAGTGGGTACAGCTGGCCGAGGGCGCAAGAGCACGGCACCTTTTATTAGCAGCGTCCCTTGACTGGTGACGCCTGTGTTGGAGAGGTTTGGGGTGGGTGTTAGCACTGCCTCTATGGAGGGGCTGCGGCATTATGTGTCAAGCATGACACTACAGAACGGGGGCATGGAGGAATATAGTTAGGATATAGAACTCTAAAGCGTCCCTGGTGTTGTGGGTGATTAAGGATACAAACCAGTGGTCCTGGAACAATTTTCAGATTCTGGGTGCTGCCATCAATGTTACATCACTGAACTAAGGAGAATTGTGAAAAATCCAAGCATCATACAAAGAACAAGTGTAGCAAATGAGGCACGCCCATTCTGCTGGAGAGTGATAAGGGTATATCGTATGTAGCTGGTGGTGCATTTTGGATCACTCTGTCACAAAAATATTACTAAAGCAAGGTGTGGTAGTATGTTGTCTTTCACATACAACATATTATTCCTAAAAGGACCACTAAATTTGCACAGACATGAGGCTTTACTGCTAATGTTGTATAGCGTGCACACGATATTGTCTGAAGATCTGGTTTCAGGCAATGTTTATCATTTGTGCGTCACACAAGTAAAGCATCTTAATTTGTTTGATCCGGTTAAAATCTTTGTTTCAACCCCACTTCAGAAAAGTTAAAAAATGTGCTTGCCTAACCCCGACTATGTTTTTAAATATGTGTACGGTTCATTTACATTCACTTACATTTTGCTGTGTTAGGAAGAAAATTACATCTTACAGTCTTTTTTTCACACTCCTCCGTACCACTGCAAGATCATCTCATTACAAAATCATTTCACCTTGCATTCAGAGAAAGAAAATTAAACACAAAAATGTCCATGTTAAAAGAATAAGTAGCAATTTGTCAGAAGACATTGCCTGACCTTTGACCTCTGTCTTTGAATGCGCAGCTGATATGACAAGATTTAAATAAAACGTAATCTTTAAAGCTCATTCACCTTCTAAACTCCAGCATGTTGCATTTGGGAGGTGCTGCAACATTTCCCACACCCCTACTTCCAATGCCCATGTGACAGTGTATGAAAAACAGTGGGTGTTATTTTAACTGGCTAGTACTGTCCTGTGAAGGTTTCTGTTGTCCTAGGACAGTGACATGCTTCAATCTCATAAGAGCAGCAAATACGTTTTTGGGTTCCAGTCTGGATGGGGAGATGTTTCTGAGATGGAATGCCTGCGTACGAAATACTGTATTATTCACAACCATCTTTTTCTCAGATTTTTTTTTCAAAGCAGAGGACTTCATGAGAGTTCGAAAGCAGATAAGGAGATATTCTCATGGTTCTCCCAGCCCACACATTTTTTTAGAAATTGTTTTAGCACATCATTATCACATTGATGTGAAATAATATGCTGTTTTTCTTCATGACTGTAGATGAACAGAACGCTTATATTCATATCATTCCAAAGTAAATTGTCTTTAATATTTTTGTGTTTTTCTCAACACTTTTCCAAATTCTGACCTCACAAGGAAGACTGTAATAGCTTCCTGAATGCTGAATCTTTCCTCGGTACTTCTGCTAGTCATTCTCTTATCTCTACATGACTGGGCTCTTTTATGACTCTGTGCTCTAAAATTGGATTCAGACATTTAACCACTGACAATAAGATAATTTGGTTCTAGGTGAATTTTGCTCGGGAGAAATGTTGCATGTATATTGATTGTTTACAAGAGGTCATCTCTTTATGTGTCTGTGAGTGTTCCTTGTAGTGATGTATTTGTGTGTACCATTTTCTTTCATTCATCCTGGTGAACCATGCAGAATGAGCTACATGGAGCATAATGATGAACAATAACTTTTATTGATTTTGCCCGATGTCAATTGTTCGTTCAGGAGGGGCAAACTACGTCCCCTGAATAAATAGCAATGCAGTTAAATTCTGGAGACATCATCCCACATGATGCTGTTTGCATGACCTAAAGTCAATCACACAATACACACAGACATTACAATAATCCCTGTTGTATGTAGACGAACTACAAATCTCCTCAAGCATATCAGTCAATGCCAAGGAAGCCAGCACATTTAGTTTTTCTTTCATAGAGTAATGTTAAAGATTTTTGTACATTTATATTTTTGTGTATCATTAACAACCTATATAATGTCATTTTACTCTTGATTATATATCTACCCACTGATATTGTCCTGTTGTTTTTGGAACACATTTTCTAAAACATGTGGAAGTGTGATTTTCTGACTCATGTTAACTAAGTCTCCATTTGGGCCTGGTAGCCATCTTTGTCAAAGTGGATGTCTTAGTTCAGCAGATTTCATTGTTTATTACTTCTGCAGCACACAGTCATATCTGTTTATTTCTAATAACATTGTTGTTGATGTTCTCAATGAGATCATATCAGCAGGATTCTAATAGTGTATTTTTTTCAATGATCTTCTGGTAGTTCACAATGCCCTACTCATTCATAATAGTTTTCAATTGTTCTTGTATCTAGTTTGTCTGGCCATCTCCGGGTGACATTAGCATAGAGTATGAAGAATCAATATTTGTCTTGTGGGGTAGTGCTTAGATTCTAAGAGGATATGATATTTAATAAAACTGTGATCACACCATTATGAATCTACACTTTCTACTCTGTTTCATGAGATGATTTCCTATATTTATAAACCCTTGATTTGGGGGTGAGGTAGAAAACTTTCCAATGGAAATAGGGGTTCTGTCTGTTTTCTTTATGATTTTGCTGCTCATTTGGGACTTAGTCATTCTGATTTTACACTTATTGTGTATGACCTATTTGCTAAGAGCCTTCATGGCAAAGACTTTATGACGGCTCTGTATTGCAATCCTTTGACATTTTTGTAATAATACTCTTGAAAAATTTTCAGCTGATCGACAACTCAATTACTGAGAAGGCCCTTAGTTGGTTAACAGTATGTTTAACGTGTTGGGAGGTGCACTACCTCGGGAACACATTACTTCCTGAAATTGGGGATCAACACTGTCTCCGATTAACCAACTCATGGGCATTCTGTTGAGCTAAGATTTTGGGGTATACATTTTTCGGGGTTACTCACACCCACAAATTTGGGGAAGCAGAGGATAGTTGCAAGTTAGATTGAGCAAATTGGATTGTCCGTATGAAAAGGGTAGAATGATTCTGGAGATAAAAAGTATTTTGGTGTTGTGATTGGAGTATTGATGTTTCTCTGGTCTGATGGATTGTTATGCTGCGTTTGAGGTTTATGGTTATGCGGTTGTGATTGTGGGTTCAATTGTTAGTTTGATCACTGTTATTTTGATGTTCTATTTCTATTTGTGATTTGCATCAGAGAAGAATTGGTATTCAGATTCATCGAAATCTAAAATCTTGAGATATTATTGTTGAACTTGTCTGCACTAAGGGTCTGTGTTTTGTTAGTCATCGCATACCCAGTGATAGGGAATTTTCTGAAACAATACATTTCTTTTCAGGTTGTTGCGTGTCTAATTAGATTGGTGTTGTTTGCTGTTTGATTCACAGGAGTAAATACATTAGTGGGAGCTGTATTTCTGTTAGACGGTAATTACTTTAGTATGAATTGAGTGTAAGAAGTGCTTTTGAGGTACTGGTGTTGTTATAATTGTTTACGAGAATCGTTTGTTTCTAACTTGCTGATTTTCTCCTATTTAGGTTCAACAGGCAAGAATTTACTTGGTTTCTGCGTGCTCATGAGAAAGGCTGTACTATTGTTTTCTCATTCATGAAGAAGTCATGTTGTGATTGATTAGGCAGCCGATGAGTTGCGATTGAATTGGTGAGACGTTAGCACAGAGTTGTGCTGTCATTGATTGGATGATGTCAAAGCTGTGCTGTAATTGGTTGATTTTTGGCATAGCTGTGCTGGGATTGGTTGTTATTCACTAGCCCGTTTTTGGATTCTTTGAGTGAAAATAATGGGTGATGTGTAAAAAAAATGACCAAAGCCCCTACTGTCCCTGCTATGGAGAGACAGAAAATGGTTCACCTTTGTATCAAATGATGATGAGGATTGGGCTATATTCACAACTCTGGATTCAAGACTAGCATGAATACATATCTTCTGACAAGGAGTTACAATTTTCTTTGGATGGTACTTTTAATGGTAGACAGCTAGATTTCTTGAGATCAACTATGAATGAGGGGAAGCCACTACCTAGACCTGAGGCATTCAATAAATAGGATCGAATGGCCACAGTGAAGAAGAGAAAGGAAATGAAACAGGTGATGGGTTAATTTAGCCAGTGGTTGGAGGGCAACTGGGAGCATCAGGTGAGACGCTGGAGACACAATATGATAGAGGAAGTGAGAGTATTTTCTGAAATAGTTAAGGAAACAGCAGACAAAAATTAAACGATGAGGGAGACCAAGAGTTGTCGAATTGAGAATAGGATTCAGATGAGGATGATAACTTTTTAAATGACTTTTGAATTCCAGATCTCCTCCATAAACAGATGGGATTCAGAGACAGATGCAGTGATTCATGGTACCTGATATGGGCGCAGCGGGAGAGGGTACAAACGTACATGCCTAGGAATTGACTAAACTTGCACTTAGGGGTGCTAATGTGAATATAGGACTAATGCAAGTTTAAGAAAATGAAGGATAAATATAGTTATAATCAGCCAAACAGAAAACAACCTCATTAACCACAGATTATTTACTTCATTTAGATTTGCAACTTGCTGACCTTTTTCAACATGCAGCTATTAACACACTTAAATCTGAATTACATTTTAAATGTGCAAGCCAAGTGCTTGATTAGCACAGTGAAACAATTTCAGTTGAACTGTGTGTCTAAACATATAGTGACGTGGTAGGTACATTACATTAGAATCTTTTTACATTTGTTTAAAGAAAAAACAAGAAGACAGAATTTACGACAATGAAACACTGCACAAAGTAGTTTCAGACGCTGTTCAGGAAATGTGTATGTATCTCCCATTTCCTATTCCTAACTTACAACAATGAAACGCTGTACAAAGTAGTTTCACATGCTGTGCAAGAAATGGGTATGTATCCTCCATTTCCTATTCCCAACTCTTAATCTGTTCCCCAATGTGACCGCCAAATGGGATCCTTATATGGGGAGAAAAACATTAGTTTTAGGTCTGTCCCGTGCTTGGGTGCTTTCCCGTGTCCTTGAGTATAATCTTTAGTTTTAATGCACTTGATTGAAGGCACACAGGTCCTCTAATGTGATGCCAACACATTTAGATCTCTGAGGGACTGTGCATTTTGGGAGATCTTCATCAGGGCTTGGACAGTCCTTTTCATGAAATGTTGGTTATGCCAATCCTTTGCTACATAGTCCTTTCAATTTGTTGGGAAGAAGCTTACTTTGCAGGATGAACTGTGTACTTTACTGTACACTGTTTGTGTCGCGAATTAAACTCAATATGAAGTTCCAGCGTTTAAAAATAAATCACAAGTTTCAAGAATTCAGTTATTCCCTTACTGAAGATGATTTGCCTCTGGATTCAAGAAATACTGTGGAAGAAGGGGCATGGGAGTTAACAGGAAAAATGATAGTATCGATAAAAAGTGTAAAGCCTGTCAGGATTATTGTAAAATCAAATTCTGTTTTCTCTAAAATTAAAAGTACAGACTTGAAAAGAGACAAACGTAGGTATGAAGCCCATCATTGAAAAAATGGTAGAACAAAGTATTCTTCTGGAAGTGCTTGGTAGTCCTTGCAATTCTCCTGTGATGGGCATTAAAAAACAATCAGTAAATGGAGAATAATGTTAAATCTTCGGAAAATAAAGAAAATAGTGATTTCATGTGGTCTACTTGTACCAAATCCTGCAGTAATTTTAGCCCATATACGATTGCAGAATGATATGCAGTCATCAGCTTATGCCAAGCGTTTTTCACCATTCCTTTGAATAAGGATAGTCCAGTTCTTTTCTCATTTCAGTTCCAAAATAAAGTTCGTTTTTGGTGTTGAATTCCACAAGAGTATACTCAAAGACACTTTGAATTTTAGTACGATCCTAAAGAGAGATTTGTAAAGTTTGCAGTTGCCATGTAACCCAGTCCTGTTGAAAATAAATAGATGGTCTATTGTTGGCATCTAAGACAAAAGAGGATTTTAAACTTGATACTATTATACTATTGCACTTCTAAATCATGTAACTGCCAATGATCACAAGGTTTCACTAGCAAAGATGCAGTGCTGTAAAAAATAAGTGATTTATCTTTATCTGCAATCTTGAAGACTGGTCATCTAACCACCCTGTTGGAGGTGGGGTTGTTTCTGGGAATTGTTGGCTACCGTCGCCAGTCGATTTCAAACGTATCCTTGATTGAGAAGCCTTTAATAAAGCTAACACAGAGATAACAGAGATCCAGTTAACCATTTGATAACGAATTCTCAGAGGCCTTTCAAGTCTTGGGGGAAAAATATGTAATGCACCCACCCTTGGGATGCCTCGTTACAGTATATAGTTTTATCTCTTCTGCCATGAGAGACAGGTGTGCTTTATCTGTATTTACCAAAAACATGGTGGGGTCATTAAGATAAAGCCAATCTCCTCCTTGTCAAGTGTGTTAGATCTTGTAGCTGTAGATGTTTCTGACTGTCTGAAAGTGGTTTGCATTGCAATTGAGCAAAGTGAAAGAATTGTGACGGGACATACACTCATTGTGTTTGTTCCACATTCAGTTAAGATTTTTTTTGACTCATACCTGGACTCAGCACATGACAATTATGTGTCTGAACAGGTATGAACAAGTCATACTGGCAGTAAAGAACATCTCTATCAGAAGGTGGAGTGTCCTGCATCCTGCATCCTGCAAGACAGCAATAAATATAAAGACCAGAGCGATGATGATAATAAACCTGAGCACAAATTAATTTTGTTAATGTTACTGAGTTACGTACTAAGACAAAACCAGACATTAGAGGAATTCTTCTTCAAATAGTTGATTTGATTTTATTTGTAGATGATTTTTGTTTGAGAGACCATCGTGGAGCATTGAAAGTTTAATATGCTGAACGTTCCACTGCTGAAATTCATGAAGCATCTTACCAGCCTGATGTAATTTGAGCACAAGTGGCAGGGTTGATTGCATTGACAAGGGCTTGCTCCCCAGCAGAAGATTTGAATGTGACCATCTATACAGACAGCCAGTAAGGTTTTGGAGTGGCCCATGACTTTGGACAATTGTAGTCATAAAGGGGTTTTAATGCATTCTCTTGAACTTCTGTAGGAATGGTTCCTATAGTCTTGATTTGTTGGAGGCTTTACAGTTGCCGAAAGAAATCGCATTGGTGAAGTGCACTGCCCATAAGACTGGAAAAGATATAGTCACGCTTGGAAATAAATATGCAAACCAGGTAGCAAGATACTGTGCACTTGAGAATGAAGCTGTGAAATCAGATGAGCAAAGTACAAATCAAGAGACAGAACAAGATGAATTAAGTGAGATTTCTGCTGAAGGTGCAGAAATGTAAATTGTTTTTTGTTGAATCCAATTCAGACTTGCTTGAGTGAATTGAGGGATCTCCACAAGGAAATGCCAGGAAATGAGATAATAATGAGATAAATATTTTGCTTAAAACAGATTTACCAGGATGTATCGATAACTCCTGAATATAAATATATCCTACCAGACTCCATGTTAAATTTCATGGTCAAATATTTGCATAACCAGTCACATGCAGAGAGGGATGCCATGCCCACACTTCTAATAAATATTGGTTGAATTCAAAATCAAAATTGTTGCAGATAATGTGTACCATAGAGGCCCCGTTTGTCAGAGAAATATTCAGGGTAAGAAAACCGTGGTTCTTATGAACCACACTGGCAAAGCAGAAGACCCATGTATGAGACTTCAAGCAGATTTCAAAGAGATGCCACTTTACAATGATCTAAAGTACATTCTCGTGATTGTTTATTCTATAAATGAGTCAGTGGTCTGTCACATCTGTGGTTCAGGCAGCATGACATTTTCCAAGCTTTTGTTGAGGAATTTTAATATCTCATTTTGGCCTGCCGACTTTTAGTTAGAGGAATCACAGCTCTCATTTAAAGAATGAAATTCAGCAATTGATTTGTACAGCTTTCCAGATTTATTTAAAGAGTTTTATATAGTGCTGGATAGACCCGTAGTTATCAGAGCGCTTTACATACGGTCAGCAAAGTTAAAACAATAACAATTACACGTCACATCAAATCTATAGACACTTTACGGGAGATAAGGAGAGACCATTAGAGAGGGAAGGGGGTGAGAGGGAGTGAGAAGGGAGAAGACGAGGGGGAAGACGGAATAAGAGACAGAGGTAAAGTCAGCCCAAAGACCGAATGGGTAGGCCAGAGAGGTAGTCCAAGGCCAGTCTCCCCTATAGTTCTCAAGGATGCTCCAACGGGTATCGGTCAGACAGGTGGATAGAAAGGAGACAAGGCAAAAGCAGAATGACAGAAATATGATGAGGGGGAGGGTGGGCGAGACAGGGAGAAGGGGAGAAACTGTGCCCAAAGTCTGGCTGGGCAGGTGACGGTCGGGGGTGAACCAAGTCCTATCTCATCATTAGCTGAACAGAGCAGCTCCACCGGGCGTTCGGACATAATGCTCAGACTCCGCTTTCAGGATAGAGGTCATGTGTACTCAGGGATTGTCAGAGTAGTGCGGGGGGGCCATGGTCCGAAAGTATTCTAGAAGTCCTCTTGAGACCAGGCACAGTCGTGGAAGGGTTGAGTAAGTAAAAGTTCAGCAAAGGGAAAGAAGTCACCATTGTCAGCCATGTTGTGGTCAGACCAAGAGTTCCATTTTAGTTTTTGTCCTCAATCATCTGCTGTTGTGGAGAGGAGGACTGGAACCATCAACAATTAGCTTGCTAAAGTGATTTCTATCCACTACCTTGAAGTGGCCAGGTGCTTTCCCTCTTGCCCTGGTGAGTATTAGAATTACCTCAGACAAAAAAAGGTCTTGCACCCCATAAAGTGTTAATGGGCAGAACAATGTGATTGGTCTACTTTCCTTCAGCTACATGTGAATTTGGCAACAGCCTCTACAAAAGAAACTCAGTGTCATGCCTTAAAGCCAGGAGACTGGGTTTTCGTGAAGAAGCATATCTGCAAATATTGTCACGAGAATGGTGGAGAGACCTTTTCCAAGTTGTAGTAACACTGCTGTGAAGAGTGCTAGAGTCCCACAGTGTGAAGGCGGTGGATGAAGAAGTGGTGATAGCAGCCACTAATTCACGGAGTCAAGTTTGCAGCATGGAACCAGAAGTAAATTTGCTGGTGAAGCAGTGTCTGAAGTTGCTGGTGTAATGAAGTAAAGATTTTGGAAAAGGTAAAAGTACCAGTGGTCAATTTCAATTTAAGGGTCAGAGTGAAGAGCTATTGCAAAGTTGGTAGCAAGAAGAAATAACCTCTGATCCGGCTAATGTAAGGCTCCAGTTGAAAATTCGAGTCTCGAGAACCCTGAGGGTAGAATGCAGTTCACGATGAGTCAAGTTGCTGATGTTGATCAAAGCACAAGTCCATCAATGAGGGAGAAAATTCAGGAGTAATCACAAGTGAAGATGCACGATTTGAGGCACTAAAGGCTGTGAAACAAACCTGCAAAAGAAAAAACTGAAAGAATGAAATGTTCAAGTCAAGCAAAGAAGAACCTGAAGTAATGGATATCGATTCAAAAAACAGTGAGAGGCACCGTTTTCTCGAAGACTAGCAAGAAAGAGATTTCCGAACAGAAAGTATAATTCACCTGAATGGGCAAATATAGCTTGTGTCTGAAGATTAAAGAGAAGAGTCAGAGACAGAGTTTTTCAGTCTAATAAACTGTTGCCAATTAATTTTTAAGACCTTTGCTAGAAGAGCCACCTTGAACTCTTGAAAATCTGACAGTGGTGAAATTCGGAAAAATATCCAGATGAAGAATAAGCGCTTGTGATTACAAACTGTATAAACTGAACAAGAAAGCTGTGAAAAGTCTATTTTGATTTTTTAATATTACTTGAATAAAAGTTATTTTTTTTTCAATGTTCTTTGCTGATTTTGGAATTCCACATTTGTTTTTGATCTCAGTATAAATAGCACATAGCAAATACTGTAAAAGTGTTGGCATAAGCTCCTTGATAATGGCACTAATAGTTTTATTTGGTTTATTGTTGTGCCTTATTTGTCCAGGTGAAAATGGCTCCACAGAGGTTTGCATTAACTACAGTCCATAATGGTGTTGGATCTAATATATTGACACACCGTGAAAGTCTTCTTAGTGAATTTCATGATAATATCAATACTAAAATGTTGGGTGAATATGTGTATATAATGAGGGGTTAAGAATTGCCTGGTGTGTACATTTCTCCCTTCTGCAGGTGAAGGTGTGATCTACTTACAGCTTCCAGTTTTTATGGATTGTTTTGCAATGTATATGCTTCTATATTTAGTAAGCACATGTTTCTATTCCCATAACTGTGGGATTTCAAAGTTTTGGTGGAAGATCTTTCTGTTTAAGAAAATGCTATGGATGGAGTAAAATATTATAAATCTCTGAATACAGTTGTACAAACTAACTATAACACAATAAAGACTAAACAGGAATATTTGTGAAGTTCAAGTAAAGAGAAGCGTGAGTTTGTTAAGGAATATAATGAGAGCAGAGTGAACATTTTGAGGGATGGGAAAGATAAGAAGAAAGTAAGAGGAGAGATTAAGGCTGAAGAAGAATTCAGATATTTGAATTTTTATCCAAGATTGAGTATGGAGCATTAGAGAAAGGGTGAGTTGGGTATTGTGCGTCCTAACTCTACAGGAGTTAGGTCAATAAAATACATCAGTGAAAGTGAGTGTGAAAGAAGTTATATTGTGAGTGGTGATTTTTTGGTTGGTGAAGAGACGATTTTGAGAGGGATTTATTATGTGTGTAATAAGACTATTTTAACCTGCTTCATAACAGAGGGGTTCCTGTTATTTAGCTTTAGAGTTTCCTAGAGTCTGTCATGGGAGTGGAATGAAGGTTGCTGTTGATTTGAAGAGAGTGAAACTTGTTTTTGGGCAGATAGTATTAAATATATTAGGAACTATTATTCCATCTATAGGTCTAGCTGTAAACATTGTAAAACATTTGAAGGTTGTCTATGCTTGTGGACCAGCTTGCTTCTAAAACTACTGGGGCCCTTACAGAGATTAATTCTCAATTAATAGCAATGCGAGCAATGATTATGCAATGCTGCTTAGCGCTATATATCCTTCTTGCAAAGGAAAGTGGTGTTTGCAGAGGATTGACGGTTAAGGATTGTTGCACATTGAAAGCCAATAACAGTAGGGTTATTAACGCCTATGTTCAAAGGTAACTAACATTTCTATTGATGTACAAGCTTTAGAGGAGCATGGCTCCTGGAAAACAGTAGGTTTCTAGGTTAGTGAAATAGGAAAGATGTTAAGAAAGGTTGGTGAATAGTTTGATAGTTTGGGTGGTGGTATGTTTATGTTATTTCTTACCCTTGTAAATATTGTGTTGATTTGTGCAATTCTCCTGTTTCACTTGTTCAAATTTTCTGTGTTACTGTTTCTAAAATATGGGTGTAAAGAGAAAAAGGGGATCGTCTCAGATGAAAAAGACAAGATGTTAAGATGGAGATTGCCAGAGATCATGTTTACAAACCACTTGATGGAAGAATCAACTTAAAAGAAACAGAAACTGCTGCAGACAGTATTATAATTGCTAGGCTATTTATATTATTTGTGGGTTTTAGTGATTACAGAGTAATCAGAGGGAGAATATTTTTGTGCATCATTAATGTGCATAATATGGTTTTACTCTTGATTATACATCGGCACAATGATATTGTGCCTTTGTCTTTGAAACAAATTTTCAATAACATGTAAACGTGTGCTTTCATGACTCATGTTAACTAGGCCTAAATCTTTGTCAAAATTGATATCTTCCCCCTGCACATTTCACTGTTAATTATTTCTGAAGTACCCAGTCAAGAAGAGTCATGTTTGTTTATTTCCATTGACATTTGTTTTGCTGTCCTGGATGAAATCTTTCTAGCAGGATCCTAATACTGTATCTTTTTCCAAGGACCTTCCGATAGCTTACTGTGCACTGTTCATTCATAGTAGTTTGGTGTTCATTTTGTATCTTGTTTGACCTAGGATCTCCGGATGACGGTAGTAGTAGACTAGGCAGAATCAATATGTATGTAGTGGGATAGTGCCAAGGTGCTAAGGCAATATGATGTTAAAAAAAACTGTGTTCTGTGTCCCGAGTTCCTAATAAGATACATTTGCTCTCACCATGATGAATCTGAACTTTCTATTCTGTTCTGTGTGATTTCCAGTATAACCCTAATTTGGGGGGTGAGCGATAAGACTTTTCAATTTTACTAGGGATGCTGTCTATTTCTCATCTAATTTTGCTGTTCATTTGAGATGTAGAGTTATTCTCATTTGCACTTATTCTGTATGCCCAATTTGCTAAGAGCATTTATGGCAAAGACTTGATTCTGACTGTATCGCAATACAATTATTGGGTAGGTCCATACTTGAATAACTATTGGGAGATACCTCGGTGAACTTTGCCTCATGAAATTGAGGAGGTTTAAAACAATCTTCCATTCACCAACCTGTGGGTGTTCTGTTAAGGTAAAGTTGTGGGATGTAACATTTTCGGGGTCCCCACATCCAGTGTAACCGTACCTTTTCTGTTTTTATTTATTTTGTATTGCCTACAGAGGAAGAGATTACGATATTCGGACTTAGATTTTGAGGTGAGGCAATTGCTTTGCAATCTGTGTTCTGTGTTTGTGGTTATGCTTGCTATTTTCTGTTATTGTTCTTCTGGGTTGTTATCGGAACAGTTCTGAAATCTAATGAGTTATTCTCAAGTATTCCCTTACCTTATGCCAATGACCTTTTAGTGGATATGTCTTGCCTATCTAGACTTATACCAATGTTTCACAAACCCTCTGCAAGACAGTCATTAGCTTACTTAACAGTCTGATAGCCTCAGGTATGCAAATGTTTGCCCAAAGCATTGTGCATGAGTTTTTGGATTTTAGATGACTCCATTTGTCCTTTACAGTGTAGGAATGTGTTCTATAATATAATTCAAGGATGGGGAATGTCTTCAACAAGGTTGCTCCTTTTTTGTTTCTGGGCTGGATGATACTTGATGATACTTGAGTTATAAGTATTGGCAGCACTTTGATCCCAGCTCTTCAGAGATTCTGTTTACAAGTATGAGTACCTAAACCATTACTATTTCAACAGTGACCAGCCTGTGTGGTGGGGTGTAATTGTGCCTCTCGTGTTTAATTTCAGCTATGGCCTCCTGTCCTCTCCTACATCTGCACAGACTTATTAAGCATGAGCCCATGAGCTTTCTTATGTTGACACCATGGGTGCGAACAGCATTTTGCACAGTGGAGGACCGCGAGCAAGCAAAAATTGATCGCTGCAATACGCTACACTACCTGTGTTTGCACTGTGCTACGTGCAATTCGCATAGTGCAAAGTAGCTCAAACTTCACAAACTACGTGAGCGTAGCGTAGTGCTTTGCCCAGGGTTAGTTGTTAGTTAAAATAAATTATTTATGATAGAGGGAGTCCTGGCTCCTGATAATGGCTGTTTGTTCTAATGAGATGGGTTTGACGTAGTGCCCAAGCAAATATGCTTGTGGCCATCGCAGTGCATCTCCCACAATATCAGCTAGGCTGATTCTGAAACACAGGAGGACTACTTACCATTGAATGGGTGCCCGGCATTGCCAGTATTGCTCAATGTGCAGCTCCTACTTAAAAGTGGTAGCAGTCAGAATTAATTTTTCTGATGGAAATGTCTACCTGCAGATTCCTCACGTTTTGAATATCCCCATGTGCAAGCTTGGACCTGAAACTTTTTGATAGCTCTTCCACATTGTAGTGGGCACCAGCTCTATTATGGCTTTGAACAAGGCATTGTGTGAATGTCACTGCAGCCATAAAGTGGCCCTGTCGGCATCATCACATCAGTTGTCTTTTTTCCGTGCTTCCAATGCATTCCCGACTTTTTCAACTCTCCGGCAAAACTGTACATTTTCAACTTTATCTTTGATTCAAACCATTTTAGATGCAGTTTTCTTTCATCAAGAATGAAATAATTATTTAAATGCAATGTGTACAGCGCGCGGCTAGTCCAGGGAGTGTCCGGGCGCTTTGCTCAAGGTCACAGTGTAGGGTATGGTCATGTTGTCTATTGCTGCATGAAAAGCAAGGTTTTCAACCTTTTTTTAACACTGAAATTGCGCTCACTACACGAACCTTTCAGGGAAGCTTCTTCCATGCTGCTGGTCCTAGAAAGAAGAATGGACGTCCCTAGCTCTAGAGCGGTGAATTCTTGGGACCCTAGCTTAAAGGTTGTTGGCAGACTGAACATTTCTTGAAGGGACGTAGAAGCTGTGTCTTGTTCTGAGGTAACCCAAACCTGTGTGGTAAAGTGCCTTGTGAACCAACACTTAGGCTTTGAACATGCTTGTTTTTCTTATGGGGAGCCAGTGGAGGGTGTATAGGTGCAGGGACATATGCAACATTGATGGTAGATTAAGAAGAATGCGAGCTGCCTCATTCTAGACTACCTGAAGTTTGTTAATCAGGTATTTGGGTAGTCCAAAATAAAGGTATTTTTCATAGTCCAATCTTGATGTTATCAGTGCCTAGATGACTGCTATTCTTGGCAAAAATGAGAGAAACTGCAAGAACTTTTCTAGTGAGCGCAGTAATCCAAAACATGTTCCACTGATTTGAATTGTGGTTGAAAGGACAAACAATTATCGAATTTGACACCCAGGTTCCTAATTGTACCATCCTTGGAGGCCTAGGTGTGCATCTCCGGGTCAATGTTTCTGGGGGGAGTTCTACAGAAGAAAAGGAATTTCAGTTTTGTTTGCTTTGCACTTTAGTTGGTGTAAGGCCAACCATTTGAATACCACTTTAAGGCAGGCTTTAATAAATTAGCCTGAGATCTCTTCTTTCTTGCCACACGAGAACAACAGATGAGTATCATCAGTAAATGATACAGCTTCAGCCCCCAGGGCTTCTGCTATCTGCGCAAGTGTAGTGAGAGACATGTTAATTAGCATTGGACTCAGAGCCGAGGCCCTGGGGAACCCCCACTGTCAGCGCACAAGACTTTGGGGAGACCAGAAAGAAGGCAAGTCACTGCAAGGCTTGACCCACTATCCCGATGGATTGGAGGCGCGTTAAGAGTCTGGAGTGGTGAACAGTGTCAAAGGTCCCTGACAGATCGAACATGATCAGCGCCGCCTTCGCACTGGCGTCCAGGGTGCCCCTGATGTATTCTGTTTACCTACATTAGTGCTGTCTCTGTACTGAAGTTGGGTCTCAAGCCAGATTTGCGATGATGGACCAGGTTGTTGGTTTTCAGGTATAGGGAGAGCTGCTGATTAATATGTTTTCCAGCACTTTAGATAGGGCCGGTAGTAGAGATATAAGCCTATAGTTAGATTGCTCTCCAAGATCCTCCAATGGTTTCTTTAGCAGAGGCGAGATGTTAGCCTGTTTCCAGGAGGGGGTATAATACCTGTTGATAGCCTAGCATGGAACATCTTATTGGCCAGACGGTTGACGGCGAGTGCCTATAATGCTAGCAGATTGTGAGGGCAAGGGTCTGAAAGAGACCCAGATTTAAGGTTGTGTATGGCTGTAAAACAGGTTTCCAAAGGGATATATTGGAAGCTACAGAGCGTAGCTTTAGTTGAGGTGATAGTATTGGATTGCATTATGTTCAACAAACCCTCTTCTAGCTGGGAGCCGGAAGACAGACTCGCCGGAATGATTAAAATCTTGTTTTGAAAATAAGACACCAGCTGTTCGCCCCAGTCCAATGAAGGATATTGGGATCAGGCCTAGGCCTCCGGGGAAATAACGTTTTTAACCACTTTAAAGACTTCTTTTGCTTTGTTACCTGCTCCCTCAAGCCTTTCTTTCAAATGAGTATGTTTAGCTATTTTATCCCCAGCATAATCGTTTTTGGGAGCTGCCTTATAAACTTCCTTGTCATTAGTATTTCATTCTTTCCTCCATTATCATTTCAAGGTTTTACACCATTTCCTTTCTTTTCTATCTTGAGACTATCTGTGAACCATAGGCTGGATGGCTTATTTCCACAAGGTCTAAGTTGGATGACCGGCTCTAGTTTATCGGAAGTATCCTTAATTCATTGGTCAAGGTGACTGACGTCATTCTCAACTGAGCCTGAGAGAGGGGGTGACTTTCTTTCAGGGAGCGTAGGAACTCGACTGGCTGCACTTTATGAAAGGCTCTTGTGGCACATGGGGCCCAGACCATGGGAGGTTGTGGTTTTTTTAGGGTAGGCCAAGAAAACTTAATCAGGTAGTGATCTGTCCAAACTTGATGAATGGGGTCTCCTATTTGCACAGCGACATTGGAAAACACTTGATCATGCACATGGCCTGCTAGATGTGTCGGCTGACCAAATGTTGGATACGTTCCAGAAATGACATGTTATCCAGCAATGCCTCTACTGCACTGTCATGCATTTTATCCATGTGTAGATTGAGATCCCAAAAAATATAAAATGATCATATCTAAGTGCTAGATGTGCCGTGGTTTTGCCCAGGGATTTAAGAAACAGACCTGCAGTGCTTGGGGTCTATAAATTAGTACCCCAAACAATGATTATTGAGGAGGCATGGCAATGCAGAAGTCCATCTCCTCTGCTCTTACATGGTCATCGGTCGGGATAGTCTGGCACTCATAGTCTTCTTTATAAACCAAGGCTAGCCCTCCTCTACTGCCACTCAGGTGGTCTTTTTGTATGTATTTTGTATCCATTAGGAATAGCAGTGGCAATGGCAGGGTTAGATGTTTCTGAGAGCCAAGTTTCTGTCCTAAACAGTATTTCTGGGGTTTCCTCACTCAGAAAGTCAAAAATATTTACTACATATTTTATGTAGTGAGCGGACATTAATTAAAGCTGCAGAAAACTGAGCATTCATTTTCTTAATCACTGGAGTGAAGGAGGTGCCCATGTCCTGTGGTGGAGGGTTTAGTTGGAAACCACATTGGGGACAGAGTTACCGATCTTTAAATTGAAGAAATGGAACTTTTACAGCATATTTTCCACAGGGGGAAGACTACGTAGGAAGTCCCTCCTATAACAGATATGTGAATTACCTTCTGGCGAGCAACAGGCACAGTGGCTGGGGCTGGTCACTTCTGGGACACGGACAATCTCAGACTGGCTTGTGTTGGTGCACCAGCGGTGTGTCCGCTGCTTGCGTACATGCAGCGTCCCCGTTATATACATGTGGCCATGAACAACTAGAGCACGCACTACCTAAATATAGCATCTCTAGTTGTCCCTGGCTGATTTCCGAATTCTAATGATATTTTAGCTGCTCTCACCTCCCTTCAAAGTAACACAGCCCACTATTGTGCAAATTGAGCATGAGTTCAAGTGCGAGTGCAACAATCCAAATTCAAGCATTACAGTTACTAAAAATTTTACAAATTAGCTTTCCACAAATTAAAACAGAACCAACAATCTTGTGCTAAAAAGCAGAATGACCTAGAGTTGGCTTGCCCACACAGCGTCCCCCGTTATATGCATGTGTCATGTTGTCACTGCGGAAGTCAGGATTCAATCCTTGCCGAGACTGCAAGGGTAAAATTTCCATCACGACTCTCACAAAATCGTTCTCTAGTGCCTGGGATCTGACCATGATATTCACACCTGTCAAAACAGCCAGAAAATTAACCCTAAAGCATTGAAGGAACGAGAAGCAAAAATGTTAATAGCAAGAGCACAGAATGAGAAAGAGGTCGATTAAAATCCTGTCCAAGATCAATATGATCATTCCCTCACTCGTTTAAGTCTTCTAAGAAGAAGCATAAGAAGAAGCGTCACCATGAACCTTGTTGTCATTTGTCAGAAGCCAAGTCACCGAGGTTGGTGAGCCCTCAACCACAATCGGACGAAGATCACAAAGAGGTCATCCCGGTGCCGACTCCGATGACTTTTCCTCAACTTTCATCTTCATAGCCATTGATTCCCTTGCCTGCCATTCCACCTCAAACACCAACTCCACCGGCTCCGATAATAATTCCTATGGCGTTTTTTACCTCAACCTCAAGAAGATAACATGCGTCCTCCTTTTTCTAAACTGCAGATACTGTTCAGAGTCAATTTCTGAGCGCCATGTTCAGTTCTCTGCTGTGCCTGCAGGCCCCATAGGTCCACTAGCTTACAGCTTCAAAGGCATTCCTGCACCTTACCAGCAGGCACCCTTCTAGCCATTCATGCTGCTGGTACTGGGTTCAACTGGCCAACTCCAACACTGACTAACCAGGCGGCAAAGATGCCGCCGCCTCAACTGATCCTTCCATCGTCCTCAGACAGGAAGTTTTCACCAAAGCCACAACAGATGCCATCAGCGCCACAGTCAACCCCCACCAGGAAACTGCAATCATCTCCACCGACGTTGGTATTGACACCACCTGCACCCCTCCCTTCATCCCCAGAACTACCAGTGCCACAAGCAACAACTCCACAGCCTGTGTATCTATTACCCGTTCTACCTCAACATTTCAGCAGGGATGATCAGAGACTAATAAAATAAGAAATGTTCTTCTTTGTGAAGAATGACCCTAAAGGAGATGCTGGAGATGGTGGCTAGTTCTCATTGAACTTGGACTTTGAGGGCTTAAGGGAAGCAAGTGGTTTTGATACATCCCCAGAGTGAAAACTACTGTTCTCTACAGGTCTTCCACCCCAGATGTGGCTTCATACCACTCAGTGGTGCGTAAACCAACAGAAATGTTAGTCACCTCTTCGACCCACTGAATACAACGTCTAATAAATTGACTGAGGTGCTACACACTGCCCCACAATCCTCTGTGCCTTTGCTACCTTTCAGTGAGGATTTGATGGAGCCTTCCCTTGCTATTTGGGACAGACCTACAACCACCACAGCTGTCTCCAGAACAAACACAAGACATTACAAGACCGCACCTGGAGACCGGTCTTTCTATCAATACATCCATCTCTAGAATGTTTAGTAATCCAGCTATCTTGCTCCTCCAACTTAACCCCTGGCTCTTTTCCATCCACCTCATTGGGTAGAGAATCGGTGAAAATTGACCAATCTGCAAAAAAGATATTTTCATTTGATAGTGTGGCCCTAAAATCAATGAATGCAACCTGCCTCCTCTGAAGGATTTGTAGGATTTTGTGGTATAGGCTGACATTCACCCACCTCCAGGTATGGAACAGTTTTGGGATTTTATTAAAAATTTGAGGAATCTGCAGTAAGATGGATCCATCTGAAGAACAAGTAACTTATCATCTGTGGTGCTCTTTCTTGTGGGTACAGTATCTACCTGCAGATTCCTTAACGACCCACCCTCCTTTCCATTGTATTCCTGTTCACGTGTTCATCTGTATCTTTACTTCATGAAAACTGCACCTATACTTTTTGATGTTCATTTCATCTATTCGCCTCAAAAGCACATTAGAAAATGGATGGAAAGTGTTGTCATTATGTGAAGGGGGGCATTATTATGACTCCAGACCTCATGCAGTTCTGCGTGCAGAACCATGATGAAGCTGGCGCCCCCTATCAGCATAAAGTTTCTTGTCCTAGCTGGTCCAGGGGGATATTCAAAAGGTGAGGAATCTGCAGGTAACTACTGTATCCACCAGAAAAGCGTACCAAAGGTAAGTAACTTGTCCTTTTGGTTACCACAAACATCCTTCACTAACTTTATCACAATTGCTTTAGCATTTATCTTTTATGTTCCCCAAACAATTTGTATGCAAAATATAACCAAGTAACCCTCAGAAATATTTTTACTAACTCAATCACTGTAAAAGCAATTGTTATCAACTTTCACTCCTATTATTGTTTCTCTGCAGAAAGTGATGCACACGCGAAAACGTCATTCTGAGCTATACCATGAGCTAAATCGCAAATTCCATACTTTAGAGCGTTACCGGGAGAGCAAAAGCAGTAAGGTGAGTTAATTACATTGTAGTTACACCTAATACAAAAATAAACACTTATAGGTATGCATGTGTGTACATGTGTGTGTTTGTGGGGGTGTTTGTGTGTGAGAGAAACCCAGTACCAATCAAAGGATGAACAGTATTCCACCAACACAATATGTAACACTAGAAAATCATTGTGTATGTTGTGTTGACAGTAACATTGCTAGTCTTTAGATAATGTTGACAGCTCAGTAGCCAGAGAAAATGACTTTGTTGGTAGTAGCAGTTACAGCCTCTATCCACTATGGGGTGTGTGGCATACGTGTGTTATTGAGTGCTGATTTTACAGAACATGTAGCCATACACAGTGAAGAATACTTGATTACCCCGTTATTGAAATTATGAGAATGTGCACCAGGGACGCTTTAGGGCAGTGCGACCGGTGCGGCCGCACTTGCCCGTGGCCTTTGATAAGGGCGCTTATCTCAGGGGGGGGGGGTGCTGTCTTTAGCAATAACTTACCAATCGAGCGTTGAGGGGCACATGTGCCCTGTGGAAGTAAAAGAATCCGAGAAGCGGTCATGGAGTTTGGGGGCGCCAAAAATTATTGTCGGACCACCAGCGCTAAAGCCGGCCGTGATGTAAACAATGTGAGGTGTCCTGAGTGGCACAAAGGCTAGAAGTTGATCCTTATAGGTTGTATATGGCATGTTGATTACTAGTATTGCTGACTGCGTATGCTGGACTACCTAATGTGATGTTTGCCCCTAATTGAATGGCTGGCGAGTAATATAAAGAGATTATTACCAATGGGTGAGGAAAATGTGCACTTTTACTAGCTCATATGTGTGAGAGATTTGGTTCTCCTTGTTGGCAAGAAGGGTGTAAGCTACGGCAAAGCCATTGTGAAGAGAATTAGCTTCAAAATCAAGATAGAAGCAATACAGAGGATCACTGCACACTGAGGTAACATTATATTAAAGTTAGAGGAGCATTCCATACAAAACCTGTAACAAAGGCCCTTTAGCTGTGTTCAGGAAGTTCAACTTTTAGATGGATAGTTCCTTGAAGAAGCAAATTCATCTGATACAGATAAAGTTAGTTTAGAGCTACTGTACCTAAGATAGACGTACTATACATCTTTTGCAGTTTTGCTTCAAAGTTTAAAATGTGTATTGTGTTTCTCAGCCACATCTCCGTCCTATGTAGTTGTTTGATTTAACAAAGAAGCCTTCAGTATTCACATGAGGGAAACATCCTTTACAACGCAACTTTTACCACGCAGTGCCTTTACGATGCAACTTTTACAAAGCAAACCATTACAACGCATTGTGCTGGGGGGCGCTCTAGGATGGGGAATAGATTTAATTTACTATCCAACACCTTCCCTACTATCCACGGGGACTGGAGTTGGAATAGTAAATTAAACTATTCACTATCCAGCACCCCAAAGCGCTATGCGTTGTAAAGGCATGCGTTGTAAATACCGCGTTGTAAAGGCATGCGTGGTAAAAGCATGCGTTGTAATGTCATACATCCTTCACATGAAAGTATGCCTATAAGCATACACATTCATTACTACTATGATAGGTTTGTCGTTATTTTCAGTAATCAGACAGGTTCCTCTGCCATAAATTTAGAGCACAACAAATGGTTACTAGTCTAGAAACCCATAAAAACACGTATGAAGATAATACAACACAAAGCATAATGCACAGCGTTTACTGACCTCAGATGAACCAATACTAACTAAACATTGTAGAAAATAGGGCTGCAAGACAACTCTAAGGAGTTGGCCTGGACAGTACAGAAGACAAGGAGAAAGTTTCTTATTCAACTAGGGAAGTAGGAGCTTTGTAAAAAAATAAACCATAATAGTGAAATGGAAACTTAAACAAAATGCATGTCCGATGTATATCGACATAAGTAGGACATTATATGAACCCGTTATTAGGACCAAATAATTTACGAACAGAATAGTGATGTAGGGATCGGACTGGAAGCAAAATATAATGTGGAAGGTGTATTCATAGCCAACAACAATAATTCATTAGACACACTGCAAGAGATTGGATTAGGCGTTTTGCTGCTGAGAGCATTTGAAAAGAAACATTTTAGTAATTTACTTATAGTGCATAACCCATGCTATCCCTGACTAGGGGTGGGTGGAATTTGCGTAATTGTGTTACGCAAATCTCCGCGAAACGGTAAAAAAATCTCCTCGCACACACAGAAATTCCACGAACACGCGGAACTGCTTGTTCGCGATGCTTTTTTCCTGTTCGCAATCGCTATTTGGTGCTCGGGGGGAAATATCTTGTTATAAGAGGATTTCTATGATGAATTGGAAGAAGACGAGGTGTAGAGAGTGTAGATCTCTTTATTAAGTAGATGGTAAGTATGCGGGCTGAGCAGCAAGTGGGCTGCTCCTGGTGGGGTCTCACCTGAATACTTACCATCTACTTAATAAAGAGATCTACACTCTATACACCTCGTCTTCTTCCAATTGGAAGAAGACGAGGTGTATAGAGTGTAGATCTCTTTATTAAGTAGATGGTAAGTATGCGGGCTGAGCAGCAAGTGGGCTGCTCCTGGTGGGGTCTCACCTGAATACTTACCATCTACTTAATAAAGAGATCTACACTCTCTACACCTCGTCTTCTTCCAATTGGAAGAAGACGAGGTGTAGAGAGTGTAGATCTCTTTATTAAGTAGATGGTAAGTATTCAGGTGAGACCCCACCAGGAGCAGCCCACTTGCTGCTCAGCCCGCTCACAACTGAAGCTCACACTCACACACTCAAACACAGCATTCTAACCACTCACCAACATTCCACTCATTCCACTCTGTCTGAGCAGCAAGACCAACTATGTTTACATTACCACATATCTGGCGAACATACATTTTGAGAACGCGAACAAACAAAAAATTTCGCGAAGTCGTGGAACGCAGAATTTTGGGCCATTTCACGTTCTCCGCGGAACGCGAAATTACCTGCACTGTGTCTTACTAAATTCTGATCAAAACTTTCTGCATTCCCTGTGTAGTACCTGTATTATTTTACAAAAAAATAATAGCCTTAAAAAAGGCATCCTATGTCTACAGCTCACTAAGGTTGGCCACATTGAAAAAGATGGGGCGCAAGCCCTCTCAGAATTCTTAGAGCCTAGTGAAGCTGCATTGAGTCAAATGGCCATGAACGGTCTGTGTCTATTTGTCTTTTAGGTGTCAAAACACAATTTCGCCCAAAAAAAACAAACAATGTTACACGATTAGGAGAATCCCTGACTAGCTGATTCATTTCAATTGCCGAACAGAAAGAAAAAATGAATATGCAAATGAGTGTGGTTTGAGATCCAATCAAACGTTAGATAACTTTGTAACCTTTGTTTTCATTCAAACACAGAGAGAGAAGCGCTGGAGCATCTCTTCCGGGGGAGGTGGAGACCGGAACGCCTGCAGTGTGAGTAAATTAAAAGTTAAACATTTTTTATTAGACACTGTAATCTTGATCTGCTTCCAGGGACCCTGGTTAACAGAAAAGAAGGCAATACAAGAAATCTATGAGAATTCTTATCACTCACGGCAATCTTAATACGTTCTGGCGTGATAGAACGTCCTTGTTTCTGCAGTGTGCGCTGCATCGGTATTTTTAAAGTCTGCTGAGTACACATCTGAAGGATTTGCCCTGAACAAAAAAGTTAGTGCAATTTCGATATCTCTAAAATTTTCCTTCCTCAAAGCAACGAACATGTGTCATTCTCATTTTCAAGGCATTGTATTTGATACCTTCATTTGGGATCATTTCTTTCTCTTCTCAAGCGCCCCAAGTTTTTCTCAATACATACTCAATAAAGATGGATGTCAGATTTTTTCTCATCTATTTGTCCTCGCTGTCCCTCAAGTGCATATTTTTTCATAATTACTTTGCAATTTTCAAATGCAAGATTGTCTTTTATACTCAATAGGTATGGAATTTAACCTGCATGTTTTTAAATTATCTGGATATCATTTATATACAGTATGCTTTCGTTGTCGTACAATTTTTAACAGGCATTCGACATCGGGCAAACTCTAAATGAACCCCTTATGCCAAGATTAAAAGTAATGCGGAATTCCGAGCAGGGGATTTAGGCAGTCGGAAATCCTGCGAGCACTAGTTAAGCCACAAGCAATGGGGAATGTTCAGAAGTGTTTTTTAGGTCTCTCGACCTATCGATGCGCGCATGCGCATCGAGCGGAGCGAGAATTCATGTCGGCAAAATCCTGTTCTAACCAAGGGCTTTCAGCCCCGCGGTTTTCTTGCAGTTCACGTGAATCACGTGAGCAAACATGCACGAGCATTCACGGCCAGGGCTTCTCCTCCCCTAGCAGCACTCCTCCCACACCAGCAACTCCCCCCTCCCACACCAGCACCTCCCCTCTCTCTCCCCGCAAACACAGCCTTGCCGTAGCAGCACTCCTCCCACACCAGCACCTCCCCCCTCCCACACCAGCACCTCCCCTCTCTCCCCGCAAACACAGCCTTGCCCTAGCAGCACTCCTCCTCCTACACCAACACCTCCCCCCTCCCACACCAGCACCTCCCCTCTCTCTCCCCGCAAACACAGCCTTTTTTACGTACATGTATTCCACGTCCCAGCGCTCCTTTTCTCCCCCTTCCTTGACCCAGCTTGCTTTCCTAGCCTTCCCTTCCTCCTGTTCAGTGTACCCTCTCCCCCAGCTCCTGTCGCTTCCTCCCCCCACCTCTCCCTCGAGCACGTTTTCAGCTCCTGTCGCTTCCTCCCCCCACCTCAAAGGCAGCGGCGGATTTTGGACAGTGCACGTAAATCCCAATCACGTGACTGTCTCTCATGCACGAGCCTTCCCATCTGTTCCTCACACAGCTCTGCTCCCCGCCCCCCGTCGTCACCTATTCACGGCCGCAGGCCGTGACTCGTTTGGCAGTGGCTGCGCTGGCCTCCCATCTCCTCCCCTCTAATTGCTTTTTTTTTCACCCTTCCTTTGATCTCCGGCCGCTCTTTCACTAATTTAAATGCCTGGCGGGCTTCCGGCGGTTGGATCCGTGTAATCTTGTTTCACTGGCAGGTGAAGTCTTTCTCCTCGGCCCGAGAGGTGCACGCTCATTGTAACTTGTTTTATTTGATTTTGTGATGGGTTATTTTTTACTTTTTTTTAACAAACACAACCTTCAGACTTACAGGACATTAACTTATTTTTTTAGCAAGGCTGTTCTGTGTGACCGTTTTAAACATTTTTATTTGTGACTGGCACGTTTGTGCATGTTTTATCTCCTGATGATTGGATCTTTTCGCGCCGTTTAATTAGTTGTGAAGAAACATTCCTAACACATCCTAACTTCTCCCTGCCCCCTGCAGTGTTTTTTCGAGGGGTTCCAAAAAGCTCGACACTAGTAGTTGGGGGTAATTTTGTCCGCGAAACATCCTTATTTGTCCCTATTTGCTCTTCATATCGTTGAACCTGGTGACTTCGGCACACCTCTAGGAGTTGTGAGCAAGGTCTCGCGGACTTCACGATGAGGGAATGGAATCCGTTGTTCCTTTTTATCGGGTAATATGATGTATTTGGGAAGGGAAGTCAGAGAGCGGCTGCCATGCTGCAGAATCGTCTTTGGTGTTTGCAGCGTGCCCAGCTGTATTGATTCTCATCTCTCGCTGACCCCACGCTCAGCAGACGCACTATTAAATTTTAAATGACACTCGAGACTTTTACTGCGCAGTATAGCTGCTGGGTGTGAGGCGCCAGCTTCTTTTCCACCGATGTCTTTAGCTGGTCGTAGAGCCATGACCGTATTAAATAAACAATTTGTCATATCCGGCCAATGATGCTCTAGCTCTGTCTTGGAATTTTATATTCTTCATTTTTACTGAGGTTTGTAGTAAAAAGAAATTTTCACGCAAACCCAGGTTTAAAATTACCATTTTGGCCCGCTTCATTTCATTGTGATTTATTTTTCTTTGATAGGACAAAAGTTATTTACAAAAATGTAAGCTATTGACATTACAAATTAAATAAATTATTTAAGTATTAATTATTAAAAATAAATAAAAGCATTGTTATTTGTAATATCAATATATCTAAGTCACGTAAATACAAAACATGTTCCACTCACTCATGCAAAGCCACTCACACCCACGCAGTACCACTTTCACCCACACAGCACCACTTTCAGACACACAATGCCACTCACACCCACGCAAGCCCACTCTCACACACGCAACGCCACACTCACCCACGCAATGCCACTCACCCACGCAATGCCACTCACCCACGCAACGCCACTCACCCACGCAACGCCACTCACCCACGCAACGCCACTCACCCACGCAACGCCACTCACCACGCAACAACACTCACACATGCAACACCACTCACCCATGCAACGCCACTCACTCACGCAAAGCCACTCACACCCACGCAGTGCCACTTTCACCCACACAGCACCATTTTCAGACACGCAATGCCACTCACACCCACGCAAGCCCACTATCTCCCACGAAACGCCACACTCACCCACGCAATGACACTCACACACGCAACGCAACTCACACACACAACGCCACTCACACATGCAACACCACTCACACATGCAACCCCACTCACACATGCAACGCCACTCACACATGCAACGCCACTCACCCACGCAGTGCCACTTTCACCCACACAGCACCTCTTGCAGACACTCAAGGCCAGTCACCCATGCAAGGCCAGTCACCCACGCAACGCCACTCACCCACGCAACGTAACTCACCCATGCAACGCCACTCACACAATACAAAATCAACTCACATACGCAACGCCATTCACCCACACAACGCCACTCACCCACACAACGCCACTCACCCACGCAACGCCACTCACACAAAACAAAATACCTTTGACATTTTACATATCCAAAACTCAAACTTATCTATTGCGAGACCTATTGCATTTCTAATGCAATAGGTCTCGTTTTAACGCAAATTTAAGCTATAGGCCTTGTAAATGACAAAGCCTTTTATTTATGTTCTAAAAACCAGAACGCAAAAATAAAGGGCATTATCATTTACAATGCTAATAGTTCAGACTCGCGTAATTGCGAGACCTATTGCATTTCCAATGCTTGTTTTTCTGGCCATTATATTTTTTTGTTGCAGTTTTATATAGCGTAAACTCGACCCAAAGATACTGGAGTGCTTCACAAGAGCACCAGTTACATTACACAAGGACACATTAATTTTTGGTAGGCACGGGGAAATGAAGTGATTTGCCCAGAATCACAGGTTCCCGAGCTCCAAAATCAGCAGCTCCAGCCGCAAGGCTACATTCTCTCCAGTATCAGGACATCCCCGCGCCGCACGGCCCTCCAGCTGTGTCTGTGCCCCCTCGCTGCTGCTCGTTGTGCCGATTTGACGTTTTTCTCACTCCTGTGCCCTGTTATTGCTTAGCTGTTGTTGCAGTTTACCCTGTAGCATTTTGTTGTATTTTGTTGTATCTGTACCTCTGTGTCTTGACTCTTTGCCTCCCTTGGTGTAACCCCCGCTCCCCGCTTCCCGCCGCCGTGACATCGCGGCCCGCCCCCTTTTCTTCTGTGTCCTCCCCGCTCCCCCTCCCAGCTGCTCCTCCCTCCCACTTCGCCTTAAATGGAGACCTCGCGGACGCGCCGATTGTGCGCCGAAGGCGAGCCAAAGGCAAGCCCGTCTGCACCCGTCCGCGCCTGGACTGCGCCCAGCGCCAGGACCCCTGACCCCCGCCGATGCAAGACCACCCGACGGACCTACAACGCCGACACCCTCAACGCACTCAATGCCGGCCGGAACCCCGCCTGCTACCGAGCCACCCCAAAACGCACCCACGGACCCTTCACCTGCAAAGCCTGCCATTTCACCTGGCTCCGAACCTACACCGCACCCGCCAAGCCGAGCACCAGCAACAACCACCTCAATTGCATCTTGCTCAACACCCGCTCCATCCACAGACAACGACACCAACACCACCACCCTGCTGGACAACCTCGCCAACCTCGGACTCAAGCAACTGGTGAACACCCCCACCCACTACGCCGGCCACACGCTTGACCCCGTCTTCTCCTCCAGCAAGCACATCTCCTTCAGCCACTCCACCGGACTTCATTGGACGGACCACATCTGCGTCCACTTCAGCTTCAGAAGAACCACGACCACCATCACCCGCAACAGGTTCCTCGCAGGAGCTGTAACAAGATCACCGCCGACCAGCTCACCACCACCCTCAGCCAGAACACTCCCGTCAGCACAACGGACCCCAACGAAGCAGCCAGCAACCTCACACAGTGGCTCACCAAGTGCGCTGATGACCTCGCACCACTGAAGACCCCTCCCAGCAGACCCGGCTGCAAGAAAGCCTCCTGGTTCACCGACGAACTCAAGATCTCCAAGAAGAACTGCCGTACCCTCGAGAAAGCCTGGAGCAACAACCAGACCACAGACAACATGACCGCCCTCAAGCACGCCACCCGCTATCACCACCAGCTGATCCGCACCACCAAGAAGACTGCATTCAAGGAACGATTTGACAACAACGCGCACAACAGCAAGGAACTCTTCAGCATTGTCAAAGAGCTCTCCAACTCCAGCGCCGGAAACAACGACATCACCCCCTCGCAAGACCTCTGCGACTCACTCGCCTCGTTCTTCCACAGCAAGATCGCCGACATACACAACAGCTTCGGCGCACAGACCACGCACCCAACCACCAAGCCAACGCCCCCCACCAGCACCCTCCACGCCTGGACTCCGATCAGCACCGAAGACACCACCCGCGTGATGAACACCATACACTCCGGATCACCAACTGACCCATGCCCAACAAAGCCGACTCCATCACCGCACCCCAACTCCGGGACATCATCAACACCTCCTTCAACACCGCCACCTTCCCGGAGAGCTGGAAACACGCCGAGCTCAGCGCCCTCCTGAAGAAACCAACAGCGGACCCCACCGACCTCAAGAACTACCGTCCCATCTCGCTCCTCCCTTTTCCTGCCAAGGTCATCGAGAAGACCGTCAACCGACAGCATGCCGCCTTCCTCGAGACGAACGGATCCCTCGACCACTCGCAGTCCGGCTTCCGAGCCAACCACAGCACCGAGACCACCCTAATCGCAGCCACAGACGACATCAGATCCCTGCTCGACAACGTGGAAACAGCAGCCCTCATCCTCCTGGACCTCTCCGCAGCGTTCGACACGGTCTGCCACCGCACCTGCACGGTGTGCAGCGCCTCAGCAACATCGGAGTCCAAGAGAAGGCTCTGGAATGGATCATCTCGTTCCTCACCGGAAGAACACAGAGGGTTTGCCTCCCCCCGTTCAGATCCGAGGCCCCCGAAGTCATCTGCAGCGTACCACAAGGATCATCACTCAGCCCCACCCTCTTCAATGTCTACATGAGCCCCCTCGCATGCCAACACAACCTCAACATCATCTCCTATGCCGACGACACCCAGCTGATCCTCTCCCTCACAAATGACCCGCCACCGCCAGAACCAGCCTACACGAAGGGATGAAAGACGTCGCCGAGTGGATGAAGAACAGCCGCCTGAAACTGAACTCAGACAAGACGGAAGTCCTCATCCTGGGATCATCGCCCCCGCCTGGGACGACTCCTGGTGGCCCCCTACGCCGGAACCCCAGCCAAACTTCAGAAAAGACTCCAACGCATCCATAACGCCTCCGCACAACTCATCCTGGACATCCCCCGACACAGCCACATCTCCGGACACCTGAGAGACCTGCACTGGCTCCCCGTCAGCAAGAGGATCACGTTCAGAATCCTCACCCACGCACACAAGGCTCTCCACGACTTGGGCCCCAGGTACCTCAACAACCGCCTGACCTTCTACACTCCCACCCGCCAGCTACGATCCACCAGCCTCGCCCTCGCCGCCGTTCCACGCATCCGCAGAGCCACCACCGGAGGAAGATCCTTCTCCTACCTGGCAGCCAAGACATGGAACTCCCTCCCCATCCACCTCCGGCTGACCCAGGATCACCTTTCCTTCAGGAAGCAACTCAAGACCTGGTTCTTCGAGCAGTAGCAGACCCCCCCCCCAGCGCCTTGAGACCCCTCCGGGTTAATAGCGCGCTATACAAATGCTATGATTGATTGATTGATTGAGTATTCTACATAGAATTCCGCTGAGTTTAGTTCAGACGTGCCACAAGCTCTCTACAGGTGGTAAAGGTATGAAAGAGCTCTTGCTTGAGAAGGCAGGACTACCTCCTTCCCCTCGATATGGCGAACTGTCTTCCGCGGGCTGCTGGGAAATGGATTGGGATTGTCGTTCATCAATTTCCCAAAGCAATTTTACTGGCCCAAATTTCCCATTAACTCCAGGTACAAGAACATTGGCCAACATGTGTGTGAAGTGTAATTCCACGTGGAATTCTGCTCTTCACTACATCTTCCTGATAGGGAACCCATACGTCTGGAAACATTTGGCAACAATATTTTCTCCTCAACAAGTTTGGCCTTGTACTCAGTGAAGACGGGTTGCCTGTTAGTCAGATATTCTCTGTGGGGTTCAGTGGTGCAAGTGCTATGTATGGTTTTGGAGGAACCTAGAGGAAGCCTCAAGCATGCCAAGTTAAACGGCAGGGACGCTGCCAAGTTCATCAAAGACTCCACTGTAAGGGTGATTAGCTCCACAGTGGCTCTTAGGCACCACACTTGGCTACGGTCAATGGACATTTAGGGGACTGTCCAGACGAACCTTATGGACATGCCCTTTAATTGGTCTTGCCTGTTTGGTGACAAAGTGGATGCTGCACTGGAGTGCTTTAAAGGCAGCAGGGTCACAGATCGCTTCCTGGGGTTATCTATTGCCCTATATTAACCGCATTCCTTTTGCCCCTTCTGAGGCTACTGGAGAGGGTTTCAGAGTGGCCAGTACCTAACATATCTACAAGGCCAGTCTACTTCACAGACTTATCATGCCTGAGGCAGAGGTTCCCTCACACCTTGAGGTCATCAAGGGCATCATGCAGCCCACTAACCCCATGCAACCCAAACCTCTTTAGTGTGCACTCTTTGGCGCACCACCGTCCAATAGGGGGATGGATCCAGCACTTTCTAACGAAGTGGCAGAAAGTCGCCTCAGGTGTGTGGGTGTTGCAAAAATTAGGTGGGTTACACCCTTCCATTCCTCGAAACCCTACCACCCATGTCATCTTCTGTGCATCAGCTGTCAGAAGACCATCTATCCTTAATGGGCCAGAAAGTGCAGGTCATCGAGAGGGTGCCAGAAGCAGGTTGTGGTTGCTAGTTTGGCTACTTTTTGGTTCTTAAAAAGGTACATAGACATTTGCCCCCTCAGGGCCTTCTTGATGAAGGACAGGTTTGCAATGCTCACCCTTGTCCAAGTTCAGTCTGCACTTGTGGCAAGGGCCCGGCGATGGGTAACTGCAATACAGAGACCCCGCCACAAATGCAGAGGCTCTTTGTGAATTGGGCCCCAAATGTTTTGGAAAGGAAGAAAAATACACTCCTGTTTATCTGGGGATGAATCACTGAAAGGTACTCCACCAAGCACTTCCACAAAAGGCAGCACAAAAAATGAAACATGTATGGTTTCCAGAGTTGGACGTACTATCTAAAACACCTGCAGCTGCCTTCTTATAGGAAAAATTACAGTTTTCTCTGTAAAATGCTCCATAGAAGGACGAACTCCAACCTATGCAAAAAACAATGTGCAAATCCGGTACGTATGATGTCCTGTCTTAACTACCTTTCTTATGATTGAAGAAATAACCATAGTTGTCAACTGCTTTCCCACTGACATCCATGGCGAAAAGTCTTTTAGGCAAAATGGAGGAAATTGTCAATAGCAATACTATCAAATACCACTCCAAGGATACCTCGCCTTCATCCATTGACAATACTAATGTCGACGACAAATCCAGAAATAATGCCAATGACACCATTGATTATTAATTTCCTATGCAAGCTACCTTTTCACCCATTAATGTCAACACAAGCCTGCCTACCCAGATTTTGGGCATCTAATTGGAGGCAGACTTCAGCAAAAAAGACGCCCCTGAGACTGCCTTTCTACTCACCTAGATTTGCAGTATGTCCAAGAATTAGAGCTAGAAACATAGTTGAAGAATAACATTATCAGGACTATGTGTAATAATCCCAGCTCTTCATAGCTGAGAACCTTCCTCACTCTTATGGACCTCCTCGTTATGGTAGACGACCAGAAATAATCCAGGTGCCACTCCCATTTTTTTTTAGCATTGCAACAAATGATGGACACTTTATAAAGGTTACATCTTTCTCAATCTGCAGGGCAACCTATGTCTGCCCCACCCTCTGCACCTGCTGCACATACTCTACCTCCGTGACTGGTGGCGCCACCGCCACCACCACCTATTATGGGCCCACCTGTGCCTCACACTCCCACCCCCTCCAATGGACTCTCCTCACAGAGTTGTCAATCAACTACTGGTAACACCGACTCCTTAAGGCATGGGGGATAAAGACTCATTGGATTCTGTGTATTCAAATCTGGTGGAAGAAAATGAACTCCCACAGAGAGATGACTCGGGAGGTCGGGAATAGGATAGCTACATCTTACCCAAGGAATGCAGTACATCGCCCACCCATCCAGAATCCCCTCTGGGCAACATAGCCCAGTTTCATACTGTAATGAGTAATTACAGAGTTAAGTCTCCCAAAGGTTTCAGTGGAGCAGCAGTGCTTTGATTATTAATTTAAGGAACAGCCTCGTAAATTCAGATGGTCTGACTGCCAAAAAGTGATGAGGATGGAGACTACTGTTCAAACAGTAGGTCCACAATTGCAGAAAAAGTGCAGGGCCTGTAGTCACCCCCTTCCAGCCTCATGGGTCACCCAAAGACAGACTGTTATAATATCAGTGGCTCAATGCAGATCAGAGAGCCTGATCACACCATCATCAGCCCCTCCGCACAGAAACAGTTGCTCAATTGATAATTTGGCCTTGAGAGTTAGTTCAGTGGTGGTAACTAAAATCAAGACTGACAATGCTTTAGCAATCTTAAGCCGTTATGATCTCCAGGTGTTGTATTATATCTTGCCACTATTCAACCTCATTTGGAAGCCAAGAGGGAAGCTGCAAGAGCAATGGTCAAGGAGAGAACTATAACCTCTGTAGCAATAATTGATGCTAGAGTAGACTTTTTCAATGCAGGCTACCATCATCTGGCAGAAGCAGTGGTGTTAAGATAGCAGGGATGGTTGAAGTCTACAGCTTTCCATCTAGCTGTCTAAGCAATAATCCTCAATATGCCCATCAGTGGTCTCACCCTGTTTGAAAAAACATGTGGATGAGGCTGTACAGAACCTTAAATCAAAAAGGGGGAGAGGGGACAAGGAGCTGGATATAGGTCCAGTGACCCGAGCTCCTGAATAGTAGAGAAGTCTCTAAGGCGAGTCAATGTTCCTGAAATGAGAGCGTGGGAAAAGATCAGTCGTTTCTAGAGAATTGGAAAGGAGTCAATTTGACTTTCAATTGATACCCTCACACACCCCAAAGGATGTCATGCTTCATCATGGGGCAGTGCTCCTCGTAGGGCCGGGTCTGCACTGCCCTACGGGTCCCCCGAAGGATCACTTTATCGGAGATCTTTTAAGTGATTTAGCCATCAGGTGTGTGCGGGTCTGTGTGCAGTGTAACGTGAGATGTGAATACTAAAAATGACTAGAGGGTTTCTGGAGTAGACTAATTTAATGAGGGTGAACCCTCTGTCATAGTTTAAAAGACCAAAAGGTTGTATGCTGCTCGAGGGTGATTTTAGCCCTCAGTAGCTAGATGAGTGCAGTGTGTATTACAAGGGGGGTGGGGTTGACATATTTCGCGCTGTGGTGATGTCTCAGGAGGAGATCCTTGGCCCTTCTTCAGGACTATAGGTAAGTGAATTAAGTGGTAGGCAAGGTTGAGCCGTGGCCTTATTGAGTCAAATAGTGCCACTCAGTGGACCCAATTAGTAGTCCTATCTAAAACAACAAAAAAAGGAAAGAAATGATAAGGGATAGACAATGTGAACAATTCAGTAGAGTAATATTAGATCTATACCGAATCAGGACCCCCATTGTTGGGCCATGGTATTGTTGTAATCGCAAGACCCAGAAGTCACTGTATTTCACTTGTGGATAGGTCAAGGTGCATAGGTATAAAAACACAGAAGAATTTTGGGATGAACACACACATAGATTACATAGGGGACAAACCATCCGAACATGCCAGGTCGTTGAGACCGGGCATATTAAAGTAGGTTACCCCACGATAATCAGGGTAGACAAATCAGCTATGATGGAGCTGGCGAGAGGTCAGGGTAGGTGCAAGAGGCAGTGCCCTCCGATGTAACTGTGAGTATTATCACGCTACCTGGTTGCACATACATTCACTACGAGTACTCTAAAAGACGCAATAATGAAACTCACTTTCCTGCATAGATTGTGACGGCAAGCACCCTCACTATGACTTATGAAGCACAAAGCCTAGCTTGAATAGGTATGCGGTCCGTAACTACTATCAATAATATCACAGCGGTAATTCTAAGGGTTTCCTGCCAATGATAACCAGATCTCTTATTACTACCACCTTTATAGATCCTATGGTCGCTACACGATCATTTTTAAACCATCAACCATCCATCATAGTTGGTTTGTCTACCCTGATTATCATGGAGCACCCTACTTTAATATGTCCACCATCAAAGACCTGGCATGTGCGGATGGTTTGTCCCCTATGTAATCTATATGTTTGTTCGTCCCAAAATTCGTCTGTGTTTTTATACCTATGCACCTTAACCTATCCACAAGTGAAACACAGTGACATGTGAGTCTTGCGATTACCACGATACCATGGCCCACCAATGGAGGACCCTGAGTCGGTACAGATATAATATTACTCTGCTGAATTGTTCACATTGTCTATATCCTTTCTTTTCTTTTTTTGTGGTTTTAGATAGGACCACTAATTGGGTCCACCGAGTGGCACTATTTGACTAAATAAGGCCACCGCTCAACCTTCCCTACTACTTCATTCACTTACCTATGGTCCTGAAGAAGCACTAAGGATCTCCTTCTAAGACCACAACACAGCACAAAACATGTTGACCCCACCCCCTTGTAAATATACACTGCACTCATCTAGCTACTGAGGGCCATGATCACCCTCGAGCAGCACACAACCTTTTGTGGCCCTTTAAACTATGACAGATGGTTCTCCCTCATTAAATAAGTCTACTCCAGAAACCCTCTAGTCATTTTTAGTATTTACCCCTCACATTACACTGCACACTGACCCGCACACATCTGACGGCTAAATCGCTTAAAAGATCTCCAATTAAGGGACCCGTAGGGCATTGCAGCGCCGGCCCGATGAGGAGCACCGCCCCATGATGAAGCATGACATCCTTTGGGTGTGTGAGGACATCAAGTGAAAGTCGAATTAACTCCTTTCCAATTCTGTAGAAACAACCCATCTCTTCCCACGCTCTCATTTCAGAAACAGTGACTCTCCTTAGTGACTTTGTTGTACAAAACACTGACGGATACAGATACTGCAAAATCCCTAGGAGCTCTACAATATCAATGTCACGGCTAAGCAACTTTTCATGTCTGACATAGATTCCAGGCCTACAAGGGAGCTTCCAATCTGGATGGGGTCAAGGTCATCCATATTACAGCCCACTATAAACTGAATTTGACCATGGATATCATTACCAACTGAAATCAAAGATAACAGAATTGCAGATTGTCCAAACATAAAAAACACCTCTCAAACACACCCCAACAGCCTAGAGAGCTTGACTCTCCGAAGCTGTCCCTTACTCAGCAGGTAGTGTGGTGGAGAATTTCCCTCACAATTTCCCCAACATAGGAGTCCATAACATTGAATTGATGGCTGCAGCAGATTGCACTCTCAGGACATACAGTGGAGTTTTTACAGATACCATCTGTCTTCCCACCCAAGGAAGACCATCATCCTACTTCGAAGGATCTGCAACAGGAATTCTCCTCCTGATAAAGCGAGCAATAGAAATGGTCCCGAAATCCCATTGAATTCAGTGTTTTTACTCCAGAATTTATTATATAAAGATGAAAATTGGGCAGTGGAGGCCGATTATAGACTTCAGAGAACTGAACAAGTTTCAGAAAAAGAGTCTCCTCATATGGTTACGCTCCAAGTCCTCCTGATAATCCAGGAAGGAGATTACCTGACCTCCCTGGAGATTGAAGATGTGTATTTCCAAATCCCCTGTACACTGAAAGCAATTGACATACCTCTGCTTTCTAGTGGCGGGACATTACCACCAAATCAAGGCACTTACCTTTGGCCTCAAATCAGCACCATAGATATTTACCAAATGCCCAGTGCCTGCTGCTGCCTTCCTCACATAATAGGGTCATCAAATGTATCTGTACCTGGGACGGCTGCTTGTCAAGGCTCCATAAGTGTCTTGCTGGCTTGTCAAAGCTTCACTGCCACCTGCATCAGTGTTTTTTACATATTGGGAATGATACTAAACATCGATAGATCCTTTACGAACCAAAACTGAAACTTCAGTTACTGGGAGCAATACTAGACATTATGTTGGGGAAAGCTTTTCTCTCACAGCACAGAGTGAGGAAGCACCAAGTCTGGTGGGGAAGTAAAGGACTTCCCCACCAGACAATCAGTCACAGTCAGGTAGTAGTAGTCTCTTCTGAACCTAATGCCATCCTGCATTGGCCTTTGACCCTTTTGCAGGCTCCAAATGAGACCAGTCCAACAAGAACTTGACAATAAACAGAAATAAATAGCTCATGGAAGAACACGGTCCAAGATACGAGACACATGAAGCAGGCATTGCTATGGTGGGAGATTACCTGCAAATGCAGGCTTCTGTTTTCATACTCAATTCGACATGTAGGTTCTCACTACTGATACGTCCATGTACACCTGGGAGCTCATATGCAAAAGCAGTTGTCCAGAGGTGTCTGGTCAGACACAGAGAAGATGCTCTATATCAATGTTCTGGGTCTTCGGGCCATGTGACCAGGCCTACAAGCGTTCCTCCTAAGACTGCCAGGTGAGGCAGACTTCATCAAGACGGACAACACAACATCAGTACCAAGCATGGGACAACAAGGTCCTGGCCTCTCTCAGAAGAGGTGTAACTGCTATGTGACTGGGCAATTTCTCACCAAGTCAATATTGCTGTGGAACATCTATCATGTTGCCACAAAGATCAATGAGATGCGTTCAGTCATGTGCTGTCAAATTGCCATGGCTGGGACCTCCACCAGGAGTAAGTCGAATACATCTTCCAAATGTGGGATCACCACACACTATATTTGTTCGCCATACAAGTAACCCTGCTACTACGGTACCATATTTATGCAACCAAGAACAATAGGCAATGCTTTTTAATCAAATGGTCTAGTGTCCTTACAAATGCCTTTGCACCATTTCTGCTGATCCCAGGGTTATTATGAAGGCAAAGACGATCACTGCACCCTGATTCATATTGCTCCAGCGTGGATATGTCATTACAGGAACAACAAACTGTTCCAGCTGTCTACATATCTGGCAATACCACTTAAACAGCTTTCCAGACACTTTTCCAGACACAATGAGGAGACACTCTATCACAACCTCAATTAGCTGAACCTGGCAGCATGATACCTGACCACTTAGAATTTGGTCACTTGGATCTTCAGACAGGATGTAGAAACATCCTGGCATGGGTACCAGCCACCACAAAGACATATAACACCAAGAGGAGGTAAATTTGTGTCTGATGCAAAAGCAAAGGGTTTCACCCACCCTACAATGCAACCTTACAAAAGACTTCCATACTTGTTGGAACTTGCCAAGAGCAGTATCAAATACTCAGTAGTACGAGTCCATCTGTCAGCCATATCTAGAATTAGAGGAACAGGAGACAACTCATCCACTCTATTATTGCAAAGAATCATAAAACAGTTGATGAAGGAACTTTTAGAGCATTTCCACCTCTACGGCGTCTTCCAGTCTCATGGGAACTCAACACTGTCTTGAGTTAGATACCGCTACCACTGCTTATCCACAATGCAAAGCAAAGGTTCATCTTTTGGAAGACTCTTTTGCCCCTACTGATGCATGGACAAACGAAAATGCACAATACTTTTATAGGAAAATCCAAACCATACAGGACTCCTTGAGTAACCCCCGCCAGGACGGGGCTAGCACTACCGATAGACCTCTCCCCTTATGCCCCATTACGGAGAATACCCTTCTGGAGTTCCCACCCATGCCCATGGCCACCTCACTTAAAATGATGAAGGCCTTAAAATCTGGATCCCCCTCCGCCCCCTGCCCAGCAAAAACGCTGGCATCGACTGCTGAGGTAATAAATCCAGCTGTTAATCGGATATTGAATCTTTCTCTGTCCGAAGGAAGGATGCCAGAAAATTGGAAGCATGGGAAAATTCTTCCACTCCTTAAAAAAACACTAGCTGACCCTTTGGTAGCCAGCAATTACAGACCCATATCTCTTCTACCGTTTTTTCTCCAAGGCTTTGGAGAAATATGTGAATGCCATTATCACAGATTTTAATGAGGTCAGCCAGGTGCTTCACCCGAGTGAGTCAGGCTTTAGAGCAAATGGCTCTAATGGAAATCTCAGAGATGATCAAAACCAACCTTGACAGAGGTTGAAAGGCTGTGCTGATATTATTAGATCTTTCGGCGGCCTTCGACACCGTGCCACATGACCGCCTTCTTCACAGACTGAGGGAGAGCGGCATTGGGGGCGCAGTGCTCAGATGGTGCAATTCCTTTTTGGACAACTGCCAGCAAACAGTCTGGGCGCCTCCTTTTTCAGCCCTCATCCCTCCTTTGAATGTAGGGTGGGAACAGGGTTCCGTTTATAAGTCCAACCCTGTTTAATATATACTTGGCCCGTCTTGCTCCTGTAGCTGAACAATACGGGGCAAAATTATATCGTATGCAGATGACACGCAATTAATGTTCACCTGTGAGAAAGATGAAATGGTTAATAGTAATGAAATCAATGCTTGCCTAACCAAGGTGTTCGACTGGTTTAGGAAAAATCTGTTACTCTGCAACTCTGACAAATCAGAAGTTATCTTTTTTGGACACACTCCAGGTGATGAGTGGCGTCACTGGTGGACTAAAAATCTATCTCCACCTGAGAGGCCAGTCTCCACCATAAAAAATCTAGGAGTGAAGTTGGATTCCGACATGGCTATGAAGTCCCAGGTTCAATCAGTTGCTGGCACCTGTTTCGGGCTTTTAAAAATTATGAATAATTTCCTCCCTTTACTTCCTATCCCTCACAGGAAAACCGTGGTCCAGTGCCTGATTACATCAAGGCTGGACTACGTAAATGTGTTGTACCTGGGCCTTCCGGACTACTTATTGAACCGCCTGCAGGTAGTTCAAAATGCCGCAGCAAGGACCCTGCTCACGGTCGGACCCAGGTCACACATGTGCCCCCACCTCAGGTCTTTGCACTGGTTACAAGTGAGACAGAGGGTCATTTTTAAATCCATGGTCCTAACTTTTAAGGCCCTAAATAACATCGGGCCCGTACATTAGGAATAAAATTCAGCCCTACAAGCAACTCAGAACACTGAGTTCATCATCTCAGGAACTGACAATTGTGCCTAAGTTTTACCGTTCTTACAAATGAGTTCGCTCTTTTCAGGTGGTAGCGGCAAAATTATGGAATAATCTCCCTTTTTCCCCTCAGACAAGAACGTGATCTTCTCAGCTTTAGGCAAAGTTTAAAAACCTGACTTTTTCAATAGTAGTGCAGACTAGTTAGCTACGGCTGTCTGTTCCTTCCTTTGATCTGTTCTGGGGTCAAGATAGCGCCGGGACACTCCTCGGAGTAGCCGTACGCTTAACAAATACCCCTATAACATAACATAACATAACAGTGATTCTTCTCAGAAAGTAAAGTAGGAGAGAGGCAGGCATTCACTGTAAAATAACTCTTTTTCCGATTCACAGAGGACAAGATCATCTTACAGACCAAACCATAATTTATACCTAAAGTCCCTACTGACTTCCACCTGAATTATTCTGTCATAGTCCATTTTTCCCAAACCATACAATGTCGGCAGAAAAATCATTACACTCGAAAGGTGTAAGCAGATATATTGGATTTTAAATTGACAAGACAAAGAACATACATTTATCAGACCAACTGTTTGTGTCCTTCGGTCAGCGTGGAAGGGGTCGACCCCTGTCCAAACAGGGACTAGCTGATTGGCTCTCTGCCTGCACCACCTACCACAGCAAAGCCAAGTATCTTCTCCAGGGAAGAGTGAGACCATATTGCAGCAGGAAAATGGCTATGACTGCTGCATTCTGTGCTAATTTATCCTAACAAGACGTATGCTGTGCAGGTACCTGGCCGAGCAGACACATGTTCACGCAGTACTATTGGTGCCATGTGAATGTAAAATCTGATTCAGAAGTGGGACAAGCAGTCATCAGGAACCTGTTCCAGTAAATGTGAATCTGCTTTCTGCATTCTTATTTTAAGTATGCGTCTGATGTACTGCTTACTATTCTGATTCAAGCATGTAAAGTATGAATGATCCAGTACCGGAGACGAAATGAGTTACTCACCTTTAACTCCAGTTCCCCAGTGTTGACCACATGTGGCCATCCCTTCTCCCTGGTCAGAGGCTCATTTATTATATTCTCTACTTCCACTCTGGGGTATAAATTCTGAGCTATGTTGGCCTTTAGGGGAAGTAGGAGTGCTAGCACTTCCTCCTGATTGGCTGAAGTTCAGATTGCTTCCAATTATGTGGATGTGCAACTAAACTACTGTTGTTGAGGCCTGTGGCCATTTTAACACTGTTTACTGCTATTTAACCCCTTCCAGCCTGATGACGAGCTGAGCTCGTCATGAGCGTAACCTGCCGTGCGCTCATGATGAGCTGAGCTCGTCATGTAACGCGGTATTTTTAAAATTACCGCGCACAGTGGGAAAAGCCGCCGCAGCGATGCGGTTAAGATTAAGGGGATTCCCACTCTGACAACTGGAAATTATTTAACCATATGAATATATGAAATATACCAACAGTGGAGAACTGGAGTTACAGGTAAGTAACTTTATTACTATGTGGAGACTTGCCAAAGTGGTTCACAGAATGAAAAATCATTAAAGAATGAAACAACAAATACAATATAACTAAAATAAAATACTAAATGAAACAGCAAGTATAGTTAACAATAATACATTTATAAAGAATAATCAAGAGTGCAAAGATGAGTTGAGAAGTCCTTCCTAAAAGGCAGTAGAGAAGGGGTAAGACATGCCCTCAGAGGGTGAAAATTCCAGAAGCTGGAAGCTTCGACTGAAAGTGCATAATAATAATTCCAGCTTTTGCAAACCTGGGGAATTTGAAGACATATGAGAAATACACTTAAAGTTGCATGCGATGTCACAAAGTTGAAAGTCATATAGTTGAGTCTTTATAAACTAGACTGTGCCTCATAATTTGAAATCTAAAGTGAAGTGGCATCTACTGTAGGGATTGGAGTGATCCTATCATGGCTCCAAAAACTGGCAACCAGTGCGCTTAAAAGGGCAAAAGGGCCCTTGGATGAGCCCAAAATAAAAGTGTTTTCCCCTGATCTACATGAGAAAGCTCAATGGCCTGGACCACTAGGCAGAAATTATCAGATAGATGAGTGGTATGATCCTTCATAAAAGGTACAGATGAGATTAACAGAATGCACCTATTGGGCACCTTGATTGCAGAGAGAAAGCTTGCAGTGGAGAATGTTTAATGAAATAGATAAGAATTATGAAAAGTTGTGATTGAGCATTTACGGCCCGATTCACTAACAGCATTTTGTAAGCATGTTTAATCATAACACAGTAGTGCTGCTAATGTGCTACAGAATGGAATTCACAAACATACATAAGAAACCTCTTCCTTCGCTGCTATTATCTTTTCTGTGCGTATAGGTTTACCTTTTGGTAATAACTGTGAGAGGGACTAGAGACAGTGGCTGGAAATGGGAGGGGTTTATGGAGGGTTAAAGAAAGGTTTAAATATGGACTTGCAAATACAAACACCCTCCCACAGAAGAGCAAACCTATTGCTATTCACAAACTACACTTCTGTAGTTAATATAGACCAAAAAGGGATCATGAAATAGTAGTTTGTGCTTTAGCTCAGCCCTCCAATATGTCTGGCACCCCACCTGATCACTCACTCCCAGAGAAAATAATGGAGGCAGGGCCTTATCACATAATGGGAAGTATTTCAACACACACACACACACACACACACACACATACACATATGTATATATATATAAATATATATAATATTGTTTCTAATGAAAAAACGTTAGATTATATTAAAAATTAAATTATGTTTTACAAATAAATTCAATGAGACAAACTAGAAACGTTTCAATTAATGCACAAACATATAACTTAGCAAACAAATAACAGATATTAAATGTTAACATGCTAGTGAGGGTGCTTTTTAAATTTTTTATTAAAGTTATTTATAAATAAATATATTTTAATGATTTAATTATTCAATAAACATCCTTCGAGTAATCAGCGTGAGGGAAGGACCCGGTCACTCCACTACCGCACGGCCCCCGTGTGCCCGGATTCTGCTGCTGCTGCCTGCTTGGCCCTCTTGCTGCCGCCTCTCCTTAGGGCCCCTGCTCTCCAGGCTTCCCCTCGCTCTCCAGGCTTGCCCAGGCTTGCCCTCGCTCTTCAGGCTTGCCCAGGCTTGCCCTCGCTCTCCCCCGCTCCGCTTTCCCGCTCTTTCCAATGCCCCCTCTGCTCCCCGCCACTGCTCTCCTGCGGCCCCGCCCCTTCTCCAGTCTCCCGCTCCCCATTCGCGGCCCCGCTACCGAGTCCCAGCTGCTCCTCCCTCCCACTTCGCCATTAATGGCGGGGACCGCGCGTACGCAAGCCCCATCCACGCCTGTCCAGAAACCCTGGACCCGCCAGAGCCAGCCAACCCAACTGAGCTACAACGCTGCCACCCTCCACGCACTCAACACCGGCCAACATCCAGCCTGCTACCAAGCCACCCCAAAACGCACCCACGGGGCCTTCACCTGCCACGCCTGCTACTTCACCTGCACTCGGTCCTGCACCGCGCCAGCCAAAACAGCCGCCAACAACAACCACCTCAAGTGCATCCTGCTCAACATCCACTCCTTCCACAGGCCCGCCGTTGAACTATGGGACCTCCTGGACAAAACCGCACCAGACGTCGCCTTCTTCATGGAAACCTGAATGAAGGCCTCCTCAGCCCCCGACATCGCCATTGCCATCCCAGATGGCTACAAGATCATCCGGAGGGACCGCATCAACCAGACCGGAGGAACCACAGAAACCTTATCCGCATCACGACCAACAACGACGACACCCTCGCCACCGCAGAGCACCTGCACTTCCAGATTCACACCGACCCCAAGACCACCCTCAGAGGAACCCTCATCTACAGACCCCCGGGACCACGCTCACACTTCAGCGAGGCCATCGCACACTTTATCAGCCCGCTCGCCCTCGCCTCCCCCGACTACATCCTCCTAGGAGACCTCAACTTCCACCTGGAGAACGAACAGGACAACAACACCACCGCCCTACTAGACAACCTCGCCAACCTCGGATTCAAGCAACTGGTCAGCACCCCCACCCTTTACGCCGGCCACACGCTCGACCCCGTCTTCTCCTCCAGCAACCACATCTCCTTCAGCCACACCACCGAGCTCCACTGGACCGACCACAGCTGCGTACACTTCAACTTCAGGAAAACAACGACCCACCAGAGCCCTCAACATACACCCCGAAGATGCTGGAGCAAGATCACCACCGACCGACTCACCACCTTCTTGAGCCTAAACCCTCCCACCAACACCACGGACCCCAACGAAGGAGTCCGCAACCTCACACAGTGGATCACCGACTGCGCCGACACCCGTGCTCCACTGAAAAACCCTCCCAGCAACCTCAACAGCAAGAAAGCCGCGTGGTTCACCAACGATCTCAAAGACTCTAAGAAATCCTGCCGTGACCTCGAGAAAGCCTGGCGCCACAACCAGTCAACGGAAAACATGACAGCCCTCAAGAGCGCCACCCACAAACACCACCAGCTGATCCGCACCACCAAAAGGTCATCCTTCAGAGAACAACTGGACAACAACACCCACAACAGCAAGGAACTCTTCAACGTCGTGAAAGAGCTCTCCAACCCCAACACCAGCAACAACTACATCACGCCTTCTCAAGACCTCTGGAACTCTCTGGCCACCTTTTTTCACCGTAAGATCGTCGACATACACGACAGCTTCGGCACTCAGAACTCGTAGCCAATCACCAAACCTACACCCCCCACCACCACCCTGTGCGCCTGGACTCAGGTCAGCACGGAAGATACCACCCACACGATGAACACCATCCACTCGGGCTGAAAGGGTGGGGACGACAGTCCCTGCTTAGTTAGTTTGCAACTCTCCCCCATTGTCTTCATTTGCTGTGTGAGGCAGGCTGACATTATCAGCTGATTCAAAGTCTATTAGTAATGCATTCCAGTCCATGTCCATTGAAATGGGGTGCTTACGTAGACCTCTACGCTCCTCACGCTGTATTTCCACACTCTCTGCCTTCCCCCATCTCAGTACCTCTCCACGCCAACTGTCTGGTTCTGGTCGCCTGGCCGACTTCCATCTCATGGTTACTGTTCTCTTAGCTAGTAACATCGCCATATCAGGGAGCGGGATGCTACACTCCTCTTCTTTTCAGGTGGGCCTAGCCCCAGTATACAATATTCTACAGAGGTGTATGGTCGTGCCGGAGCCACCTTGGTTAAGTCTTTATGTACTGTAGTCCAAAAGTATCCTAACTTTGGGGATTCCCATAGCATGTGTAACAGTTGTGCGTCTTCCGCATGGCATCGGGGGCACGTAGCCTCAGCATTGGGAAACATGGTGTGTATCCTATGTGGAGTGAGGTATGCTCTGTGTATGATCATCAGTTGGATAAACTTAAATTTTGGGTTCCTCGAGACCTTTTTAGGGAATTTCAGAATCCTCTCCCATTCTTTGTCTCTAAAGGCTCTTCCCATGTCTCCCTCCCAACGTTCGCGTGTGGGCTGAAGGGAAACGGCCCTGCCGGTCCTGATGCCATTCGTTAGCCAAATTGTCAAATGGCCACCCGTCCCATTAAATATTGCATAGTAAGCAATGAGTTTGTGGGCGGCGCCACACCAGTCTGTGCCCATGTTTGTGTCACATAGTGTTTAACTCTAGCAACTAATATAAATAACCTCTCGGGTGTCTGATGTGTTCTGTTAAAGTCTGCAAATGTCATGATGTTGCCATCCACAAACAGGTCACCCACCTGCGTGACGCCTGCGTCATGCCAAGCTGTTAGGTCATGGTCTGTAAGCGCATGCAATCCTAGTGGAATCCCCAAGAGTGGTATCGTAGGAGCATATGATGTCGACACATTCGCCTATCTCGCTGCTTTCTTCCAGTAGCCGACTGCGAGTTTAAGTAGTAATGGTGCCGATCCAGAAGTTTTAACCTTTGGCATCAAGAGTGTATGAATGGCGGCGTTTGCTCTGTCCGCTTCTGTCATATTTCTCTCATGAAGATTGCGGCCTGCCAGCCAGTAAGCCAGCCATTGCAGTTGGCATGCATAGCTATAAGCCAACATATCCGGCAATCCCATGCCCCCCTGCGCAGTCGGGAGCTGTAGCTTGGCGAGGCTAATGCGCTGTCTACCCGTGCCCCACACCAGTTCCGTCAATATAGTATTTATCATTTTAAACATACTTGCGGGAATCATAAGCGGTAAGTTCGTAAAGAAATAAAGAAGACGGGGTAGGACTACCATCTTAGAGATGGCCACCCTTCCGGCCACCGATAGTGGCAGCGCGGTCCAGAACTGTACTTGTGCTTTTAAAGAGGTGATTGCTCTACCTAGGTTCCCATCCAGCATGTCGTTCTTGTCTCTGTATATTTGTATCCCTAAGTATCTGAAGGTCGTTGTCACAATCTGCAAGTAATATGGGGTGAACCGTAGTCGTGCGTCCGACCCCCGGGGCCAAACCAATACCCGTATGATTTGGTGTTGTTAATCCTAAAACCTGATATTACGCGGAAGGCCTCAAAAATATTTGGTATCGGGTCTAGACTGTCCCCCATATCTTTTATGTATAATATGATGTCATCCGCATAAGCCGATACTATATGCGTCGTTGCAGTCCTTTGTATACCCCTGTGTTGTGCACAAGCCCGAAGTTTAAGTAACAGTGGTTCCAGCGCTAGGATGAACACTAGGGGCGATAGCGGGCAGCCCTGTCTGGTGCCCTTTTCAATGCTAATAGGACTGGATATGCATTTGTTAGTGTGTACCCTTGCCGTCGGTTGTGTATATAACAGAGTCACCCAAGCCACAAACTCGGGTGGAAGCCCAAATTTACTGAGTGCTGCAAGCATGTAATCCCATCTAAGGGAGTCAAATGCCTGCTTCAGGTCTAAAGATATACACCCCTCCATACCACTCACCGCGTCTTCATGAAGCATTATCTGGCTAAGCCTTCGTAGGTTAATCGCCGTACTCCGGCCAGGGACAAAACCGCATTGGTCTGAGTGTATTAGTTGTGGGATATAAGAGGCCAACCTCATCGCCAGAATTTTACTACGAATTTTGTAATCTGTGTTTAAGAGCGATAGTGGTCTGTAGTTCGCAAAGTGCAGCCCGTTCCTACCAGGTTTCAAGAGGGAGACTATCAGTGCCTGCAACGTCGTGGGTGGGAGTGCAGTTGTATTCAGTGACTCTATATAAAGCACGTGTAAATGCGGCACAAGAATGTCCGCATAAGCCCCATAAAACTCAGCCGGTAAGCCGTCCGTCCCCAGGGTTTTACCTCGCGGTAGCGCTCGGATCGCCTGCCTTTTCTCCACCACCGTGATGGGGCGAGCAATGTCAGTACTCTGGTCCGCCGTGAGTCGTGGGACATCGAGATCCGTCATAAAGGAGTCATACTGCTCCTCCGACAGCGGCGTATGTCGCCCATACAGTTCCTCATAATATTCCTGAAACGTGTTGTTTATGCCTATTTGTGTCTGGACCTGCGTGTCCCGTTGGTCAGTCACTTCCATAATGGAAACATACATGGGTGCATCTCTTATTATTCTGGCCAGTAAGGGACCTGATCTATCCGCTTGGGCATGTTGTTTGCATGTGTATTCTTTATAATCTAGTTTTCGCAATTCCTCAAGCAATTCAGCATGGTGGATATGCGCCTCCTGCAACTGCTTAAGCTGTTCATTCGTGCCCGCTGCCTCGCTTTCTAGCATCGCCAGCCGACCCTCCTCTCTCTTCAGTCCCTCCATCACTGTGTGTCTCATGCCCACTTTCATGCTCATTGCAACGCCTCGTATTGACACTTTGAAGGCGTCCCACTCTATCTCTCTCGAGCTAGCTGTGCCTGTGTTTAAAGTGAAGTATTGTGTAATAGCATCAGACAGCGTAGACCTAAAGACCGTATCCTCCAATAGTTCCGGCGGTAGTCGCCATGTTGGTATAGGAGTAGGGGTCTTACCCCAATGCAACGTGACCTCTACCGGATTGTGATCGGACAGCGTCTTCCCCATATGCTCAGCAGACACAATTGACCCCAACAGGGCCCTAGAGCAGAATATTCGATCTATTTTAGTGTGCAATTTATGGGGTGGAGAATAAAAGGTGTATTCCCTGCGCAATAAATGTTTTTTTCTCCAGACATCAGTCAAATCCCAACCATCGGCCCATTGGGTTAGCGCTTCTGCTTGTTTCCTACTCTCTGCTGCATGGAGAGGGGGATGGGATCGATCAAGGGATACATCCAGTACTGCATTACAGTCCCCCCTATCATCCAGTCATAATCCGACCAATCCGCTAGTACTGTATTAAGTGTGGTAAGGAACGTTGTCTGGTCCGTGTTAGGCGCATAAATACTGCCCAGAACAATATGGGTTCCGTCCAACGTCCCCCTCACAAACACATATCTACCCTCTGTGTCAATTCTTTGCTCTAACATTTGAAAGGGAATAGAATTTTTGAGCCACACTGCTGCTCCTCTTGAGAATGCGGAGTAAGTGGTGGCAAACAATTGGCCCTTCCATTTTCTTAGTAATTTTGTACCTTCTGCACCATTAAGGTGGGTCACTTGAAGATATGCGACATCCACCTGTCTCCTGCGCATTTGTGCTAGTATTCTATGCCTTTTATTTAGAGATACCATGCCTCGTACATTCCAGGTGCATACCTTATATGTGTTAGGAGTCTCCATGGCAGGGTGCAACCGACTTATATATCGAACCCATTACAAGTGCCGTGTGGTGCATAGTATCATAAATCATAAGGGCCCCATTGTACCAAACTTCCTAACCTTTAGGTCTCCATCAAAACAGATCCTGAGACCAAACATCAATGCCCAACGTGGGCAACAAAAAAACGAAATTGTGACTGCGCCCTGGGGGGTGTGGTGGGCATGCTTACTCACCAAGTATCCGTTAACAGGTACAGTGGTTTACCCTGAATCTAAAGAGTATCCTGCTCCTACTTGCCCACCCCCGCCTCACACCAGTATCATACATTACCAAATTTTGATACAGGAGTTATACTTATAGGTCGTTCGCCTCTTGTGCAGTGATTTTCGGGAACAATTGCACACTGGTGACAGAGCCTGACAGTTCTGTGTGGGAGTCCGAGCTGCAGCCCAAGTTCATTTTGTCTGTGGCATCATATGCTGCCAGGGCGTCAGTTGTGAGTGAAGTTGTCGCCAGTGTCGACCTTGAGTTGTCGAGTGTCCGTCGTCCATTCGCACTGGGTAGCACATTAAGGTCGCGGCGGGCTGAGGATTGGACCGTGTCCGGGTGTGGTGATCCCTCCTCCCAATCATCCTCCATAGGATCCTGTGTGTGAGGCGGCGTAAATGTCACCTCTAACCATTCTGAAGCCTCCTCAGGAGAATCAAAGAAATAAGTCTTATTACTGTGGATAACTTTTAAGCGAGCCGGGAAAAGAAGCGCATACTTCAGGTTATGGTCGCGCAGCTTGCGCTTCACTCCTAGCAAAGTCGATCTGGTCTTTTGGACCGTTGGCGTGATATCTGGATAGATAGACACCGTTTTGTTCTCAAATTTCAATGGAGCTTTCTCCCTGGCTGCCCATAGAACCGAGTCCCTGTCCTTTTAGTGTAGAAGGCGTGCAATCAGTGGTCTCGGTGGGGCCCCCGGTTTTGGAGGTTTCGGAGGTATCCTGTGCGCCCTCTCCACACTGTACAGCGGAGTAAGATCGGCAGGTTCCTGGTGCTTGAGTTTTCTACCCATCACTGTGCGAGTCAAGTGCTTCGTGATAAATATTTTGCAGCCTGTGTTGGTGGTAGTCACGCAGCGCAAACGATGACACTACTTATTTTGCGGGCCAGTACCCAGGTTATTCTGTGTGAGGCCAGTCCAGCAGGGTCACTAGTCGCCTCTGTACATACACTTGTGGCGCTCAGGCAGTCCTCACTGCGCACAGTGCACGCCCATCAGCCCGTGTCCCCTGGTTCCGATCAGAGGGGGAGGGCGGTGGGGCTTTCCCAGAGTTGCTCCCAGTTCCGTTCTTCTCTTCGCGAGTTAAGTGCACCTCCTTAGCAATATGAGGGATCTAAATGATCAAGACTGGCATGGGTAGGGTGCAGGACCTGCGTAAACGCTCTGTTCTAACACACAGTCTTTCGTGTGGGAAGGCGCCAATCAGTCGCGAAGTGGCAGGATGTGGCGGGCCAATATTCCGTTAGCCCTCATAGGGTAGCTGCAACGTGGTTCTCCTTGGTACAAGAACCGGGCCTCATCATGTCTCTGTGTCCATATGCGCAGCGGCCCGGCATGCAGTGTGTTTCAACCTTCTTTACGCCCCCATGCTTGTGGGGAGAGACCCAGTGAATCGCACGCCCGGTGCGAAGCAGCTCATCACCGGTCAAGATGACGCCCGCCCCTCGGCTCCAATGGCCAGCGTAGTGTCTCCGTTTCGGATCAGTGCTCAGGGTCGGCACGGGCCTCTGGGTCTCCTCCCGGCAGAGCGCTTCCCTCCACTATGTCGTCCAGACCAGCTTACCACATACGGTTCCCGGCCACGGTGTTGCTGAATTCCGCTGTATGCCACCTCCGCACACCAGTCAGTGTATGCGATCCCGGCAGCTTGCAAGAGCCTGTCTCGATCCCCTGCTGGGCGCAGCGCACTCAGGTCCGGACGTCAGGGACAGCGCTCGCCTTCCGTAACCGACCCGGGCCGGCTCCTCCCTTCACTCTAGAGCGCGGCTTCCGACAGTCCACAAGGCCGCTCGGGTCTCGTCGGTGGGTTTCCCCCGTAGTAGTCGGGATCGCTTTCAAATCGCCTCCGCCGCTTCCCAAGGATATCTCGGTCTGGTGGGCAAGGGTGGGTGTCGATTGGAGCAGGGCTCACAGGATATTTAGCTTATATTTCAGGGCTTGGGACGGAGCTGGTCTAGATCACGTCCTCCATGCTTGGCCCGTAGCCACGCCCCCCCGGCCGGGCAAGTTGACGCCGTTACCTCCTCCTGCTTCAACACACTCCGCATGTTCCGTAAGATCTTCCGATGGATCCCCACTGGAACCAGGAAAACGATCACCCATGCCTTCGTCACCAGCCGTCTGGACTATGGGAACGCCCTCTACGCTGGGACCACCGCCAAACTACAGAAAAAATTCCAACGCCTCAGCACGACTCGTCTTGGACATTCCCCGACACAGCCACATCTCCGCCCACCTGAGGGACCTTCACTGGCTCCTCATCAGCAAGAGGATCACGTTCAGACTCCTCACCCACGCACACAAGGCTCTCCACGACTTAGGCCCCGAATACCTCAACAACCGCCTCACGTTCTACACGCCAACCTGCCAGCTCCGCTCCGCCAGCCTCGCCCTCGCCACCGTCCCACAGATCCGCAGAACCACCACCGGAGGAAGATCCTTCACCTACCTGGCAGCCAAGACCTGGAACACCCTCCCCACCCACCTACGACTCACCCAGGACCATCTCTCCTTCAGAAAGCAACTGAAGACCTGGCTTTTCGAGCAGTAGCAGCCCCCCTCTCCCTCCCCCCTCCAGCGCCTTGAGACCCTAGCGGGTGAGTAGCGCGCTTTACAAATGTTCTTGGTTGATTACATGGTTCTACTGCTATTTAGATTTAGCTAATTTCACAAATGCTCTCTTGTCAATATAAATGCATACAAACAGCTTTAATTGTCCTCTGAATCATCTGTTCCTTGTGTGGTGCGTTTACAATTAAGATTTTCATCTCCACCACCTTAGGATGATACCTATACAATATGTATGTCTGACAAATCCTCCCTATGCTGAATTGTGTGGCACAGGTACTACTGCAACTTACTAGAGGTAGAATAAACTGGTAGATATGGTGTTAGGCAAATGGTATTGAGTCATCTTGTATACCCTTATGTTATTAACTAAAGAACGCATTTAGTAGCAATACAATGTATGTCAATTGTTTTCTTCTTTTTTCCTTCTCGCACACGTAGGCTCGATTTATTCCCACTTATGATGATGTCATAGCTGTTATAGTCTTCAAAGTAGGGAACGATGCTCTCCTTTAAGACAGCTTCTACCGTGTATAACAATGGGTTCTTACTGTCAGTCCAACTATACGTATTCCAGCCATTGATATGACATCTGTTCTATACGTGCTATGTGGATGCATATTTTTATTTTTTCATTTTTATTGCACAATGGATCCATGTATGTATGTATTATTGTTGTACCTTATTTTCCTTTCTCCTTTCTTGCTCAATAAAAATGATTTGAACACAAAAAAAAAAGATTTCCATCTCCGTTTAAAAGTCATTCGTTTTTCATGGCGTTTACTTTGCTTGGGATACCTTGCATTCCCTTTTTAGGGCCTATTGCTTCCATCAATCTGTTTCTTGCATTTGCACAGCCATATTTATATTTTTCATATTTAACCTCTATTGCACGTTCTATTTCTGGGACTTGCTTAATCTTCCATTGTGTTCCATAGTTTGATTCAGTCCTGGAGAGATTAAGAATAATCTGTAGTTGTGGTAGCAAAAAACGTTCCTTCCACTGTATTCCCACTAATTTCCTTTTTCCTTCCCACCCTTTAGGAAAAGACAAGCCCCGCACAGCACCAGCAGCAAGCATGGGAGAACTACAGGGCCTCTGTACTAAACACGATGACTCCCAAACCCATGGAGAGACTTGAACTGCACTGTGCAGACTGGGACCAGCCCTGCATCACGCTAAGCCTTTCTGAGGGTGATTTTCAGACTGAGGTGTAGCACAAGCTTCCTCACGCCAATAATGGGGACGCTGACTGCAGAAGATGCAGGGACATATAAATATCTATTTTAACCCCACCCCTTTGAGGTGGGGCAGTGAGCGACTCTTACTCCGCGTGGATTCACATGTGGATAGGACAAGGGGTTTTGTGATGGATTTGAGGGTTCTTCCCAAGACATTCTCTCTGAAGACGTGTTTTTTACACACATTCATGTTTTTCTTTTCATGTTCCTCACGGATGAAAAACACAGACAGAAACCGAAAATGAAAGGTCAAGATATTGTTCTGGTTTGCTCTGGTGTTCAGATACCACTTATACCTGGATGAAATGGATCAGCGTGCGTAGAACTGGCCACTCCCAAAGAACTGGGAAGCCACCCAGACCCAGCATCCAAGAAATAGAGCACTTTCTTTTTTCCTTCTCTTAAATAAATTTTTTGTTATTGTTCTATCTTCACTGTACTCAATTCTGACACAAACACAACTAAATTGAAATGGGCTGCTATTTCCTGTTTCAATCTTTTTTTTTTTACTTTTACTTAGTGTATGAAGGTTCTCATGTTTTTATTAATTTACCAAAAGCATTATCATGGACAAATGCTAAGATCTGTGTGTTTACATCTCTGCCATACCAGAGCTTCCTTAATGTCCCGCTTTGAGGGGAGAAGTATTTTCTCTCCCTAAGTGCTTCCTATATTGTATTAATATTGCTGCACCAGAGTACTCTCTCCTACCTTTGGTATGGGCTGGTCCTTTCTGTCTAATACCCATATCGATTTCATCGAAGAACGTTTGCTATCCCTCTACATCCAAAACTAAGCTGCCCTTTGGGAATATTGGGTGCCTCCGTCTCTTATATGTGTGTGTTCCATGAGTAGCACATGTAGGCTAACTAACGAAGTTCATTCTTGCATTACTTGACTTTTACTGAAAGGCCTCAATTTGCAGATTATTTGTTTAATTAAACAGAACACTGAAAAGGATATTGGAGTCACGGCTGTACACGTGGGGTGTTAAGGGCCAGTTCATTTGGCCAGATATGGTAGAATGTATTCAATAATGTTCAAGCAAGTCAGTATCTGTCTAAAGGAAATGCTATGTAGTGTGGAATGTACATGACCAACTTGGATACTACAGTGAGGTAGGTTTTTATTACTTTCACTTCTGTGGTGGGGATTGTTAGCATCAGATGGACATGTGGGTGTCTATGAAATTGGCCGTAACTCTTTTTGCTGAATTGGACCATGGTTGCCACTCATGTTTTCAGTATTTGTCAACATACATAACCAGCTCAATGTTTGCCCATTATTTAGAACATTTTTTTTCATTATAATCTTCATCTTTGCTACAGTATAGCATGGATTTCCTATTTGTACGTCTTGTATAAGATAGATTTCACTTTTAAGTTCCGCTCTAGTTTTCGCATAACTCTAGGTACTTGATATTGCTTTGATCTTTACGTTCAACACCTTCAAATTCCCAGTCTCTTAAAAATGTGTGTGCAGCCCAGAAATGTACAGCCTAAAGTATCCTCCCATGCCAAGCAGAGAGATCCAACAGTGAGCAGATCGAGTGACTATGAGCAGTGTTTGCTTAACAATACCTAGTATCTGACTCACACCTTGAGTCAGGTGATTAGTATTGAGAATTCCGTGAGCTACTCAGAGTTAATTTTTATTAGTTCAGTTGCAAATGTCCAATTTAATAAAGGTGCCTTGTCGGTTATGTGGTTTGCGGGAATGGTTAAATTCTACTTCAGTTTAAAGTTTATATAGTCATTATGTAGAGTATTTTCAGATATAATAATCAAAATTCTCAAATTTTTATACATATATTCAATAGTTTATTGCAATATTGCTTCATCTTTGACATAAGCAGAACACTTAACAATCAGTGTGGGCCCCCAAGAGATTGAGAATGTTTTGGGTCAAAGTGCAAATATCTAAATTCAGTGCTAGCATTGCTAAATCAGATTTTGGGAGTTTTCTGTGAGGTCTGGAATCAGCTACCCTCAGTAATGATTTTCTCATTCTATGACAGTCACTAAAATAATAGTTGATTGTCTTCTAATTCTACGCTCTGTTTATTTAAACAAGAGGGCGTTTCACTGGACTGGTTTACAATCCAAGCTCATGCTATGGATTGTCTCAGGAAAGGGAAAATGACCATTCATATTTTTTTCACAAGGTCAAATATTTAATTCCGAGTCATTTAGCCTTTATTGTAAGGCTGATTTTGTATTTTCATGTAACCAGAAACACAATATCCTGTTATTCATTTTCTGGCCTCACAAGGATCCTAATGAAAAGACCTTTCTAGACTTGAATGAGTGGGCAATTCTAATCTACATTGATTGTATAGGAGTCTGTATATCATATTTTTTCACAGGATGGTTATCATAAAAATTGACTGCTGCAAAGCAGGGAATCCCTAACAGTTTCCCATGAATTAGTCTCTCCAATTACTCCACTGTATCCTATTCAGGGAAGCCCTTATCACCTAAAATTTAAAAGTGTATTCTACTGAAACCGAGGTAGCATCTATGATTTTCTGAAAATACCGTCCACAAAAATCAGGTAAGCATATGCATCCACTGCTACCAAAGCTTCCAGAGGTAAATATATTGTTGCTAAACTGTTCACATCAACCTACATACAATATAGACATAACCTTCCAAATTGTCTTGTGCTTCCTAACTCATAAGATTCTGAAGGACAGTCACATAGGAGTATTTACACTATTCTTTCATCATCACCTCTTCCTTGGATACAAATCCACGACTCATCTCTGACTCAGTTCTGTGCATGTTGTACCTACATTTGCCCAAAACTATGCATGCTCAACATTTTCGTATATTATTGAGAAAGGAAAGGATAGGAAATCTGCAAGAGAGGTGTGTATGTGGAGGACGGTTTTGGATTAATTTGAACTTGAAGTGCTGTGGTCCAAATGGGTTTCTATATATATATACTACAAAAACAATTGATGTATCCATCATTTCAGTCTAGCGGTGGTCATTGTAGGGCAACTTAGGCACCTTGGTGAGGTGTCCTGAGTAGCAACAGTAAGAACGTGTTTTCCATTGGTGCTTATCACATGGGAGTAGCAACACTTCCAGTGGGCTAAATTTGACCCTAATCTTGTCTACTTCACAATCTAAATGTTAGTGACCCACCCTTACATTAGCATTAAGAAGAAAATACCAGACATCCATGTTAACACCAGAGAGTGTCTTACTTGATTTTCAGGGCTATGGCATGAAGGCATACATCTCTGTCAAGAGCTTCAACATGAAGCTCACTGTACTCAAGTAAAAACTTCACAGGAATCAAAGCAGCCATACATGATTCAGAACCTTCTACACATTCCGCTCTTTCCTTGTGCTCCTCCTCACTGCCAGTAAGGAGCTACTCCTAGACCAGATTAAAATAACCTGAAAGGAATCTTCGGTGTAGTAGAGACTAGTATGCTGGAGTACAACCATCACAGAGGAAGGTCGCGCTCATGTAGAAGACTGAGTCAGTATCACAGACACTCCATTCATACTATGTTGAGGCACTGCCACTCACACAGACTATTTGATAATGCAAGAAACTTAGTTACACCAGGAAAATTCATATTGCTTGAACATGCTGGGACAGAGCATTAGACTCTTCTTTACTATCCATCTTGCTGAAGACAATCATAGTACAAGCATATAACACAATAGCTGTGTACTATGTTGAGAAACAGTGAGGGACAACATTCAGGATCAAAACTCAAATGATCTAGCTCATAAAAGCTCATATAGCATCCATCAAGGCTAACCGGAAATCACCTTCTCTAAAAACCTTTTTTAAATAATTTTTAGGGGCTTTGAAAATAGTGTTTCCTTAGTAAGAATTATATTTTCGCCAGACAACTGCCCTTGCCAAATTAATAACCTACCTCACCTTCCACTACTGTTTTCTTCCAAAACATTAAGAGCAGAATATCATTCTTCAAAAATATTGTGGCCTAAATATCGACTACAATAATATTGTGAAGGTAAATACACATAGGTAAGTGTAGTTTTACTATACCTGACTCCACATGTATGGACCTTGCCGGTGCATGTATATTTCATAGAAAAACCATGAGTTAAAAATCGAGTTATTTTTTAGGCTCAAACACAAATAATTGCTGAAATGTGGCAATTAAGTTTATTAATGCACACAAAATAAGTCATAACTCATGGCTCCCACCATGCTGTGTTATTGATAGCTCTTGTCTTTGATTCTGCACTGTTGGCAAATTGATGTTTTAACAACGGTTGGCAGGTTATAGTTATAGCGGGTGTTGTATGAGTTTATAACAAAAACATGCCAAGCATGCCCACCTCCACTGTGCAAAGACCAAGGGCGTTGGCTGGCAAGACCATGCACTCAACCCACTATAGCTACATTTTCCCTGCTCCACTCAGCCTTGGCTCATGTGCAACAAGGGTTAGCCAATGGCCATGGCCGGCGGTCAGACCACTCAAAATACCTGCCATTACTACACATTCCCTGCTACACACACCCAAAGGCTTCGCGCATTGGTGGTTGGAAGCATGACTGGCATGCAACCAGGCCCTGAACATAACCTGCCACGGACTGGTATCTCACGCTGTGCATGGCCTTCAGCCAGTCGTGTGCCCAACCTGCAGCAATTGCTAAGCAGTGTGGAAGAGGCATAAAAAATGAGGCCTGGTTAGTGGCCAGACCCTGCACCCTACCTCCTGCATTCCTAGACAACCAGACACTTGCTTTTAGTGTTTAATGTTTGCTTGTGCTTTATTTATTTATTTTTAACACTGCCTGAAGCTCAGAAATCACAAGCGACTCAAGAATCAAGCATACATGGTAGTTGAAGTCAGCACCTGAAACGGCCGCTGCAGAGTTTGCAACTAAGCTCCAACTCACAAGTTTCAATATGATAGAAAAAAAAGTTTTCAGCGCTAATCGAGCCTATCACATTTAGCAAAAACAATTTAAAATGATATTGATGTGATATGTGAGTCATGATTTTTTAGCTAAAATGACAAATATACCACTTGTGGTCTCTTCTTCTTCTGCTGGAGGAGTCTTGCTTGGATATATATATATATATATATATACAAAAGTGTTAACCCTTTAAAGCCCACTCAGAAACCTTTTTCAGATGATTATATCTCAAATATCACTGAACAGATTTACACCAAACCAAAGGGCTGGTATAAAGTTTGGAGGACAGGGTACTCCGTCTCAAATGCAATAGGGTGCCCAGTCCTCCGGACTGACGGTCTGTTCCCTTTTTGTAGGATCAGGCATCTCTGTTGATGGACCCCCATTGGCTCTGTCAAGGGAAAACTTGTCCTACTGGCTGACAAAGTTGGCAATGTTGAAGAAAGGGTATTACACTGCTCGACCTCGGACCTGGGGATCTGGGTCAAGTCTCGGTAACAACGCCAAAAACCTTCTGTGATTTTGGGCAAATCACTTAATCTCCCCGTGCCTAAAATGAATGTGTGTCCTCATGTAACGTAACTGGTGCTATGTAAAGCGCTCTGATACCCGAGTCGGTTCGGGTCTAGTTCGCGCTATATAAAGCTCTAAAAAAAAAAAAAAAGGTGGACAGAAAGATATTCATTTTTCTGTCCCTTACTGCTAGGTAATCCTGGCTGTCAAAAACAGTAAAGAAAAAAATTATGCCACACAGAGCGAAAAAAACTTCCTAGGTGTGGGGAGTATTTTTGTTTTATAATAACAAACTCCCACTTATGGAGTTTGTTTAAAAAAACAAAAAAACGTTGTACAAGTTTGGTGAACAGTCATCAAAATCAATGGCGACCGACCACCAAACGTTTTGTACATTGACAGGAACCGGTATGATAAATGTTCCTCTCATGGTCCAGGATTCACTGCTAGGCCCTTGGTGATCAGTAAACTTGATAGTAGCTTATCAGGGTGGTGGATAGCATTTCTTTTGCCACCCTGACTGATTACCTTCCGCAAGATTTTAAATCTGATCCCCAAAGACAAGGATCGAGATCTGAATAAAGTTTAACTATAATGCCAAGTTTGGTGTAATGCTGTTCAGCTTCTTGTCTTGTAGATGTGAGCAAAATTTCCTATCAGAGCAAAAATGGGCAAACTCTTTTTTTCCTCCCTCCCTTCACAAAACGTGCCATGCCAAAATTAATAATTATAATAGTAAATCTTTGCTTACCTACATTCACTTTTGTTCATTATATTTGTGTTTGTGCTGATGTAAAACTTCCATACCTCTCTTTTAAGGTAACTTTCCTAATTGCTATTGCTTTGGCCAGAAGGTCGAGAATAATGCAGACTCTATGTTCAAATTCATTGTATGTATTCTTGATTACCCAAGGGTATCAATGGTTTACACAATAATCTCTATTTGAGATTTGGATGATAGGTTTACCAGTCTGGTCTCTGTTTATGAATATTAATCAAGATATTTTAACGCTAAAGGAAAAGTTATTTGCTATTGTGATTCTTTGTCTTAGGTATCTTCATTCAAATCATAAGCACAGCAGGTGAAAAAAAGTAGGTGAATAGTTAAGTAAATATGGCTTGAGTTCCTCCTTCAAATTGCTTTGTCTTAATAAATAAAGGTTATCAGGCACTACACTGTATTCTGGAAATCGAGGACCACTTTTGCATTAAAGTGGCAGTGTCAAATCCATCTGTTTTGATGCTGCTGCCTATCTAATATGATTTCCTGATTTTTTTCAAATTAAGATGTAGAATTGGAAGAAGGTGTTCAGCCCAGTTACTTGTTCAGGGTCATTTTATATTCTGTATGGAGTTAGTAAGACAAATGTAAAAGAGACATTGTCTACAGAAAAGCAATATTTAAAAAAAAGTATTTTTCAAAATGTATATTTATCATAGAAGTGCATTTAACAGTTTCCACACATAGGCAGACATATTCCAGGTGTGTGAATTTAATGGAGGCACTCTATATGAAGATCTAGGATTACAAGTAAATACATTTTAATTAAAAAAAAATTAATTGGATTAGTTATAATTGAAAATTTGCAATTTCAAATATGCAAGACCTAATTTCTGAATCATTTGTGCTTTGATGCACTTATGATTTGTGGTTCATTCAAAAAATCTTTTTTAAGTGGACGTAAATTCCAGTATATTATGTTCCATAGATGCCACACCTAGTTTATTACCATAATTGGTGAGATGATATTTGAACACTCTAAAATAAAAACAGTTTCCAAGGACAAAAGTAAGAGCCACCACCTGGTACTATTTTTAGCTTCAACTTTTGCTTGTAACAGAAGAATCACTGGATATTGATGCCATTACTAGAGATACATTAAACACTTTTAGGAACCATGCTTCTAAGATTTGTGTCCTAGAGACATTTATCCTTGTGATTTATTTTTACTTTTTTCGTTATGCTTGCTGCTTTATTGCAGTTCTGTACCATTCCTAAGGTAAGCCTTATCAATTGGCTTTCCTTGGGCATAAGATTTTGCTGGGTCAGTCTGCATTTATTAGGGAGAAACTGTACATCGTTAGCACATGTGAGCTTATTGTGTGCACTGGGAGAATAGTTTGACAGTGAGGCAGGGGTTTATACACACATAGCCCATGATTGCACAACTTATGTATGTTCATTTTACACACCCATTGTGGTCGTGTTCCCTTCAGTAACTCTATCTGTTACTGTTTGTTCAAGGACACACTGGGCCCCAGAAGCAGCAGACTTAGCATTTGTTACCTATCTTGGACTCTGAGTGTTTATTTGACAATCCCTGAGTGGAAGGGACAATGAATGGTCATATTTGGCTCCACCACTAAGAGGGTTGCAAGACACAAATCAAGCTAACTTGTATGAGGGTGTAAGGTAAGGATTCATATTATATTGAGACTTGAGTTGTCTAGTACCCCTCTGACATTAAGTAAATTGAGGGATGCATTAAACATCCCATTTAGACTAGGTTTGTCCATGGCTACCCCATACAGGGCTTTGAACAGAACGAGATGCTTTTTAAATTGTATTATTTTGGTCAGTGAACTTATCCTCAGCAATTCTCATGAAAATAATGAATGACATCTTCACTATATATTTCTTTTTTGTTGAAAAGATGGGTAGTTTGAAGAGTGCAGGGGAGATTAAATGAAGGGTTTTAAAGATACTACAACGTTGTTTAAAAGAGAATAAAAAATTATAAAATGTTTTTGAAAATGAAAATATCAACAGACTCATTATTTGGTTAATGGTTGGTTGCTGGTGCTGCTGCTTAGTAAAAGTTGGAATGCATGTTAGAAAGTGCAGTGGGCTATTAAAGACACATCTTGAATTATTGAAACTACAACTGTATGGGTTAGTAACAAGTCTGCCAATAAACTGCAAGTAATTTCTTGACCTAATACTTGGCCAATGGAGATTGACAGGTGACCACACACCACACCAGAATGCCAATGTGGAGATATGGTCTTGGGATCTCAAGAACAACTCCAGAATCAATAAAACAATTTACCAAAGCATGGGCACAGATGACACTTAAGAGACTCTGGGGCGTGTAATTAGCTTCAAATAGAGGACAACAATGGAGGGCAACATGAAAAAATGTCTGTAAGGTAGTTTGATTCATGTGGGCATTGTAACACAAGTTGTTACAGAATGACAGTTCAATATAAACAGTAAACCACAAACTAGTTCAGAATAAAATGAAAATACTCAGTTAGGGAGCCTTATAAAAATAGAGAAATAAAATCTAGATAGTGGCACAAATTATTCAGGCCTGTGGAGAAAAGCCAATATTTTTTTAATTTAGGACCACCTACCTCTTAAGAAGCTCTCAAAACATGGCTCTGTCCCCCAATGTACTGAAAGGCACTACACATATTTATCTTTAAAATTAGTTTATAGAAAAACCTTAAACAGGATTCCCAGCTCCATCAGAATTAATCAAATCAACTTACCCACTACTTCCGTCTCTCGCTGCCTCCCTAAGTAGGATCTCACATGATCCTCCATCACCATTACACACATTTGAATTAGGACACACATGATACCTCCTTGACAACCTCTGAGACATATTTCCTGTGTGGTGTATATCTCTTACAAGCTACTAGCCCTACACACTAAAATGTGCTGCATTCATCTATCTAAATGATACTGTCAATTGTCCTCTAAAAACAGAATGAAACCTTCAGCACTCAAAACTAACAGCCCACATCCTCCTCCCTGATCACTTAATGTTACAATCACTGCCACCACTAGGTCACAATTTTCACATCCCCAATTATATTTAAAAAAGGGGGATCAGAAATACAATTGGCTTGCAAGGGCAGTGTGGAATCCTGGTGTGGTTGAAAGAATTTAGGATTGCTTCACATAGAATGTTCAAGCTCACAATATGTTCTCTTGTCCTCAGATGAACGCCAACAAATGAGGCAGTCAAACTGGAAGAAAGTCTTTATACCATCTTTATGCACTATTAGCCTGCTGAATATCAGTGTAGGCAGAAGATAGTCACTCTTTTTGCAATGTCTAGGACCAGATGGGTAGGATATTTGTGAACGCTTGTGGGTTGGTTAAAGAAACTAGAGATTGAATGATTATGAAACCTGTTTCAAGTGAATTAATGAGCACCATTTATCTAAAGTAAGTGTGTTTCAAGAAAGGCACTACTTTGGGGTGAAAAAGTAACACCATGGCAAGGCTATTTAAAATTAGTACTTTTACAAAGTTATCCAAATCATAGGGGTTTCATGGGAGCATGGAAAATATGTTGATAGACCAGTTTATGGTCAGCTGGAAAATTTCAATGGTAAGGACTGAATAATAGTTTAAGGGTCATTTAAGTCCCAGCAAAATGATAGACATCGAAAACATGAAATAAAATGCCGTAGTGTGTGTGAACGACATTGAGGTAGGAACATGTAAAGTGGTGGGTGCAAAGTGTCAACAAAAATAAACAGTTGAAAAAGGCAAAGGTAACAACTACTTATTAGAAAGGTTGTGAAGAGAACAGAGGTGTTAAAAGATCCTGCTGTCATGGCCACGAAAAACATTATCCATATCTGATAGACTTCTAACCACAGATTCCTTACTTTAGCATATTCCTTGGCATCAGACTGGATCTGGAATTGTTTTAGCAATCCCTTTTATGCGCCGGTAGGTGGCTCCACACGGTGTCGATGGTGTCATCCGTGCCAGAATTGATGTGCTGGGTACCTATATAGGCGCCACCCCAAAATGCTGACCACCATTCCCTCTTTTCCATGCCAGCAGAGCAGATCCGAATCAAGATTCCCTCAGTCATTTTTTGACTGACTTTAACCTTTTTGTTGACAACCTATGTACCTTTTTCCTACTTTTTTGACTCTGTCACTGAAGAAACCTACCTCGTTCAAACCCTATGGAACCTGCCATTGATAGATGTCGGGGACAGACCAACACCTGGTCTGTTTGTGATGCCTTGAGAAGGACCACAACACTATGTTGTGTGCGTAGTACAGGACGATGAACCCAAAGGATATCAGAGGGCGTTCCATGAAACTTTTGGCCACTCGTCATGAAATTCTGCACTGCTCCATGTCTCATTCGCGAGGGAGGTCTTGGGACCTCTCCCGGAGTTGCTTGCTTTGGTCCTTCCCTCACTCCAGAACTTCTTCTGCTAAGTCGCACAAGAAGAAGTCCAAGAAGTTGAAGTGCTCTTCGACTTGTCCGCATCACTCCCATTCTTTGGACACACAAGGGAATGATGCCACAAACCCCGACTTCAATCACAAGTGCTACCTGTGCAGCCAGTGTTGGAAACTGGGACCGCTAATTGCGTTCCCCTGAATTTCCTGGAGCCGGAGCTTTCCCCATCCAGCTTCAATAGATTTCTGAGGCCATGAGCCTCATTGTTTGGTGCTGTAACCCCAGGAGCACCTATGGGTCTCATGGGTTCGGGAGGGCCTTCAACTGAGCTCCGCCGCCAGCTTTGCCCTCTGTGCCATTCAACCCCTAAGGACCTCTTGGTGGACCGGATCGTCCCCGGCTGCAACTTCGCGACCTCTTCCGGGAACAGTTCCCAGTGCTGCCAACACTCATTGGCCAATCTAAAACCGATTGTGATTCTCAACTCTGATACAGAGCTGGATCAGCGTTGCTCAAAGTCGCTTACAACACCGACTAGGCCCACACAGCCTGAATTGGAGACACAGCCCTATTTCACAGAAGGGCTCACCGAGGAACAAGAGGATCCCTATTCTTTCACGGACCGCCTAGCAAAGTCTATGGCCGATGACAACTTTTAAAAGGACCTGCCTGACGCCAGTGCTCTGGATACCTGATCAGACACTGGTCTCTTCTCTTTTCCCACAGTGGCGACAGAGGAAGGGGCTTCCTTTGCAATGGTGATCCAGAGAGTGGCTAAGGTCCTGGACGGACAGCTGTCCAAAGGTTCAAATCAAGACAAATGTTTTGATGGATTTGCATTAACCGAGTGTGAGAAGTTGGCCTGATGTGCAGTGTTCACTATTCTAGTGATCACTATATATCAGTCCAAACAACCCTCATTGATGATTGGTTGTAAGTCAACCTTATAGACCAGCTATCCTAGTAGCATGGATACGAGCAGTCTAAGGCTAAGACTCTAGAGGGCGTGTTAAGCCAGCTGTTTTACCATCACATTACCCCTTGAACACCCAGTGAAAGGACACCACACAAGTGTTATGAAAATAAACAGTGTATTTATTAGAATCACAACAACCCTGTACTCTTTATGAGGACAGGGTGCTAGGCACACAACAAAACTCTTACGAAAATACTTAAGTTAGCACGTTATACACAAATGCCCGAGGGGCACGAAAAACCATATACTTTAAAAGTGGAATGCGAATTACTAGCAGGTAAGTAACAGTTCTACTAGGCTTTGGAATCGCTAGGACTGGACTAGGGAATCGTTAGATTACTTCTAGGAGACCTAGGGGACTCGGGTGCAGAGTGTGCACTCTCACGCGGGATGCGGGACAAAGTCTATGGAGGCTAGTAAAGGCAAAGTTAGTGTTCACGGGCGAACCCGACCTGGTAGGAAGAAAACGACAGTGGATCCTGACCCTAGGATAGTGAGGCTATGCTGGGACACCGAAGTGCCGAAGTTACCTAGCCCAGGGGCTGCAGCTGCATAGGTCTGAAAAGACGTCGGGGATCTCGTTGCCGGACCAGGAGCCTGGAAGGAAGAAGTTGCTGGCAGGCGACCAGTGAAGAAAAGTTCGATGGATCCAAGCCTGGATTAAGGAAGAAGAAAACCTGAAAGCAGAGGGGACCAAGTTCTTGAATCACTAGCCAGTGATTAAGTGGGCACCAGGATGGCACCGGGCGAAGTCACCGCAGTCAGGTGAGTGGGCGCTGCTGGGCTCTGCAGTCTCTCGGACCAGGAGGCGTTGTCGGCGACCAGGATGGAGGTGCGAGCTGTCCCACGAAGGTTCTTGCTGTCGACGTCGCTGGACCCAGGATTGGGCAACAAGTCTTGGCAATTGCAAGGCCCACGCGGTGGACCTAAAATGGCGTCTTGGGTGGACCAGGAGGGTCCAGGGTACTTCTCCGATGAAGGGAAGCAAGGGCCAGTCTGGAGCAACCAGACCAGCAGCAGAAATGTCGTCGGGCGTCGTCAGGAAGGCCACAAGCCAGCGGGCTAGTAGCCAAACAACGCGGTGAGCAGTAAAAAGCAGAAGGGCCCCACGCAGATCGTGGAGATGCTGGGGGGCTGCTCTTCGGTGCTGGAGCTGCTCAGGGTGGGGGCTTCTCGGACCCCAAAGCACTCACCAGGAATTCACTCGGCGGGCTTGTTGTTCAGAAGTCGTGCAGTCTTGAAGATGGCCGGTCCCTCGAGGTCTCGTCACACCCACGAATCTCAGCGTGACTGATGATGCAGGTAGAGGTCAGAGGTGCCAGGGAAGCCGGTTCTCGTCGAGCTGGGCAGTCGGATTCCGGAGGAAGGACTTGCAGCAGACCGCAGTGTTCTTAGATGGTGCCTGCGGGTGCAGGGTGACTACTCCTTAGTCACAAGGGAGAAATCTTAGGAAGAAGTCTTGAGTTCCTTTCGCAGAAAGTAGTTTCAGGATTCAAAGATGATCTGATTTGGAAGGGGGCCAGTTCCTACCTTTATCCTGTAAAAAGGGGCTGGCACGCGACTAAGTCCTGCCCTATGGGTGGGACCAGGAGGGGGGTGGTTACACCCACTTCCTTGGCGGGCTTTTCCCCAGCACAGGGTCTGGAGTGACCCTGGAACTGGTTCAAGCCAGCCTATGCACAGTGAGCACCGGGGTGCCACGTGCAGTCACCTTCCTCTGAAGCCCTGCCTACCTACAATACACAAAACCCTGTCTGGGACGGTGCTGGCACCGCCCCTGGCAGGAAACCCTTTGTCCTTATCTCCTGCTCTGGGAGGACTCCCAGCAGCAGGAGGGCAGACTTGTGTCTCGGTGGCAGCATCCATTTTGTGGAGCTGAGGCTCTGTTTGACTTTAACCGGGGTTAGGGGTTACATACATGTCGTGTCCCTCTAGAAGGGTGGAATGCTAACCCCGTCGCCAGAATTGGCGAGGGGTTAGTATTCCAATTCGTATGACACCTTACTCGACATGTTTTGATAAAGCGATACCAGAGTTGGCATATAACCGCGAGGATTATAATGCACTTAAGAGTATATGGTATGCGATATCATGGAAACGGCTAAGGGATGGGTCCCGAAAGCCGCAGACAGGCTCAGCTCATGCCAGAGCACCATCTCACACGATTCCAAGCACTCTGCCTTCAGGATTGTTAAGGCCTGCCATAGGAGTGACTGATAGGAGATCTGTGTGTCCATTTTTAGGGTTAGATATAGGTATACTATATCTAAAGCAAAGGGTGATTACACCACCTTGCCCCAGCTGTCAAGCAGCCAGTTGTGTCAGATTTGGATGGCCAGCCAGGGGTGGCATAATACATGCTGCAGCCCCTGGTAGGCCCTGGGTACACCTATGCCCTGGGTACCTAAGGTACACTGTACAGGGACTGGTAAGGTGACTCAGTATCCAATTTTAGATATGTACCTAAGGTACATGGAATCCATTTTACAGAGAGAGCAGTAGGCCTGGGGTCCTGAATAGCAGGGCCCCAGGTCAACTAAGTCAGAAAACCAGCAAAACACCAGGCAAAAAGTTGGGGGCAACCATAGTCAGGGATCTACCTTCCTACATAACCCCCCCCCAAACGAAAGGAGATAAGGCTAGCCTTGCCAGGTAAGCCTATATTGCCTGAGTGGCCATATAAGGAAGTAACAGCACTGGCATGGTTACCCCCTATCTCATGGTCCACTAAGCAATCCCTCACCCTAAGGGTATCTGAGGGTCTCCACCATAGGGAATCTCTACCTGTGGTGTGTTTTGGCAAAGTAAAAGGCTGGTGCTGAAATGGAGTACTGAAGTGAGGCTCCACTAATTTTGGGCTCAGCTTCCTCCAATCATCTTCCACCATAGAGGCCTTTCTTTCCAAGACTGAGTTGTTTTGGGCTCTCAGGGTCAACCTCTGGCTACCTACAGCTGGAGGTTGGGTCCCTCTGTTTGGCTTACTGGAGGGACAGGTCAGGTCTGGGGCCCTCAGGTCCCAAGTTTGGCTGTGCCCAACAGTGTCCATCTGTGGGAGGTCCCTAACTAATTTTAAGGGGGATCCCTCAGGAGTATGTTTTATTTTCACTGGGCTAGGACTACTAGCTTCAGTGCCCTTAATCTGCTGATTGGGAAATTCTTTTGGACAGGGGGCCCCTTGGGGCCCACCACTGGCCTCCCTGATCTCTACAGCCCTGGGCTGACTGAGGCAGGGTAGAGAGGGGCAGGTTACCTGCTCCAGACTGGGTCCCACCTTGGAAGGGTCCACTGACATCAGGGGCTCTGCCAGGCTAGGCCTGACTACCTCTGTGGCAGTTTCTTCACAAGGGGTCAGATCAGTTCCCTGAGGAGGCTGATCTTTTCCTAAAGTCTGGTGGGAGGGAGATTTCTCTTCCTCCTCAATGCTCTCTGTCTGAGTGGAGTGATCCATAGTTTCAGGCTTCACAACACTATCATCTGTCTGAGTTTGAGCTGTGGCCATCACAACTCTCCCAACCTTTTCAGGAGGGGACTCAGTTTGGGTGTGGGCTGTTACCATGACAGCCTTGACAACCTTTTCTGGGAAGGAAGCTGTCTGAGATTGGGCTGTGACTGGCACAACCCTCCTGACCTGTTCAGGGAGGACATCTTGGACTGGGGCTGTGGCTAACACTGCCCCACTAACCTTACCATGGGGGTTTACCATTCTAGAATGGGTTTCTTGCTCTACCTCAGCCCAGGCTGAGGTCTCTAAATCATTCCCCAGTAGGCAATCTACAGGCAAGTTGGATGACACTGCCACTCTCTTGGGGCCAGTGACACTTCCCCAGCTGAGATTTACTACTGCCATGGGATGAGTTTTCTTCACTCCATCAATGTTTACCACCTGGTATGTGGCACCAGGTAAAAGTTGCCTTGAGGGGACTAGACTCTCAGTCACCATGGTGATGCTAGCCCCTGTATCTCTATAGGCCTCAACTTTCATTCCATTGATGAGGGGCTCCTGTCTGTACTTGCCCAAAGTGTTGGGACAAGTTGTGAAGTTGGCAAACCCCATGCCAGTCTCACAGACAAGAGTATCTAAGTTTGGGGACCTGGCTAGGCCAGAGTCCCCAGGAACTCCCAAAGTAAATGCACCCAAATTCTTGGGGGCACTCCCACCACCTGGGGGATTACTACTAGTAGTAACAGGAGGTTTGGGAATGTTACTTGGGGGTATGTTTTCCTTATTGTTATTCTTTGGGCAACTGCTGTCAGTTTTTAAATGACCCACCTGTTTACAGGGATAACAATAAGGTTTCTTCTGGTTGTTGGAAGGATTCTGGGACCCACCCCCCTCAGAGGATTTTTGGGGCCCTGATGTGGTTTGATCTGTAGATTTATTCCCACCCTTCTCTTGAGGCTTGGTTGATTCCTTTTTCTGGTCACCACCTTGGTTCTTGGGCCTAATCCTGGTTCTGACCCATTTGTCTGCCCTCTTACCCAATTCTTGTGGAGAGGTCAGATCAGAGTCTACCAGGTGCTGGTGTAATAACTGGTTCTGACAATTATTTAAGACTTGCTCTCTCATAATAAGATTATATAATCCTTTGAAGTCAGTAACCTTGCTACCCAGTAGCCAGCCTTCCAAAGCCTTAGTGGCACAATCAACAAAGTCAGACCAGTCCTGAGACTGAGTTTTCTGGGTGTCTCTGAACAGCAACCTGTACTGCTCAGTGGTTAAGCCAAACCCATCAACCAGTGCATTTTTCAGGACCTGGTAATTGTTAGCATCCTCCACTCTTGTAGTGAGGAGCTTATCTCTACCTTTGCCATCAAAGGAGAGCCACAGTATAGCTGCCCACTGACTCTGGGGAATGCACTGCACAGTGCAGGCCCTCTCCAAAGCAGCCATCCATTTCTGGATGTCATCCCCTTGTTTAAAGGGGGGCACTATCTTAGTCAGGTGTTTAGTATCTAAACCCTTCTCTTTTTCTCTTGGGAGATTGCTGCCACCAGTGGGAGCTAGCCCACTCATCTGCTGCTCTCTAGCAAAGGCAAGCTTCTCTTTGGCCAGGGCAAGTTCTTCCCTTTCAATCCTCAGTTCAGCTTGTCTCATTCTAGCTTCATGCTCTTTTCTCTGAGGGGAAGTAAATCTCCTCTGTGGAGGATTCCTTCTCCCCTGAGAAGAGGCATTAGAGTGCAGAGATCTATTGGAGTCCCTAGAAAGAGATCTGTCTCTCCTAACTCCAAGGTTAGGCCCACTTCGGGTTAGTACTGGGGGTCCCCCAGATCCTAGCCCAAGTAAGTCTAAGTTGGTCCTAGTTAGCCTTCTGACTACCTCAAGACCTTTGTCTACCTCATCCCCAGAGAGTTCCTCCTGATCCTCCTCCTCCTCAACTGCAGTAGCAGTGTTGGGGAGGTCTGGATCCCCAGAGGTTCCCTCTAAGGCTGGCATGTTCTCATGTAACTGAGAAAGCTTTCTGGCATCATATGTCTCTAAGAGACCTATCAGAAAGGGAATGGTGGGGTTAGACCCCTGCTTCAGTTTTCTGGAGACACAGATCTGTCTCATCTCCTGGAAACTGAGAGCTGCATATCTTGAAGTGACCTGTGGAGGGTCAACACTGACCAGGGGAGTCTCAGTAGAATCTCCCTGGGTAGACATGCTTTTCTAGTGAGGTGTAAGTGGTGCACTTACCTACACTATATGTTTGCCTACTGATCCCTTGCTAGAGTTGTAGTTTAGGGTGTGCTAGGCCCTAGGAGCTACAACAGCTGGTTCAGTAGAACTCAGAGTATTCTAAGCTAAGTTATATGTACCTTTAGTACTTATGTGATCTTTCACAAGATATTCTTAGGGCATGTGTGGTAAAACAACAGCAACCTCAAATCCCAACCGCTGCTCACCAATGTGAGAAGTTGGCCTGATGTGCAGTGTTCACTATTCTAGTGATCACTATATATCAGTCCAAACAACCCTCATTGATGATTGGTTGTAAGTCAACCTTATAGACCAGCTATCCTAGTAGCATGGATACGAGCAGTCTAAGGCTAAGACTCTAGAGGGCGTGTTAAGCCAGCTGTTTTACCATCACATTACCCCTTGAACACCCAGTGAAAGGACACCACACAAGTGTTATGAAAATAAACAGTGTATTTATTAGAATCACAACAACCCTGTACTCTTTATGAGGACAGGGTGCTAGGCACACAACAAAACTCTTACGAAAATACTTAAGTTAGCACGTTATACACAAATGCCCGAGGGGCACGAAAAACCATATACTTTAAAAGTGGAATGCGAATTACTAGCAGGTAAGTAACAGTTCTACTAGGCTTTGGAATCGCTAGGACTGGACTAGGGAATCGTTAGATTACTTCTAGGAGACCTAGGGGACTCGGGTGCAGAGTGTGCACTCTCACGCGGGATGCGGGACAAAGTCTATGGAGGCTAGTAAAGGCAAAGTTAGTGTTCACGGGCGAACCCGACCTGGTAGGAAGAAAACGACAGTGGATCCTGACCCTAGGATAGTGAGGCTATGCTGGGACACCGAAGTGCCGAAGTTACCTAGCCCAGGGGCTGCAGCTGCATAGGTCTGAAAAGACTTCGGGGATCTCGTTGCCGGACCAGGAGCCTGGAAGGAAGAAGTTGCTGGCAGGCGACCAGTGAAGAAAAGTTCGATGGATCCAAGCCTGGATCAAGGAAGAAGAAAACCTGAAAGCAGAGGGGACCAAGTTCTTGAATCACTAGCCAGTGATTAAGTGGGCACCAGGATGGCACCGGGCGAAGTCACCGCAGTCAGGTGAGTGGGCGCTGCTGGGCTCTGCAGTCTCTCGGACCAGGAGGCGTTGTCGGCGACCAGGATGGAGGTGCGAGCTGTCCCACGAAGGTTCTTGCTGTCGACGTCGCTGGACCCAGGATTGGGCAACAAGTCTTGGCAATTGCAAGGCCCACGCGGTGGACCTAAAATGGCGTCTTGGGTGGACCAGGAGGGTCCAGGTTACTTCTCCGATGGAGGGAAGCAAGGGCCAGTCTGGAGCAACCAGACCAGCAGCAGAAATGTCGTCGGGCGTCGTCAGGAAGGCCACAAGCCAGCGGGCTAGTAGCCAAACAACGCGGTGAGCAGTAAAAAGCAGAAGGGCCCCACGCAGATCGTGGAGATGCTGGGGGGCTGCTCTTCGGTGCTGGAGCTGCTCAGGGTGGGGGCTTCTCGGACCCCAAAGCACTCACCAGGAATTCACTCGGCGGGCTTGTTGTTCAGAAGTCGTGCAGTCTTGAAGATGGCCGGTCCCTCGAGGTCTCGTCACACCCACGAATCTCAGCGTGACTGATGATGCAGGTAGAGGTCAGAGGTGCCAGGGAAGCCGGTTCTCGTCGAGCTGGGCAGTCGGATTCCGGAGGAAGGACTTGCAGCAGACCGCAGTGTTCTTAGATGGTGCCTGCGGGTGCAGGGTGACTACTCCTTAGTCACAAGGGAGAAATCTTAGGAAGAAGTCTTGAGTTCCTTTCGCAGAAAGTAGTTTCAGGATTCAAAGATGATCTGATTTGGAAGGGGGCCAGTTCCTACCTTTATCCTGTAAAAAGGGGCTGGCACGCGACTAAGTTCTGCCCTATGGGTGGGACCAGGAGGGGGGTGGTTACACCCACTTCCTTGGCGGGCTTTTCCCCAGCACAGGGTCTGGAGTGACCCTGGAACTGGTTCAAGCCAGCCTATGCACAGTGAGCACCGGGGTGCCACGTGCAGTCACCTTCCTCTGAAGCCCTGCCTACCTACAATACACAAAACCCTGTCTGGGACGGTGCTGGCACCGCCCCTGGCAGGAAACCCTTTGTCCTTATCTCCTGCTCTGGGAGGACTCCCAGCAGCAGGAGGGCAGACTTGTGTCTCGGTGGCAGCATCCATTTTGTGGAGCTGAGGCTCTGTTTGACTTTAACCGGGGTTAGGGGTTACATACATGTCGTGTCCCTCTAGAAGGGTGGAATGCTAACCCCGTCGCCAGAATTGGCGAGGGGTTAGTATTCCAATTCGTATGACACCTTACTCGACATGTTTTGATAAAGCGATACCAGAGTTGGCATATAACCGCGAGGATTATAATGCACTTAAGAGTATATGGTATGCGATATCATGGAAACGGCTAAGGGATGGGTCCCGAAAGCCGCAGACAGGCTCAGCTCATGCCAGAGCACCATCTCACACGATTCCAAGCACTCTGCCTTCAGGATTGTTAAGGCTTGCCATAGGAGTGACTGATAGGAGATCTGTGTGTCCATTTTTAGGGTTAGATATAGGTATACTATATCTAAAGCAAAGGGTGATTACACCACCTTGCCCCAGCTGTCAAGCAGCCAGTTGTGTCAGATTTGGATGGCCAGCCAGGGGTGGCATAATACATGCTGCAGCCCCTGGTAGGCCCTGGGTACACCTATGCCCTGGGTACCTAAGGTACACTGTACAGGGACTGGTAAGGTGACTCAGTATCCAATTTTAGATATGTACCTAAGGTACATGGAATCCATTTTACAGAGAGAGCAGTAGGCCTGGGGTCCTGAATAGCAGGGCCCCAGGTCAACTAAGTCAGAAAACCAGCAAAACACCAGGCAAAAAGTTGGGGGCAACCATAGTCAGGGATCTACCTTCCTACACCGAGGGTATCCTATCTACCCTTACTACCATTTATCGCAGCCCTCACTGATGTCCTGCTTGGGCATAGGCCAAGTCCTGCACTGGCACTCCTGTGCACAGTACCATTTTTCATCGTCATTACCCCGCTCCCAGGGTCCCAGCCTTCCTCTCCCATCAGTCCATCCCTGGGAGTCTAGAAGTCGAGACCTCAACTTCCAGAATTAATCCTGGCACGTTCCCTACCACACCACTGGATAGGTAATCTAAGAGTCTGGATACGTTTAAAAAGAGGATTTTACTCAGCGTAGCCATTGCTTCTTTGGTCACCCTGAGATGTCACGCCTCAATGAGGAATACTGACTTTTCAGGGGATGTCTAAGCCTCATTCATGGACAGGCCATTCACTGGAACCATCTCTTCAGAGGTAATGTGAATTTGGCCTCAGAAAGTTTTAAAGATGGTAGGGCCACTGCTAGGTGATTGGGGCTCTCGGTAGCCCCTTGACAGCCACATTCCACCTTACGGCCGTTCCATGGTTAAGGTAGGGGCTATCAACCATGTCCTTTCCCTCCTAGCCACAATGGCCAGGAGATGTACTCCTTTCTTTTCCGCGGCTCCCACAAGCATTGTGTGGCCCCAAGCCAGCAGCCGGAGATTCAAAGTCTTTTTTTGTTTTCCCTCACATCAACATGGGCATACAGTTGGCAGCAGAATTCCATACAATCTGCACCTATAGAGGGACATCAGATAAATGGGTGCTCCAGATTTTCCATTGGGGTTATGCCCTCCTGTCCCATCAAACCCTGTTGCCAGTCCCCCCGTCCCCAGATCAGCTGACAGAGGACCAACTTGCACTCTTACAACAGGAAGTACTGACCCTTCTGACTATCAAGAGGATGCCAGCATCAGAAGTAGGCCGTGCTTGCTAATTCAGTGACTTTTTGGTGCCAAAGAATGATGAGGGCATCCATCCTACCCTGGATCTGCATCCTATCACCTACTTCTTGAAGAAGAAAAAATTCACGATGCTCACCCTGACTCAGGTCTTGTGTGCCCTCGACCCTGGAGACTGAATGGTAACACTGAATTTGCAGCATGCTTACTTCCATTTTCCAGTCTTGCCTGCCCACAGGCGCCTGCAGTTAACAGTCGTCTAGGAGCATTATCAGTTTGCTGTGCTCCCTTTTGGCCTTACGAGTGCCCCTAGGGTGCTCACCCAGGTGGTTGCAGCACATCTGCAGAGGTCAGGGGTTCCAGTCTTCCCCTATCTCAATAACTAGCTTGCCCAGGCAGTCTCCTCCCACCTCCAGGCTTTGCCGGACCACCTGCATTAACTATCCCTTTCATCTGCGCTGTTCTGGACACATTGCAATTTAGGGGTTATTCTATAGAATAGTGAGTCCGGGCTATTCAGGCTATGCTTCCGATAGTTCAAACTCTATCTTAGATTTTGGTGAGACATATGCAAGCTCCTTAGTGGGACTTGAAGACCCAGTAGGCACAGCATCAGGGAAATCTCTGCAACCTGGTCTAGATATCGGAGGGAACTACAAAAGACCTACAGTGGTGGCTCATGGCATTCAACTGGGTCTACAGCAGGCCTCCCTCTCCTCCCTACCCAGATCTTACAGTGGTGACAGATGCATTACTCCTGGGCTGGGACGGCCACCTGCAAGAGATGGAGATCAGAGAACTCTGGTGGAATCTCAGCTCCTCATCAATCTGTTGGAACTGAGAGCGAGCTGACTGACAAATAAAGTCTTTCTTCCTTTGATCAAGGGAAGGCTATTTCAAGTGTTCAAGGATAAACACCACAGCCATGTGGTACTGCAACAAACAGGGCAGGGTTGTCAGGAGGCCTTGCACATCTGGACATGGCTGAATTGCCAGGGCTTTTCCTCTAGTGGTTCAACACTTGGTGGGCTCTCTGAACCCCAGAGCAGACAAACTTAGCCATTGGTGTCTAGCGTATCACAAATGGTGTCTTCATCCAGAGGTAATGCAAGGTCTCTTTTGAAATTAGGGAGAGCCTTGGTTAGATCTGTTCCCCACCACGAGAATGCTCTATGACAGCACTTCTGCACACTGGAGTTTCCAAGGTGGCTTTCGCTCGGAGATACATTTTGTCTTAAGTGGAGCTCAGGACTCCTGTTCGCCTTTCTGCCACTACCACTGCTGTCCAGAGTTCTCAAGAAGATCAAGTACAACTGGGCCCAAGTCATCTTAGTGCCTCTGGACTGGGCAGGGAAAGTGTGGTATCCCAAACTCCTAAATTTGAGTATCTGTCCTCCAGTTAGGCTGCCCATTCTGTAGTGTCTTCTGGTGCAGAAAGAGGGTAAGGTACTGTATCTAAACCTGTCCAATCTCCACCTTCATGCTTGGAGATTGAGCAGCACCAATTGAGGTTGTTTGACCTCTCTCCCGAAGTGTGCGTTGTCATTCTGTCAGCCAGGCGTTCTACCAAAACCATCTACACCTGCGGTGGGACAAATTTGTGGCGTGGTGTACATCTAAGTCAGTTGATCTGCTGTCTGCACCCATGTCTGAAGTTCTCCTTTTTGTTTTATCCCTGACCAGGCAAGGCTTTACTTTGGGTACAGTGAATGGCTATCTGCCCACCATTTCCACTTTTCTACAGTTGCCAGATCAACCTTCCCTGTTTAAGTTGCTTGTTGTGACTAGATTCCTTAAAGGTTTGTGACATGTCTCTTCCCACATCCTTCATTGTGCCCCAATGAGACTTCAATTTAGTTCTTACTTTCCTTTTGTGTTTCCCTTTTGAGAGGCTGCATAGTTGTCCTATATGGCTCTTAACTATCAAAACTGTCTTTCTTGTGGCAATAACATTTTCCAGGAGGTTTAGCAATGTACAAGCAAGCACATTTTGTTCACCCTCCCTACACTTCCTTTCTTCCAGACAATCTGGTTCTAGGAACCCAGGTGTAGGAAAGTAGGATCTGCTTTTATGATTACCCCCAATTGTTGCTGGTGTCATTCTGTTTTCTGACTAGTCTGACTGGGATCCTGCTAATCAGGACCTGCTAATCAGGACCCCAGTCACTGTGCTCGCTCCCTAAATTAGACTATGGTAAGTACTTTGGCACCTTCCTAATTGGCTAATGGTGTACCCTTCTAAGTGCCAAGAATATGGTACTAATGTACTCATGACATAGGTACACCAGGGTTCCTCCATGGACAGAAGCATGTATTATGCCACCCATGAGAGACCATTCAAACTGTGACTACAGGCCTGCCATTGCAGCCTGTGTAAGCTGGTGCTCGCACCACTCACAACAGATGTAAGTTTCCTTATAGCTGAGGTCACTGCCCTTAAAACCTATAAGGTCACCCCTAAGGTAGGCACCCCTAAGGTAGGCATTTCAATCCTTAAGGCAGGTTGCTTGGTTATAAGTGTGAGGGTGCCCTGCATGAGCAGGAATCCCCCTACATGGGTAAGAATCAATTCTCCCGGCTTTGTAAGTGCGGTCAGCCATTTTATACATATAGTGGACATCAAGTCAATTACGAGATGTCTAACTATACATTGGCTGCATCAAAAACAGTCATATTTGGTATCAAACATGTTGGAACCCTACCCCAATACCGATTCCAGTGTTGGATGTAGGATCCCATGTATTGGGGGGCTCCCCTAGCGTTCCCCCCTGTATTCATGGTACCAGCCTTTCAGAGTCTAATAGCAAGCAAGCTACTGCCGACTACAGCCATGATTCTTCCCTCCTGCTGCTGAGCCAGGCTCAAGCAGGGGAAGGTAGAACAATAGGTTTCCTGTCACAGGGAGGTGTCACTACCGCCCAGACAGGACTTAGTGCATTGGGCTTGGGTGGGGCGTTTTTCAGCACCACCAGACTGCTTTCAAGGGCACATTTGGTGCCCTCCTTGCATACTCCATTTGGAACCAGTTCAGGGAGCTATTGGCTCTCGCTCTGGCGCAAAACCGAACAAAGGATATGGGAGTATCCTCCTCTCTGTCATTCGTCCCAACCCTTTCCCCAGGGTAATTAATGGCTTACCGGTGGGTGGCTCTTCAGATTTGTTGTGGGACAAGATCCAGATCTGAAACCACTTCATATTCAACTGCCTGTGCACTTTGGACTTCGCTTTGGGAACCAAGACTGCATCTGCAACACTCCTCCTGGTCCTAGTCTCATCGTCCTGCCGGTCTTCGGCGTCATCTGTGCCTGTGCTCCATCCAGTTCTTCTCTAGGCCTGTGGGCATCAAAGACACCCAAAGGACTCTTCCTGCGAGTGAAGGAGTCAGTCCCCTGCATCTGCAGGCACCATAACTAAGCTGACTGGGCTGCTGCTCCTCGCATCCTCTTGACTTCACAAGGCCCAGCAACACAGGTGATGGTTCTACAACTCCCTCGAGGCCTGCCCTGTCTTCTCACCAGGTTTGAGGCTAGTATCCCTTGTCAAAGCTGCTGGAACAGAACCCATGTGCACCATGTCGACTTGCCGTTTCCAATGCTTGTTGACTCTCTTCTCCAGAGATCTGTGGGCTCCAAGAAGCTCCAGCCTCCAGCATCTCTTGCTCCCTAGGTCTTCATCCTCACCATACACGCTGCACTGTGAGGTAGCATAATTGTTGAGCTGCTCGAGGTCCTCTTGTGACCCCTGTGCCTCTGGCATGTAAATCCTCTTGAGGGTCTTCTTTGGCTCCAGAGGGCTCCCCTGCTTGTGCGGGGCCTGCTCCGACTATCCTGCACTTGATGAGTCCCTTGGACCTTGCTGATCCCGACACTGCACCTTCTTCATTTTTCTTGTCTGTAGCTGCTCCCAAGGCTAGTTGATGCTCCCGTTGGACACCGACCCCCTGGGTCTCGACTACCGGCAGAATAGCTCGTGAATGGCGGTAAGGGGTAGTGGCAGTTCCTCCTGACCCGCTAGCTCGCCAGAGGCTACAGTATTGAGCCTGCACTCAAACCTAAATGTGCTTTGTGATTTGCCATAATTTTTTATCTGTGATTGAAAACGGATTAATTTGTGTTTTTAAAATTTGCATTTCGCATTTCTTGCACTCACTGATCTAATTGCCACACTCATCTGACTCGTGTGCAGTAACCGCATCTCGGGTTGCTTGTTTGTTTTCCCTCTGATTAGCAAGGGGGAGGACACCACTTCCTGTTTAGAATTGCTTGGCGGTTAGCGCTCTAGCAGCTGGGTCTTTCGGGGCTATTTAGGCTGAGCCTGACATCTACGCGCTGCGGTAAGGGGTAGTGGCAGTTCCTCCTGACCCGCTAGCTCGCCAGAGGCTACAGTATTGAGCCTGCACTGAAACCTAAATGTGCTTTGTGATTTGCCATAATTTTTAATCTGTGATTGAAAACGGAATAATTTGTGTTTTTAAAATTTGCATTTCGCATTTCTTGCACTCACTGATCTAATTGCCACACTCATCTGACTGGTGTGCAGTAACCACATCTCGGGTTGCTTGTTCGTTTTCCCTCTGATTAGCAAGGGGTAGGACACCACTTCCTGTTTAGAATTGCTTGGCGGTTAGCGCTCTAGCAGCTGGGTCTCTCGGGGCTATTTAGGCTGAGCCTGACATCTACGCGCTGCGGTAAGGGGTAGTGGCAGTTCCTCCTGACCCGCTAGCTCACCAGAGGCTACAGTATTGAGCCTGCACTCAAACCTAAATGTGCTTTGTGACTTGCCATAATTTTTAATCTGTGATTGAAAACGGAATAATTTGTGTTTTTAAAATTTGTATTTCGCATTTCTTGCACTCACTGATCTAATTGCCACACTCATCTGACTGGTGTGCAGTAACCGCATCTCGGGTTGCTTGTTCGTTTTCCCTCTGATTAGCAAGGGGGAGGACACCACTTCCTGTTTAGAATTGCTTGGCGGTTAGCGCTCTAGCAGCTGGGTCTCTCGGGGCTATTTAGCCCTCGCCCCTTGGTGAGCGCGCAGCGATCGCGCGCAGTGAGAGCCGAAGCTACGCCGAAGAGCAGCCAAAGAGTGGCCCGTCTGCGCCCGTCCGCGACAGGACGGGGCCAGGGGCCACTCACTCTGCTCTTCCTCCTTACTATCATGGCTTCGTTAGAAGACACACGTCTCAGGTACACCTCTCACTCTCTATTAGCCCTTCGACCTCAGGAATTACTGAGATGTCCCTGTAATATCTGGCCATGTCCAGAGGGTCCCTTTTCCTGTCTGCTATGCAGATTTCAAGCAACTGCCAATGCTATTACTATTGGGACCACTAAGGCACATAAACCAGAAACGAAAGGCTGGAGAAGCTTTCTTTTAAATGTAAGATCCCTCCCGCGACATTGCGTCGAGATATGGGATACTATCCAGAGCCTTAAACCGGAAGTATGCTTCCTTACGGAAACTTGGCTAAAGCCACATACTGTCCCAGCTATAACTCTGGGAATTCCCCTAGGATTTATAATTTTGAGACAGGACCGCCCGATAAAAACTGGTGGCGGAATTGCCATCATATACAAAGACAGCCTTCATATTACAGTGATTGAACAAACTATACTACCATCTATGGAAATAATGATCTTTAAAATAAATACAGGAACTAAGGACCACTGGAAAGGTGCTCTAGTGTACCGGCCTCCTGGCCCTAATGCTGGATTTTCACTAGCCCTAACCGAAATACTAGCCTTACATATGAAGGCCAAAGAAAATTTTATTTTACTTGGGGATTTTAGTTTTCATGCTGATGTATCAGAAGACTCTGACACAAAGCTCCTTTTAGCTGACCTTGCTCTTTTAGGCTTTCATCTGTGTAACCATGGCCCCACCCATAGGGGAGGCCACACTTTGGATTTAATCTTCACTAATAACCCCTCAATACATTGTCACCCTCCCAAATCCATAAACTGGTCTGATCACAGTATGTTGGAATTCTCTTTTTTACAGCTAGCTAAACCTCCTGATCCTCCTACTACTCTGAGCATTAAACGAAGACCATGGCACAAAATTACCCCGGAAACGTTCGAACAAGTCTGGAGAGAACCAATTGTCTCCGACTCTGATAATACTGAGTCGGCGCTAGCTAAACTCAACAATACACTGCTAGAGGCCATAAATCTTTTAGCCCCTCAAAAAACAGTTAAACAACCTTCGACCACAAAAAAAGAAACATGGTACACTGAAACATTGAAACTAGAGAAACAAAAGTGCAGAAAGTTGGAAAAACTATGGAGCAAGAATCACTCTAGTGCTAGTAAGGAGCTTTACCAACAGGCAACATCCACCTATTATAAAAACATAAAAAAGGCAAGAAAAACCTGCCTAATATCTCAGCTAGATGAAGCTGGCAACTCGACCAGGGAATTATATAAAATCCTCCAATCCTTTACCAACCCTTTGGTATGTGAAAGCCCCGACACATTCTCGCAAGAGTTATGTAATAATATTTCCCAATTCTTTGAGGATAAGATCGACACAATCTATAAAAAAATCCTGGCAAAACATTCCAATAATACTGAGGACCCTAGTGCCCCTAATATAAAGACTCATACAGACTCCTTTTCTGATATCCCAGAAGTCACGGAAAGGGATATAATATCACTATTAAATAATATGAAAACTGGCTCCCCCCTTGACCTTCTTCCCGCCAGATTGATGAATACCCTGAGCCCGACACTATGCTCAACTATCTGTAAGATCTTGAACCTTTCCTTTAAAGAAGGAAAACTCCCTCAGCAATGGAAAGAGGCAGTAGTGAATCCTATACGTAAAAACTCCATCTCCCCTTGGACGGAACTCTCCAATCTTCGTCCTATCTCTCTTCTGCCCCTCCTGAGCAAACTGGCTGAGAAACATGTCAACACCCAGGTTTCCAGTTTCATAGAGGCGACAGGGGGCCTGGACCATTCACAATCTGGGTTCAGGCCCAACTACAGCACCGAATCAGCACTTCTCTCCGTGACCGATAACATCAAGATGTCACAGGATAGAGGAGGCTCGATGATTTTGGTGCTGTTAGACCTGTCGGCCGCTTTTGATACTGTGTCCCACAAAATCCTTCTGAGCCGTTTGCAGGGAGTGGGCATTGGAGGACAGGCCCTATCTTGGTTGGAGAGTTTCCTCTTCGGGCGCTCACAATCTGTCAGCTTGGGCCCCTATCGTTCCATTTCAAGGGTGCTGACGAAGGGGGTGCCACAGGGCTCATGTCTAAGCCCCACATTGTTTAATGTGTATGTGGCCCCCCTTGCTGAAATTGTGAGGAAGTATGGATTCACACCGGTGTCCTACGCCGATGATACCCAACTTCTCTACCCTTTCCATTCCCTTAACTTTAATGTCAGGGAAAATTTTGCTGAAGGCATGAGGGCTGTTTCAAATTGGATGGCTTCCAACTGCCTCCAATGCAATGTCGGGAAGACGGAGGTAATGCTCTTTGGAAAAGCGACTGGTGGCCTCTAGATTTAGGGCCAGTGCCCTCCCCAAAATCAACTGTAAAAAATCTGGGTGTGAAGTTAGACCAAAATCTAACCTTAAGGGAACACGCAAATGTGACTGCTGGAGCGTGTTTCCGCACTATTGGCCTGCTGAAAAGAGTCTTTCCTCTTTTGCCGGATACTCACAGAAAGACCCTGGTACAGGCCCTGGTGATTAGTCGATTAGACTACTGCAATGGGCTCCTGATACTAGCTAACGAAGACGCCATAAACCGGCTACAGGTAGTCCAGAATACAGCGGCAAGACTGATTCTGAATGCTCCCACAAGAACTCCCTCAAGGCCCCTACTGAGAGAACTTCACTGGCTCCCAATACGGCAACGTGTTAAATTTAAAATCTGTTGCACGGTGCACAAATGCCTGTTTGGAAATGGTCCCAATTATTTGACCCAAAAGCTACAACTCTATAAGCCAGATCGATCTCTGCGCTCTAGCAACCAACTGCTATTAAAACCCCCATTCATTAAAAAGACCAGACAAGGTGGACGTGCGCTTTCCCTGGTGGGACCGACCCTGTGGAACAACTTGCCTTTCAGTCTCAGACAAATCCCCTACCACCTAGCCTTTAGGAAAATGCTAAAAACCAATCTGTTCCTGGAGGAATAACAGGCCCTAGTTAAGATACTGTGACTCTAGTTCTTTCTGTAAAGTCCATCTTTAACCATCTTGGCGAGCAAAGCGCGGAGATACCCCGTCCGGGGTCGATTCCTGCGCGATACAAGAAACTAAAATAAATAAATAAAATAAATGGCTCCTGGTCTTCCACAGTATCACCTGGTCCCCACAGCTGCAGCGACAAGGTCACTGTCAACCCTACTGCATCTTCCGTCATCGGTGGTCATTGATCTTCCATGCTTCCTGGTCACTCCTGTGTGGCATAGACTCTGTCCCCTCTGCTTGCAGCTACTCCTCTTCAGGAATCCACCCTTTGATTATACCAGACTCTTTCACCTTCTTTGTCAGTGGCATCTTCATTGAAGTCCTCTATTGTGGTCTATGGCGGTTTCCAACATCCCTTCGCACTTATGCACCTATGCACCTGGCTTCCCTGGTGTAAGCATCCTTGTTCCTAGGGTATTCACAGGTGGGGTGACTCTCCAACCTTCTATCTTCCATTGGATTTCTTCAGGGTCCTATAGGAAGGGTCCTTCTTCTGCAAAACTGCAACCGCGACTTTCCCATTGACTTGTATTGAGTACGCAGCTGAGTTTCCACTCTGTACACGGCCTCCGTGGGGTTCCTGGGTACTTACCTTGGGTGGTTCCTTGGGTCCCCAGCTCTTCTAAGTCTACTGGGTCCAGTCTCGACTCCGGTCGCAGTTTACATTCCACTTTATTATTATATGATTTGGTCTCCCCTGGAGACCACTGTGTATTTGTGCTATTTACCTGTTCTACTGTTGAAATATTGTGTGTATTGTGGTTATATCTTGGGGTAGGAGATATACCTGTTTGTTAGTATGTGTTTATAATAAATACATATTTCTATACCTACACTGTGTTGTTCTTTTTCACTTAAACTACACTATATAATTAGTACTGGTAAAAGAAGCTGCTTTACACTCCTTCTGGACTAAGCCTGAGGGCTGCTCTCCACAGCTACCACTTAGAAAGCTTTCTATGGTTGTCTAAGACCACTAAAATCACCATAAGGGTTGTCTGGATGAATGCAAGGTGCTCCTCTTAAATACATTTGTACCATATACTAAGCCAGACTCCTACATTGGTGTGCAGTGGTTGGGATTAAAGCCTGCACTGTTTTACCAGCTAATCTAGGTGTGGATTAAATGAAGAAAAAAACAACACTAGCATTAGGCACATATAAAATATTTTTGTAGACAAGTAAGTTCTACTGAACTTATAGATTGATTGTTAAGGGTCTAGCACAGCCCTTTCTCCATTCTTAGGAAGTTCAGTTTCAACTTAGGTAGGTTGGTGCTAAACCACACTACACCTAGGCACCATGTCTTTAGCAATTGAAGAACCGGAATAACCCACTTACTGGGTTTCGGCGGCGGGGGAAAGGCCCAAATCTTCCATACCCTTCATACGTAGTAAAAGGAGACACAGGAGCCTTCCTCTGCAGGAGGAACACAGATTTATTCAAATAGCCTGGGCTATGGAACAGAGTCCCAAGCTAGTCAGAGACAAGACAGAGGAGGCTGCTGCTTCACTCTGCAGCTTACACGCCTTTTATACTTTTTCATCTCAGTCATTTGGCTGTTAGTTCATTGTTCAATCAAGGCATTGTTTGCAGTTGATAACCAGATCCAGACGATGTTTGTAGATGGTGACCTGGTGAAAGCTTGGTAAACAAATCATTGTTCGCTTGGCTTGATCAAGGCTCAGTCTTTCAGGTCATTGTCCACTCAGCTTGATCAACGCCGGGTCTTTCAAGTCATTGTTTAACTACCCTGATCAAGACCCAGCAGTCAGACCATTGTCCAGATAACCTGATCACGGTGTCAAGGATGTTTACCAGGCTGGGAGCAGGAGATGGAAAACAAATAATTTACACAGGGTGTGAGTGTCTCGTGGCTTTCGGGTGAACTGCAAAGAACCGGGGGGTTGGGTGTGTGACAGTTCCTGGGCAGAAATGCAGGCTGCAAGATGGTTTTTGTCGTGTCAGTTAGAATTTTCCTCAGGCATCAGCAGAAACAACCAGGTGGGTCGTGTGGAAGTGTTTGACACGAGATGGCAAGGAAAAAGCAATGGAGTCCCGGTACAAATGATGACGATCAGGAGAAGACTTTTCCTCAGACCCTCCTTTTGCCATTGATTGGCAAATACTTTAAGAAATGTCAATGTTCATAAGGCCATCCGTTTCTTGTTGGAGCATTATCATCATATTGGTGTTGTGAATGTTAGAGTGTGCAGGATTGATGGTCTGGACACACATTGTACAGAGCACTGGCAGACACTGAAAGCACAAACAGCAGGAGACCAGGACAGTTACTCCAAAGGCAAGGAAGATGAGGATCTTCCACCCCCACTGGGAAAGGAGGCTCCACATCCAGCGTGTGAGGGACCAGTTACCTTCGTCCAGATGAATTTCGGAAGAAAGGCGATGCAGACGTTGGATGGCATCATACACTGTAGGTGCGTTGTCTGGGATGTACACGCAGCAGCTGGAGCCGATCAATTTACACACACCACCACAATCAGCAAGGATGACGTCTAGGACCATTCTGTTCTGAAGCATTATAAGGCGGTCTGCCTGTAGCTCTGCAGTTATGTTGGAGAGGGCACCAGCTGTCACTGTGATGGTGGCTTCAAGGACCCTGGTCAGTCCTCGTACAGCCCGACTGTTGGCCATGGGGCCCCAGAAAAGAAGGAAACCTTTAAAGAAGTCCCCGGTTACCTGGCCTGCTGTATCCTCCGCAGATATGATGCCCCTACGTGAGCTGCGCAGAGCACCCTTCATTGACAGGTGGTAACCTCCATGAGTGGAATACGTTGGTGGAAGGAGGAAGGCCAGATAGCAGGTACCAGACCAGTTACGACGGAGCCAAGTGTAGGCAGCAGTGCCACAGATGAAATAGGTGTTGGGGGATTCCACCAGCTTCGGAGAAGATGTAGAGTTTAAAGTTTTTGTGATATCACATGTACGGGTACCAACTTTCTTAGTCCCTAGGCCATGAATGCAGACACGGCCTTGCACATTTATGACGTTCACAGTGTCTTGTTCATCAGGCAGTATCCTTCTTGTGTGGAATCTGGAAAATGTTCGTCGATTAGTTGAGTTGAATACTACCATCTCACCGAGTTCATCCGGGGAAAATAGCGCTATGGATGAGCTGGTCGGGCAAAAAGGGGCATTGGCATGGCCGGATCTGTTCCGCCAGAAGTCATCCCGGAATGTTCCATGGGCAGAATTGGCAGTACCATTGACAGTGTAGGCCTCCTGCATCAACATCCACCAAGCAAGACAAGACCCAGAGATGGAAAAGGGATAGGGAAAGAATGGGACAGGGTGTATCATGGAATGCGGCATCAGTCCACACACTCAGCAGTTGGAAGTGTTCATGATCAGCTGGTGATGATGCAACATTTGGATGAAGGTGTTGTTGAAGAATTCTGCACGGCGGGGGAACTTTGGGCTGGCAACGTGTAATACTGGTGTTCTGCAGCAGTCGGGGTAGGAGTTTGTGAGGTAACAGGTTAATAGAATAGTAACAGCCAACCAAGGATAGACAGGATGAGGGAGACAAACAGCGTCACCACGGTGACCATGAAGCATTTACTACGTCGGAGGCTGACATCTTGTTTCTGGATTCGGGTGTTTTGGACGGCGACCATTGTGCTAAGCTAGGGACTTCTAGTGGCTGTCTGTGATTGGTGGTTGCTTCACTGGGCGCAGGTGCCAAGGGCCCTTATGGATTTACCTTAGTCTGACACACCAGCACTACTCTCAGCCGGGGAAGATCACAGCCTTACAGCCTATAGGTACTTGGTAAAGTCAAGGGCAAGCCTTCCCTTGGTTGCGCAAGTTGTATCGGTCGGAAGTAGGGACAGTATGGTCGGGAAACAATTATTCTTGGTGCTGAGCAGAGTTAAGGGAGGGTTCCACCCTTCCTTCGAGTATACTGTCACTCTCTGCTTCCGTAGATGTAAAATGCAGTCTGGCATTGCTGAATGGGACAAACATCTGAACTGTTTCTGTTTCTGAGTCTCTTAGTCCTTCCCTCACCCACTGATCATAGGCAGGGGCAGAGGCACACGCCTGTAGTGTGATGAATGCACCCAATTCTTGAGGTACTGGGTTTTTAAGAACCGGTACAGAACCGGTAACCCAGCGGTGTCAGGGTACACCCAGAGACCTCGGGCCCTTCCTGATTCAGACCACAGAAACTCAGAGTCTTCTAGGTGAAGTCAAGGATCGATTTTATTGGCTGCAACCAAGGTAACAAGTGTCCTAGAAGTACAACACACGGGGAAGTATATTCTCAGGAGACTGCTCGAATTTACAAAGTCAGGCTTCTCTCTTTATACGGAATATTCAGCTTCATGCAAACATTCTTCGAATTTGCAGTATATCATTTACAGGTCTTTGTTACAAAAGAAAAGCAGAGTCATGATGACATGTACATATTTCACTTCGTGCTGCCCACAACAAATCACACGGCAGGGCCCAACATTTCATCAGATATCGGTGGACCCCCAATAAAACAGGCACCTCCCCACCATAAAGTAAGTGAAGCAAAAAGAGTAGAGACAGATGTGAGCAAGATACGGCAGGTGTGCGCGCTGAAATGGTTTTATGGCTTGTTGAGCCTTGATGCTATCTTGTTCGGCCACTGGGAGGGGAACTGACCTAACGAGTTCGGCCTGGGGCAATGGTTCCAACTTTCACAGGTCATAGGAAAGTCGATTAAGGAGTATGTGTCCTTGTGGAATTGAATTTAGCTGGATTAAGGCCTATGTAAAGGGCAACACATAAATGGAAGCCAAGGGTTCAGAACGTAAATGATGATTTCGAGGTGAAATCGTTACTCGAATATGCTGAAAATATTTTTACATGGTGTGCTCGTCATTCTCGGTCTTTTGATACCAAATTCGTCATGTTTCGATGAAGTTTAATTCTCGGGTTCAGAATGATTACACAAGTCCAGAATTTTCAGAACCACAAACCCTCCTTTTGCCCTTACATAGGCAATTAATCTATCCTCATGTTAATCTGAGTCCAGATCTATATTTTTAAAGTCATTGAGATGTTGCTGTAACATCATTCTAGTACTTAGTTCATCTCTTGATACAGGCTTCCTTACACATGATGTGACACAAAGGCCACATATTGCAGGAGCACACTGCACGCATAGACAGAACAGGAAAAGAATGGCTAAGATCATCCCAATGACCATCAGAATTTTCCATCCCCAGGCAGATATCAGTTCCCAGAACCATCCCATTAATGACCAATCTCCTTTATCCACATGAATAGATTCGAAAATCTTATGTAGTTTGGAGATGGCCTGGTACACTGTTGGAGCGTTATCTGGGATGAAAACGCAGCAACTCGATTGGATCAATCTACATACCCCACCTCGGTCTGCAAGTATGACATCTAACGCGACCCTGTTCTGAAGGGTCATAAGCCGACTGGAGCTCCGCAGTCAAGTTACTAAGGGCACCAGCAGTTTCAAACACGGTGGACTCAACTACCCTTGTCAATTGCCTTATGTTTCTGCTGTTAGCCATAGATCCCCAGAACGGCAGTAAACTCTTTGCAAAGTCCCCAAATTCTTGACCTGCAGTGTCTTCTGTACTCAAGACACCTCTAACTATCCTTGTCCTGTGGTAATCTGCCGCTGCTGTGTAGGTGGGGGGCAACAGGAAGGAAACAAAACATGAGCCCGAAAAGTCAGGGGGCAACCATGTATAGGCTCTATCATGGCAGATGAAATAAGTACCCTTAGCTGCTAAAAACGCTGGGGAAGTCTGGGCTGCAAAAACGTACGTTTTAGTGCAGATACTCTTCCCTAACTGAGCCCTGGGATTCGTGCCATTACCTTGCAGACACAGATGACCCTGATGGGGTACAATCCAAATCGGGGAAGATCTCTTAGCTTGCTGTTTCTCACTCAGAGTAGCTCCATATCCAGTCATGTTCCATCCTATGTATTCTAGTCTCTCATCACTCGGGATAGTCTCATAAGAAATACCTTCCTTAATCATGTCTACTATACCCTTGACTAGAGCACTTTTTCTAGGATTGTCTGTTACAGAACGTAGGGGGTAGATTTCATGTGCATATATGAACATTGTCCTATATGCCCATACAGAACCATTGTGACTAAATGGCAGGACCAAATAAGGGATACCTTTATCCGTGGTGTGAGGCATAAGACCGTACAACCAACAGTTAGTTGTGTTCATTACGAGTTGGTGTTGGTGCAAGAGCTGAACAAAAGAGTTATTAATGAACTCCAATCTCCTATTGGATTCATGGTCAGGAAGGGGGTGGAAAGAATGAGAGGAAACAGTAGGAGGAGGTATGGGTGATGCAGTGGGTGCAAATGTTACACGAAAATAAAATAAAACATAACTTATCAAAAATATCATTACACTGAATAGCATAGGAATACACAATATTATAAAACTTTTCTTTGTCATCACGTTACACAATTTGCGCTTAAAGTTCGTTCGTTTGGCAGGTCTCTCCGCATCGGGAAACTCCATCCTCTCTAAAGTGCTGCCCGCGGTGGGAGGTTGCCTCTGCTAAGGGATGCTTCTGTCAGTCTAGGGCAACTCCCTTGGACCAACCAGAACTACCGACCTAACGTCGTTAGCTGCACCCCAAAGACTTTAATCAACCGCGGCCCTAGCAGCGGAACCCGGATGGCGGTTCGAAAAACAAAAATAAGCAAGTTTCTTAGATGGGAGAGCTGCACTTTCAAAAATGGTACTTGGGAGGAAAAAGAAATATCTGTTTATTAGTCCATGGATCTTGGTCTCAAATTGCAAAAGAAATCGCTTTTTATTAGTTCATTTTTCTCGGTCTCAAATTATATCGTTGTCTTCCAGGTATTGTCTGATCCTGGAACAAAAGTTCAGACTCTGTAGTGTTCAATCGATTGAATGGCGGCACAGCCTTGTGCAAAATGTTTTCATTTTCTCGTTCAGAGTCAGTTCTTTTTACATGCAAATCATTAAAAGGGATGACATGTGGCACTGTTTTAGGTTCTGGGTCAGCGACACCCTTCTGGACCCACTGGTCATGAGGCAGAGGAAAAGGGATTTTCTTACAATGGATCCCGTGGACCCAGTTGGCCTTCCCCTCCACCCGAACGGCTGATCTTGTGGAAAGAAGGACGAGGTGAGGTCCGGTCCACCAGGGCTGGTCGTTCTTCGTTCTTTGAAAGTTTCTGACAAGAACCCAGGAACCAGGGTCAATGGCGTGACCCGGAGTCTCAGAGACCGGAGGCAGGGTGTCGTGAACCTGTTGATGAAAAACACGCAATTTAGCCGTCAGTTCACACAGATAATCAAGCAAAATAGGGTGTGCAAGCTTGCTGAACTTAGTGGGTCTAGGCACTCCCCATATGTTGGCTGGCCGTCCAAAAACGATCTCGTAAGGGCTGAGTTTCACTCGTGAATGCACAGTAATTCTGGTGGACAGGAGTGCTAAGGGTAGAGCATCAGGCCATTTAAGACCTGTGCTCGCTTGGATTTTGGCCAATTTAAGTTTTAAAGTGCCATTGTAACATTCTACTAATCCAGCTGATTGGGGGTGATTTGCAGCGTGGAACTTCTGCCGTATACCTAGCCCTTCACACACTTTCTTCATCACACGACCCACAAATTCACTTCCATTATCAGACCAGACCATTCTAGGCATTCCAAACCTGGGGAAGTACTCTTTCACAAGGGCTTTTGCTGTGGACAAGGCAGTATTGTCTTTTAGGGGATAGGCTTCTACCCATCTTGAGAAAGCACAAACAACAACGAGTACGTATTTTAAGTTGTTGCACCTCTCCATGTGGATGAAATCTAGCTGCAAAACCTTGAACGGATACGTAGGAGGTGCAAAATGACCAGCTGGAGTTGGGGTTCCCTTACCAGGATTGTGCTTCAGACATACCATGCAATTCTTGACAACATTCTCTGCACACTTGGGAATCCCTGAATTGTGCCATACTGGGGCCAACAACTCGCAAATTCCTTTTACGCTGATATGAGCCATTCCATGAGCCATTGTAACCACTGCAAGCACATATGCATCGGGTAACAACCATCTCTGATGATCTGTCAATTCAATCCAACAACAATTTGCATCCATTCTACCCGTACTTTCTCTCCACGTGCTCAACTCTTTCTATGTGGCCTCAGCTTGGATGGACTTCACACTCTCTATTGTGTCTTCACACATTCCAACATCACCAGCCCATCTTGCAGGGCCTTCAACATACATTCGGCTCATTACATTCTTTGCCGTTTCTTTCGCGATCTCATCAGCAAATGCATTTCCACGACCAACATCATCAGTCACCTTCTTGTGAGCACTACATTTCACAATCGCCATTTGCAGAGGCAAGGTCAGTGATTCAAGAAGCTCATTCACCAACTGACCATGCTGAATCTTAGCTCCATGCGAAGTCAGGAACCCACGTTCTCTCCACAATCGTCCAAAACTGTGAGCTACTCCAAATGCATACTGACTATCAGTGTAGATAGTCACTTTCATTCCTTTGGACAACACACATGCTCTCGTGAGTGCAATTAATTCCGCCGCTTGAGCTGAATTATGTGGGACACGTGCAGCTTCAACAACTGTATGCAAAGTCGTGACAGCATATGCTGCAGTCGTGTCACCACTCGGGAGCTTGAAGCATGAACCATCCACCCATAATGTACCATCACATTCAGCAAGAGGAGTATCGGATAGATCTACTCTCCCTTTCGTCTCTTCCTCTGTTCTGAGAAAACAATCGTGCTGTTCTGAAACATCTGATTCTTCTGTAATTGGCAACAACGTAGCTAGGTTTAAGGTACTGCACCTTTTTATGTGCACATGACTCGCTAACAGTGTCAATTCGTAACTGGACAATCGAGCACTAGTTAAGTGCTGTGTCTTGGTTCTATTTAACAACGTGTCTACTGCATGTGGGACCATCACGACTAGTGTATTATTCATTACTAGACCAGCAGACTGTTGAATAGAAACAGCTGCTGCTGCTGTGGCTCTTAAACAACTTGGCAATGCTTTAGCTACCTGATCCAAAGTCGACGAAAAATAGGCACATGGACGCTGCCTACCTCCAAATAACTGAGTCAACACAGACAATGCACAGCCCTCTTTCTCGTGGACATACAATGTGAAAGGCTTACTGTAATTGGGGGTACCTAACACAGGAGCCGAACACAATGCTGTGCGCAATACGAGAAAACTTTTCTGACACTCTTCAGACCAAGGAATGGGCTTGGGTGTATTTTTACACGTTAATGCCACCAAGGGTTTGGCTAATAACGAAAAATTCAGAATCCACTGTCTACAGTACGATGTAATGCCCAAGAAAGCACGCACTTCTCTCTGTGTTCTTGGCACATTCAATTTCGCTATTGCCTGAATTCTTTCTGGGGTCAGTTTCCTTCCCTCCTTCGATAAGAGGTGACCTAGGTAGGTCACTTCTTGTCGGCAATATTGCAGTTTGGAAAGTGACACCTTGTGGTGTAAATCACACAGATGACGCAACAATGACAGCGTGGCCTTTTTACAAATTTCCTCAGTATCTGCAGAAATGAGCAAATCATCCACATACTGTACAAGAGTAGCACCTTTAGGTAAAACAATCGTATCAAGCTGTGTTTTTAGAGCTTGACTGTATATCGATGGACTTTCACAGTAGCCCTGAGGAGCGCGTTTAAAGCGGAAGCTGCGACCTTCTAAACTGAAGGAAAAAATATCCCTGCTCTCCTCAGCAATCGGGATGCTGAAGAAAGCATTCTTCAGGTCAATCACCGAAAACCAAGAGGCAGAAGCTGGAATCATAGTCAATAATGTGGTAATGTCGGGGACAACTGGGAATTGTGGCACAACTATTTTATTCACCTCTCTAAGGTCAATCACGAATCTGTACACAGGTGGCTGAGAAGGGTCAGTTCCTTTTAAAACAGGCAGAACAGGACTATTGCAAACGTTGCCTCGTGTTTCTTCAATCACATCCTTTTCAATCAATTCGTAAAACATCGCTAGCAAAGCTTTTTCACCCTCACTAGATATCCTATATTGTGGAATTCGTGGCATTTGAACATTGGCTTTCAATGTTACAACATATGGTGGAATTTCTAAAAGGCCCACATCATTAGGACCAGAAGCCCAAAGAATATCTGGAAGAAACGACAATTCTGCTGGAAGTTTATCCCTCGACAAATACATGGGAGAAACCACTTTCTTACCTAAAGTAAGTTGCACTCCTGAAGGAGTACAGTACAAAGTCGCATACAATCTTTTTAACAAATCCAATCCTAGCAAGTTTTCACCACAACCTGTTGTCAGAATGAGGGGTGCTTCGAATTCGCAAGGACCAACAGAAAGAGACAAAGGGTCAGAAATCGGATTTCTAACTGGGGCGCCAGAAAAACCTACAGAAACGTTCATTTCGCCAGACAAAGGTGCGCCAGGGAGTTTGGAGTGCATAATAGAACTCTTTGTAGCACCAGTATCCAACAGAAAAGGCTCTGACACACCTGATGTAATCACCTCAACGTAAGGTCCACTCTGATCTACTGGAACTGAAACAACTCCCTCTCTTTGTCTATGGCTGTCCTAGCAATGATTACCCTCCAAATATTCATCTTCTGTATAGTAATCATCAACATAGTATTGAGCTGTCCTGTCAGATGCGTTGTTCTGCTGATCGAACCTATTCATAGAATTTTGGGGTGGAAAGGGACGTGTGTTCTGGGGGACGTTTCCACGTCCTCTACCTCTAGGTGCTTGCTGAATACCACGACCTCTTACACCAGAAACACCATTTGCACGTTGTAACAAAATAGGACAACTATACTTGAAATGACCTTCTTCCTTGCAATACGAACACTGGTTGGGGCCTACAGGGACACGTGGCTGAGTATACTCGGCTCTTAGCGAGTTCCTCTGATACTGTTGAGGGTGCTGAAAATTATTCTGGTAATGATTCTGACCATTATTATTTTGACCACCACCACTGCGTGGCGGATATGCTTGCTGCAATAAAACCTTCGTTTTTAACTCCTTAGTTTTCTTTTCTGCTCTATCTTTCTCGTCTTTGTCTCTATTCTCGTAATATTGTGCAGTAGCTAATATCTGCGCTGAAGATGAGACTGCCCAAGAACTTTCTGAATCCTTTAACTTTTACATAATTCTGGAAGCAGATTGTGCACGAATTTATCGACAAACAATCTCTGACCACCTTCTGTGGTCATATCTTGACCGCTGTGGTCGACAAATGTCTCTTCAAACCTGGTGAAGAAATCAGAGACAGTTTCTTCTTTCTTCTGCTTACATGCAGACAACTTATCCCAATTTACACGTATTGCGGGCATTATCGTTTTCATGTAATCAACTATTTTACCAGGGAGTTCTGCTATCAAAGGCTCAGGCTTAGCACCACCAACTTGTCGGGCATCTGCAGCAGCAATATTAGCCCATGAGTCACCTAATTCCTGATCATGATCTGTATGACGAATTTTTCCCCATAAAGGCTGTGGAGCAACATTCCCAAATAACATATCAATATCGGCTAAATTCATTATACATGACCCAGCAGTCTGTGACAACTCTTTGTAGTACCCTGCAAGATTTTTACGCGGATCAGGTAATGTCTCTTTAAGTGCTAAAATTTCAGCTCGCTTCCATGGGACATGTACCCATACACGCTGAAAGTGTGGCAGAATAGGGGGGTCAACAAATGTGTCGCCCTCTCTCCATTGTGGGGGAACTTCTCTCATGGGGTATTGTCGCGCCTTTTACCTACTAGATGCACTAGCCTCAGATTGTGACCCAGAACTGCTCCCCTTACTCCGATATGATAACATTATTTCAACCGCTTTCTCTACATCGGGACCTACAATCATGCCCTCTCCAAACTTCAACCGTACACGACGCTACTCTTGCAGGTTGCATTCCAGATTATTGTCTTCCAAATCTTCACAAAGGAAAACACACATCTGTTCAAAAACATATCTCTGCGTCGGTGCTTCCCATTGATGGAAGACTTCCATGACAGACTCTACATCATACTTTACAGTGTCCATAACCCATTTCCGTGCCAAACGATTCAATAAGTCTCTCTCTTGATAGTCAGGCAGTCGGCTTCGCAACTGTCTTCGTCCCATGTTAGGGGTCCTAGTAGGTTACCCGAAAAGAGGTGAGAAAAGGTTAGTGACAGTGCTGGCCATTTTCTGCCGAATGGAAGGTGAAACTGAAGGAAGAACGGGTGGAATAGCAGAGGAGGCATCAGGAGAAATAGAAGGAGCACTAGGCAAAATCGTAGAGGGAGCATTAGGAGAAGTAGAAAGTACAGTAGGCAAAATCGTAGAAAGCACAGGTGGAGCAGATGTGGTCGGTGGGCCTGGAGGAGGCTGCACCGTAGGGACAGGAGCCAGCTGGAGAACAGCTGGTGGGTGCTGCGGAGGAACAGAAGGCGTAGGTTGCACAACTAAAGGTTACAGGGGTGCCGTGGCATTTTGCGCATAGGGGGGTGGCGAACTTAATAAATGAGACATTAATGGATCTTTTTCACGCTCTTTTGCTGCCTCTTGCTGAAGAGACGGCAAAACTGGATAGCATTTATCCATTGCCATTTTACGTTGCCTGTGCAACTGCTCACTCATCTGCTCTTCTTCATTGTCTTTAAACTGCATAGCAGCTTGCATTACTGAAATTCCCCCTTCTCTCTTATTTTTCTTAGCTAATTTGATTTCTTTCTGTTTGGCCTCCTTATGCCATAGGCGAAAAGAGTCAAACATTGCCGGCCGGGCTTACTTTTTGAACAGTTTAACTTCAAGGTTATCTAAGATTTCGGTATCGAAGCTACCATATTGGGGCCATTTTAAAACACCATCTTTTCTTGTGTATTTGATCCACACTTCATTGTATGTGATGGGGCCTACCCCATGTTTCACATATAACTCGTAAGTTGGAGTTCCAACCGGAGGAACCGGACATGAGTCCTCCAATCGGGAGTCCCTATTATTATAACCAAGACAAAACAAATTTCCGAGTCTAAGACTAGGCATCTTTGCTCTCTAGTCTAGTTCCAAACTTCAAAGGATTATCGATTACGATATTTCTTGCGAATACACGAGTCCTTCGGTTTTGGTGCTTGCAAGTACCAACAATTATCCCAAAGGATACCCAAGATTAAGACCAAATAAGGACTGGGAGACGCTCCACTTATACTTAACTGAGATATCGATGACGTCACCAGAAGACTCGTCTTAGTGTTTCGCTCTACAAAACTTCAAGGGTCCAAATCAGGGCGATAGCCAGGGCAGCAGTCCTCTGTAGCCGTTGGGAAGTGGGGAACCTCGCAGCAAAGACCTTCGGACCACGTCGACATGCAGGGGTCGATGAGGTGGTTGGCCGTCCTCCAGAATTTCCACACGAAGCTCCTCACAAACCTCTGGCTGACTGGTACCACTGGAATCGCCCCAAACGTTGGGCGCCAGCTGAGGTACTGGGTTTTTAAGAACCGGTACAGAAACGGTAACCCAGCAGTGTCAGGGTACACCCAGAGACCTCGGGTTCTTCCTGATTCAGACCACAGAAACTCAGAGTCTTCTAGGTGAAGTCAAGGATCGATTTTATTGGCTGCAACCAAGGTAACAAGTGTCCTAGAAGTACAACACACGGGGAAGTATATTCTCAGGAGACTGCTCGAATTTACAAAGTCAGGCTTCTCTCTTTATACAGAATATTCAGCTTCAGGCAAACATTCTTCGAATTTGCAGTATATCATTTACAGGTCTTTGTTACAAAAGAAAAGCAGAGTCATGATGACATGTACATATTTCACTTTGTGCTGCCCACAACAAATCACCCGGCAGGGCTCAACATTTCATCAGATATCGGTGGACCCCCAATAAAACAGGCACCTCCCCACCATAAAGTAAGTGAAGCAAAAAGAGTAGAGACAGATGTGAGCAAGATACGGCAGGTGTGCGCGCTGAAATGGTTTTATGGCTTGTTGAGCCTTGATGCTATCTTGTTCGGCCACTGGGAGGGGAACTGACCTAACGAGTTCGGCCTGGGGCAATGGTTCCAACTTGCACAGGTCATAGGAAAGTCGATTAAGGAGTATGTGTCCTTGTGGAATTGAATTCAGCTGGATTAAGGCCTATGTAAAGGGCAACACATAAATGGAAGCCAAGGGTTCAGAACGTAAATGACGATTTTGAGGTGAAATCGTTACTCGAATATGCTGAAAATATTTATACATGGTGTGCTCATCATTCTCGGTCTTTTGATACCAAATTCGTCATGTTTCGATGAAGTTTAATTCTCGGGTTCAGAATGATTACACGAGTCCAGAATTTTCAGAACCACATTCTTCCGACCTTCTACTTTCACGGCGGTGCGGGTGGCTAGTAACACCTGACGGGGCTGTGTCCTGCAGGGCTCGAGGCTCTTAGTCCGTTGAACATTCCGGATCAGGACCCAGTCACCAGGTTGGATAATGTGTCCTGGGCCCTCGCTTTAGTCAGGTATGGCCTCATGCACCTGGTGATAAAGAGTATGAAAGCTATTAGTCAGACTGTACAGATAATAAGTTAATGCAGGGTATTCAACTTCAGACAACTTCTTAGGCCGTGGGACACCCCATACATTGGCAGGCCTCCCAAACACAATCTCATGGGGAGATAGCCCTATCCTTGTGTGGGCTGTTGTTCTTGGGGACAGTAAGGCTAAGGGCAGAGCATCAACCCAAGTGACACCTGTCTCGGCTACTATTTGGGCCATTTTAGTTTTTAGGATACCATTGTACACCTCCACTAGACGTGCTGACTGGGGGTGATTAGCTGCATGAAATTTTTGTTTTATGTCCAAATGCTGTACAGACATATTCCATAATTTGAGCCGTAAAGTGAGTCCCGTTGTCACTCCAGACCAAGCAGGGCAAACCGAATCGTGGGAGGTACTCTTTTAATAGTACTTTGGTGGTAGTGATAGCGGTGCAGTCTTTGACGGGGTAGGCCTCCATCTATCGGCTGAAGGTACAGACCACCACTAGGACATACTTGAAATTGTTACATCGGTTCATCTGGATGTAATCCATTTGGAGGACTACAAAAAGGGAAGGTAGGAGGAGAGAATCCTCCCTTAGGAGTAACTGTGCCTTTTCCTGGGTTATACATTAGGCAAATCATGCATGTTTTAACCAGTGTGTCAGCATATGCTGGTATCTTAGAGTTGTACCAGGTAGGTTCCAACAGTTTACATATCCCTTTTGCACTGATCAGAGCAGGACCATGGGCCATCGTAAATACTGGTAGCACGTGACTGTCAGGTAACATCCATAGTCTTTCCATAGTCGTACGGACCCACCAACCATCAATTGCCTCCTTTGCTAATTGCTCCTTCCACACCCTTAGTTCCTCAGGAGTAGTATGGGACTGAATATCAGTCACACTCTGTACTGTGTTTTCAACCATGCCCTCGTCTGCCACCCACCTAGCGGGACCTCCTACATACATTCCTTCCCTTTTTCTAAGAGCTGTTTGTCTGGCCGTCTGGTCAGCCAGGGCATTGCCTTTCCCAACATCATCTGTCACTTTCTTATGGGCCTTACATTTTATAATGGCCACCTTTCTAGGGAGTGTCAGGGAGTCTAACAATCGGTGAATTAGGGGGCCATGTTGAATCTTGGTCCCATGGGAAGTAAGGAAAATCCTCTCTTTCCATAACCTCCCAAAGTTGTGGGCCACCCCGAAGAAATATTGGCTGTCAGTATAAATGTTTACCGTTATCCCTTTGCTTAACTCACAAGCTCTAGTGAGGGGCACTAATTCTGCTGCTTGAGCAGAGCACTACGGAATCTGAGTTGTTTCTACTACTCACCCTAATGATGTGAGAGCATAGGCAGCTGAGGTGTTACCATCTGGCCCTCTGAGACATGATCCGCCTTCATACAGTGTACCTTCTGGTTCTGCTATCAGGGTATCATGTAAGTCAACCCGTCCCTTCGTCTCTTCCTCTGTCCTTAATATGCAGTCATGTGGGTCTAAGCGTGCATCCTGAGTATCCAGTGGGAGTTATGTGGCGGGGTTTAGTACAGTGCATCTTTTGATGTTGATGTGGCTGGCAAAGAGTGTCAGTTCATATGCTGTGAGTCATGAGCTAGTGAGGTACTGTGTCTTGGTGTTATTAAGGAGGGTATCTACAGAATGGGGGACCATCAGAGTCAGGGGGGAGTTCATGACGATCCCCGCACTCTGACGGACCATGAGGGCGGCCGCAGCGGTCGCCCTTAGGCATCCTGGGAGAGCCCTTGCAACAGGATCTAAGGTGGCTGAAAAATAGGCACATGGTCGATGGTGACCTCTGAACATCTGGGTCAAGACAGCGCATGCACAGCCATCTGTCTCATGTACAAAAAGATTTTTTTTTTTGTTATAATCAGGAGTACCGAGGACTGGGTCAGTACACAGAGCCTTTTTTAAATCTTGGAAGGCCTGTGCATGCTCTCTAGTCCATGGAAAGGAACTGTCTGATATATCTTTGGTGGTGAGGGCAAGGATTGGTTTGACCATGGCCACAAAATTGGAAATCCACTGTCTACAGTATGATGTTAGGCCTAAGAAGGCTCGCACCTGCGTCTGTGTTCGTGGGGCCGTCATACCATTGATAATGGCTACACGATCAGCTGCCTTCCCTCCTTCGAGAGGAGATGACCTAAATAGGTCACCTTCTCTTGACAAAACTGAAGCTTTTTCAAAGAGACTTTGTGATTATGGAGGGCAAGGTGGTGTAACAAACAGAGAGTAGCTTCTTTACATGCTGGGGCAGAATTTGCAGCAATGAGGAGGTCATATACATATTGTAATAGTGTGGAATTATCAGGGAGTTCCAATGAATCTAGTTGACTTTTTAGTGCTTGACTATAGATACTGGGGCTCTCGGTGAAACCCAGAGGGACACAGCAGAATCAAAAGCTCCGCCCACCAAGGGAGAAACCGAAAAATTGTCTGCTGTCAGGATGTATAGGAATGCTGAAAAAAACATTCTTCAGGTCTATGACTAAGAAGTGCGTTGCATAAGAAGGGACCATCGTTAAGAGGGCTGTATTGTCGGGGACAACAGGATATTGGGAGATTGTTATTTTGTTAAGGGCTCTAAGGTCAATTACAAATCTGTATATTTTAGGGGAGAGAGCATCTCCATTGGTCTTTCAAAGAACGGGAATAATGGGACTGTTACAAATATTGCCACCTGTCTCCTCCACTACACCCTTGTCCATTAATTCAGATATTATTGTTAAAAGGCCATTTCTCCTTCCACGGGCAGTCGATACTGCCGGAGGCGGGGCAGAAGTGCACCTGGCTTGATGCGTACCACATGAGGGGATATGTTGAGACACCCAACATCAGTGTCTGATGATGCCCAGAGGGAGGAAGGTAAAGACTGCAATTCTGGTGGGAGGGGACCAGACAAATACATACAGGAAGCTGAGGTGGGGGAAATAGTTTGGGATACACCTTGGGGACTACATGATATGGACGCATACAGAGCTTTCAGTAAATCCATGCCTAACAGATTTTCACTGCAACCTGTAGTAAGGACCAAGGGAGCGTCAACATGTGCAGGGCCAATATCGAGAGGAAGTTGTTCAGAGACAAGGCTGGTCACAGGTGTTCCTGCAAAACCCACGGAGACATTCATGTTGCCAGAAAGGGGTGCCTCCGGGACTGACAGACGTGCACTAGAAGACCTGGTGGCCCCAGTATCCAAAAGAAAATTCTGATCATTCCCCACAACTGACATTTGAACATACAGGCCCCTTTGATCCACTGGAATTTGCACTCTGGTAATACCCCTTTCCTGGCTGTCCTATGCTCAGTAGGACCCTGTCTCATCAACTTCATCATAATCATTATTGTAATAAGTACGTGTTGCTTCGTACCCATCAAACCTATTGGCCGGGCACTGCCGGATGGGGGCGTCATCCCTGGGCCTACGTTCTTTATCCTGTGAACGGGGCGGGCCATGGTCCCTAGTCGGCCTACCCTCCCTGGGAGCGCGAGGCCGAGTCTTCCCTGTTCGGATGTTTTCAGCTAACACAGGACACTCATCTATCCAATGGCCGTACCCCTTACAATAAGCACACTGATCTGTTTGGAGGGTTCCCGTACTTTGAGGGCTGGAGGGGGTAGACTGGTGAGCCCTCGGAGGGGGTTGGGGTTGAGGTCTGAAATTCCTGCGGGACCTCGGGGAGGGTAAGCCTGCTGCAGAAGTGCCTTAGTCTTAAGATCCCTAACCTTCTTACTTTCCTTGTCTTTATCCTCATTCTCCCTATTCTTGTGATATTGTGCCATAGCCAAGATACCAGTCAAAGTTTGGGCAGACTACGTACTTTCAACTTTCTTGAGCCTGGCGGAGATCTCAGGAAGCAAGTTGCTGACAAACTTATCGACAAACACTGGGCCAGAACCTGGGGTCCGGGGATCCAAGCCACTATGTCCCTTGTATTCTGTCTCAAAACGGTTAAAGAAGTCAGCCCCATTCTCATCTTTTCGCTGCCTACAGGCGTTTATTTAATCCCGGTTAATGACAGTTTCCGACAAAAGTGTTTTCATAAACGTCATTATTTTACCGGGCAAAGTCAGGATGGCAGCTTCTGGTTTAGTCCCTCCTACCCTTGCTTCTTCCATAGCCTCTAGGTCAGCCCATTAACCTCCCAATGCCGCTTCATGGTCAGTATGCCGAATTTTGTCCCAAATTTCAGTGGGGACAACTGTACCAAAAAGAAAATCTATCTTCTCAAGAACAAGAGTACCTACAAATATAATCTGACCTAATTCTCTGTAAAAGGCAGCCGGATTCTTCCGGGGATCTGGTAATTGTCCCTTTAACTGCATTACTTCTGACCTTTTCCAAGGAACATGAACCCAAAGCCTGCGCCAGTGTGCCTCAACAGCCCCTCGGCCACTATTTTGGGTATCAGTAAGTGTGTTAACAAAGACAGGGGCCGCCTCTCTCATAGCTGTTTCTAGAGCCTCCTCTGTCTTGTCTCTGACTAGCTTGGGACTCTGTTCCATAGCCTGGGCTATTTAAATAAATCTGGGTGTGAGGCGTCAGGGCAGGGTACATTGGGGCATATGCAGGAGGGTTTTCTAGCATGGAATCAAGCAAGGAATCACCTTCTTCTCCCCCTTCCATATGGCCCTTTCCTTTCACCTCACGAGCTGGATAAAATGTTTGTACCCGGGCCCCATGTTCCCTAACGGCTATTTCTACTGACTTTGTCATTTGATTTTGTAAATTTTCTCTGGCGTGGTCGGCCATTGACATACATTCCTGTTTTCTTTCTTGAGCCTTCTGCTTTCTAGCTCTCTGCTCAATCTCTTTCCTCCAAAATCGGTCAGATTCAAACATAGACGGGCGCGTTTTTCTTTTCATTAATTGTTCCTCTAAGTTGGTGAGAACTTGGGAATTAAAGGAGCCATAAAGTGGCCACTGTAATTCTGCATTACTTTGTTTTGTATATTTCACCCAGAATGAGGAAAACATTATGGCAGAAGGGCCATGTTTATCATACATCGTATGGCCAGGGGTCCCTTCTGGAGGAAGCGGACAAGCCGCCTCCAGCTGGGAGTCCTGCGTATACATACAACAACATAATTTCTTGAACTTACTACTGACTGGCATGCTTAAATACGGATAACAGACACCAGCGGGTTTTAAAACTCACCTTGCTTGCTTGGCTTTTGCAAAAGTCAATAACAGCAGAATTCATACAGAACAAACACCAGCGGGTTTTCAAAAACTCACCTCGTTTGCTTGGCTTTGGCAAAAGTCAATAATAGAATCATACAGACTTGGTGGGTGATCAGACTTGGTGGGTGAACAGGGGTAGTTCTCTTCTGCAGATGTAGGGCTGTGTCCTGCTCCAGAAATTATTTGCTAGGGGACTTCCGCGAGTACTCGGTCAAGTGGCCCAGACCGGGTGGGGAGGAACAGGTGCGAGTCGTTCGGCTTACCGGATTGCAAGAATCCCTCAGGTAGGGTACCTCCGTCGGAGTCTCTCCGTGCACCCCCTCACATCCCTTGGGCCTGACCTTTGTGCTCGTGGAGTCCCTATTCGGGAGCCATTTGAAGAACCGGAATAACCCGCTTACTGGGTTTTGGCTGCGGGGGTACCGTCCAAATCTTCCATACCCTTCATACCTAGTAAAAGGAGACACAGGAGCCTTTGTCTGCAGGAAGAACCCAGATTTATTCAAATAGCCTGGGCTATGGAACAGAGTCCCAAGCTAGTCAGAGACAAGACAGAGGAGGCTGTTGCTTTACTTACAAGCCTTTTATACTTTTTCATCTCAGTCATTTGGCTGTTAGTTCATTGTTCAATCAAGGCAGTGTTTGCAGTTGATAACCAGATCCAGACGATGTTTGTAGATGCTGACCAGGTCAAAGCTTGGTAAACAAATCATTGTTCACTTGGCTTGATCAAGGCTCAGTCTTTCAGGTCATTGTCCACTCAGCTTGATCAAAGCCGTGCCTTTCAAGTCATTGTTTAACTACCCTGATCAAGACCCAGCAGTCAGACCATTGTCCAGATAACCTGATCACGGTGTCAAGGATGTTTACCAGGCTGGGAGCAGGAGATGGAAAACAAATAATTTACACAGGGTGTGAGTGTCTCATGGCTTTCTGGTGAACTGCAAAGAACAGGGGGGTTGGGTGTGTGACAGTTCCTGGGCAGAAATGCAGGCTGCAAGATGGTTTTTGTCGTGTCAGTTAGAATTTTCCTCAGGCATCGGCAGAAATGACCAGGTGGGTCGTGTGGAAGTGTTTGACACGAGATGGCAATGAAAAAGCAATGGAGTCCCGGTACAAATGATGCCGATCAGGAGAACACTTTTCCTCATAATGGAACCCAGTGGATCCCAATCCTCTAGATACAGTGGTCTTAAGTTCCAAGAACAAACGACCCTGTATACTTCTGGGAAATTGAAGACAGGTAGCAACCCCACCACTAAGCACCTCTTAGAGCTGCTTATCCTAGATGACCACCAGAATACTGATAGGTCAGAGGAACAGGACAAAGTGGGTGGAGATGCTCCACTTTGGAGAACTCTGATATCCCTGGGAATGGTATAGATGATAGAGAGGGTGCCCTAAGAGCTAGGTCCCCCTTTGTTCCTCCTGGGAGGTACACAGGCTACAGGGGAGATCTAGGTCCTCCTCTGCTAATTCCAATGCTTCTGGGAATGTTTATTTATTATTTGTTTATTTATTTACGTGTTTTATAGAGCACGAACTTGACCCGTTAGGGTATCAGAGCGCTTTACAGAGTCAAAGAGTTGTACAAGAGGCATGGGATCACAAGAGTATACCATAAATTAGGGAGGGGGAGGTTGTGCTGAGTGCAAGAGGGATGGAAGTATGCAAAATTATGTTAATATTACAGTTGCTGAGGACCAGCCCCATGGTTCTTGGTAGGGCAAAAGGTCAACGGAGGGAGGCAATAGTCTCTGTGGTTGTTGGGGGAACGGGGTTTAGCCGAGGAATTTACCCATTAGGAAGGATTTGACCTCCTTTTTGAAACGTGCAAGAGAGGGGATTCTTCTGATGGCGGGTGGGAAGGAGTGCCATATTCACGTCCAGCCCCAGCGAACGCGCGTTTATAGGTTTTTTTCTTCCGAAAGCATGCAGGCTGCAGTAGGAGGTCACTGGCAGACAGTGAGTTTCTGATACCTGCGGAGACCACATGTTTCTGTGCAAGATATGCAGGAGAGTTTGAGTGTAGGGACTTGTGTGTGATGCATGCTAGCTTATGTTGTATTCTGGCCTCGAGAGGAAGCCTGTTCAGCGCTTTCAGATGAGGAGAAATGTGATCAAATTTCCTTGTGCCGGTAAGCAGTCTGGCGGCTGCATTGAGGCAGGCTTTTAAAGGTGCTAGGGAGATCTTGGGTAAACCAGAGAGGGTGGAACAGCCATATTCCAGTCTAGAACTGACTAGTCCTTGGACTGCCAGTTTTAGGTCGGGAGCGTCAAGGAAGGGTTTCAGTTTCCATAGGTAGCTCAGGTGGAATCTGGCAGAGTTGGCCATTGAGTTGATGTGGTCTTGCATGTTTAAGTTGCAATCCAAGGTTATTCCCAGAGATTTGGCCGGGTCCACAATGGTCGGTGGACAATTTAAGGCAGTGATGGCTTTAATCCATGTCTGAATCTCAGGGTCGGTTTTGTAGGGACCTCCATCTTGAGCAAGACGGAGGACTCTTTAGAGAGGGAATACTATCTGATCCAACTTGAGAGAGTTAGACTCAAGCTCAGGCAAGAACAGTTGGCTCTTGATAAAGAGACCCTGGAAGTCTAGAGTGCTAGGAAAAAGTTGGAACAATAGTTCCATGGTGGCAGCAATAGTATACCTAGAGTCAGGGAAAACTCCTTTGATACTAGGAAACTGAACAGGATAGTCCCTTCTTATCAGGAGAGGGATGACATCCAGAAATGGGTCTCTGCTTTTTTTTAAATTGAATTTCCAAATATAAGGAATACAGAGGCATCATCAAGTATATCATATCACGAAATGGCACAGTACATATCACGAGTCTTCATGTATACATCTAGTTAACAGAGTACAATCAGTTAAAAAAAAAGAAAAGCAGTCTCCATCTCCACTCCTTCCCACGAATCTCCAGTGCATCCTAAAATTGTCGGTCATATAAACATCCTATAATACATGTGCCAGAATTGTTCTCGTAATATATCCATTACCTGTTGTGAGTGAGGCTCATGCTTTCCCCATAGTTGAGTTTTAGAAGTCCTGGACAGACATCTAGCATGGTGTGCATATCCTCAATCCTCCTATTCTCGTAGGTATGCTAACAGGAGTTCCCAGATGTCGCTGGGGCGGGAGGTAGCTGGCAATAGTTCTGCATGGATTGTGAATTGATCTTTAGCATAAATGAAATCAGTGAGCCAGTCTTTGAACTTAGAAGCGCGTCCCTACCCCATCTGCAGGCCACTCTGCGCCTAGCCAGCAACAGACCCAGCTTGGTGAATTTCCGATGTGTCTTTGGAATATCTGCTGTGTACTCCAACAAAGCAGGCAGGGGTGACAGCGAAAGTTGGAACTCAGTCATTTTGGACAGTGCATCCAGCACCTCACACCAGTACACCTGAATATCACCACATTTCCATGCCAAATGCAAAAAGTCTGCACCCTCCTACCGGCATCTCATGCAGGAGCTCCAAGCGCTTGGGATCCCCTTTTCGGGTATATCCCTGTCAGGGGCAACCAGCGCGGAGAACCGATCACTTATGAGCAACAGGATTAACTATAACAACATTGTGTATCAATCGCACATTTTTCGTACAAGATCTCAGCAAGTTACAGCGCTTACCTCGCCACGGACCTTGGAGCTGACAACGGTCTTGGCCCACTCCTGAAGCTATCTTCTCCTTCGATGTGCGGAGGAGAGGGTTATTGATGTGCGGAGGAGAGGGACGAGTTGGCCTAGTATCTTCACTGGTTTGACCGGTGAAGGAAGAGGACAGCTGGCCCTGGGATTCACTAAGCGACCCCGCCGACCCACAAAACGAAGCCTCAACACCTCGCTCCCGCAGCAGCAGACAGACCCCAAGCTGAGACCGCACGCGAGGGAGCAGCAAGCCCCGGGAGGCCCCGACTCGAGGCTGCAGGCTCTCCCGCTGCTTGCAGCAGCTCACGGCGGCCCGCAGACCTTGGCCTCAAGTTCAGTCCACTACAGCAGCGGCGGACCCCTGGTGACCTCAGGACAAGACCCCGGGATTACTGGTTTCGGAGCGCCTAGCCCCTGCAGGACCTCCCCCTGATTTGCGGCAACAAGCTCCTGAAGATCGCTGGAAGAGGCGGTAGGCTCTCGCCTATCCCATCCTGCACAGCAGCAGCGGGTCCCTGATTCCCCTAGACCGAGCCGGTAAGACTGCCTGGCAGCGGCAACAGCGTTCCACCGGAGACCCTGAGAGCAACGCAGCAAGACTACCGGGCCGCGGCCACAACAGACCCCCGGAGGCCCCAGAGCGAGGAGACACAAATACTTCCAGGATACCTAATGAAGTCGCTCCGCGGCACCGCCCCCTCAGGAGCAGCTCATAACTGCATATAACAACAACGATAGCGCGTTCAATGTAGCACTTTTGACAGAAGACTCATTTGAAAAGACAATTTCATTTTCATTGCGTCCACAACACCAGAGAACATACCCCTCATGCAATGAAGGGGGCCTTGTGGAAGCCATCAGATCACGCTATTTACGCCATAAAACGACCTCAACGTAAACATCATGGCAAAGGTAATGATACCTGTGTTCCATTTGACGTTATTTTTTTATTTCTTGATCTTCATTCGCATTTATTTATACATTCTCATTAAGATGGCAGTGGCTATGTTTTTTAACTCTCTTAAAATGGCCGACGCCATAAACAACAAAGACAATGGGCCTCCCCCATCCACTGGCCACTTCAAATTATGTTTAACTGCTTCTCCTCAGAACACAATTTGTCACTACCGAAATAAGACCACTTCTGCCTTCACAGCTCCATGGACAGGGAAACAGGACTACACTGGATAGCCCTTAGCTTCCCATCAGCCTAATAGACATTGAAACAGGACTTCATTGCCTCTCCCAGACTTCATGGAAACAGACAAAGCACTACATAGTTGGTTAGCAAGATCTCTCCCAAAGAGTCGGCCATCTTAGACTGTCTCTTCCATAGTATTATAATCCACAATCTCTTTGCAGATCACTCATATTTAAGCATGGCCACTTTTTAAATTGAACCACCCATACCCTACTCGCAAATACAGTAGCCCTGACTCAACACTGTCACCAGCCAGCTGGATATTCTAGCTCACATTACAACACCCTCCCCTTACCTACACCTCTGTTCTCAACATGGAACTCACAGGAAAGCATACTTACAAAATCAGCTACCCCTCTGAGCTCTCTAAAAAATCAGCCAAAGGCTTCAAACACAACTTTTTGAAGTCCCACCCAGAAACCCCCTTTGCGGACCCTTACTTCTCTCTACACAATGGGGTCCAGACCACCGATATCATTTTCTACACCAAACGCAGAGAGCAATGGAGGAAAGCCTACCTAACCTTACTCACTATCTCCGCCACTAGGAAGTCCGCTCATGGCCTCGCGCTTTCCATTGCACCATCCCAACTCTTCCCAGCGACAGCTACCATCACTATCTACAACAACGGTACTATCCTCACCCAATCCAAGGACCGGAGCCTAAACCTGTTCGATAAGTTGTTCCCCACTTTCAAAGAACTTGTCTCAAATCCTCCGACTCCTGCCCAACTGACTTCCACTCCTAACACCCAAGACACCACAACACCTTCCCACCTAGCCAACTGCCCACCTCCAACATCACTGCCAGTTCGATACTCTGAGCCTCACGCCTCCCTCCACCCTACTACCCCACCCCACAACAAGACCTTTCCCCCTCTGACCCTGACTCCCCACCCCCCACCCCTAGTCACCCCTCCTCCCCACCATCTCTCCCCCTTCCACTAGTCCCCTCACCCCCCCACAATCCCTCCATCTACCCTAGCACTGCGTTATACCGAACCACCCCTCCTCCCTCACTTCAGTATCTTAGACACACACTCACCTGCTATAGTAACCTTACCCTCTCCGTTTCCAGACAGAGATCACTCCTCTTCCTACACCGCCCCCACCCTTACTCCCCCTTCCTTTCCCCATACACCTTCCCTCCCACTGCCAGCTGGACACTCAGAACCTCTCCCCTCCCTCAACCCCCACAACAGGACCCTTTCCCCTCCCAGGACCCTCTCCCCTCCCACCCTTAGTCCCCATTTCCACATCATCACCCCGCCACCCCTAGTCCCCACTCCACCCACCTTCCTCCCCCCTCCTGCCACCAATCCCCCTACCAGTTACATCAACCCTCCCCCTACCCTATCACCTCCTCATAAGGGTAAACCCCTCCCCCCTCACTCCAGTATCCAGGTCACCCACTCACCCGCTTTAGGAACCTCACCCTCTCTGTTCCCAGGCAGAGATCACTCCACCTCTTATAACGCCCCTACCCCCATTCACCCTTCCCTTTCCCATACACCGTCCCTAAACCACTTGCTCACCTCGCATTCTGAACCCCCCGACTACAGCAAACCCTCCTATGCTCCCATCCCCATCACCAACATTCCTAACACCACTTTAGACACGATTATGTCCACCCGTCTTCAAATCAAAGAAGATCTCCTTACTCTCAAAGAGTTGTTCTCTAATCAACCCAGACACCCTTCACCCACTAGTACCCTGTCACCTAACAAGTCACCCACCCATCCTACACACTCTCACAAACAAAACTCTCCTAACTATACCTCAATCCCCGCCCGTAATTCCACCCGCCCTAGATGAACCAGCAATCCTCTCTCGGGGTACGACATACGCTCCCTCCTATGTTCCTATGATCCCGGTCTCCTGACTCACACACACCTTCCCATCCCCGCTATCCACGCCAACCCACATAGGTCCCCCAGACATAACAATAGAGGTACCGTGCCTAATAACCTGAAAAAAGTCTCCCTCACTCTAGACCCCTCCTCTTCCCTCATCACCCCGCGGCTCAAGTGTACATTACTCAACTGAAGATCTGCCCCAAGACATGCCTCTGACATAGCTGACCTCATCATCGCACTGAACGTTGACCTGACCATTCTCACTGAAACCTGGTTAACAGAATCCTCATCGCCACCCATTGATATTCTAGTACCCCCCAACCACCATATCATCAGATTGGATAGGTCTGGCAAGACAGGCGGTGGAATCGCATGCATTTATAGGAGCAACCTCTCAGTTACTAGAGCCACTTCCCCTATACTCTCCTCCTGTGAACACTTCTGCCTCAACGTCATTAACGAGGGCAAACCAGTATGCTCTCTACATATCATTTACTACCCACCAGGGGACAACCTCACCTTCACCCAACAACTCATGGACGTGATCATCACAGCCAACTCCGGTCGTCAAAACACTCAAATATTCCTGGGTGATTTCAACCTCCACTGGAATGATCACAATGACGCGGTGGTAAATAGTCTCAAAAACGTCCTCAGCGCTCTAGACCTCACCCAAATCTGCAACCGCCCCACGCATTACAAAGGTTCTATCCTTGATCTAATCATCTCCAAAGAGGAATCTACCCAACTTGATTCAATCAAACCGTGTGACTGGTCTGACCACCACATTATCACATTCTTCATCAACGAAAATGTTAAACTCAACCCTGCTCAATCCACCAAAATTAAGGTCCGGAAAAGAGACCTGAAGAAACTCAACCCCAACTCATTACCTTCCCCCAGCTACAATCTTCTCCTACCCCCTACCGGTGCCTCAGATGTTCAGCGGTTTGAGTTAATCAAAACCAAATACAAGGAACAACCTCAACAATCACATAGCATGACTAGCACTCTACCGTCATGTGATGAATTCTCTGCTTTCTTTAACCTAAAGACAGATAACATCAGGAACGATCTCCTCAATGATCTAAGCCTTTACTCCAGCCCCCGCAACATAACACCCATTGAATCAAAAAACAATGCTACATGGTCGTCTTTTAACACCTACACTGAAGAAACTATAAGCAAAATGCTCAGTACCCTGAAACCCTCTAATCATCTCACGGACCCCCTTCCTGCAAACGCTGTAAAGGACTTCATCCCACTGCTTCTCCCACTATGGACCAAAATTATTAACAGCTCACTGCAATAAGGACTCATCCCGACTCCCCCAAAGTGGGACAAGTTTCGCCCATACTTAAGAAACCCACAGCAGACCCTACGGACCTAAATAACTACTGTCCTATTTCAAATATTCCTACCCTGGCCAAATTGCTGGAAAAATGTGTACGCCTACAACTGACAAAACACATTGATCAATTTGACCTCCTCAACTCACACCAATCAGGCTTCCGAGCAGGACACAGCATGGAAACAGCCATGACTCACATAATTGATGACGCAATTCAAATTTTAGATCAGAACGATACCTGCCTCCTCATCCTACTCGACCTCTCATCAGCCTTTGACACCGTCAAGCACGAAAACTTACTCGAGCTGCTGAATGTCAGAATGGGTCTATCAGGGACTGTACTCAAGTGGTCTACCTCCTTTCTGCATAACCGGACCCAGAAATTCAAGATCAACAACACGATGTCCTCACCCGTTCCTGTCACACTAGGTGTCCCACAAGGATCCTCTCTATCCCCAAATTTGTTCAATCTAGTCATGGAGCCACTCACCACACTGCTGCAAGCATCTAATGTACAATTTCACATGTACGCAGACGACACCCAACTCTACCTCAAAATACAATCCCCTAAAGACATCAAACTACTCAACACAACGCATAGGAGCACTCAGACTTAGCTGGCCGAGAACCATCTCAAACTTAACGCTCTAAAAACGGAATTCCTTCTTATAGCACCTCCCGCTAAAATCCCTATCACCCAGGCTTGGCTTCAACACCTAACCACAATCAACATCCAACCTACCATCGTGGACTCAGAGAAATCTTTAGGCGTAACCCTTGACGCCAATCTCAATATGCAACATCATATCAGCAAGGCAACTAAATGAGCTAACCTCCAAATCAATACTTTGAGGAAGCTTAAACCCTTCCTCCCAGCCAAGGACTTCCAAATCACAGTACAAGCCCTAGTCATTCCCCGGATAGACTATGCAAGTGTCGCCCTCTGTGGTCTCCCCATATCAACCACTAAGAGCCTCTTTGAACGCCGCAGCGAGACTCATCACCGGATCAAAAAAGCGCTCGCACATTTCTCCTGACTTCAAATCCCTGAACTGGCTGCCTTACGAAGCTAGAATCTGAAAATCGCCTGCATGACACACAAGGCCATACACCGCAACTCGCCCAGCTACCTCACTCAGAAACTGACAATTTCAGGTGGTTCAAGAGTAACAAGAAGCACACAAAATCTTCTTCTGAAACCACAAAGATTCCAGAAGGAAAAAACGTATAAACGCTCCTTCTCAGGAATGGCACCCAGGATCTGGAATGCCCTCCCTCCAGAAACTAGACTAATCCCCTCCACAGCATCTTTCAAAAAAGAAGTAAAATCGATCCTCATGGCTAAATTCACCTGAACATATGCCATGGAACTCCTGAGACTCTTCATCTATACTTCTACTACATGTCTGGACTGTTCTACTATGTACTTTTTACCTTATCTTACTTGACGTAGCGGTGGCGCAAAAGATACGCCATGGTGCGGGTTATTTACAACGTGACGCATCTGGGAGATGCGTCACGTTGTAAAGCCCTGCGCCAGAAAGAGGCGTTCCTGCGTAGGGGGGGCATTCTGGCGCAGGAACGCCTCTTAAAAGTGGCTGAGTGAAATCTACAAGATTTCCCTCAGTCACTTTGGGGCCCATGCTGCGTCAAAACCCTGCGCCTGATTGAAGCAGGCGTAAGGATTGACGCAGCATTGTAAAAATAGGGCCCCCCCATAGCATTGCTGGAGCTGCGTTACGCTTGCAACGCAACTCCAGCAATGCGCCACTTTTACGGCACAGATGCGTCACGCATCTGTACCATTTTTGCCCCTTAGTGCGCCGCATTGTCAATGCGGCGCATCCATGGTGGCGGAGGCATGGCGCACAATAAGTGGTGCATCCCTACTGATATGCAGGAATGCGCCACTTATTGTAAATCTGCCCTGTAATAGTGTAAAAGGTCAGGACTAGGAATACCCCCTTGTTCTTTTTTCTGAGTAATTTCTTCCCTGCTATCTGTACCACTTTTGATGCCCAAATGAAACCATTCAGTTATCCTTGCATTTTCTTAAGCCATTGTATCTTGAATTCCAAGGGGATGGAATTAAAAAGGAACGTAAATTTAGGTGAAATCGTCATTTTTATTGCATTGGAGGACAATGTTCCAAGTTTTTAGGAGTTTCCTTGTCTCTTTTACCCTCATCTCCAAATTTGTTTGTGCAATTTCATCAATATGCTGTATTATCTCTATGCCGAGATATCTGATTTTGCTTTTTGCTGATGGGTGTCGGAGTGGGGAGTTCCATTCCATAGTTTCAGTTTTTTGATGATTCACAAGATAGCCTGAAACTTCTCCAAAATCGTCTAGTATCTTCATAACATTCAGTAACAATGCCCTAAGGTTGCTTGTAAAAACCATTAGATTGTCTGCATATAATGCAACTTTTTTTCCCACCCTTTAAATTTAAACTGAAGTACATCTAGGGTTGTTCTTATGGAGTTGGGTAATGGCTCGATATACAAGTTAAATAATGATGGAGAAAGCGGGCATCCTTGGCGAGTACCTCTCTTGATTCTAATTTCCTTGGTCAGGTTCCCATTTACCAATATTTTCGCCACTGGGGAATCATAGATGTTCCTAACTGCCTTTGAGAATAGCTTTCCAAGCCCATTTTTGTTTATTACCTTGCCAAGAAAACCCCAGTTTACTCGATCACAGGCCTTTGCGGCATCAAATGATAGAACGGAAAGTGGAATTTTTCCTGTGTGGCTATGTCGATTGATTCAATAAGCTCATGGGGTAGATCATGGAGCTGTCTTCCCTTCATAAATCCTCTTTGATCTTCATGAACTAGCTGGTTTGTCACCTACCCCAGTCTTGTTGCTAAAATCTGTTAATAGATTTTATAATCGCTGTTTAGAAGGGACATGGGTCTAAACGACTCACATTTCAAGGGATCTTTCCCCGGTTTCAGTATTACACTAATGGTGGCATCATTCCAGGATTTAGTTAACTTTACCCCATTAAGAAAGATTTCATTCAGCAGATTTACTAAAAAGGGGGCTAATAGTTCTTTCAGTTTCATATACAGTTAATTTGGTAGAGCATCCGGACTGGCTGCTTTTCCTTTTTTTATCTTTGACAGAACATTAGATACTTCTTCAAGCGTTATTTCTGTGTTGAGTATTTCTCTGTCTTCTTCTTTTAGACTAGGAATGACATGGCGGCCGGCTGACAGTTCCGGTCGGGGGTGCACACCTGCTCTGACCAAATAATGCAATATTAGTGCTAAAGAATTAATTTCCCCCCTTTAACGACTTTTGTACGCACCTTGTATCACTGCTGTTGTTCAAGGGAGGCATCTGGCACCGGCTAGATTGACGTGGTGTCTCCCGTGGAGGACGCCATCAGTTCATGGTCAGGGTGGGGGTGAGGGTCTGGCCCCGGGAGGAGTCCGCGGAGACGCACCGCACGGATTCAGTTTGTGGGCAGAGGCAGCTGAGGTGTTGCATGTGTCTCGAATCGGCTGCCAGAAGTGCGTTCAGGGATTTGCCGGGATGCACGGAGAGTGAACCCAAGTGAACGAGGAGCTGGAATAGCAGTAACAGAAGCGGAGAGGAGACCAGGACTGGAAGTTTGTGAATCATGCTTATAGGAGGCAGGGGTAAAAAAATCATGAGGGCCCCCAGAAAATATGGCACAAAAGGGGACAAAAACTGTTTACAGACCTAACAAAGGAAATTTTGAGGTAGATAGCTTCAGCCCCGAAACAACAAGAAAGAGTCTAGCAACAACCCCTTCAATTAAAAAAAGCAGCCCCAAAAAGAAAATAACAGAGGGGATAAAAGGGGGATAATTCAAAACGGGGGGGTCACTACCAGGACAAGGTAGACAAGGAGGAAAAATCAAAATTACTCCTTCTCTTCGCTCCTACTTCACAATTCAGGAAAAACAAACACCTCTAAACACATCCCTAGGAGGGTCAAAAATGGAAAAAGGAACTAAGAGCAGTATGGACATAATTATGCAAAGAGACACCCAAACCCCTAGAAGTGGAGAGATTGTGGTTAGTGATAGATTTCAAGCATTAATTACGGAGGAGCTTGAAGTAGAAAAGTCATCCTCAGGGGGAGGGCAAAAGGAGGTCCAGAGAGAGACAAGACACCAGCCCAAAGCATACCTCAAAGTTAGAATATAAAAACTAGCTCCAATCTATTAGATCAAACTATACAACCGGACATGGGAAAACTCATGGGAACCCTAAGTGTCGAAATGAGAGCTAATTTTGCCAAATCAGAAAAAAAACAGGAAAAGACTCAAGCAACTTGTGAGGCCCTAGAAGTAAAAGTTAATTCCCTAATGGATTGCGTGCAAGCAATCGAGGCAACAGTAGATAAGCTCAAAAGAGATAGTCTGCGAAATCAAGGGAAAATCCTTACTTTCAAAGCAAGTGAGAGAGAGCTTAAAGACAAAATTGAGTCACTGGAAGATAACGCGAGATGAAACAACCTCTGAATCTTAAACATACCAGAAGGGTCGGAAGGGCAGAATCTTAAGAACTTTGTAATAGAACTTCTGAAAGCCTATATCCCATGGGTGGAGGTGAAGGCCCTAGAAGAAGATATTCAAAGAATCCATAGAGACCCTTTCAAGATATGGAAGCCAAGGAAAAACCCAAGAAGAATCCTAATTAAATTAAAAACCTATACACTTAAAGAAAGGATTCTGAGCGAAGCCTTGAAGGCAGAAGCCTTTACTAAGGGAGATTACAAGTTCAGAATTCACTCTGATATATCAAGAGTGACACAGGACAGACACTGGGAACTTGGGAACCACATGCAAGAACTCAGATCCTTGGGAGCAACTGTTCAGATGAGATTCCCAGCCACACTTAAAATCATGAGGAGGAACCAAATGTATAACATCCAAGAGCCAAACGAGGTGACAAAACTCAAAGAATAGATCAAATCAACACAGAAATAAAAGAGAACTTGGGGAAATAGAAAACAAGGAAGATTTTGGACCAGAGCGGGGGGTTCTTGAAGAGGGCAAACCCGATCTGCCCAACAGAAGCAGGGAGGGTTCTCCAGAGATGGGAAGGAGGGGGGGCACACCTAGCATAAATATAAACACGAGGTATGGGAGCATCTGGGAAAAAATGAAAAAATATATTTGTCCAACATATAATACATAAGGAAAAAAAGATCCTATCTCTAGAATAAGGGTAATTATTTGAACCTTATAGTAATGGTAGAAGAAAAGAAATGGCCAATAATAAATTGAAGATCATGCCTTGGAACGTGAACGGCCTTAGAGTAAAAAAAAGAAGGCAGGACATTTTTGACTATCTAAAGATCGTGAATAACGAATAAATAGTTTTACAAGAGACTCATCTATTAAAAACAGAATGGGATAACATTATGAAACACCAAAAGTGGGTAGATTGCTATGTTTGTACGAATCAAACATGTTGTATCAAAGGGGTGGCAAATATATTTTAAAAACTGCAAAGGTAACAATCGTGAAAGAGAAAACCGACTCAAGAGGAAGAAGGGCAATAGCCAGAATAAAAACAGGGAGGGAACTATACAATATTGTGGGATACTATGGCTCAAACCTAGATGACTCCGCTCCTCTTCAAGGACTTTACTCTCAACATATAGAGGCGTCAGCCCCATTTATTCTGAGGGGGACTTTAACATATTATTAGATCCTAAACTAGACAGATCTCCCCCAGGTAAAAGTTTACACCTACCAAAAATGAGGGCATGGTTGAAAAGATATTCTGAAGACCTGGGGGTTGCGGATGTATGGATAAATAAAGATTACTCAGGTAACAGGTTTACCTATAAAAACAAGAAATACGGCCACACATCTAAGATCAATTTTTGATTGGTAGATAAAACCCTTATCAACAGGGTAGTTAATATAGACCACATTACTGCCGACTTGTCAGAACACTCACCCGTATCTCTGATAAAAAAGACTTTGAAATAACAAGCAAGAACTAGATGGACTTTAGATCGTACCCTTCTTTTAGACCAACACATTGTAGACAAACTAAAGATAATAACAGAAGAATACTTCAAGTGTAACAATAACAAAGAAACCCCAATGCAGACAGTCTGGGACGCCTATAAGGCAGTAATCAGGGGGGGCCTAGTCAGTCTCTCCACATTTAGGAATAAGGCCACAAGAGTAGGAATCAGCCAACTGGAGACCAACATCTTGGAACAGAATAGGAAATTAGAGACCGCTGACTCCCAAAATAATCAGGAAATAATCACAAAAGAAATACAGAAAAAACAAACTTTTTCCAGTCCCTATACGCTGAAGATCTGAAGCTGACTGGTGACCAAGGATTGTATAATTTGTTGAAGAGGGAGCACATCCTTAAAAAAAGTCAGAATCAACAACTGCACCAGTACCTGGTGGACTCTGATCTGACCTCTCCCCAAGAATTAGGAAAGAAGGCAGACAAATGGGCCGGCATGAGGGTTAAGCAGAAAAACCATGGTGGTGGAGGTGACCAGAAGAAACAAGATTCTTCTAAATCCCAAGAGGATGGTGGGGAGAAGGCTAATAACAAAAAGGAGTATTCTTGAGGTCCCCAAAAGCCTACATTGGGAGGCGAGTCCCAAAACTCCAAGAAGGGTAAACAGAAACCTCGATGTTACTTATGTAAAGTAAAAACCCATTGGACTAGAGATGCTGATTGTCCTATGGCCAACACCAAGGAAGCTACTACCACTGCACATAAGGCACCTGCAAGCCCTAGCACCAGTACAAGTTGTACTACAGCAACCAAGGGATTAGTAGAGTTACCCTTGGGTTCTGAAGTGGGGTTTGGCCTAGTCAGAACTCCCACTCAGGCTGTCCTTGTCTTTGATGGTAGCATGGTTCTTGTCACCTTACTAGTTAAGGCCCACTAACTTGGGCAAGTACAGGCAACAGCTGTTGAATAAAGAAAAAGAAGCAATGGCTTACAGGAACATAGGGGCCAGTTCTACAATGGTGACCAAGAAGCGTGTGTCCCCTGAATAAATCATACAAAGACAACTGCAGCAAGTTACCAACGTCAGCAATGTCAGGACTGATCACTCCTTGGCAATTGTTAATCTCAGTTGGGGAGAGGTAACTGGCCCTAAAAGAGTTGTAGTTTTTCCAGATCTACCTGTAGATTGTCTGTAGAGCAATGATTTAGAAAATTCAGCCTGGTCTGAAATGGAGTTCAGGACACATGCAGAGATTATGGGCATCCCTGCCAGTGCCTTTGCTGTTCTCAGGGCTCTGCCAAATAGGTAAGCACTGAGGTAAAATTGGATCCTGAATAATTGACCAGCTGGCTGCTAAGACAAGGAGCAGGAAGGGTAAAGATGTATCCTCCTCCAAACTCCCAGTGAAGATCTGTCTCCTGAGGGAGATGATCTCGGTCCCTTTGAAGGAACTGTCCCACAGGAACTTGGGCCTTACCAGGTAGAGTTCTTGGGATAAGGTGGGCCTTCCAGCGCAGACTTAATGTCAGTGCTTAGACAGAAAGCTGCTGTTGAGGAAGCAGGGAATGTCAGTGGGTCCCATAGGATCTATTGGGAAGATGGTCTCCTGTGTTATGAAGGTAGAGACCCCCAGCCTGCTGCTACCTGGAGGTTGGTAATACCTCAGAGGTTCAGAGGTTGTTTTCTGCTCCTGGCACATGACATTCCCCTTGCAGGACATCTTGGGCAGAGCAAGACTTGGGACAGGCTTGTCCCTCATTTTCACTGGCCCCATATGTCTGAAGACACCAAGGATTTTTGTTGCTCCTGGGTCACTTTCCAAGCCATGGGTAAGTCAGGTTGTACTACAAAGGCCCGCTTAATTCCTCTCCCAGTGGTTGGGGTTCCCTTTGAGAAGGTATGGATAGACATTGCAGCTCCCCTTAAACTCTCCAATAGCATCTGAACACAGTTATATGCTAGTGGTGGTGGACTATGCCACTAGGTATCTAGAGGCTATTTCCCTTAGCACCACTACAACTCCTGTAGTGGCCAGGACCCTCCTGGGAATCTTTTCCAGGGTGGGTTTCCCAAAGGAGGTCTTAACAGTTGGAGGTATAAACTTCATGTTCAGTTACATCACTGCAATGTGGAAAGAGTGTGGAGTAAACTACAAGTTTACCATACCCTACCATTCACAGTGCAGAGGGCTTGTTGAAAGGTTAAACAAGACCCTCAAGGGTACGATCATGGGGCTTCCAGAAAAGCATAGGCGAAAATGGGATGTGTTACTACCCTGCCTTCTCTTCGCCTACAGAGAAGTTCCATAGAAAGGTGTTGGTTACAGCCCATTTGAACTTCTGTTTGGACATCCAGATAGGTGTTCATTGTGTCTGGTTACAGAGGGCTTGGAGCAGCCTCTCATACCTCCTAAACTGGACATTGAGGACTATGTCCTTGGCCTGCATTGATGTATGGCTGAGTACATGAAGAAAGCCAGCAAAAACCTTGAGGCCAGCCAGGAGCTTCAGAAAGCTTGGCATGGCCATAAGGCTGTACTGACTGTTTACCAGCCAGGACAGAAAGTGTGGGTGTTGGAGCCTGTGGCCCCAGCAGCTCTCCAAGGCATGTGGAGTGGCCCCCACACCCTCCTTGTGATAAAAGGTGAGGCCATGTATTTGGTTGACCTAGGTACTGCTGGAAGTCTCAAGAGGATACTTCATGTGAGGCGCCTCAAACCTTTTGTTGGCAGGGCTGACATGAGCTTGCTCATAGCTACTGATGATGGACAGGAGGAAGAAAGTGACCCTCTCCCTGATATCCTCTCTCAGGACCCTGTTGATGGGTCAGCTAATGGAGTAGCCTTGGCAGGAAGCCTCACTGACCAGCAGCAAGCTGATTGCAGGAAAGTCCTCAATCAGTTTACCCACATGTTCTCTCTGACTCCCAGTCAAACCACCTAGGGTACCCATGAAGTGGACACAGGTGACAGTCTGAATGGGAAAAGTAAAATCTACAGACAGCCTGACCCTCTCAGAGACTGCATCAGGACTGAAGTCCAAAATATGCTGGAATTGGGGTTCGTTGAGCCTTCAGAAAGCCCCAGTGCTTGTCCAGTAGTCCTGGTACCACAATCTCATACCAAAGATGGTAAGAGAGAGATTGGGTTATGTGTGAAGTACAGAGGTCTCAATGCAGTCACTGGGACTGATGCCCATCCAATTTCCAGGACATATGAGCTTATTGATACTCTGGACTACACCACGTATCTGAGTACATTCGACCGAACTGCTGGCTACTTGCAAATCAGACTTGCAGAGGATGCCAAGCCAAAAACAGCATTTCAACTCTTAGTGGCCATTATCAATTTATTGCGATGCCGTTTGGTCTAAAGAATGCACCTGCCACATTTCAGAAGCTTGTGAACAAAGTCCTAACATGTCTGGAAGCCTATAGGCAGCATATCTAGATGATATTGCTGTCTTTAGTTCCACCTGGGAGGATCACCTGGCCCACCTCAGAAATGTTCTGGAGGCCCTGCAAAAGGCAGGCATCACTATCAAGGTCACAAAGTGCCAGGAAGGGCAGAGTAAGGTTGTGTACTTGGGGCACCTGGTAGGTGGAGGTCAAGTACAACCATTAGAGGGCAACATCCAGACCATCCACAACTGGACTGCTCCAAAGACCCAGACTCAGGGCAGAGCTTTCTTTGGCCTGACTGGGTACTACAGCAGGTTTGGGATATGGGTCCATTGTGACTCCTCTTAATGATCTCACCTCCAAGAAAATGTCAAAGAAATTTCAGTGGACTGTTAGCTGTCGAAAGGCATTTGATGACCTGAACCAGGCCATGTGCGCTGCTCCCATTCTGCATAGTCCTGATTACTCCAAAACCTTCATTGTCTAGACAGATGCTTCTGAGATAGGGGTAGGGGATGTTTTGTCACAACTTAATGCAGAGGGCAGGACCAACCAGTAGCTTTTATAAGCAGAAGGTTGGCCCCCAGGGAGAAACGCTTGTCAGCTATTGAGAGGGATGCCTTTGCTGTGGTCTGGGCCTTGAAGAAGTTGAGGCCATACCTATTTGGTACTTACTTCATTGTTCAGACAGACCATAAGCCCTCTTATGGCTTAAACAGATTAAGGGTGAAAATCCCAAACTTTTGAGGTGGTCCATTTCCCTACAGGGGATGGACAATTCAGTGGAACATAGACCTTTTAGTAACCATGCCCAAGCAGATGGATTCTCCAGATATTTCCACTTAGAAAATTAACACTCAACATGGCAAGGTTAGTCATACTCCTTTTATTTTGGGGTGGGTTGTGTAGATAAGTAGGATCTGCTTTTGTGGTTCCCCCACTTTTTGCTGATGTCATTCTGTTTTCAGACTAATCTGACTAGGATCCTGCTAATCAGGACCCCAGTCACTGTGCTCTCTCCCTAAAGTGGACTATGGTAAGTACTTTGGAATCTTCCTAATTGGCTGCTGTGTACCCTTCTACGTCCCTAGTATATGGTACTAAGGAAGGCAAGGCATAGGTATACCAGGGGTCTCCCATGGGCTGCAGCATGTATTCTGCCACCCATGAGAGATGACTCAAACTGTGACTACAGACCTGCCGCTACAGCCTGTGTGAGCTGGTGCTAGCACCACTCACAACAGATATAAGTTTCCTTATATCTGCGGTCACTGCACTTAAAACCTATAAGTCACCCCTAATGTAGGCTTTTCAATCCTGAAGGCAGGGTGCTTGTTATAAGTGTGAGGGTGCCCTGCATGAGCAGTACACCCCCTACAAACCTAGGAGTCGATTCTCCCAGATTTGTAAGTGCGGTCTGCCATTTTTTACATATACTGGACATCAAGTCAATTACGAGATGCCTAACTATATATTGGCTGCGCCGAAACCAGTCATGTTTGGTATCAAACATGTTGGAATCCTACCCCAAACCCGATTCCAATATTGGATGTAGGATTCCATTTACTGGGGGCTCCCTAGTGCTGCTGCCGACCACAGACACAAGTCTGCCTTCCTGCTGCTGAGCCAGGCTCGAGCAGGGGAAGGTAGAACAATAGGTTTCCTGTCACAGGGAAGTGTGATCATCTCCCAGACAGGAATTAGTGTATTGGGCTGGGGTGGTTGTGCTTGCTAGTGCCACCAGACTGCTTTGAAGGGCACATTTGGTGCACTCCTTGCATACTCCAGTTGGAACCATTTCAGGGAACCGTTGGCTCCCACTCTGGTATGAAACTGGACAAAGGACATAGGAGTATGCTCCCCTCTGTACAGCCCCTCTTGGAGGGATCCCTGAATTGTCCCAACCCTTTCCCTAGGATACTTAAGGGCCTACCTGTGAGTAGCATTTCAGATTCGTCGTGGGGCAAGTTTCAGATCCGAAACCACTTCGTCTTCAATCATCTGGGCACTTTGCACTTTGTTGGAATTCACTTTCGGAACCAAGACTGCATCTGGAAGACTCCTGCTGCTCCTGGTCTCATCCTCCAGCTGGTCTTCTGCGTCATCTGTGCCTGTGCTCCATCCAGGTTCTTCTCCAGGCTTGTGGGAATCAAAGATACCCTAAGGAATCTCCCTTGGAGTGAAGGAGTCACTCCCCTGCCTGTGCAGGGACCACAACTAAGCTGACCACTCTGCTGCTCCTGATGTCCTCCGGACTTCGCAATGCCCAGCAACTCAGGTGGGGGTTCTGCAACTCTCTTGAGGCCTGCATTGTCCTCTCACCGCATTTGAGGCCAGTATCCCTAGTCGGAACTGGTTGAACAGAACCCCTGAGCACCGCATTGACTTGCCGTTGCCAAGCCTCATTGACTCTCTTCACCAGAGATCTTTGGGCTTCAAGAAGCTCTATCCTCCAGCATCGTGGGCTTGCATCATTGGTGAGCTTCTCGAGGTTTTCTTGTGACTCCTGTGCCTCCGGCCTTTGGTTACTCTTGAGGATCTCCTTTGGCTCCAGTGGGCTCTCCTGCTTGCTTGGGGCCTACTGTGACTCTCCTGCACTTGGTGAGTCCCTTGGACCTTGCTGGTTCTGACACCTCACCTTCTTTGTTTTCCTTGTCTGTTGTTGCTGCCAAGGCTTGTTGGCGTCCCCACCAGACACCGACCCCCTGGCTCTTGACTTCTGATGGGTGACAGCTCATGAATGGCTCCGGGTCTTACACAGCTTCAGCTGGTCCCGACAGCTTGAGCGACCAGGTCATCTTTAACCCTCCTGCATCTTCCGTCATATGTGGTCATTGATCTTTTGTGCCTGGTGTTTACTCCCGATTGGCATAGACTCGGTCCCCTCTGTTTGCATATACTCCTCTAGGATTCCACCGGACTCTTTCACCTTCTTTGCCAGGGGCATCATCATTGAAGTCCTCCATTTTGGTCTATGGCGGTTTCACCCGGTTACCGTGGTATAGGTATCCTGGTTCCTGGGGTATCTACGGGTGGGGGACTCTCCAACCTTCCATCTTCCACTGGGTTTCTTCAGGGTCCTCTGGGAAGGGTCCTGCTTCTTAAAAACTGCAACCGTGACTTATCCATTGACTTCTTTTGAGCACACAGCCGTGTTTCCACTCTGCACACAGCCTCCGTGGGGTTCCTAGGTACTTACCTTGGGTGGTTCCTTGGGTCCTCAGCTCGTCTATGTTTTCTGGGTCCGGTCTCACATTTCACTTTATTAGTATAAGGTTTGGTCTCCCCGTGGAGACCACTGTGTATTTGTGCTACTTACGTGTCTATTATTGAAGCATTGTGTGGATTATGATTATATCTCCGGGGAAGAGATATTTCTTAGTGTTAGTGAATGTTTATAATAAATACATATTTTTATAACTACACTGTGTGGTTCTTTTTGACTTAACCTACACTTTATAATTAGTCCTGGTAAAGCAAGCTGCTTTATCCTCCTTCTGGACGAAGCCTGAAGGCTGCTCTCCACAGCTACCACTTAGAGAGTTTTCTATAGTTGTCTAAGAGCACTAAAATCAACACATGGATGGGCTAAATTAGTGCAGAGTGCTAATGGGAGTGTATGGCTACTATAGGCTGGGACCTAATCATGGTTTGAGACCAACTGCAGTGGAGCTTGGGTTTGATGCATCAAGTGGATTGGTTCTAGTAAAAGTCTAGAAGTCAAAAAGTTCAAAAAAGTTTCTAAGTCACACTTCTGAAAGTGACTGTGTCACTTTTTTGGAAGAAAACTCTTCTGTGTGCGGGCTTCGCTTATAAACTGTAGCTGCTGCCATAGAACTGAGTCCCAGATACCTGAAGCAGGTTGGCTCTGTTAACACTCCAAAACCTTTGATATTTCTTGATGAAAATTTTCTAAGTCTTAACTCAGAATGGGAGTTTGATATTTTTTCGAAGATGTGGAAATTTCTGCAGGGGATGGAGATGAAATTCAGTCAGGGTTGTGGAAGTGCTGGTTGACTTCTTGCCTTAAGCAGTTCCTGCTGAAGCTCTGAAGGAAAAGTTTTCAAAAGTTCCCAAACTGTTCTGGTGTCCACACAACCATAGGCATACACAATTCTAAGCCCCATGGACCTCAGGGGAAGGCACGTAGAGACTCTCAGGGTGTCAGGCAGAGACCAACTAAAAAGTTCAGTCCAGGTCAGCTGGGCACTTCAGGAAAAAGCCCTCTTGGAGCTTGTTGTGTATCTGTAGCCACACAGTAGTGATGGTCAGCCAATTGACCCTTAGAGTCAATTGTTTTGTCCTGGGTACAAGAGGGAGCAGCTCTAGTCCTTCAAGGCTTTTCTATTGTCACAGTTAGCAGGTACAGTCCCTTTCAAATCTTCCGCAGGTCCAGCTAGGGTCCTGAGGAGTGTGCCTTGGAGTGCCAAATTTCTGACTGGCACTAGCTAGTTGGTGGGGGTGACTCCTGGGTGGGTCCAGGTCCTGGACCTCCTACTTTGTTTTTAGTAGTTCCAGTTTGCTGTACGGCAAAGAGACCCAAAATGATGTCAGTGCAATTCCAAGATGGTGAAAGTCCTCAGTCACATTAAACTTGGGCATTGATAGCTTAGGATATGTAAGGTAGTGTGCTTTGGATATTACTAATGTCTTCCCACATCTAACACTAAAATCCAGTTTGAAGCAGACCTTGAACCCACAGCAAAAAAATGAGACAGAAGTCAGGTAAGACAAAGCAGTCTCCTTCATCAACCAGACAGAGGACAGACAAGAATTACATTCTGATCCTGTTTGATTCCTTTCACTGGCACAACATGTTTACATGTCCCTCAGACAGGCCTTTCTGGTGGGATTTGGCACTGTGTGACAATGCAAGGAGCAGTTCCCCTTCCACAGAATATACAGCTGAGCTTAGAGTAGTCAAAAATGCCTATTCAGGTCAGTCCTGTCTATCACAGAAGTCTATTGTGTAGCTCCTGGAATGAATTTCACACCTCATTAAAGGCTAAGAACCAAATGGGCTGCTGCTGAAGAGCTAATGCAAATTACCCTCCAGGAGTTTCAGACAGGGTAAATGTAGCTTTTTATAAATTACCCTGCCTTAATAGTTATTAAAATTCCACATTTTCAAATCCATTGGACTTTTATTAACTATTGAAAATAGTGGTTTAAATATTTTCCTGTCTGATCCCAAATCCAGGATAGCAGTGTTGATATTTTAATTTATAATCTGCTTTTCTGTATATGACAGCCAATCCTGCCAAGGTGCAAATAGCTTTTGGGGCCTTGTCACTGTAGGGACATGGTGAAATTAATGTTCTCTGTGTGCCGCTTTCAAAATACTATGTACCCTAGCTTGCAGGCTGCAAGGACTACATAGGAGTGACCTTTTCATATTTAAAGTGGAGGTCTTTGAATTTCAAAATGGTTTATCTGATAGAGACATTTAGCCACAGGTTCCTTACCTTTAAATTTCCCAGGCATCAGACTGTATCCTGAAGATTTTTCTTCGAACAATACCCTTGCGTGCCAGCAGGTGGAGTTGGTCAGCTCCACGTGATGTCGTCCTTGCCGTTGTGTCATACGCATCACCTGTATAGGCACCACCTCGGCATGCTAACGTCAGTTCTTTTCTTTCTGTGCCAGCCAGCACAGATCTGTGAAGAGAGCTACCCTTTGTCATTTTTTGACAGGCTTTGTTCGATGTTTTGTCGAGCATTTTTTGGCATGTAGGTTTTTCTAACATGTCCAAAAAGACCACTGGATTCAAATGTGCAGCAGCTGCCACCGTGCCAAATCAATAACAAAGCCACACTTGGTTTGTCTTTGGTGCCTGGGGTGAAACCACAACTCAGAAAGTTTTGTTCTGACTGCTGGGCCATGGATCTGAAAGATTTGAGAGAGGGGTCCCTAAAGCTGCTTGCGTCCCAGTGCTTGGCACTGCGTCATTCGCCCCGGAGGTCTTGTTCATGGTCCAGGTCAAGAGGAAGATCTGGGCACCGCTCCAGTAGCCCTAAGTCTTCGTCCTCCCACTCGAAGTGCTTGAGTCGGTCACGTAAGACGCACAAAAAACACAAAAAGCCTAAGTGTGCTTCAACTTCTCCCCATCTGTAAGCCAACACAAGCAAGAAGTCTTGGCGCTCTAGGCCTCGTTCCGTTGAACCTGCAACTGGGTTGCCTCAGTGGTTCCCCATCTTCCTGGGAGCTGGAGCGACTTCTGCCCAGTTCAAAGAATTTTATGATGCCAATTGCTTCATATTTGGGTGGCCTGACCCTGCTGGCATGCCTTCAGGCCCTGGATGCTCAGCGGGGATCCATCGGGTTCCACTCCGGTTGCTCCGGCCTCTGCGCTGATGACCCCCAAGGATCCGGTGATGGCTTCGGACCGACGCCGGTCATGCCACTGCGACCTTCAACGGCCCCGTGACCGAGAATCCCACTCTGCCGGCGCCCACTGGCTGTGCCAGCCCTATTATTATCCACAACGAGCCGGATCGGAGTCTACTGATTCCGATTTCGACAGAACCCTTGGATCCTAGGTCGGTTCCTTAGCCTTATTCTGAAGGACTAGGAATGAAGGAAGATTGGGGGAGTTTACTGAACCATTTACAAGGCCAGGCTGAACATGAAATGGACTGGTATGAGGAATTGGGTGAGGCCAGTGGCCGGATACCTCTCCAGATTCTGGCCTGCTTTCTCCCATTACCCTGGTTACAGAGGAGGGAACTTCTTATGCTATGATGGGGAGAAGGGCAACTGAGGTCCTGGACCTTCAGCTCCCTTCGGTAGAAGTCAAGACGAACATCTTGCCAGAGGTTCCGCAGCCGGGTCTCTCCTCCTCGGAACGCCTTCTGTCCTTCAACAAGGCCTTGACTGATGTCCTACTGGGAACATGGTCCAAGCCCAGCACAGGGGCGCCTGTGAATAGGACAATTGCCTGCCGCCACCGCCTTGCACCAGGGAACCAAAATTATATCATCAACCACCTTACCCCCGAGACCTTGGCGGTCCAAGCCTCTACGTCACAGAGTACAGACAGACAGACAGAGTATCCAAGAGGCTGGATAGTTGGGGTTAGAAAATGTTTTCTTCTGCCAGCCTTCCATTGCAGTTGGTGAACGATGCATGCCTATTGGGCCGATGCTCCCACTCCCTGTGGGAAACGGTTGTGCAAGTGCTGCCACAGGTCCGGAGGAGGCCAGGGCTATCCTCTCCCAAGCAGTATCAGGCAGGAGAGATGCAACAAAGTATGCCATTTGTTGTTGTCTTGACATGACCAACTCTCTGGGAAGAGCGATTTCATCGACAGTGGCTGTTGTCACCATGCCTGGCTAAGCACTTTAGGCTTTTCTGGGGATATCCAGGACTCACCGGCTATGACCATGTCCTTAGGCCTCTCAGCGGCCACATGTACCCAGATTGCCTTCCGCCCCTTTCGTTGCTACGGAAGGAGCTTTTAGCAGCATCAGCCATCTCCCAGAGCACAAGACCGTACAAGTTCAGCAACCTTTGCAGGGTCATGGGCGCAGCTCGGTCTGACCCCGTGCGTCGGGTGGCCAGATGTCGGGCCAATCCACCACTCAACCTGCAGCTTCAGCCTCTCAACCCTCCTAGTCTGACCCTTGAAGATCATGGGTGGCCAGTTGGTGGCAGGATCAGCGATCACCTCCACCACTGGCAAAACATCACGTCGGACAGGTGGGTTCTTCAAATAGTCGGAAGGGGCTACTCTCTTCCCTTCAAGATTACCCATGCCTCCAACTTTCAACCAGCTGATGGAGGATCACCAGACTTTGCTTCAGGAGGAAATCATGACTCTCTTGGCCAAGGGAGCTATAGAGAGGGTTCCGGTGGCAGAAGAAGGCTGTGGTTGTTATTCCCACTATTTTCTGGTCCCGAAAAAGGGTCTTACCCTATCCTAGATGTACAAGCCCTCAACTGCTTTCTCAAAAAGGAAAAATTCAAGAAGCTCACTCTGACCCAGGCACAGGAGACTAAATGTTAGTGTTGGACTTGCATGATGCTTATTTTCACATTCTCGTCATGCCGGCCCATAAGCACAATCTACGGCCACGAACCCTTTCAGTTCACTGGGCTCCCCTTTGGCCTTACCAGCCCTCTTGGGTGTTTAACGAGGTGATGGCGATGGTCGTAGCTCATCAGGATATATCAGGCATGACTGTCTTCCCCATATATTGATAACTGGCTGTTGAAGGTGGACTCGCCCCAGGCTATCGTTCCCACCTCCATACTATGGCAGACCTTCTGCATTTGCTGGGGTACAATATCAACTTGCCAAAGTCACACCGACTCCCTCTCAGATGCTCCCTTTCATCACAGATGTTCTAAATTCACTGCAGCTTAAGACCTATCCTCCTGAACAGTGAGTAGTGGATATTCAGGCTATGATAACAATGTTTCAGCCTCTATCCTGGATTTTGGTGAGAATGACTCTGAGCCTGCTAGGCGTCATGGCCTCCTGCACCCTGCTTGTGACACATGCCAGATGGCATATGCGGGCTCTGCAGTTTGACCTAAAGTTCCAGTGGGTGCAGTATCAGGGGAATCACTCTGAAATGGTCAAGATCTTGGAGGGTACTACACAGGACCTGCAGTGGTGGCTGACCAACTGTATTCGGGTCACAGAGGCAGACCCCTCTCCCTTCCTCAAACTGATCACACAGTAGTGACACATCTGTCACTCCTGGTATGGGGCAGCCATCTGGGAGGGGTGGAGATCAGAGGACTCTGGTCTCCAGGAGAGTCCGCACTCCATATCAATTTGCCGTAGCTCCGAGTGATTTGCTTAGCATTGAAAGCCTTCTTCCTTCAATCAAGGAAAAGCTGGCTCAAGTGTTCACGGACAACACCACTCCCATGTGGCACTGCAACAAATAGGGCAAGTTGGGGTTGTGGACCCATTGTCAAGAGGCCCTGTACCTCTGGACATGGCTGGAACAGCAGGGCATATTCCTGGTGGATTAACACCTGGCAGGTTCTCTGAATGCCAGGGCACACAAACTCAGATGTTGATGCTGAGCAGATCACGAAAGGCGCTAACATCTGGTTGTAACGCAAGGTCTCTTTCAACTGGGGAGAGCCTTAGTTAAATCTGTTCACAAATGCAGAGAACACGCAATGCCAGGAGTTTTGCATGCTGGATTTTCCAAGGCAGGTCTCACTCAGAGACGCTTTTCATCTTGAGTGGAGCTCAGGCCTCCTTTATGCCTTTCTGCCCATATCACTACTACCTAGAATGCTCAAGAAGATCAAGAGCGATGGGTCCCAAGCCATTCTTGAGGCTCCGGAATCAGCACAGAGACTCTGGTATCCCGGGCTTTGCCAGATCAGAGGATCGATTTCAGCATCGATACTCTGATCAGGCTGCCCCTTTAGGAGGAACATCAGTCGCAGGGGGGGGGGTTCAACACCCGAACCTGCCACCACTACTCCTTGCGTGGAGAATGAGCGGCAGCAGCAGAAATAATTCGACCTGCCTCCTGAAGTTTCCAATGTTATTTTGGCAGCCAGGTGCCCTCCACCAGGATGATGTACGCCTGCCGGCGGGAAAGAATTGTAAAATATTGCACAGACAGATCTATTGATCCTTTTTCTGCTTCCCTCTCTCAAGTTCAGTTTTTTTATTTTGAACCTTGTACAGGAGGGCTCTGCTCGGGGCACTCTCAAAGGGTACCTTCCGCCCTGTCTGTCTTCTTGAGACTGCCATACCACCCCTCTTTATTTAAATCTCCTATTGTAAATAGATTTCAGGGGCTTGTACATTTGTTCCCACCTGACCCTTTCATCATGCCTCAGTGGGACCTTAATTTAGTTCTCACCTTCCCAATGTGTGCTCCATTCGAACCTCTGCATAACTGCCCTCTCTGGCTGTTTACCGTCAAAACAACTGATTTAGTGGCAATAACTCCTGCCAGGACAGTGAGCGAATTGCAGGCTCTGCCATCCAAGCCTCCTTACCTGACTGCCTTCCTTGATAAGTTGGTGCTTTGCACTAGGGCCTCTTTCTTACCAAAAGTGGTAACACCATTCCACCTGGGGCAGTCTGACACCCTGCCCTCTTTCTACACTCCTCTGCATCCCTCTAAAGAAGTAGAGTGACCACACAAAAGAATTCCGGGTGGACGACCAACTCATTACGGGGTAGGTGGGAGCAAAGTTAGGTTGTGTGGCGCAGAAGAGGACTATCTCACAATGGGTTGTTCTCAAAATTTGCTATGCTCTGACCAAAAAGCAGCCTCCTTAAGGCCTAAGAGCTCACTCCACTAGAGCTAAGGCTTCTATAAGGGGATTGCTATGTGGAATTCCAGTCCTCAGCATTTTTCAAGTAGCAAAGTGGGCATCCCTGCACATGTTTACCAAGCATTTCTGCCTGGACAGTCACGTCCACAGGGATGGCCTTTTTGGCTGCTCTTCCTGCAGGACTTCCTGGTCTAAACTTGTCCACAGTCCCTCCTCCGGGCATGGTATTGCTTGGGTAAAGGTAAGGGATCTGTGGCTAGATGTCTCTATCAGATGGACACGTTACTTACCTTCAGTAAATCCTTATTTGGCTTAATGCTGCCTAGTAAATCTTGTTCCCTTTAAGAAATTGTTCTGCATTATAGAGGCGTGCAATGGGTGTTGCTATTGGCATTTCCAGTAACATCCATGGCTTTTTGACACTGCACCAGATTTAAGAGAAATTGTAAATCTGAGGCAATGCCAAAGACTTACGCCTCCTCAGGGGAGGCATATGGGAGGCACAACGAGGAGAAATATCTTTATTTCTCCTAGTTTTTCCCAGATCTATTGACTGTGGGTGAATGTTTGATTTGATCTGCATTCCGTCCATCATCTGTGTGTCTTTTGCCTTCTTGCCCTAAGTGTGCCGGGTATGCCCAGGCGGGGATCCCGGGCTCACTGTGCTACTGGATTCAAGCTAGCCTGTCTGACGAGGGGTGATACCCCAAAACCGGTCCCAGGATGCTTGTTTAAGGTCCAGGGAGGACCAGGCTTGGCATTTCGGTGTTGACTGTTCCCATGAGGCACAGGGTCAAGACTGATTTGCATATAGCTGGGTCTAAACTGCAGTGGCATGGTGAGCAAAAGATTGATGGGGTTAACCAAGATCTATTTACTGGGGCGAATATTTGATTTGCTCTGCATTTCGTCCACCATCTGTGTGTCTGTTTCTTTCTTGCCCTAAGTGTGCCAGGTATGCCCACATGTGGGTCCCAGGCTCACTGTGTCACTGGATTCAAGCTAGCCTGCTTGATGAGGGGTGATGCCCCCTAAACCGGTCCCAGGATGGATGCTTGTTTAAGGTCCAGGGAGGACCTGGCTTGGCAGTGCGGTATGGACTGTTCCCATGAGGCACAGGGTCAAGACTGATTTACATATGGCGGAGTCTAAACTGGGGTGGCATGGTGAGCAAAAGAACGATGGGTTTAACTAAGATCTATTGACTGGGGGTGCATATTTGATTTGCTCTGCATTTTGTCCATCATCTTTATGTCTTTGGCTTTCTCACCCTTAGTGCGCCAGGTATACCCAGATATGGGTTCCGGCTCACTGTGCCACTGGATTCAAGTTAGCCTGGCTGATGAGGGGTGATGTCCCGCAACTGGTCCCAAGATGCTTGTTTCCGGTCCAGGGAGGACCTGGCTTGGCAGTTCGATATGGACTGTTCCCATGAGGCACAGGGTCAAGACTGAGTTGCATATGGCTGGGTCTAAACTGGGGTGGCATGGTGAGCAAAAGAATGATGGATTTATCCCAGATCTTTTGACTGGGGGTAAATGTTTGATTTGATCAGTATTCCATCCAGCATCTGTGTGTCATTTGCTTTCTCGCCCTAAGTGTGCCGGGTTTGCCCAGGCAGGTGTCCCAGGCTCACTATGCCACTGGATTCAAGCTAGCCTGGCTGCCAAGGGGTGATACTCCAAAATCCGGCCTCAGGATGCTTGTTTAAGGTCCAGGGAGGATCTGGCTTGGCAGTTCAGTCTTGGCTGTTCCAATAAGGCACAGGGTCAAGACTGATTTGCATATGGCTGGATCTTAACTGGGGTGGCATGGTGAGGAAAAGAACAATGGATTTAACCCATATATATTGACTGTGGGTGCATGCTTGATTTGCTCTGCATTCCACACAGGCACTTTACTCCTATTTAGCAAGGGGTACGTGTACAGAGTTAAGAACTAGCAAAATAATAGTTTGCACAAAAAGGCAGATTTCCTACTCTGTCTCACTTCTTTTTTCAGAAATTGAAGACTACGTAGCAAGATTTTAACTTGAAAAGTCACAGATTGTAGGAACATCTCTGCGACAAGTGCATTAACCCAGTATATTTTCTTCTCAGTGTAGTACTTGAGGAGTAACAGTAGCACTGTGTTCGGGGTCATTGGAATTATGCAACTGGCGGAGGACCAAATAATGCAGCAGGGTTTACTAAATTATGCAGCGTAAGGTGTTGTAGTGTTACTTTATTATTTTGTAATTGTTTTACACTTGTTAACACAGTCTGGAAAATAGGTTATTCTCATTAATACCAGTTTAAAATGCAACTACAGCAACAAAGGTGACCAGCAAACCTTTGCATAGGGCCTTCCAAAGTGCAGCAACATGTCACTGCTTTTTAGTAACTTTTGATCCGGTTAAAATGGCTTTTTGTTCGAGTCTACAAATTATCCACCAGTTGATGGATTACATTGTGACAAGTCGATAACTAGGCATAAAACGCTGCATCTGCAGAATTCCAGTGGCCCTACCTATATTCCATTTCTGTCTATGCATGTGACAAAATGAGAGACTTTGTTGGATGAGAATAAATGCATAGTCACCGGTACCCCAAAGTTGAAATGAGTGTGCTTTAAATTACTTCTATTAGCAAGCTCTGCCTTCTGCAAACACCTCGGGAGATTGAGAATAGGCAGGACAGCACATATTGCTAGTGCTGCTATGGAGTTGTTGACATAGTTTTTCTTTGTATAATAGGCACTTGCACCGCTCCTTCACATTCTCTACCCATGTTGGATTAGTGAAAGTTGAGTTGACATGTCTTTTCTCTTAAGAAGATTCAAAACTTTGCCATTTTCAGTTTTTTTTTTGCTTAATATAGTGCCATCAACAGGGCCACTAAAAATATGCGATTTTGCAGCTGTATTGTACTTCGCATATCTATGAATTTATCACATTTGTCACATAACCAATCATCTGCTCCAAATTGTGCAGATTTTAACAAAACAAAATGTTGCTTCTAGGTCAAATAGATCCAAAGTTCCTAAAAACACTGCATAGTGGAAGGCACTTCGAAAGGTGACTGTCACTGACTGGTCACGTTTCAGTTGCCCATTGCTGTAGTTTGGTGTTAAAGTGGTAATAACAAGGTGTGACCTTTTCCAAAGTAATGTTAATGAGAAAAAATAAATGAAGTAATACTATCACAAAATGTGCCAAATTACACTGAGTACTTTGCCTCTAAACATCATTTAGTCAACCCTTCTCCATAATTTAATTTTCCCCAGCTGCATAATACCAGTGGCCCTGGCGATAAGTTGGAAATAATGTCAGAGCAGAACGAAAATATAACAAACCACTATTAATATATATGTATCCTGAATGTATGCTCATTTTCACTTACTTTCTTTGCAACAGCAAAATCCTTAGCGCTGTTTTTGCCATAAAACTGTTTTAATCTTTTAATTACTGTTTCACAGGAGCTTGCAGTCTCAATATAGTGGGGGTGTCTCAGGTACCCCCTTCTGTTAACCGGTGCACAGTAATGACAAATATTTCCCATGACCTCACCCCTGTCCCAAGACACTTAGGGGCAGATCTACAAGGAAGTGCTGCAGCATGACACCGCAAGCCCTTTTGCCGCGCCACGCTGCGGCACTTCTGAAGCACAGGGATGCAACATATTTACAAGAATATGTCGCATCTCTGTGCTTTCCCTCACGCTGGCGCACAACCTGCAGCCATGCGCTGGCGCAGTCACCCTTGCACCATGGTGCAAAGATGCCTGTGTCGTGGGGAGATTGTTTTTGTGCAGGAAGGTGCCCCTTCCTGCACACAAAAAAATACTACAGGCATTTTCCTCTTTCAATGAATGCTGTAGAATGCAGCACACATTGCAAGAGGAAAAATTGCACCTCGCTACGCCACCTCTAGAGTGGCATAGTATTCAGACACATCTCCAGATTTACAATGTTCCATGGGTGTTGCATGGGAACACCCACAGCAAGACCCATTGACCGTCCCTTTAATGCAAAGTGCTGCGTGTGAAGGGCCATATTTACAAGGAGAGGAAAAGTCACGCAGGGCAGCTTTTCCTCTCCTTGTTAATATGGAGGAGCCGCCTGCGCCACCAGTACATCACGAAAAGTGACGCACTGGTGGCGCAGGGGGCTTGTAAATCTGCCCCTTAAAGTAGTCCAAGGCATTGGCGGTATAGATGAAAGTTGTCAGTTACACCTTGATTGCAAGCATGCAGGCCACTGTGAAGAACAGACGATGGTTTACTGGTGGTGAATGGTCCTTGGGTGGGCCACGGGCCTATCTTGGGTAGTCCTGGCATACTCTCTAGAACCGGGGCATTTAAAAAAGAGAAAGAGTTGTGTAGCCCTCTGCAGCTTGTCATCGAAGCATCCCCCGTCTACCGCCTGCGCCAATATAAACACCTCCAGATCCCAGGAAAACTGCTAATCGGCGAGCTGCAAAAAGGCTCAGCGTGGCTCTTATTCACACTTCCCAAACTGTGAACAAACTAAAGCCTTCTTCGGAGGAACGTTTACTGATTGTTTTAATGCTGCCTTTCCCATTTGTGCAGCTTATTAGCACTGCAGTCGGAGTAAAAGTAAAGTCATGGCATCTGATCTGCCAACTGAGACTGTTTGTCTCTGCCAGCCCAGCTCAACTTCAGTTGTGTGGCTGTTTTATTTGTAAATGAGAACATTGATTCCTCCCCTTTTCTGCAAATTATGTAATGTAGAGTTAAACACCGGGGCATAGTTATCAGTTATGGTTATATTTGTCTACCCATCTCATGGGAGTGTGTTGGAGTGGCAGGGCTCAGAGGTCTGTCCATCCTTGCACTATGCCCTTGCTTGGCCACTGGTTGAAACAAATCAGGGGCCTCATTTACAACAAAATGATGCAGTGCGCCTCGCAAGCCATTCTACTGTGCAAAGCTGCGTAATTTTAAAAGCACAGTTATGTGTCAAATTTACAACAATTTAACACATCCCTGTGCTTTCCCCTGCACTGACGCACAATTGGTTGCCCTGCGCTGCCAACGCAGGCAACCCTGCAACATGGTGCAAGGGTGCCTGCGTTGTGGGGATGATTGTTTTTGTGCAGGAAGGGGCACCTTCCTGCACAAAAACAATCACTGATTATGTTACGAGGAGAATTAAAAGTATTTCTCCTTGTTTCACCTCCTTACGCCACCCAAGGGGCGTAGGATTCTTGCGCATTCCCAGGTTTACGAAATCTTGTAAGTCTGGGAATGCGGCAGAATCTATGGGTGTTGCATGGAAACACCCACAGCAGCACCCGTGGCATGCCCTTTTCATGTAAATTAATGCGTGAAAAGGGGTCGTATTTACAATGCCATGGAAAGCCACATGGTGACCTAGCGTGGCCTTGTAAATATGGGCCAACACACTGCGCCGCTGGTTCATTGAGAAAAGTGATGCACCAGCGGCACAAGGGAATTGTAAAAAGCCCCAAGTTTTTTAAGTCTCGCCTGAGACAGGGTATGTATGCTCTGTTGCTTACAAAATCTTTTCCTGACAAAAAATACCTCAAAAAGGGCTTAGAGCCAGCCCATTACTTACCAATGGTTGGCTGCATCCTCAATCCCATTTGCTTTTTTCTCATTTGGCAGCGTGTGTCAGTCTCACGTTCTCTTTGTGTGTTTGTACCTTAATTCGAGCATGGACCAGGTACAGCTTCCTGTGCCTAGCCACTGTCCTTCCAATGGTTGTGTGCTTCTGGAGGTGCTTTTTAGGTCTTGCCTGAGCCAATGCGCTTGCGCATGCTCCGCCGAGACTTATGTAGGGGCTCCAGGAAATGCTGCCAGAGGGCTTTGGAATGCGGATTATGGCCAGCGAATGTGCGCCGGGCGCGTGCTCACCATTTGCTTCCCCGCCCCTGCATCAGACTTGAAAGGAATGCGCTCCCCCGCCCCTGTCACAGCAATGCCGAGAGCTTGTTGCTTTATTGCTCTCACTTGAGGCCTTGTTTTCTAAGCTCTTTCTCGTGTACTTTTCCCGTGTACAATCTCTCTGTTGCTTTCTGTTGCTTTCTCTCTCAGTAGTTTTTCCCCCACCCCAGAGTTGCTGCCATGTATGTGCTGCTTTTACCCTCCCCACTTGCTCATCCGTTGCCTTATATGCCCCCAACATTTTTTTTCAACAATTTTGGTGCGGAGGGAAGAGTGTAGCCAGGGATACCAGTGAGCAAATTGCTGTCAGCTCCTCCGTCTTAAACAAATTTACTTCTGCACAACTTCTTTTTTATGCCTTCTGAATTGCTGACCCATCTCATATATATAAATGTAATAACATTGGCACCCACATCATTCTTCCGGAGCACATGCGCAATGCTTCCCCCCTAAATACCTGTCCCACTCTCTGTGTTGCTGTCTCGATCTTTTTGCGAGTTTTCTCGTGTGCCCAAACTCCCACCCCTCCCACATGCTCTGTGTTGATTTCGCTAATGTTTCTGCCCCGCCTCCAGTGTTGCTCAGCCTCTCCTTCGATTGCTGTGTTTGCTACCAAGACCTACCCATCCATTGCACCACCGGCTCCTTCATTACCCCCTAAGTCCACCGTCTTTCATATTTTGCTACTTCGGACCCTCACACACCCTCACCCTCACACCTCCTCACCCTCACACACCCTCACACCCTCTCACCCTCACACACCCTCAATCACCCTCACACCCACCCCCTCACACCCCCTCACCCTCACCCTCACACACCCTCACACACCCTCACTCACCCTCACCCTCACACCCCTCACCCTTACACACCCTCACCCCTCTCACCCTCTCACTCGCCCTCTCACACATCCTCACCCACCCTTACACACCCTCACCCACCCTCTCACACCCTCTCACACCCCCTCACACCCCCTCACCCTCACAGCCCCTCGCCCTCACACCCCCTCACCCTCACACACCCTCACGCTCTCACCCTCACACACTCTCCCTCACCCTCACACACTCTCCCTCACTCTCACACCCCCTCACCCTCACACCCCCTCAACCTCACACCCCCTCACCCTCACACCCCCTCACCCTCACACACACCCTCACCCTCACATACCCGCACCCTCACACACCCTCTCACCCTCACACACCCTCTCACCCTCACACACCCTCTCACCCTCATCCCCCACCCTCACACTACCTCACCCTCACAACCCCTCACCCTCACACCCCCTCACCCTCACATCCCTCACCCTCACAACCCCTCACCCTCACACACCCTCACCCCCCTTCACCCTCACCACCCCCTCACCCTCACACACCCCCACCCTCACCCTCACATCCCCTCACCCTCCCTCACCCTCACACACCCTCACACCCCCTCACCCTCACACACCCTCACACCCTCACACACCCTCACACCCTCTCACCCTCACACACCCTCACACCCTCACCCTCACACGCCCTCACCCTCACCCCCCTCACCCTCACACCCCTCACCCTCACACCCCCACACCCTCACACCCCCACCCCCTCACACCCCCACACCCTCTCACCCTCACACCCCCTCACCCTCACAACCCCTCACCCTCACACACTCTCCCTCACCCTCACATCCCCTCACCCTCACACCCCCTCACCCTCACACCCCCTCACCCCCTCACTCACTCACACCCCCTCACTCACTCACACCCCTCCACCCTCATACCCCCTCACCCTCACCCTCACCCCCCTCACCTCCACACCCTCACACACCCTCACTCACCCTCAACCCCGCACCCCCTCACACCCCGTCACCCTCACAACCCTCTCACCCTCACACCCCCTCACCCTCACACACCCTCATCCTCACACACCCTCACACACCCTCACTCTCAAATACCCTCACTCACCCTTTTGTTACACAATGTTTATTTTCCTATTGTCTTAATTCATAGTGCATATAATAATACTTCACACTTTCTTGCATTAGGCAAAGAACTCAACATGGATCTTTCCATGTTGAATTTTTCACAGCAGCTCTCCACCACATCCCATAAATTGATTTAAAAAAAATGCAAATTCAAGAATTCAACATTCAGGCAAAGCATTCTCCAAATGTTTAGAGATTGCACACCATATTCAATGTGTGTACGTCGTTGATGAGATGACTTTCATTTCTTTGCAGAGTAACTCAGCGCCACTGTAGCAAAGTGGGACCTGTCACTGGTCCACTCTAAGCAAAGCAAGATATATTCCGGGTCTGTTGTCTTTATACAGAGCCGCTGGAATTATGGGGCAGGAGAGGCCCATTATGCTTCAGGGTTGATTTAATTATGTGCCAAGAAAAGGCAGATTATGCACCGTAATGCTACACATTTTCTGATAGTATTACTTCATTATTTTGTCATTGTGTCTTGGCAGAGGTTACTCCTCATGTGTAATAGTTTAACACCCATACATAGCAATAGGCAACAGGAAGGTGACCATTCAACCTTTACAAATGGCCTTCTAATGCATGGGAATGTGTTGCTTCAGTTTCAGTAACTTTTGAACCGTTTGTGATAGAATTTAATTTTGTTAACATCTGCAAATTATGCAGCACATGATGGATTATGTGCCAAATGCTGCAGATCCATGATTATGTGAAAAACGCCTGGGCCGCACAATCGCATAATTCCAGTGGCCCTGTAAATATAGGGGCAGATTTACCAGTCCCTTGCCACACTTTTATGCTGCAGTTGCATCACTTTTGTGACGCAGCGGCGACACAAACAATGTGCCATATTGCGACACATTTACAACGTGACGCATCTAGGGAGATGCGTCACGCTGTAAAGCCCTGCACCACATTATACCTGAGTCAGGTATCATGTTTGCAGGGTGGGCATTCCAACGCAAGAAAACCTCGTAAAAGTGACGCAGTGAAATCTACAAGATTTCACAGCGCCACTTATACAACGCCACTGCATTCAAACCTTACGCCTGCTTAAAGCAGGCGTAAGGAGTGACACAGCACAATAGGAATAGGCATTCCTGAGCACTGCTGGAGTTGCGTCGTGCTTGCGACAAGACTCCAGCAATGCGTTGCCTTTACGCCAACAGATGCGTGACATCTGTCAATCCTTGCGTCTTGGTGCGCCACATTGTAAATGCGACGCATCCATGGTGGCGCAAGGTTTTTTTTCAGTGACGCAAGTAAACTGATGTATCTCTGATATAACACGGAGATGCGTCAGTTTCTTGTAAATCTGCCCCTTAGTACTTAAATCTCTCGAATCAACACGCATTACCGCATTACTCGCATTACCCTTACCGGTAAACAACCTTTACAACGCAACTTTTACTACGCAGTGCCTTTACAACGCAACTTTTACAACGCAAACCATTACAACGCATTGCGCTGGGGGCGCTCTAGGATAGGGAATGTGTTTAACCGCATGCGCGCTAGCGGTTTTCCCGCTGCGCGCTGCGATTCGCAAAAACCCTCGTTACGTGACAAGGTCAGCTCGTCACACGCGCAGCGCAGGTAACGCCCATGACGAGCTGACCTTGCCACGCACGTCGAAGGGGTTAATGGACTATCCAACACCTTCCCTACTATCCACGGGGACTGGAGTTGGAATAGTAAATTAAACAATTCACTATCCAGTGCCTAAAAGCATTATGCGTTGTAAAGGTATTCGTTGTAAATACCGCGTTGTAAAGGCATGCGATATAAAAGCATGCGTTGTAATGTCATACATCCCCCTTACCCAATGATGATTTGGAGGGAAATCTCTCACTGGGAGATTTGGAGCTGAAGAAGCTGACGTTTTATATCCATCTCCACAGCAGGTCCACAAACCTACTTAGCTGTTTGATCTGCATACTAAAGCTTTTCCAATGCATCGGAGAAAGATTAAATAAATGAATAAAATACATAATTTGCTTCTTTCAAACTTTATTGTTCCCGGTAAAGCATGTGACTATTTACAGCAAGTCTTCCATGCTTGAGCTCCTGGTTTCTTAAGGGACCTCATAGTTGTAACCGTGCACTCCGAGAAGTATGCTGGCAATAATCCATGCAGTTTCATAGGTCAACCCAGGCCTCTATGTGGGCCAGGTCCTGCAGGGCCACAGATCCGAAAGTTCTAACAGGCAGGCGCAGAGACGGGTCCCCATGGGCTCTTCATCGTCGCCCTCACCCTCAGGGTGAAAAAAATAAAATCTTATAGTTCTTTCACAGTCTCATTATTTCAGAACAGAAGCATTTTCAATATTATATACAATAAAGTCATAGTTTTAGCTTATTTATCTTAGGCAACTAACAACCATTGACAAAGGCAATAGTCCTGGCTTGTTGTAGGTGTAATATTACTTGTTGTATTATATACCTGGATGCAATGACAGAAGCAGCAAAATACCAGTCAGGCGGCACACTATATTAAACTGAGATTTGTAGCTTACCTGTTTTTAAACCACGCCCTTAATTAGATCGGCCACGCCCCTTTGAGAGACCATGCCAGTTTTTACATTCCATTTAAAGCCCTGGGTCAACCCATTCCCAATAACTAGCAGCAGTAACACAAATCAACTCCAACCTATCACCAACATTGCAGTTGCAACTGTCGAGTGATAGGGCCCAGTGCTTTAAGTGTGCAGTTACTGCCAGGTACTGAATACCTGCAATTCTTTCATTTTAAAGGGAGAGTACCTGCATTACTCACCAGTGGTGCAATACTTTTAATGGGAGAGTACTCACACGTCTCAGTAGTAATAGTAACAGCACTTCTGTGTTTCCATTTCAAGCAGCGAGTCAGGCATTATTTAACTGCAAGCCTGGCAATTGCTGTATGTTTAAAGGTCTGTATTATTGACATTTGAAGGACCTATGATGTTGCACTCACCAGCAAAAAGTATTTTATTTCTTTACGGAGGGTTTTTGTAAAGCCAAGGCCAAGTGCTGTTTGCTGTAGACTAGAAATTAACAACACCGTATTGAGCTATCCTGCACCTGTTTTACAATGTGGCACCCTGTACCACTCAACAGAGTGGGCTCGCTGGAGGAGATAAATAAAGGGGTGTATGACCGCTCGTGGTCTTCACCCATACCCAGTATCACTATGTGGTTGCCTTTGATTTATCCCTGTACCTGGGTACGTCCCAGGTAACCGCAACCAGGCAATTGCCAATACCCTGGCGCACCACATTTACGATAAGGCAGACCGCACCTGTGCCGTCCACAGTGCGAGTCACCAGCCCAGCCTTGGTGCAGCGGAGCCCCACTGCTGCGGAGAGCCATCCTGGCCTAGCTGCCACGGAGTTCCTGGCAGCCTGGAGAAGCCATTTAACATCCAGGCAAGACGCCCACCTGCCAACCGCCCTCCTGCCTTTCTACCTGCACTGGCTGGGTCGTCAACAGTGTCCCAGGAGGCTAGGGTGACCAACTGGCATGGGTCCAAATTCAGGACGGTGAGTGTAAAAATTCAGGACAAAGGGTCAAAATTCAGGACAAAAATTCAGGACAGGGGGTCAAAATTCAGGACAAAACTTCGGGACAAAAGGTAAGTTTTACAGACACATCAGAGGAGGTCGCGAAATAGTATATAATTAAGCCCATCCATATCCAAACATATTCTACCATTTGCAAACCTATCCACCATGTATCCTTCCATCCATCATTTCACTCATCCATCCCTCCATCCACCCTTTCACTCATCCATCCATTCACTCATCCATCCAGACATTTGGCCTTTCACCCATGCAGCCATCCTTTCACTTACTCATCCATCCACCCAGTCACTCATCCTTCCATCTATTCACCTTTTCAGTCATCCGTCCATCCTCCCATTCTGTCTCCATCGACCCTTTCACATAGCCATCTTTCCTTCCACCCATCCATCTACTTATCCACTCATGAATCCATCCATTGACGCTATCAGTTATCCATCCACCCTCGCACTCCTTCACTCATCTATCTATCTTTTTGCCATCTACCCTCCCTTTTACTCACTCATCCATCTTTACTTCTGCCCTTTCACTCATCTGTCCATCCATTCACCCTTTCACTTATCAATTCATCAATCCATCCATCATTTCACTCATCCATCCACCCATTCACTCGTCCATCATCCACCCTTTCACTCATCCCTCCATCCTTTCATTCATCCATCCACCCTTTTACCCATCCATCTACCCATCCACCCATAACATCTATCTTTTTACCTTTTGTCTTATACATCCTTCCACGCACTCATTCATCCATCCTTTCTCTCATTATCCATCCATTCACCCTCTCATTCATCCATTCACCCTTTCACTAATCTATCCAGCCATCCACCCATCCCTTCACTTACTCACTCACCCACCTTTTCATTTTAATTATGAACTGAGCCTTTGTCTGCAGAGCTGGAGACAGAAGAGTCCCATCAAGAATGTCACTCTTGCTCTGGTTCCGAAAGCAAAGGGTGGGGCGGGGAAGGGTTCATTATGCCCTTGCACATAGGCAATCTGAGTCATGAGTCATGCATGATGCACAGGGCCAGGTCATGAGGTGACTGTGACATGGTTTTGTTTCCAGGGCTTTAAGTGGGAAGCCTCTGACCCCAGTGGAATGAAATAAAAGTATCCGTTGGCACGTGCAACCATGCACACAATGCACCATAAAGCCCCCGTCTCACCTTTATTTTTCACAATAACCAATATAAAAAAATGATTACACAAGAGACTGGACAAACAAAGCTGTACTAAAACAACGCATCAGTCAAAAGTCCACAACTGTATGGAAAGGATACTGCGATTCTAAAGAATTACAGTGCACCACAAATGGTAGAAGGGTGCAAAGGCTTGAAGCAGAACTGGTCAATATATAGACATGTTCCAGGGCGCTAGACGATTTCAAGAGCAACCTAAATACACAGCAAAAACCTCATCACTGCTTGACCTGGCTCCATTCTGCACTTGTAAACATTCAAACCTGGTTAGCTCAGAATAAAATATTCTAGTACTGTGGCATACTCAAAACTTCACAATGTACTATAAGTCCTCAACATTCAGTGAAATGTTAAGAGAGAAGAGATAATGAATAGCTCTCCTTGGATTCACAAATTATGGCGAAACCAATCTTCATTCAATAGTTGAATGCTTTATTCGATAGACTCAATGGATTAACAACAAAAAAACAGGAATCAGCCTTGCCAACACGTTTTGTTCCTTACAGAAACTTTATCATGGTAAAATCTATTGTCGAAGGGCCAAAAACACATATCACATGGCAGTTTCTAGACATTTGAACGATTAAAAAATCATCATTCCTTTGAGTCTCATCAGCATCTGTCGTTTTTCTAGAGTTGTGAACAAGTGCAGGAACCGCTGGATTAGATGCGTTCACTGCAGAAGATTAAACCTGAGATGCCAATAATGATTACAAGTTCATTCAGCAATGTGTGCATTTAGATAATTAAGGGGGCACTCTATTGGGCATCACCCAATCCAAACTCCTCCCACTCAAAACTGCTTTACACTCCACTTATCTAATTTTATGGCAAGGCCGGAGGCTCCTATTATGCTTTCTTATCTTGCATTTTATTCTATAGCAGCCAAGATAAGTGCAAGAAACTACAGTTCCCAGAGGGCCAGGCAACAACTGGGCCATGGGAATGAGAAAAAACGAGATAACAGTAACCAATCAGCAGTCACATAATAGATAAGAGGACACACTGACTGCGCAGCTTCCTCTTTTTTCTTGCTGCTCGCAGTCAGATAAGTGTTCCATTATCTATGCTCGTAATTTTTCTTGTTAATATTTGATATTGTTGTTATTTTTACTGCTAAATTTGTTGTTTCTATGGTTCTGCTTCCTCGCTACGCGCACTTGCGCCTCTGGGTTCACGCTACTCGCGTGTTTTATTTACCGTCCGGTTCTGTTTACCGGCTCCTTCCCCCCCCCCTCCCGCCCTTCCGTTGGTTTCTTCCTGCTCTGCGGTCCTCGCGCTCCTCGCGTAGGCGCTTACCGCTTCAGGAGCTTCTGCCTGTTGTTCTTTCTGCCGCCTCCGTCCACCGCTTTCAAAGCGGTCGCGTTGTGCTCGACGGAGCTCTCCTTTCTGCTGCCTTTTTCCTCGCTCCGAGTCCTGAGGTCGGCCCGCCCTAGTATACGCCCCTTACACGCCTCCCTCACGCTTCAGGGTTAACCCTTTCCTTCCCCTTTCTTCATAATGGAAAATGAGAGTTCTTCAGAGGAAACTCCCTCTCACATGGATAATGGGTCTCTAAAAAAGGACCTTCATAGATTTATAAATACTTCTGTCGAACAGGCAGTGGAAGTTTCCATGAAAAGGATGTCTAAAAACATGGAAAATTCTATGGTCAGCATGTTGTCCAAGGTTTTGGCCCAATCTGCGGGGGATAGCAGAAAGCGCAAGGTGGAACACTCTGCTTCTGTGCAAAAGCCTAAAAGGGCGTCAACTTTGGTTAGCGAGTCTTACTCGCCTATGGACGAGGACGAAGCGCCTCCCAGGCCTCCTGCTAAGGAGGGGTTTGTCGGTTCAGAGGGCAAGAGAAAGCAAAAATCCAAGCACACAGAGTCTCCTACTAAGAAATTAGTAATTTCCACCATCTTGGACATGGATGACGATATGCCTGATGCTGACGACTTATGCGATATTTTTGACGTCACAGACCCCCCCCCCCAAAATACCCAAAAGTGATTCTTTTAACTTTGACCCTGTGTATGACTCGGAGGGTCATCCCATGTTTGATCCGTCCTCCATCCGTCATCCCAACTCGACTGAGTGGTTTCCCTCTCATCACGTTGGTGAATACATTTCTGCCCGCCTTCGTCTCCAGCTGGAGGCGGCTGTGCGTTCCAGGTTAAAATCTGAATGTCCCAAACCTGCCCTCCCTGATAAAATCACCCATGTCCCTTCCATCGACCAACCTCTCCTTACCTTCTTTTCTAAATTTGGTAAAGACCCTCGACGCGGGGTTGACAAAGCATGGTCCACATGTCAGGACAAACTGCTGGACATCGTTGGTCCATTGGCCCGTATATTCGACATGGCAGAGGCTGCCCGTCTTGAGGGTACTGTTCTTTCACCCGACGACATCTCCATGTGGGTTCAGCGAGCCTTCTGCCTTTTGGGCAATGCTAACGCAGCGATTACCCATGAAAGACGTAAAGGTCTTTTGATCAAGTTGGATCCCAAGCTGTCTAACCTTGCTCCTATGGACCCCGGTTCTAAGGCAAATGGCCTCCTCTTTGGGGAGAATTTGGTTCGCGACATCAGCCGCTTTGTCTCTACCTTTGCCTCTCTTGATAAGGCTCAACAATCCATAAAAAAGACTTTCGCCCCTCGGGTTTTTGGACGGGCCGGACGAGGCAGGGGTCGCTCTTCCGGCCGTCCCTACAATCAAGGCTCCAGAGGTTCCTACGACACCTCCAAAGAATACAAGCCGCAGTTCTATCCACAACGTGGACGCGGTTTCCGCGGCAGAGGAAACAAAGGTTATCGCCACTCCAACTCCAATCAACAAGGTAAGCCTTTCTTCTTTCCCTCCTGTCGGGGGTCGTTTAAAACTGTTTCTTCCAAAGTGGCATTCCATAAGTGTAGATCCGTGGGTCCTCAACACGGTTCAAGGCTATCTTATAGAGTTTTACTCTACTCCTGTCCAGACCTCTTTCCCTCCTCCTCTAGTGTTCTCTTCACACATGGCAAACCTCATCTCCACCGAGATACAGTCCTTGTTACAGAAAAAAGCCATCAGGATTTCTCACTACGACTCTACAGGCTTTTTAAGCTCCATTTTTCTAGTCCAAAAGAAAAACAAGAAATTACGCACTGTCATAAACCTGAAATGGTTCAACCATTTTGTAGTGTATCGTCATTTCAAAATGGAGACGATCCTCCATCTGAGGGATACCCTTCGGCCAAACGATTGGATGGTTCGTTTGGACCTCCAGGATGCCTATCTTACAGTTCCTATTCACCAGTCTCACTGGAAGTTCCTTCAGTTCCAGTGGTCAGGAGTGACCTACTGTTTCACCTCTCTTCCTTTTGGTCTCTCTTCTGCTCCTTGGTGCTTCACCAAACTTCTGAAGCCGGTGGTCGCTTTTCTGCGCTCTCTTGGGATCAGGCTCATAATATACTTAGACGATATTCTTATCCTGAATTTGGACAAACAGGGTCTCCTTTCAGATCTCCAGACCACTCAGTCTCTTCTTCTGGACTTGGGTTTCCTTATAAATCTCAAAAAGTCCTCGTTGATCCCCTCTCAAAACATGGAGTTTCTGGGCTTCCTTGTGGACTCGGTGGCGGCGTCTTTACGCCTCCCCCTTTCCAAAATTTCCAAAATCAAGGCGGAGATTGCCTCTGTGCTCCATCTTTCTGTCATCTCCCTCAGATCTCTGGCCCGGATTGTCGGTCTTCTTTCCTCTTCTATCCAAGCGATTTTTCCGGGCCCCCTGCACTATCGGGCCCTCCAGCGCCTAAAGATCAGACACCTTCGTCAGGGTTTAGCTTATTCAGACGTCCTCGCTCTAGACCAAGAGTCCCGCACAGAACTGCAAAGGTGGATAGACCATTTAGATGCGTGGAACGGGCGCACTATCTTCGCCACCTCCCCAGATCTGGTTTTGGAATCCGATGCCAGTCTCTCGGGCTGGGGCGCCCGATGTGGTCCAATCTCAACTGGAGGCGCATGGTCAAGAGAGGAGTCAAGACTGCACATAAATTGTTTAGAGATGCTTGCTGGCTCCTTTGCGATCAAAAGTCTTTCCAAAGACAGGATCCGTTGTTCCATACTCCTACGCATGGACAATGTTTCTGCGGTTCGCTACATCAATCATCTCGGCGGCACCAAGTCCAAGCCTCTAGCAGATTTGGCGAAAAGTCTATGGGAGTACTGTCTAGCCCATCATCTCTCCTTGACAGCGGAATACCTTCCAGGCGACCTCAATTCTGTGGCAGATTGGCACTCACGGTTCCTACGCGACTCCAGCGACTGGAGGCTTTGTCCCTCCGTCTTCCATTCTCTTTCTCTTTTGTGGGGTCCCTTTTCCATCGATCTCTTTGCTTCCCGCCTCAATTCCCATTTGCCCCAGTTTTTCAGCTGGCGTCCAGACCCCCTAGCTCTGGCCACGGATGCCTTCCTCCAGGATTGGTCTCTTCAACTCCATTATGCTTTTCCTCCTTTCATTATGATCAACCGTGTGCTGGCGCAAGTCCGCCGTCAGGAGACTTCTCTAGTTCTGATAGTCCCCTTCTGGCAAGCTCAAATCTGGTTTCCTGTTCTTCTGGAAATGGCGATGGATTTTCCTGTACTTCTGCCGTCATTCGACGATCTTCTGCTCAACCCTCGCGGCGAGCGTCACAGTCTGATCTTGGACTCCTCCCTCACTCTGTCGGCCTGGAAAGTTTCCGGCCTTCCCCTGCTAACGTCCTCATTTCACAAGAGGCTGCTCACTTTATCGACCAGGCCTGGGCTCCAGGCACTTCCAAAGCATACAAATCCGCCTGGTCTCTTTGGGCAAGCTGGTGTCTGGAAAGGTCTCTCGATCCCTTTTCAGCCCCTCTAGGTTTGGTTATCAATTTCCTGGCCTCTCAGGCCAGTGCTGGGAAGGCCTATCGCACTGTCAACCTCTACCGCTCTGCCATTTCCCTCAACCACGACCAAATTGACGGAAAACCTGTAGGCGCTCATCCTCTGGTTTGTCGCCTCCTCAAAGGTGTTCGATGCTCTAAACCACCGTTGGGTAAGTATACCTCTTTGTGGGATGTTTCTGTAGTTCTTAAACTGTTTTTAAATTGGCCCTCTAATTCTGCTTTGTCTCTCAAAATGTTATCGGCCAAGCTTACCATGTTACTTTGTTTAGTTTCTATCAAAAGGGTTTCTGATGTTAGAGCTTTGGATGTTTCTTCTCGTCAATTTTCCCCTACAGGTGTGCTGTTCCAGATTCACAGACGCACGAAGACTAATTTAGACTCTGTTTTTTATCCCTTTTTTCCTGATCAACCCCAACTTTGTGTGGGTCAATGTTTGAAAATGTATGAGCAAAGGACCGCTGATCTCAGAACGCCCTCTTGTTCCCAACTCCTCATTTCCTTTCGCAAACCACACCTTCCTGTTTCCTCCCCGACCCTCGCCAGGTGGGTTCGCTGGGTTATGTCCCTTGCCGGTATTGATGTCTCTGTTTTCGGAGCACGTTCGGCTAGAGGAGCCATGGCTTCTAAGGCCTTTTGGTCTGGCTCCCGTTTAGAGGACATACTGAGATCAGCAGATTGGTCCAATGACAGTATTTTCCGCATGTTCTACTGTAAACCTATTCATTCTGTTGCTTCTGATGTTATTGATTTGCTTTGAACAAGCATAATAGGAGCCTCCGGTCTTGCCATAAAATGTAGATTTTCCTAGTTATTATGACGGAAAGTCTTAATTTTATTAAAGACACGGAGGCGAGTATTATCCCGCCGCTACACTATTAACATGTGTTCTCCCTCCCTACAGCAAATCCGGCCTTACCGCCTGCCTCATCATAGAAGATCTACTCTCCAGCGGTTCCGTTCATCTCCTGCTTGGATTTCCCCTCCGGTCCTTCCAGCTCCTTCTTCGGATCCTTTCCTTGGACTTTGGCTCTGGATTCCACTGATTAAGGATTTCGGCTCCTGGACTTTGGCGTTCTTTCTGGTTATGGCTATTTTTCCTTTATTTTCTATTGTTATCTGACTGACTCTCAGCTAAAAGAGGAAGCTGCGCAGTCAGTGTGTCCTCTTATGTTATGTTATGTTATGTTATGTTAATAACTTTTATTAGGCGCACAGCTGCCCCAGCGAAGGGGCGTCCTGGCGCCAGATCAAGTACCACAACACAACAGATCGATGCTGGAAAGACAGGGGATCAATCAATAGTAACAAACAGATGAGTTTTTATGGCGCGTCTGAAAAGAGTCAGGCTGTTCAGGGCACGAATATGGACAGGAAGAGAGTTCCACAATCCTGCCGCCAGAACTCGAAAAGAGCGGCCACCCATCCTACTCAGTCTAAACCTGGTCTTAGTTGCCAGATATAAAGATTCCGACCTGAGCGCCCGCGCGGGAACATAGGGGGAAACAAGACCCACAAGGGCTGGAGGAGAGGAGAATTTCAAGATCTTAAATGTTAGACAGAGGGCCTTGAATTTAATTCTCTGTCTAACCGGCAGCCAGTGAAGAGAAGTCAAGACTGCGGAGACAGAACAACGTCTCGGAAGGCCAACAATGGCCCGCGCTGCGGCATTCTGCACCCTTTGCAGCCGAGTAGCCTCCGCCTGATTATCTATTATGTGACTGCTGATTGGTTACTGTTATCTCGTTTTTTCTCATTCCCATGGCCCAGTTGTTGCCTGGCCCTCTGGGAACTGTAGTTTCTTGCACTTATCTTGGCTGCTATAGAATAAAATGCAAGATAAGAAAGCATAATACTCGCCTCCGTGTCTTTGATAATAACTAGGAAAATCTACATTTTCAATTAAATTCAGTAATATCACTACAAGACTCATTTAGTTACCGTGTCTTTGTCCTAGAATAAAATTGAATTTGCGAGCTTCTGCCTACAACACAATCCAAACTAACTCTCCGATTTACCTCTGTAATCTTCACAAACTAGCTGGCAGCCTGACAGGCCGCATGATTGAAAACAACATTCTTATGGAAACGCCAAGAAACAACTTCAACCCCCTCCCCCCTGGACCCACCCTCCCCCCCACACACACACACACCTCAGGCAGTCTTCTGTCTGACAGAATGCCCTGCCCTGGACGGAGGTTGTAGGAGGCCGTTCACCAAATGCTTTGCAGCCCAGACTCTCCCATTGTCATTCTATATGTGGCAATCAGCTGCATACAGAATGACAATGGGCGGGTGGGGCTGCTCCTGTGCTCCAAGGAGGAGTGCGAGGCACCCCATCAAGGAGCTGAGGCTTCATGCAGGGAACAGGGCTGTTCCCTACAATGGCCAAAATTATGGACAAAAGGCGTCCCTAAAAGGGATCCTCACGGACAATGGACGTGAGGTCCCAATTACGGACGGTCCGTGAAATTTACGGAATTTGGCCGACCACCACCACCGCTCCACCGAACTGCATGGGTAAACGATCGGCCCTCTTCCCAAGGAGTGCCTGGTGAAGCTCCACCCTCCCTCCGGGCGCGAGCGCATTGTGTGGACCTCCGAGATCCACAAAGGCCTGTATCCTTTCGGCAGGAGGAATCCCTGCCCCCTGCAGGTGAGGACAGCCGCGCGGAGCCACCTGGTCTCCCACCTCCAATAGCTGCAAAGCACACACAGCTACAAAAAAAAGAAACAAAAACTTTCATCACAATGAAAAGAGGAAATACGATAAGTACTCTCCTCAAAGGGGCACAGTCAAGGCCAAGAGACACCGTTACAGCACGCCATGTGCACAGAGCATCACCAGACGTGAAAAAAACCCACAGAAAAACTAAAGGTATATACAGCAAAAAGGACATACATCCTCACTTCAGAGGTGTACGAACACACTACCAAGGGTTTCAACTGGCACAGTAAGCAGAACCAGGAGCAGCACTGGGCGCAGCACACACCAAACCCAAGACACAGCTCCTCGCTCTCTATCTCTCTCAAAAATAATAAAAGTCCTCTCAAACCATGAGCACCCCAGCCCAATCCAGTGCCGTTGGACCACCTGCGGATGCTGCACCACAGCCACTCCCCCCGTTCAGCGAACTCGCTAACCCTGCAACGGCACTCCCTCCCGCTGAAAGTCGTGGATCGGACGTCTAAACCACTAGTTCTGGGGTACCATAGAGACGGACCGCACAGTCAAGGGGTCGTTGCTCATGTGCTATGGAGGCAAAGAGCTGTACGACCTGTTCGTAACACTCCCAGACACTGGGGACGGTGATGATTCCGACGCTGCCGTGACAGCACTAAATCGACGCTTTAACCATCAAATCAACCTAGATTTTGAGCAGTTCAAGCTGCTCCAGGCCAAACAGGTTGACTCAGAGTCGGTGGACGTATTTCCACCTAAGAAAGCTCACTAGTACATGCACGTTCCACGATCAGCGCAAATAATAATCCGCATTTGTAAAGCGCGATCACTCACCCGTAAGGGTCTCTAGGCGCTGGGGGCCGTCTGGAAGATTAAGCAAGCTATTGCCCATAGTCACATGGTGCTGGGCTAATCTGCAGCCGGCGCCAGGGATCGAACCGTGATCCCCAGATTCCAGCGTCAGTCGCCCTGGCCGCGGCACCACACCTCTCACTACGAGCCCAGCTCTTTCAAGGGTGCCGGTCAGTGTTGCTGTGCCGGCTGATCCTCAGACAGTCAGGCAAATAACTTGACGACATCCTTGTACTTGCGAGGTCCCACAAACTGTCTAATGCCTGTGCTGATGAGATGGAGGTGGCTCTAAACAGGCACCCACTCACATCGGGGCACATCAACATACCCACGTCAAGGAGGAAACAGTGGATGCTATCCAGAAGCACCCAAACCTGCCTCGTACTGCCCTGAAGGCACCCATGGGTGGACCCTGTGGAAACTGTGACACCAAACACCCACCAAACAGCATCTGCTATGCAAAACAAAAAATGTGCTTACGGTGTGGCAAGATGAATTCTTTCACAAAGGTCTACCAGAGTGGGAGGTCCAGAGACACAATCAGGCCGCTAGGAATCCTGACCAACATCAAGAAGCTGTTACTTGACGACCGGTTAGGGCAAGAAGACGTCACCCCGCCAGGCTCAGGCTTCTTTTTAGATGGAGAGGATGACACCGTCTTCTTAGTGTCTTTCGCCAGCCATGCTGATCGACGTCGGCTGACACCTCCCATGTGTTCCATCCAAGTGGCTGGTTCCACAGTGAAGGTGCTCATTGGCACAGGAGAGTCTGTACACGTCATAGACTCTGACCAGTACGAGCGTCTCATGCCGCGCCCCCTGTCTCACCTACTAAGGTGAAAATCTACACATACGGTGGGCAGACCCTCTCTGGCAGTGAGTGGTGATAGAAGTGGGAGTGGCTAGTGAGAAAAACATCACTCAAGCCCAGTTTCACATAACCGATAGAAAGAAAGGCACCTTCCTCAGCTGCCTCATGGCAGAAGATATGGAACTCGTCTTTTTTGTCAACCAGCTCCATAAATCCCATGCAGATGCCATGCTGCGTGAATTTTCGAAACTGTTTTAGGATCTTGGAAAGCTCAAAGGCAAACAGTTCAAGCTGCACTTGACCCCTCAATCCGGCTGAAAGCACTGAGGCACAGAAGGGTGCAATTCCACTTGCGTGGAGGAGGAATTGAGGGAACTGGAAGAGTTAGGCATCATCAAAAAGGTCACAGGTCCGGCCCGGTGGGTGTCATCGGACCAAAGCCCAAGCAGCTGGGCACCATCAGGCTGTACATTGACATGTGCCTCCTCAACCAGGCGGTGAAAAAGGAGTGCCATCTAACACCCACCATGGATGACTGTTAGATCTGGGGGTCTCTAGTTGGCAATGGTTATCACCTTTGTCCAAATAGGGACCCTTACTTCTAAGTCAGGATAAGGGGATTACACTTCTTAATAGCCCCTGCTCACCCCTTAGTAGCTTGGCATGAGCAGACAGGCTCATCTCAGAGGCAGTATGTTAAGCATTTGTGAATATACACAGTAATACAGTGATAACACTACAGATGGACACAACACAGGTTTTATAAAAATAAGTATTAATTATATAGACTTAAACACAAGACCACAAACGACAAAAGTCCACAATACTACACTTAAGATTACTTAAAAGATGATTAAAGTCTCTTAGATCAAGTTGCTGTTAAATTACGCAAAGTGAACAAAAGGCACGCAAAAGGGGAGATACGTCGGTTCCGTGATCCTGGGGAACTGGTGTGTCCTGCCTCAATGCTTGGGCAGAGTAGGGGACTCGTCGTGAGCCTTACCGGCGGAGGTAATGCATAGGTTCTTGGCGTGCGGGCCCGTTGCGGTGTGCAAGATGGCGCCTTGATGCGATGCGATGATCCAGTTGCGATGAGAGAAGATGGCGCCCTTGATGCGGTAATGCGATGACAATGCGATGACGCCCTGGCTTCCTTGCGACGACTCTGTACTTTGGAGCAGCGACATGCCCTGCGACACGCTTCTCCAGTGATGCGATGGCAACTCTCATGATGGCGTCACACTTCTCCGGTGATACGACAGCAGACAGCTTCGATGAACCCACGCTTCCAGGGAGATGCGACGAAGGCTCGCTTCTCCGGCGTTGCGATGATTTCAGCTGCGGCGGCGACACGCTTCTTCTCGATGCGTCGCGCTTCCAGCTCCCAGCGGCGCGCAAGTGACTGGAGTCAGAATTCCCAGCAAGGAAATTCAGAAGGGAGCTGGAGGTGAAGTCTTTTGTCCCTGAGACTTCAGCAGGAGGCAAGCACAGTTCAAGCCCTTGGAGAATATTCTGTAGATGAAAGTCCTTACAAAGTTCCTTCTCCTTTCCCTTGGCAATGAAGCAACCACTGCAGGCCAACCCAGCAAACAACACACTGGCAGAGGGGCAGTCCAAACTCCTGCGGCTTCCTTGGTTCTTCTCCTTGGCAGAAAGTTTTCTTGTTCCAGAAGTGATCTAATTTCTTGGGATCAGGGTCCCAATATTTATACCCCAAAATCATTTGTTCTCTGAAGGCAGAGAGGCCTCTGCCTAGTTCAAACCAGTTCCTGAGCACTTTGTTGACATGACTCTTCTCTTCCTTTCACTGTGCAGGGTAGAGACATCAGCCGCCCCACAGTAGGTGGAGCCAGCACAGGGGAGGGATGATACAGCTCTGGAGCACTCTGTTGACAGAATTCCTCTTCTCCTTTCACTGTGCAGGGCAGAGACATCAGACAAGCCACAGGGGGTGAAGCCAGCATTGTAAAGGGAGGCCCAGCCCTATTCAGGTCCCAGGTGCACTCCTCCCTCCCATCTGGATGTAAATCTCTCTATTCACCACTGGGCTGTCCCAGACTGTCTCCTGGAATTTACCCAGCCCTGTCACACACAAACCCAGACAAGGAATACACAAACCAGCAGAGGCAGGCTCAAATGGTTAGGCAAGCAAATACCTACTTTCTAAATGTAATATTTGCAAACACAGAATATTAAAATAAACTTTACTAAAAGATGTATTTTATTATTCTGAGTTCAGGCATACTAAATTCGAATTTCTACCATGTTCCCTGAGTCAGTTAGGATTAAAATAATGTAATAACCTTAACTGCCGATTCTGGCCTTTGAGAACAGGTAGCCTTCAATAGTGAAAAACGAAACTGGCTGTAATTCACTATTAGAACATGCTACACACATCAGAGCATGTCCTACTTTATACTTAAAATGCACCCTGCCCTTGGGCCTACCATAGGGGTGTCTAATATGAAGCAAAGGGAAGGTTTTGGGACAGGCAAGTGGGTGCACTTGGCCAAGTTGACATGGCAGTGCTAGACTGCACGCAGGCCTTGCAATGGCAGGCCTGAGACACACCTTACAAGCTGATTCTGTGGTTGGCACGACTAGTTCTGCAAGCCCACCAGCAGCATTTGATTTACAAGCCCTGGGCACACATGGTGCACTGTACTAGGGGCTGACAGATAAATCAAATAACCCAATCAAGGAATCCAATCAGTATATCAATTTAACATAGGGAGCACTTGCACTGTGGCACTGATCAGCAGTGGTACAGTGCCCAAAGCATAAATCCAGCAAAAACATATCAAAACACAGGAGGCGATCCGTCAAAATGGAAGGGAGACTCACCACGCCAATGATGCCAGGTCTAATACGTGTCCCCTGCAGCTGAAATGTGGGGAGAACTACCCTTCCCCTTGGGAGTTCTCTTCACTGAGGCAGAAAAATCTGGACAGACCATCAGCATTGGCGTGTTCTGTACCGGGGCAGTGTTCCACCGTAAAGTCCATACCCTGTAGGGAAATGGACCCCCTCAACAACTTTGGGTTCTCACCCCTCATCTGCATCAGCCAACTGAGGGGCCTGTGGTCGGTTCTGAACTCGGAAGTGAGTCCCAAACAAGTATCGTCTCAACTTCTTCAGTGCCCGGACCACAGCAAATGCCTCACACTCAATTGCACTCCACCTCTGTTCCCGTGGAAGTAACCTTCTACTGATAAAGGCTACAGGTTGGTCCAGGCCCTCATCAGTAATCTGTGATAGAACAGCCCCCACACCATGCTCTGAAGCATCTGTCTGTACGATGAATTATTTTAAGAAGTTGGGCGCCTGAAGCACGGGTGCTATGCACATGGCAGTCTTCAGGGCGTCAAAAGCCTTCTGACAGGTGTCAGTCCAGTTCACTTTTTTGGGCTGCTTCCTGGAAGTCAGCTCAGTCAAGGGTGCAACAATGTTGCCATACCCCTTGACAAACCTCCTGTAGTACCCCGTGAGTCCTAAAAGGCTCTCACCTGTGTCTGAGTTTTTGGGGATTCCCATGCCAGGGTGGTATCAATATCTGGCTGTAGCGGCGCCACATGACCGCTTCCTACCTGGTGACCCAAGTACACCACGGAAACCTGCCCGATCTGGCACTTACTTGCTTTGATTGTGAGGCCTGCCTTGCGCAGTGCCATCAACACTTCCCAGAGGTGCTGCAAGTGTTCTTCCCAACTGGCGCTGAACACTGCAATGTCATCCAGGTAGACGGCACTGAAATACTCCAGTCCCGCCAACACCTGGTTCACCAACCTCTGAAAGGTGGCAGGTGCATTCTTCATCCCAAAGGGCATGACCCGCAATTGGTAGTGCCCATCTGGTGTGGAGAATGCTGACCTCTCCTTAGCCCCATCAGTCAAGGTGATCTGCCAGTTCCTAGACGTCAAATCAAACGTGCTGAGGTACCGTGCAGCCCCTAACTGATCAATGAGCTCATCAGCTCTGGGGATGGGGTGTGCATCAGTCCAGGTGACTGAATTGAGCCCTCGGTAGTCCACACAGAACCGGAGTTCGGGTGTGGCACCCGGCGAGGCAGCTTTTGGGACCAAGACCACAGGGCTGGCCTAAGGACTGTTTGAGGACTCAATGACCCCTAAAGCAAACATCTTGGAGATTTCCTCCTTAATGTAAGCCCTAACCTTGTCAGTCACTCTGTACGCCTTGTGCTTCACAGGAGGACTGTCTCCAGTGTCCACATCATGAATTCACCACTCTGTGACACCAGGAACCAAGGAAAATAGATCAGAGAATTGCCCCAGCAGTTGGCGACAATCTTGCTGCTGATCAGGGGTCAGCATGGCGGAGAGGCTGACACCATCCACTGACCTATCTTGCTCTGTTGCAGACAGGAGGTCAGGAAGAGGCTCAGTCTCCTCCTCCATTCCTTCATCTGTCGCTAGGAGCATGCCCACCTCAGATCTTTCTAAATGGGGCTTTAGGCGGTTAACATGCAGGACCCGCAAGGGGTTCCTGGGAGACCGCAAGTTCACCAGATAGGTGACATCACTCTTGCGCTCCACCACCTCATGTGGACCGGTCCACCTGTCCTGGAGCGCACAAGGCTCCACAGGGGCCATGACCCAAACTTTCTGCCCAGGTTGAATCAGAGTGGCATTCTGATCATACCACCGCTTCATTTCCTCCTGGCTGGCTTCCAGATTCGCCTGAGGGAGATCCCTGAAACGTCGAGTCTGGTTCCTGAAGGCCAGCATATAACTATACACATCCTGGGGAGGTTTCCTGGGAGATGGCTCCCAGCCTTCCTTGACTGGACTCAAAGGTCCTCTTACCGGGTGACCAATTTGACCATACAAAAGCTCAAAGGGGCTGAACCCTAGAGACTTTTGTGGCACCTCACGGTAGGCAAACAGAAGGCATGGCAAGAGGACGTCCCACTTACGCCTCATTGGTTCTTCAAGACCCATGATCATGCCTTTAAGTGTCCGGTTGAATCTTTCAACCAGCACATTTCCTTGTGGGTGGTAAGGAGCGGAGAGCTTGTAGGTAACACCACACTCCTTCCACAGAGACTTCATATAATTAGAAATGAAGTTTGTACCTCGGTCAGACAAACCTCTCTGGGGAACCCCACACGGGAGAAGATCCCCATCAGTGCACGTCCCACCACGGGGGCCGTCACTGTCCTGAGTGGAATGGCTTCCGGATACCGGGTAGCGTGGTCCACCAAGACCAGGATAAACCTGTTGCCCATGGCTGTCTTGGGGTCCAGTGGCCCCACAATGTCAATGCCTACCCGTTCAAAGGGGGTACAGACTACAGGGAAAGATGGAGAGAGGCCTTGTGCCTCCCACTTTTCCCACTTGCCTGGCAAGTTTGACAGGTCCTACAATGAGTAACTGAACTCTTCCGCATCTGGGGCCAATAAAAGTGGGAGACAAGCCTTTCAAAGGTCTTGTTCTGCCCCAGATGACCAGCTAAAGGAACATCATGAGCCAAACCCAGTAGGAAGGCTCTGAAGCGCTGGGGTACCACCAGCACACGGGCTGACCCAAGCTCAGCAACCTTAGGCTCGCTATACAGGAGACCATTCTCCCAGTAGATCCAATGTGATCCAGACTGATCACCGGCTGCCTGGTTTGCGGCCTGTTGCACTTCTTCTGCTCTTCACAAAATTCTTCCCTGGAGGGACCCCCTTCTTGCTGCCAATGGGTCAGCTCAGGAAGGTTCCCCAGTTCAGAAACTTACTCCCCTGTAGGTTCCAGGGCATCCCCCTCAAGGTCTGCCTCCTCCTGGACCGTGGGAACAATGGGGGCTGGTTTCCCGCACCCCCTACCTCTTCTCTTTAAGGCAGGTCCCTGGGCCATACTTTCAGGCTCCAGGGTCTCTTGAACACCCTTAGCTGCCATAGACCGAGTGGTAACACATGCCCACTCAGGCAGACCCAACATTTCCAAATACGCCTTCCTCTCCACCTTAGCCCAAGGGGAGCTTTCTAAATCATTACCTAACAGACAATCAACAGGCATGGCTGGCCTCACAGCTACTTGAAGAGTACCAGAGACCCCCCCTCTCAAAGGGAACTTGAGCCACCTTGCAATGGATCTCTGTGTTGTCAGCGGCAACAACTGGGAAGAATGCATTGGGGACTACATGCTCTTCAGAGACCAAGTGACACTTGACAGCTGTCACACTTGCTCCTGTGTCTCTGAGAGCCTCCACTTTATGGCCATTGATGGTCACCCACTGCCTGTATTTCTTAGTGTTAGCAGGCAGCTGAGTTTTAGGGACCATCTCAAAGTCTCCTAACGAGACAAGGGACATTTCTGCGGGACCCCACCCACCTTGTGCACCCATTTCCTCACCACCTAGGGCTACACTGGCCATCTGACGGGGTGGTGCACGGGGTGGCACATACTGTCCTTTCCGAGGACACTAGGGATCATACCAACAATGTCCCACCTACTTACACTGAAAGCAGGTAAGGGCCCCCCTCTGAACAGGTTTACCTGTCGGGGGTTCTGACTTCTTTTCAGGGGGAGGCTGGGAACCCTTACCCTGGTTCCCTTAGGAATTGCTTTGGGGACCTTTTTGGAACTCCCTCTGTTTACATGTGTCCCCTCCACTCTTCTGCTAGGGACCCTGCCCACCTTTGGCGAAGGCTCCTACAAGACCCTTGTGGACCCTGGTACTGACCCAGCAGTCCGCCTCTTCAGCAAGCTTTCTAGGGTTAGTCAACTTGCTATCAATAATGTGCTGGCGTAGCTCTGGAAAACAATTAGCAGACAAGTGCTCCCTAGCAATCAAATCATAGAGCCCTTGAAAATTATCAACATTGCTACCCCTCACCCAACCATCCATAGCTCTGCAAAAGAAAGACCCATATTCTACCCAAGTGGTTCCCTCCAGTTTCTTACAATTCCTGACCCTCTGTCTATAGAGCTCTGGAGTTAACCCATACCTTGTCATCAGTGCTTCCTTCATGTGGTGGTAAGACATCCTATGCTCACTGGGTAGGTCTAACAAAGTATCCCTCCCCTCAGTCAGAAAGCGGCCCCACAACCCCGCTCCCCAATCCTTCTCAGAGACTCAGTGGGCCAACATTGCTATCTCATAGGCTGCAAACCACTGGCCAATATCTTCATCTTTGATGACATCCTTGGGAATATGTACCCTGCCTTCTGAAGGCACTGATGGTGCGCTGCCACCAGAGGAATTGCTTTCTAAGCCCTTGGCTTTGATCTCCAACTCCCTCAACCTTCTCTCATGCTCCATTCTCATTCTCTCCCTTTCCAAAGACAACCTGTTATTCTCTGTTTCCCTCTGACTCTCCATCTTAAGCTTAACCAACTCCAGCTTGTGCGCCCTATTTCTCTCCCTGTCTTCACAACTCTCTGGGGGACAGGTCTTTGAAAGAGATGCTGCTGCCAGGTGGGGATGGCACCCCTCCCCTGCCTGGAAACACTAGCCTATCAATTTGCCCATCTGCATCCCCAACAGGCTCCACCACAAGATCGGGGACATTTCTGGCTTCTACCCAGGCCCTCAGCGCCTTTTGGAAGTCTTCCTTTTTAGAAATGCCTGGTGTAGCAACTTTCAGTTTCCTGCAGAGATACTTGAGCTGTTTCACAGTGTAAGTTTCCAACCTCTATTCCTCAAAATCAAGATCCATAGATGCAACAGAATCTGGTCTACTCATGGTAGTAAGAATTGGGAGTCTTCAGGAAAAAACTAACAGTCCAAGGAAAAAGGATTTTTAAAAAAAGTATGTGGTTGCGTTTGGTCTGCACTCACTAGTAGTGTACACCAATCACTGTATATGAAACACAAATGTAAAGTCCAAATCCTCACCGCTGACCACTAATGTTAGATCTAGGGGTCTCTAGTTAGCAATGGTTATCACCTTTGTCCAAATAGGGACCCTTACTTCTAAGTCAGGACAAGTGGATTACACTCCTTAATAACCCCTGCTCACCCCCTTGGTAGCTTGGCACGAGCAAACAGGCTTATCTCAGAGGCAGTGTGTTAAGCATTTGTGAAAATACACAGTAATACAGTGATAACACCACAGATGGACACAACACAGGTTTTTATAAAAATAAGTATTCTTTATATAGACTTAAACACAAGACCACAAATGACAAAAATCCACAATACTACACTTAAGATTACTTAAAAGATTATTAAAGTCTCTTAGATGAAGTTGCTGTTAAATGCGACACAGTTCTCAACAAAGTACCTGGATGCGTAATGCAAAGTGAACAAAAGGCTCGCAAAAGGGGAGATGCGTCTGTTTCATGATCCGGGGGAACGGTTGCTTCCTTCCTCAATGCTTGCGCAGAGTAGGGGATTCGTCGTGAGCCTTACCGGCGGAGGTGATGCGTAGGTTCTTGGCTTGCGGGCCCGTTGCGGTTCGCAAGGTGGCTCCTTGATGCGATGCGATGAACCAGTTGCGATGCGAGAAGATAGCGCCGTTGATGCGACGATGCAATGATGATGTGATGACGCCCTGCAGCCTTGCGACGACTCTGTACTTTGGAGCCGCGACAAGCCCTGCGACACGCTTCTCCGGTGATGCGATGGCAACTCTCACGATGGCATCACGCTTCTCCGGTGATGCGAAAGCAGACAGCTTCGATGAACCCACACTTCCAGGGAGATGCGATGAAGGCTCGCTTCTCCGGCGTTGCGATGATTTCAGCTGCGGCGGTGACAGCTTCTTCTCGATGTGTCGCGCTTCCAGCTCCCAGCGGCACGCAAGTGACTGGAGTCAGAATTCCCAGCAAGGAAATTCAGGAGGGAGCTGGAGGTGAAGTCTTTTGTCCATGAGACTTCAGCAGGAGGCAAGCAAAGTTCAAGCCCTTGGAGAATATTCTGTAGATGAAAGTCCTTACAAAGTTCCTTCTCCTTTCCCTTGGCAATGAAGCAACCACTGCAGGCCAACTCAGCAAACAGCACACTGGCAGAGGGGCAGTCCAAACTCCTGCAGCTTCCTTGGTTCTTCTCCTTGGCAGAAAGGTTTCTTGTTCCAGAAGTGATCTAATTTCTTGGGATCAGGGTCCCAATATTTATACCCCAAAATCCTTTGTTCTCTGAAGGCAGAGAGGCCTCTGCCTAGTTGAAACCAGTTCCTGAGCACTTTGTTGACATGACTCTTCTCTTCCTTTCACTGTGCAGGGCAGAGACATCAGCCGCCCCACAGGAGGTGGAGCCAGCACATGGGAGGGAAGATACAGCTCTGGAGCACTTTGTTGACAGGATTCCTCTTCTCCTTTCACTGTGCAGGGCAGAGACATCAGACAAGCCACAGGGGGTGGAGCCAGCATTGTAGAGGGAAGGCCCAGCCCTATTCAGGTCCCAGGTGCACTCCTCCCTCCCATCTGGATGTAAATATCTCTAGATAAACAAAAAGAGAGAGGCCAAATCAGTCTCAGAATTGCCACTTAATTGGAGCGAGATAGATAAGGATCACACACTCACTTTGGGTGAATAGGAAAGCCCTCACACACCGACCTAGTCAGTGTCATGCTTCATCATCGGGCCCCACCAAAGAGGCCGAGTGCCTCTTTGGTGTGCTACAACGCCAGAAAGACTGCGGAGCTGGTTGTGTGAAGAAGGGCGTGTTGTGAGGGTGAATTAAGTTAAAAGTGTCTAAACGAGTATCAAAAATAAAACATTTTAATAAATGATCCCTAAGACACGAATTAATAAGTATTATGTGTCTGAATTTAGTTGCCAAGGTTTAGGAATGGTAAAATTCAGAGAAATACAATAAATCAGTCAGTCAACATGTTTCTGCCATTTTGGAGGCTTAAATTTACCAAGGCATTCATCAGGACTATACCCCGGCGGTATGGACTCTCTAATCATCCACCCTAACCAAGGGACGTGAAAGTGAAAAAAAAGGGGTGAAAAAAGTGCATAAAAATGGGAGAGCGAAGGCTCGATCCCAAAAAAACTCCAAATTCGGGAGTATTTCTGCACTTTAAAATTTGGCGCTACTTGCACCATGGGTCTCGGGAGGGGGGTTGGAGCGTGCCTGGCACATCGCCCTTGACGCTCACAGCCCGCTAGACACCTAGGATCTCCCTCGGAACCGGACCCCGACTTAGGGAGATCCTAGGTGTCTAGCGGGCTGTGAGCGTCAAGGGTGATGTGCCAGGCACGCTCCAACCCCCCTTTTTTCACCCCTTTTTTTCACTTTCACGTCCCTTGGTTAGGGTGGACGATTAGAGAGTCCATACCGCCGGGGTATAGTCCTGATGAATGCCTTGGTAAATTTAAGCCTCCAAAATGGCAGAAACATGTTGACTGACTGATTTATTGTATTTCTCTGAATTTTACCATTCCTAAACCTTGGCAACTAAATTCAGACACATAATACTTGTTAATTCGTGTCTTAGGGATCATTTATTAAATTTTTTTATTTTTGATACTCGTTTAGACACTTTTAACTTAATTCACCCTCACAACACGCCCTTCTTCACACAACCAGCTCCGCAGTCTTTCTGGCGTTGTAGCACACCAAAGAGGCACTCGGCCTCTTTGGTGGGGCCCGATGATGAAGCATGACACTGACTAGGTCGGTGTGTGAGGGCTTTCCTATTCACCCAAAGTGAGTGTGTGATCCTTATCTATCTCGCTCCAATTAAGTGGCAATTCTGAGACTGATATGGCCTCTCTCTTTTTGTTTATCTACATTGAACCGGGGACTGAGAGAAGCCTCCTTGACTCTCCCTACCTCTCCCATTGTTGTTTTGTAAATATCTCTATTCACCACTGGGCTGTCCCAGACTGTCTCCTGGAATTTCCCCAGCCCTGTCACACACAAACCCAGACAAGGAATACACAAACCAGCAGAGGCAAGCTCAAATGGTTAGGCAAGCAAATACCTACTTTCTAAATGTAATTTTTGGAAACACAGAATATTAAAATAAACTTTACTAAAAGATGTATTTTATTATTCTGAGTTCAGGCATACTAAATTCGAATTTCTACCATGTTCCCTGAGTCAGTTAGGATTATAAGAATGTAATAATCTTAACTGCCCATTCTGGCCTATGAGAACAGGTAGCCTTCAATAGTGAAAAACGAAAATGGCTATAATTCACTATTAGAACATGCTACACACATCAGAGCATGTCCTACCTTATACTTACAATGCACCCTGCCCTTGGGCCTACTATAGGGGTGTCTAATATGAAGCAAAGGGAAGGTTTTGGGACTGGCAAGTGGGTGCACTTGGCCAAGTCGACATGGCAGTTCTAGACTGCACACAGTCCTTGCAATGGCAGGGCTGAGACACACTTTACAAGCTGCTTCTGTGGGTGGCACAACCAGTGCTGCAAGCCCACCAGCAGCATTTGATTTACAAACCCTGGGCACACATGATACACTGTACTAGGGGCTGACAGGGACACACCTGTAAACCCCTTGTTGCACAGCCAACAGCCCACCCCACTTGAGAGATTCCACCACCTACTACCCCTGTACACACCACGTCGAGCACCTCACCCCCACCTGACGCGACACCCTCCCACTTTCTCATGCAAGAGGAACTTACCCCCCTCCGCTCAACGAAGATGCCCCCGGCCATACAGTTGGACCCATATCCGAGTCATACACCTAACTACCTGACACCCCACGGACAGAATGCCTTCGCGATATCTTTCCCCCACAGACTCTCCTTCAAAGCAAAAAAACACCTCAAACACAGAAGAATCGGATAACATCCCGAAATGCTAGTTGTAGACACATACCACTGCCCATCTAGAGGGCAACGTAAAATGGACTTCATCTTTCACTACTCGAAGCCTGGGCCACCATCTTCAACTCTCACCTCATCGTCTCAAAACCACCATCACAGCCCACAGCCGTAAACTGACAATCTCTCTCCAGAAACACCAGACCCTTACCGGATGCATATCCATTACCATTTTTTAAAACGGTCCCATCCTAATTCAGGACAAAAACGAGAACCTCGAGTTCTTCGACTACCTTTTCCCATCACTCAAGAAGGCCTCATCCCACAACACACACTATTCACGGACCACGCGCATGGGAGGCTTCGAACAATCATTTAGTCACCAGATCACGCCCGCACCTTCTCCCAGAACCTTTTCCCCACCAGACCGAGACTCTACCTGCCCCGCGTCCTCCTCAACCATGGCTTCTCCCATCGCCCAACCCTACCCCGACCCACCCCAGCCAGCCACCCAGAGATAAGCCACGCTCCCATCCCCACCAGTCCCACAGCCCCCCTCCCGCACCAGCACAATCGCACACAGAGCACAGTCATCCGCTCCAAGAAAAGGCCATCTCCCATACAAAACCGACCCACACCCCCCTCACCGTCAACCCCATTGCAACTAGAACAAGGCCACCCGCCCAGAGAAGAACACCACTCCCAACCACAACGGGAACACAACCCCCCCTCCTTCAGTCATATCGCGGAGGGACATTAATCCTGAGTCAGCAACCCCGCTTCCCCGGAACCCCTCTAGAAGCATTATATCGAGCAGCCCCTCCCCCCAGAGCCCAGCTCCTCCCAGCCTCCCATCCTCTCCCCCGCTATCAACATGACGCAACGCCTCAACCTTATGGAAGCGCAACTCGAAATCCTGGTTTGTGGCCTGAAGAAAACCCTATCCTCCCTAGCAAAAATCTGTCTGCCCACCCAACAGTCCGTAGATACCCCCTCCACATCTCAACCTAGGAAGATTGAATCACCACCCCCCAAAAGAACCTCACCCCCCCACAGATCTCGCCCATCACCCTCCAAATCATTGATTGAGTCAAGGGCAGACAGGCCTAGAAGATCTAACCCCAACCCCTCCCATCAGGAAGCGACCACACTCGCCGCTTCATACAACGATCCCACATACCCACACCCTAAGTTCGCACACCGCTCACAGAATGCAACTCCACCCATCCTAGCACAGGCCCGCCGATGAACTCTACCCCTAAATCCTCGATCCAAGTCATCACTGGAGTGGGCAGGGACCATCCCCCACGGAGAGATACCAGACCCCCAGCGCACCTATTCTCCATACCTAGAGCCCAGCCATTCGAAACTCGAAGAAGAACCTTCCATTAATTGCATGCTCATCAACAGTAGATCTGCGTCTAAACATGCAACTGAAATAGCAGAAGCCATCCTCTCCCATGACCTAGATGTAGCTTTCATCACGGAAACGTGGCTCAACACCCTGTCCTACCCCAACATGGACATGCTGGTGCCACCCGGGTTCTCAATTATCCACAAAGACAGACATGAACATAAAGGCGGTGGCTTAGCAATCATTCACAGAAGCGATCTCTCCATCTCAGAATGCCCCTCGGGCCTTTATAAAACCTTTGAATGCCTGTCGGTCAACATCAAATCGCTCACGAGCAGACCGCTTCATTGCCATCTCCTGTACCATCCTCCAGGCAACGCCAACGAATTTGGAACACAGCTCTCTCACCTGATCACCCAATGCGCACTCAGCGACGACAATAGTATAATTCTGGGCGACCTCAACTTACGTTGGAACGAAACAAAAAACCTGCTCATCCAATCTCTCAACAATCTCCTGCTGGAAACACACCATAGAGGAGCGATCCTAGACGCAATCATCTCGGACAGAACCACAATCACAATGGATTATAACATTCCCGTGGACTGGTCGGACCACCACATTATTCTTTTCCACATCAACCAACCGGCCATATCTCAACCCCCTATACAGGCCCCTCCCAAATGGGTCAGGAACACAGCTCGTGTCCCCCGGGCGGCAATAGAAGAAGGGCTAAGCACGCTCCTCCCAAGCAGGATGGAACACCTCTCAACCACCGAACTCACCTCTCTCTACCATTCCAACATGACGCTCACCTTGGACCTTCTGGTGCCCCTGAAACTAAAAAGACCCAGAAACACCCCCTCCAGGTCCTGGTTCACCACAGAGATCAATGACGAAAGAAGACACCTCAGATCATTAGAAAGAATGTGGAGGAACAAGCCCTCCTCCCTCCACCGCGATCAACTCAAGGAAGCATGTAGAAACTACAACAAACACATTAGGAGCAAAAAGACAACTTTCTTTTGCTCCGCCTTAGACAATGCAAAAAACCGCCCCAAAGAACTCTTTAACATCATTAGGAACCAAACATCCAAACTGACAGCTTCCAAAATGGTGGCGTCCAAAGACCACTGCAACAATTTTGCTAAATTTTTCAGCGGACAAATCGCCAAAATTGACCTCTCTCTCAGCACACTCCCTGATACTCCCATGGAGAACTTGAGGCCAACAACACACGGCAACATCCCAGTGAAAACACCTACTCTCTGGTACTCCTTCCGCCCCATCCAGGTAGAAGAGATAGTCAACCTGATCGCCTCTGCTAAACGCTCATCTCACTCCCTAGACTAGCTGCCCTTGAGCCTGGCTAAAGACCTACAGCTTACCCTAGCCCCAATTTAGTGCAAGATCATCAATAGCTCACAGAGCTCGGGAATCATTCCAGACTGCCTCAAAGCAGGCCAAGTCACACCGCTACTAAAAGAACCCGGGCTAGACTCGGAGGATATGAACAACTTCAGACCGGTATCGAACCTTCCTCTTTTATCCAAAACTCTTGAAAGATGTGTTCTTCCACAGCTAACCCAACACCTAGAGAATATCAAGCTACTAGACCATCTTCAATAAGGATTCAGAAAGGGATGTAGTACCGAGACCGCAATCTTAAACGTCTTAGACGATCTCCACAAATCACTAGACTCAAACCAATGCTGCCTTCTCATTCTCCTTGATTTATCGGCCGCGTTCCAAACTGTTGATCACAACCTACTCCTCCAAAGAGCGGGCATTGAATTGACGGTACTAAACTGGTTCTCCTCCTTTCTTTTCAACCCCACACAAAGAATTAAAATCAATAACTCTGAGTCTGATCCCCTTCCCCTCAAGGGTCAGTACTCTCTCCCCAACTTTTCAACATCTACATGGAACCCCTCACCACTCTTCTCAGGAACTCTAACATCCCCTTCCACCTCTATGCAGATGGCATAGAACTTTATCTGGAAACCACCATGATCAAACACATACACAGACTAAACGTCACGCTCAAAGAGGTCCAACATTGGCTCTCAGCGAACCACCTCAAACTCAACCAAGAGAAAACAGAAGTTCTGCTCATTTCTAACAGAGATGAAAACCCCAAATCAAAGAATGGCTCAAAGCCATTGATGCCCTCAATGGTGCCCTTGCCCCAAAGGGCTCGGTGAAATCCCTAGTTTTTACCCTTGACCCCAAACTGGACATGAAAAAACACATATCAAAAGCTGCCAAAAGTGCATTCCTAAATCTGAAACTGCTATACAAAATAAAACCCCTCCTCCCCCCGAAATATCTTAAACAAGCCACCCAGGCACTGGTGCTCTCCAGAATTGAATACGGAATCGCAGCCCTGACCAGGACAGCAAAATCTCACCTAGGTCCCCTGACCACCACCCTCAATGCCGCAGCAAGAATGGTCACAGGAACTAAGAAATTCAAACACATTTCTCCGGCACTCAAGGAACTGAAGTGCCTCCCTATTGACCAACGAGCCAGCTTCCGTACAGCCTGTCTCACCCACAAAACTCTGCACACTGGCAAACCAGGATACCTGGCCGCCAAACTCAAAAGTGATAAGTTTATAACGGGGTAGACCCTACAAACTTTCTGACCTGGGTCAGTAAGGCAAGTACGTGTAAAGTGGTCAGAGTCTATTGTTTAGTCGAACATCAAATGTAAAACATAAACAAAGCATAACTTAAGACATAATAGTTCATAGTTCCAGTATGTATTTTATTTTCATACATAGTAAACTGGAAACCTCGTATTAATCAATAGGTACCCAAATGTAACGGGTTACATAGTCATGTAAACAAGCATATCAAATGATTCATTAAATCAAATAGTCTTATGAGCATAAATGCGAGATTTCATTAGTGATTCAACATTATGATAGCTTGAAATTCTGAAGAGACATCACATATTGTTCATGTGAACAATATGACGTCACACTCCCCCGTAGTTATCTTCTCCTAAGCTGTGTCAGCCTGTTGGCAGCGTCCACGGCCTCAGTCAGAGCCTGACTGACGTCTGCGCACCCTCGCGTCCATATTATCAACACGACGATGTTGTGATTCCTAGAAACAAAGACTGATATATCTTCCTACACAAGAACCCTTGAAGGTCCCAACTTAAGAGCCACTGGATGGCCTTTTGGAAAGCGCTCCTGTCTCTCTGTCCTGATGAAGACCCCAGCATGAGGTTTCCATTAACCCTTACACCAGGGGTCGAAACGTAGACGACCAGACCACACCACCTCTCTGAACATAGGAATAAAATATGGAGTAACACGGACCCTATGTTTAAGAGTTTTACGGAACTATTGATCTATATCAGACTGTAAAGGTTGCACTGAATTTCACTGTGATTGATAGATGATCACAACACCTTTACCCAGTCCCCACCTCTTTCCATCACACCCATTCCCTCTAAACTACCTCCTTTTCTTTTTCACTTTGAGCGCATGGTTTAAAATGTCACATGAACAATATGTGATGTCTCTTCAGAATTTCAAGCTATCATAATGTTGAATCACTAATGAAATCTCGCATTTATGCTCATAAGACTATTTGATTTAATGAATCATTTGATATGCTTGTTTACATGACTATGTAACCCGTTACATTTGGGTACCTATTGATTAATACGAGGTTTCCAGTTTACTATGTATGAAAATAAAATACATACTGGAACTATGAACTATTATGTCTTAAGTTATGCTTTGTTTATGTTTTACATTTGATGTTCGACTAAACAATAGACTCTGACCACTTTACACGTACTTGCCAAACTCAAAAGGGCTGGCCAGTCTAGAAACCTCAGAAGCTCCAACACACTTCTACTCATCCCACTGAAATCACTGAAACTCAAAACCGCAAACAAATCCTTTGCGGGAAATGCACCTAAGATCTGGAACTCCATCCCCCCCACATCAAAATGACCACCTCCTTCCCGGAATTCAAGATCCTTCTCAAAGCCCTCTTTCTTGAGCGCTCTTGACCGCAACGTGAATTACACAATTGACTCTAGGAAAGACAAATAACTCCTCTTCCTGATACCCCTCAGACTAAAGTTCTGTTCTGTAACTTTGTTTTTGAATGCTCGTAAGTTGGTAACCTGCAGATGTTTGTCTTTGCCAAAAATTGCTCATAACTGTACCTGCTGTGAAGCGCTCTGATACCCTTGAGTCCAACTAGCGCTATACAAAACGTCTAAATTAATAAATATTCAAATAACCCAATCATGGAATCCAATCAGTATTTCAATTTAACATAGGGGGCACTTGGACTGTGGCACTGATCAGCAGTGGCACAGTGCCCAAAGCATAAATCCAGCAAAAACATATCAAAACAGAGGAGGCAATCCGTCAAAATGGAAGGGATACTCACGCCAATGATGCCAGGTCTAACAATGACATTGTGGCAGAACTCAATGGGGCAAAGTCTTTTTCCAAGCTTGACCTAAACGCAGGGTACCACTAGCTTAAACTTGCGCCCAAGAGTAGGTACAACACCACCTTTACTACTCACTTGGGCCTGAGAAGATACAGATGGCTGAGCTTTGGAGTGTCATCGGCCTCATAAGTCTTCCAGAGCGCGATCCAAGAGACTCTGTTGGGCGTGCAGGGAGTCATAAACCTCAGTGATGACATACTGATATTCTCCGGCAGCCTGGAAGAACATTACGTGCATCTGAGACATGCACTTCAGCTCCTATAGAGCAGAGGCTTCACACTCAACAAGGCAAAATGCACATTCCCCCGAGAATTGGTCAATTGCTTTGGATATATCTTATCCCGCGACGGACTCCAAGTAGACCAAAAAAAATCCCCGCAGTTTGATGGGGATGGCAAAGTCACTATGGCAGATTTATACCAAGCCTTGTATCACTGTCAGCACCCCTGAAAGCCCTCACAAAAACCGGCGCGCCCTGGGACTGGACAGCAGAAGCCAATGCGTCTTTTCCTACCATTAAATAGGCACTGCATCCGGGGCAGTGCATGGCGGTTGTCGTAGACTCGAGCCCGGTCAGCCTCGGAGCTGTCCTACTTCAGAAGAATGCGAGCAAAGACTGGGCACCAGTGGCATACGCCAGCCGGGCACTGTCCGAGACAGAGACGAGGTATGCCCAGATTGAGAGGGAGGCCGTCGCCATCAAATAGACCTGTTAGCACTTCCACCTCTATCTCTACGGGCACGAATTCCGAGTGGTGAATGACCACAAGCCGCTGGTCCCCCTCTTCATGGAAACAACACTGTTGGCCCCCCAGGATAGAACGGTGGGCCGTGCAACTCCAAGCATACCGTTTTGAAGTGGTGTTTGATCCAGGGTTCAGCAGCCCAGCCGACTATTTATCTCGCCACCCCATGGTGACAGGTGCAACACATCTGACCATGGACAAAGAGGGCACGGAAGAGTTTGTGAAGATGGTCACCCAAGAAGATTGCCCTGACATTGGAGTTGATCAGAGAAGCAACGGCTCTGGACGAAAATCTGGCATTAGTCAAAGAGACCCTGAATCACAGGAGGTGGCAGCATTTTCTAGACAGTGCTCGTTCGCTGAAAACGGAAGATAAAAGCACAAGACAACACTTGTGGAAAGTTCGAAGTGAGCTCAATGAAGGCACGTATGGGGTGATACTGCGTGGCAAAGCGATTGTGATCCCGAGCAAGCTACGACAGCAAGTTGTTGGCCTCGCTCATGTCGGACATCAAGGGATAACCAAGACTAAGGCCCGCCGCCGCAGCAAAGTGTGGTTTCCGGGGATGGATACCCTGATAGAGGAGATGATCTGCCAATGCCACTCCTGTAGGATTACAGGGAGCAATCCAGCACCTACACGCCTACTCGCAGAAGAACACTGTGGCGAACCATGGTCGAAAGTCAGTATCGATTTTGGGTGTTTTTCCGACGGCCCCAGTACCAGAGTTTTAATGGACTCACACTCCAAATTTCCAACTGTGGAGGTCCTCTCATCTACAGCCATCTATCATGTCAAGGCTGTCCTCGACAGAACATTTGCAATGATTGGCATCCCCGTTGAAATCAAGTCTGACAATGGTCCCCATTCCAAGGCCGTGAGTGTCAGGAATATCTGGTGGCACACGCCATTTGACACCAGAAGGTCACCCTGCAATGGCCCCAGCCCAAAGGTGAGGTGGAGCGCATCATGCGGACCCTCAACTGAGCATTGAGGATTGGAGTGGAGAAAGAAGAAGAAGCAGAGACATGCCTTCACCAGTATCTGAATGCGTACCGCCAGACCACACACAGCACCACCCGCTGTGCACCGCCTCATCTGCTCTTCTGACGCATTCCGCAGCCCACCATTCCCTCGGATCCTACCTGGCGCCTCGCAGAAATGGATGGTGAGGCCGCTCAAGCCAGGAGAGAAGCCACCAACAGAAAAGCAAGCCTCGCTCAGAGGGTGCAGCCCTCCTCGCTGTGTGTCTTCGACTACGTGGTCATCAAGGACAGGCACCTGGGTTGGAAATTCCAGACACCCAATGAACCCGAGATATGGGAGGTCGTCTCTATGCATGGGACCATGGTCACTGTGAGAAGAGGCATGTGAGTGGTGACCTAGAATGTGTCTTGGTTCAAAAAGGTTATCGGATCCCTCTCCAGTCGAGAGGAGAATGAGGATCCCGAGGTGGAAGAGGACATGGCCGCGAGTTCTGGGCCATATCCGACCATCGAAGGAGCGCGTTGCATGCCCACGAGGGCAGAGGGAGAGGTTCCGGCAGATGCTCTAACACACCAGACTCAAGGAGGTGTCTCTTTCACAAACAGCCATCCCGGATCAGGATCTAATTTCAATTCCCGGAGCCCGATGCATGGTCTCCCGCCTAATCTGGCTGCCAGCAACTAACTCCAAAACGTTGTATGTTTCATGCCTCAGGAGGGGCAGCTGAGTGAAGAGTAAGCAGCTAAAGAAAAGGAGGGGTGTAGTGAGCCACCCGGCCACAGCTTTACAATGTGGCACTCTGTACCACTCCTCTGGGCGGGCTCACACGAGGAGATAAATAAAGTGGCGTATGACCCCCTCATGGTCTTCGCCCATACCTAGTATCACTGTGTGGTTGTCTTTGACTTATACCTGTCCCTGTGTAGGCCCCAGGTAACTGTGACAAGGCAATTGCCAATACTCTGGTGCACCACAGACATCATAATCGATGACGTTACACATATCTTTTGTGAATGCTTTGCTTTGCACCTTTGCACTAGGTCACAATGTCTGCTGTAATGGGAACTGTTTGGGAAGTTGGTCTCTCTGAAAACCTCACAGAAATTAACTCTCATATTGACCAAATATGAAATATTTGAGTATTCAATCTAGTCAGAAGTCTTGCATAGGCAATGGCTGCTAAAACCCATCATTGGCTAACCAAATAACCCCTGTGTGAGATATTTTATATTGTCAATTTTTTTGGGCCATGTTGTGCAGTAGTGGTCCGCTGAGGAATGTCTTATTTTTACTTTCAACCATGCACCCCCAGCAGCTGTGCTGCTGTACATTATTGCAAAAGACACACAATTGCAGAACGGAATTCACAGAAATCAAAATATTCACCCCCAGTCAAAAGAACTGGGTTAAATCCATCATTCTTTTGCTCACCATGCCATCCCAGTTTAGACCTGGCCAACGTGTAAATCAGTCATGACCCTGTCCCTCATGGGAACAGTACAGCCTGAACTGCCAAGCCAGCTCCTCACTGGACCAGAAACTAGCATCCTAGAACCGGTTTCGGGGTTTCACCCCTCATCAGCCAGGATAGCTTGAAGCCAGTGGCACAGTGAGCCTCGGACCCACGTCTGGGCATACCCGGCACACTTTATTGCAAAAAACATTGTCAAAGCCAAATAGCTTTATTTTTTTTATTTTCTACAGCAGCGCATAGATGTGCAGCATGTTTGAAAGTTTAAAAAAACAACATGACTGCCAGTGTTGACTGCATAATACTGTTTTTTTGCTGCTCTTGTACAACATCATGGCTAATTTGTTTTTTACCAAAGACAGTAGATCTCGCATAGGTGAGACCTATCGTGAGTTTTTGCTTAATTTCTTGGTTCAAACTCCTGTTGCTTATTTGTAGACTTTCCTCTTTCTTGAGGGGATCAAATATATACTAGGGGGCCGATCTACAAGAAAGTGCCACAGCGCTGCACCGCAAGCGCTTTGGCTGCACCACGCTGCAGCACTTTCAGAGCAATATGTTGCATTTCTGTGCTCTCCCCTGCGTTGGTGCACAAACAGCTGCCATGCGCCGGCATAGGCACACTTGCATGCAGGGTGGCTTTTCCTGTCCTTGTAAATTTGGAGCAGAGAAATACGCTGCCAGTGCGTCACAAAAAGTGACGTACCGGCAGCACAAGTGGCTTGTAAATCTGCCCCTATAATTGTAGAAGTGGTACAAAAGGGGGTGGTGATGGACGGAGCATCTGAATCAATCAAACACTCACACCCAGTCAAAAGATCTGGGTTTAATCCATCACCGTTCTTTAGCCCACTCTGCCACCCCAGTTCAGACATGGCTATATGCAAATCAGTGTGACCCTGTGCCTCATGGGAACAGTCCAGCCCGAACTGCCAAGCCATGTCTTCCCTGGACCGGAAACAAGCTTCCGAGGACCGGTATGCTCAGACGTGAGTCCCTTGCTCACTTTGCCACGGGATTCAAGCAAGCCCGGCTGAAGACGGCTGCAATGCCAGAAACCGATCTTGGGAAGCTTGTTTCCGGTCCAGGGAAGGCATAGCTTGGCAGTTCGGGCTGGACTGTTCCCATGAGGCACAGGGTCAGACTGATTTGCATATGGCCATGTCTGAACTGGGGTGGCAGAGTGGGCTAAAGAATGGTGATGGATTAAACCCAGATCATTTGACTGGGGGTGAGTGCTTGTATTGTCAACGCTCCGTCCATCATTTCCTTTGGTTTTGCTTTGTTCGCCATAAGTTGGCAGGGTATGCTCAGACGCGAGTCCCTTGCTCACTTTGCCACTGGATTCAAGCAAACCCGGCTGAAGACGGCTGCAATGCCAGAAACCGGTCCTGGGAAGCTTGTTTCCGGTCCAGGGAAGGCATGGCTTGGCAGTTCGGGCTGGACTGTTCCCATGAGGCACAGGGTCAGACTGATTTGCATATGGCCATGTCTGAACTGGGGTGGCAGAGTGGGCTAAAGAATGGTGATGGATTAAACCAGATCATTTGACTGGGGGTGAGTGCTTGTATTGTCAACGTTCCGTCCATCATTTCCTTTGGTTTTGCTTTGTTCGCCATAAGTTGGCAGGGTATGCTCAGACGTGAGTCCCTTGCTCACTTTGCCACTGGATTCAAGCAAGCCCGGCTGAAGACGGCTGCAATGCCAGAAACCGGTCCTGGGAAGCTTGTTTCCGGTCCAGGGAAGGCATGGCTTGGCAGTTCGGGCTGGACTGTTCCCATGAGGCACAGGGTCAGACTGATTTGCAAATGGCCATGTCTGAACTGGGGTGGCAGAGTGGGCTAAAGAATGGTGATGGATTAAACCCAGATCATTTGACTGGGGGTGAGTGCTTGTATTGTCAACGCTCCGTCCATCATTTCCTTTGGTTTTGCTTTGTTCGCCATAAGTTGGCAGGGTATGCTCAGACGTGAGTCCCTTGCTCACTTTGCCACTGGATTCAAGGAAACCCGGCTGAAGACGGCTGCGATGCCAGAAACCGGTCCTGGGAAGCTTGTTTCCGGTCCAGGGAAGGCATTGCTTGGCAGTTCGGGCTGGGCTGTTCCCATGAGGCACAGGGTCAGACTGATTTGCATATGGCCATGTCTGAACTGGGGTGGCAGAGTGGGCTAAAGAATGGTGATGGATTAAACCCAGATCATTTGACTGGGGGTGAGTGCTTGTATTGTCAACGCTCCGTCCATCATTTCCTTTGGTTTTGCTTTGTTCGCCATAAATTGGCAGGGTATGCTCAGACGTGAGTCCCTTGCTCACTTTGCCACTGGATTCAAGCAAGCCCGGCTGAAGACGGCTGCAATGCCAGAAACCGGTCCTGGGAAGCTTGTTTCCGGTCCAGGGAAGGCATGGCTTGGCAGTTCGGGCTGGACTGTTCCCATGAGGCACAGGGTCAGACTGATTTGCATATGGCCATGTCTGAACTGGGGTGGCAGAGTGGGCTAAAGAATGGTGATGGATTAAACCCAGATCATTTGACTGGGGGTGAGTGCTTGTATTGTCAACGCTCCGTCCTACATTTCCTTTGGTTTTGCCTATAATTGTAGAAGGCAGTATTCGCACGCATTGCCTATACGAAATCTACAGTTTGCCAAACTAACGTTACCAGGCGCAGTGTCTGTCTTCAAGCAGCACATTAGCTCAAAGAAGTATGAATTATCGAAAAATGGCATACAGCTGTGTGCTGCCTGTTTCCTGCTGACGACCATTTTGCGCCTGCACTACATAAACAACGCGTCCGATGAATGTAACAAAAGGGTTAGCAGACTGGAAATAGAGAGTGCCATTGCCAGAGGAAAACATCCTTTCCTAGAGTGCGTTGGTGTTTGCCCCGCAGTGAAATATTTATCAGTGCTGATAACTGTATGTTAAAACATCAGAAAGCCCCACCTTTATGACTATAAGCAGGTTTCCCTACAGAATCATTTATGAAATCATGGCACCATTTGGCACGAATTAAACCTGCCAAAAAATACTTGTCTAAAGTTAAACACACATTTGAATGTATAGTCTCTTTAACATGTAGGTCTACTAAACTATGACTGCAACAAGGTGAAGAAATTACATTTGCCCCTTCTTTGCCCACTTTCCCGTTTCCTCTTCACAAAATACCACCCATAGGGCCAGATGTATCAAGATTACATTTTGCGAGTCTATAAAACCAATTTTTACCAATTCGCTATTATAGGCTCGCTAAATGCAATGTATGTAGGTTTTTGCAAAAATGTTGTGATTCCTACATATTCCTTAATAGCAAATTCCAAATTGTGAATCGCTATTAAGGAAAGGCTTCCCATTCATTCCTATGGGCCAAGAGGCCCATAGGAATGAATGGGAAGATATTCGCAATTTGCCAGTACCAAATAGGTACTCACAAATTGCGAATGCAATTTCATGGGTGCAAGGGGGCTAAAAGGCCACCCTGATGCACCCTGAAATATGCATGTGTGCACATGCGGCGCACATACATGCCCCAAGGGCATGTATGTGAGCCACATGGCACTTAGAAAAATGCAAAAAAAGTGCATTTTTCTAGGGATTTGCAAAATACCACCAACTATAAGTTGGTGGTATTTTGCGATTTTTTTAAAGCTAATTTGAAATTTGTGACAGCTATCAGAACTGCATTTAGGGAATCGCAAAAATTGCAATTCCCTAACTGCATTCCCAATTCAGGTAATCACAAATAATTGTGATTACCCATATTGCGAATTGCAAATGTTTAATACATTGCAAAACACATTTTTATGATCGCAAACAGGCCAATACACTTGCGAACGCAAAAAGCGTTGATACATCTGGCCCATAGACCCCTATGCACCCAAGCTTCTCGGCTTATTCCAGAAAAAGGAAATTTAAGTTTGCTAAATGTCGTACTCCTCCAATGAGCACTTATCTCTAAACAGACTCCATTGTCCCATTCAAAGCAAAAATGAGATGGTATATGAACAGCTCCCAAGGCATTTTGAGAGGAACACTGAAGGCTAAAACAAACACCGGAGCGAACTGTTCACTATCGTAGCACATCAACAGATATGGAACACAGAGGAAGTAGTTGTGACCCTAATATTGCAGCAGAGAAGGAAGTTAGCAAACTACATATGCTTGATAGTCGTTCTTTGACCCTACTGTTTTAGGATAACTGTAGTGTTCTGTACTGTGCCTCACTGGCACCTGTAGGTAGAACTCTGTGCTTTGAGTATTCTAGGGCTTTGTATTAGAATGTTGACTGTTGGCAGTTTATGCCTGGAGCTCTCCTGTGTCGCTGTGTTAACTTTATCCTGAATAAACCGACTATTTGAACCACAACTTCGCCTACGTTACTACTTCAATATACTACAAAATTGTTGGCGACGATGTTCGTGGAAGAACATAGAACCTCATGACTCACCTCGTACCTTTCCAGAGAAGCGCATCCAAAGAAGCGGAAATCGGCTGGTGTTCTACTACAAGGTTGCAGAGAGCTACTTCATTTTGAGCGGAATATAAAAGATAAGTGCTCCGCGCTCTCCGCGCCGCTTTTGTGTACTACACGCCGTTTGTCTCTGGGTAGCGGAATAGAGGATAACCGTCTGCGTGATTGGCAATAAAGAAGACGTGCATGGTTGGAAACGTTATTTCACGTCACTGACGTCAAGGTCGGCCATTTTATGCTCCTAATGCATCCTATTGAGATAAAGAGTACGCAATGGTTGGCAGCGTATGTCAGTTGAATTCAGAGTGCAAATTGGTTGGCAACGTGCGTCACAGTCGGCCATCGGCCACATTAAGACTTCACTTGAGTTAAAGACGTCATTACCACGGCAACGCTGACAACGTTTCCTACCAGTTAAATAAACATACAAAATTTGCCTTTCACACGCGTCAGCAGACAGCACTATTCAGAATTATCTGTACAATTTTCTACCTTTCGTTTTTATAAAAAAAAAAAAAAGGTAAAGACATTCTTTAAATTCACGGATTTGTAAAGCACCTAATTTTAGAAAACCAATGTTGTTCCTCGTGTAAGAAACAGTAGAGTCACAAATACTGTATACACAAGTTGCATGTAAGTCATCCCAAATCTCATTCCATTTTACACAGCGACACAGACGAATTATTGATTTGGGATTAGTGCTTCTTTTCAAACTATTCTAGTGCAACATGCAATCGGTCTCTCCTCCTCCTCCTTTTCTCGAGACACCGGGTAATCCACCAATAATTTGGAGAAAGTGGTTTGACGCTTTTGAAACCTATTTAGGAGCAATTGGCGCGTCAAGATATCGCGCAGAGAGAAAGAAATGTCTATTATTACATTCATTAGGTTTCGAAGGTAGAGAGATTTATAAACATTTACCTCCTCTTATAAGGAACAACGCAGAGGAAGATGTTGATGAATATGTTGAGGCAAGGATGAGACTAGAATTAAGATTCGATGTTAAACCCAGTCTTGTCATGATTAGACATAAATTCTTCAAAAGAGAGCAACTACCAGGGGAAGACGTTGAAACCTACATATCTAGCCTAAGGCTATTGAGTGCAGAATGCAAATTTGAGGGCTTCAGAGAACAATTAATCAGAGACCAGTATATATGTAAATGCACTGACAAGTCGATCCAACAAAAACTACTTACTTTAGGAAACCCTACACTTGAAGAGACTATCCGAACTGCTAAAAGCATTGAGTTATCTAAGAAAGAAGTTAAGGAACTAGAAAAGAAGAGTGATGAAGCAGTTTCTGTAGTTAGAACTAAAGAAAACAAGGACAACAGATCAGTTCCCAGTCAACAACGCTTCGAGAAGTACAGTTTACCTAATTCTCAACGTTTCGAAAGAAATTCATTCTCTAGGAGTGACATTTGCTACAGATGTGGAAATCTTTCACACAATAAGAATAACAAATTTTGTCCTGCTAGGAGTTCTGTTAGTCACAATTGTGGGAAATATGGTCATTTTGCAAAAATTTGTCAGAATCCTAGACAAGGAAATTCTACCTTTGTCAATAAGTCTCAGGCTCAAAGCAATGTCACTGGGGTAGGAAATGTTTCTGAGTTCTTTGATAATACAGGTAAAGGTCCTAGTCCCATTAACAGCATCCAAGACGATCTTAGAGATATGGTTGTGGTGGTACAAGAGAGTTCAAACCTTAATGATAACATCCAAGGTGATGCTAAGGGAATGGTTGTAGTGGTACGTGAAGATGGTGTCGTCATTGGTGATCCTTCCGAATGTGTTGATCCTTATGAGAATTTCAGTGTGGGTGACAAAGTAATTTCCTTGTTAGTGGACTCAGGTGCAAGAGTAACCATGATCACCCAAGAATTATTTGAGGAGACTTGGCCAGAGAGAAAACTTGAACCTCCTGATAGAGCTCCTGTTTCCTATGAAGGACGCAGAATAGCTCTTCTTGGTTATTTTGAGGATGTCCTACAATTCAGGGGCAGGAAAATTTTTGGAAAGATATATGTCTCAATTAAAGGGTTGAATATCTTGGGTTGGTTTCATGGGGGTTTATTCCGATTGATCCTAAGACCAAGAACAAAAGAACAGGTTGGCATAGCTGAACCTGACAACTGTGTTGATAATCTTGCTGTAGTAGATTCTGGTGACTACGTTGAGAGTTTAGCTCACAAGTTTCCCACTGTTTTTGGGAAAGGACTGGGGATGATTAAGGACTTTAGTCATGAGATTAGAGTAAAAGATGGAGCCAACCCTATCAAGCATAAAGTCAGGGGTGTCCCTTTTAGTGTAAGGGATAGTCTAGAAGCTGAATTGATCGAGTTATGCAAGAAAGGGATCATTGAACCAATTGAGTCATCCTTGTGGTTGTCTCCTCTTGTTGTCGACAGAAAAAGGAATGGTGATTTGCGCGTCTGTGTGGATTTGCGCAGCCTTAATAAAAACATCTGGATTGACTCACACCCTTTGCCCAAAATTACAGATTTGTTGTCTCTTACTAGAGGCGCAAAATGGTTTACAAAGTTGGACTTAGCTTCAGCGTACCATCAAGTGGTGTTGAGTGAATCCTCTAAACATTTGACTGCATTTGTTTCTCCTTTTGGTAGTTTCCAGTACTGCAGAATGCCGTTCGGCCTCGCGTCGGCGGCAGCTGTTTTTCAAAGATTAATGAGTCAAATGTTTAAAGATACACCTGGAGTAATTGTTTTTCAGGACGATGTTTTAATTTTTGGCGAAAACAAAGAGGATCATGGCAATTCTTTGAATCAAGTTTTGGAAATTATGCAAGATAAAGGCATTGTACTTAAACGAGAAAAGTGTGTTTTCCTAAAGGAAAAAATGGAATTTCTTGGACATGTGGTCTCACACAATGGGGTAGAGCCACGTCCCGGGTTGGTAAAAGCCATTGTGGATGCATCTCCTCCTGATGATAAATCCGGTTTGAAATCTTTCATAGGACTCAGTGAGTTCTACTCTAGATTTATCAAGGATTATGCATCAAAAGTTCAGCCACTTACTAACATGTTAAAGAAGAATGTGCCTTTTGTGTGGGATAAGAACTGTCAAGAAATCTTCCAATGGATTAAGTCTCAGTTAGTGAGTGACAGTATTCTCAAAGCGTTTGATCCCAATAAAGAGTGTGTTGTGACTGTGGATGCCAGTGGATTTGGTCTTGGAGCCGTTCTCACTCAAAAGAATGGTCAGGTTGACAATACCATTGCGTACGCTTCAAGAGTGTTGCGTGGTGCTGAAGTGAATCTCTCTGTCATTGAGAAAGAGCTTTTAGCCTGCTGGTGGGCTGTGAGGAAATTCAACCCTTTTCTCTGGGGTAGTCACTTTGTAATACGTACCGATCATAGTCCTTTAGTCTCAATTTTGTCTGGTGAAAAGATTAAGGAGCACACTCCAAGGATTGCTAGGTTGTCAACAAAGTTACTTCAGTACAATTTTGATGTTGTCTATTTGCCAGGTGTGAAGAATGTCAGAGCGGATTATTTTTCACGTTTTCCTATTTCTGGTAATGATTCTGACTTTGAAGGGGAAGATGATCAAGAAGATTGCTTTGTTGCTGCTTTAGATCTTGAGGGAATGTGTGCTGTCAATGAAGCCGAATGGAGAAGGGAGTTGTTGAAAGATGAAGTACTTGTCCAGGTCATCAATTATTTGAAATCCGGTTGGCCAAAAGAGAAAAATGTCTCAAGGCAATTCCAGACTTTTGTTAAAGTTGCCGATGAACTCACAGTTGAGGATGGTATCCTTTTGCGGTGTGGTAGACTTATTCCTCCTGAGAGTTTAAGAAAACGTCTCGTAGATGGTGCGCATGAAGGTCATTTAGGGAAAACGTTCACCAAACGTAGGCTGCGGGATGTGTTTTGGTGGCCGCAAATGGACGTGTGTGTCGATGCTTTAGTTGATGGTTGTGTTATTTGTAAGTCCTCCGACAAGAGCCACAAACTTAGAACACCTCCTTTGGAGCCTATTCATTTTTCTGAGAGAGCGTGGGAGAGGATTGGAGTTGATTTAGTTGGTCCTTTTAATCTTTTACCTTCTTCTTCACGCTTTGCCATTGTTGCCATTGATTACTATTCCAAATGGCCAGAGGTTCGGTTTATCAGTGAGCCTTCCTCAGCCAATGTTATTGCTTTTCTAAAGGATGTTTTCCCTAGGGAAGGGTTCCCTTCGGTTGTCATGACGGACAATGCTGTGCAGTTCGTGAGTTCTGAATTTGAGTGTTTTCTTAGTCAAGGAGGCGTTTCTCACAAGAAGAGTTCTTTCTATCACCCCCAGGCCAATGGCCTTGTTGAGAGAATGAACCGTGTGTTGAATAATTGTGTGCAATGGGCTATTGCCAGCAAATGTGTACTTGAAAATGCTGTTCGTTCCATGTTATGGTTCTATCGCACCACTGCACATTCGTCAACTGGTGTGTCTCCGTTTGAACTGCTAAGAGGGAGAAAACCTTCCACCAAAATTTGTCCAGGCTGGATGTCAAAATGGGTCAAGATGAATGTAATGGATGGCATTGATGGATTTGTAAGGGACAATGTTACCAAAGTACAAGCAAAGCAGAAAGCTTATTTTGATGAAAGAAAAAGAGCTGTACCGCACAATATTCGTGCTGGTGATGTTGTTCGTATTAAGAGTCCTGTTCACGTCACCAAGGGAAGAAGTAAATTCTCTGAACCTTTAGTTGTTGATAAGGTTTGCGGCAATGCTGTGCGTGTCAACAACAATCATTGGTGGAATGTCTGTAAAATTGTTAAAGTCAATGTTAGGAATCTTGACTCTGATAACCATATTCTTTTGTCTGATTCTCGTCCTGATGCCAATTATACTGATAACATATGTAATGATGGTAGCGAGTTCCCTGGACTTCGCAGGAGTTTGAGAGTGTCTAGGATTCCTGCCAGGTTTAGGTAATTATCCAGTTTCTAGTCTTCTGTTTTGTGGGTGCTTGTTTTCTCCTTTTCCACTGCTATTCTCTTTTTACTTTTCATTCCTTTCGTCTCTTTTCTTCCTCTGGTTTTCTCTTTACTTTCCCTCCCTAAGTTCTTCTTCTTTTGTTTTGTAGGAAAGAGGATAATGTAGTGTTCTGTACTGTGCCTCACTGGCACCTGTAGGTAGAACTCTGTGCTTTGAGTATTCTAGGGCTTTGTATTAGAATGTTGACTGTTGGCAGTTTATGCCTGGAGCTCTCCTGTGTCGCTGTGTTAACTTTATCCTGAATAAACCGACTATTTGAACCACAACTTCGCCTACGTTACTCCTTCAATATACTACAATAACGCCCTTCCTATAGCTCTGACGTACACGCTGATCAACAAACAGCCAATAGGGATGTTTGGTTATGTTTAGAATACTGATAGAGCGCGCAGGTCACCCGACTAACAATTTACCATATGCACATTTGGGCCCATAAACTCAATTTACCATATTTATTAATCGGGTAACCTACACTCTACTACCAGTAACCCTAATTCCTAATTACCGATTTACCAATCCCGGTTACCAGTACCTATGATCACAATGGATCAGGGAGCTAGCTGAAAAAGATAAGCAGTCACCAAAATACAATAACATTTATAATATTTGCACTTTTTATAATAACCACAAACTCAGGAAGTTTTGAAAACCTTTATCTAGTTCTCGTCAAAGTCAGAAAGCAGAAAATTCACAGCGAGTAAACTATCAATGACCAAAATCATGAAAATCGTATAACCATGAAGAAAATAGATTATGCCAATCATTTAGAACTATAAAGGGAAGGTAAGAACAGGGAACATGCTAGTAAGTATTTTCAGAACTCAGACTTGGTATGATGTGTCTAAAGGACGTGAAAAATAAGGAACATGCTAGACTGTCACAGCTTGAGTACCCCTAGGAGATGGGTAAGGCAAAAGAGCTTTAATTTGTACTAAAAGAATTAGAAATAACCATGTAGCTAAATGGGTAGGGAAAAATGGAACACGCTAATAATTCGGAGCAACCACTTTAATTCGACTAAAGGACTGGTAAAGAAAGGGAACATCTATATTTCATGAGCAGTATTTCACCATAGACTTAAAGGATGGGAAGAAAATGGAACATTCTAGTAAAACAGCAAAAATGTAGAACTTTATTTATTGGTCAGTACAGGGAGGGTAAGAGAAGGAACGAATGTGCTAATAAGATTTTAGCTATTTGAAGAAAAACAGGAAAGGACGCAAATGTTGTTTTTTTCCTCGCAGAATTATATTTACCTAGAACAGTGTGGAGACCAACCCTCGCCACGGGTCAGTTAAGGACAGTAGGAACCCAAGGAAATGCAGTCGCCAGTAGGCCAGCAGGTGCAGAATGGAAACCCAGGACAGGAAAACCAGATTAGGATCAGGACAGGACCACCAAGGTATGACCAGCACCTGCACTTCAGTTGCAACGCCTGCGCTATACCTTCTCTCCAGCTATCAGTCTAAACCCCGATTGGGTTCTCGAATTCCCCAGCAAAGTGCTTCGCCAGCAGTTTAAGGTTCTCAAAACCCCGATTGGGGGTGTGAGTCTGACAGACAGAGTGCTCCGCAGCACCTCTGTTTCAATAAGCTATTGAGTGTGTATGGTCAGTGACAGGTCAGCTATTCGGACAAGTCGGACAATTTCTCAGGCTAAACCTAGGCTAGTTATACTGTTTTCGAGTCAGTGTACCACCCCCCAAATGTTGCAAGTCTAAGGATCCCCAATTTTAATTGGGCAAAAGAAAGGACAAGTCTTCACACCATCTAGGATTTGACTTTCTCAAGCTCATAATTTACATCTTCCGAAACCGCCCCTTGAATTTCAGGTTCCCATGACATGTTCTTTACACATAACAATGGTGAATTTAACATTTTATACATTGTAATACATTTAGTGCAATTCAGCTTCTTCGACTAAGTGAAGGTGTCTCTTCCCAAGCGCATTTTGGCTTGGACTTCTGTGTTGGCTCAAGTTCAATGTCACAGAGTTCATCCTCTGGCTGTGGACTGTCATGCGCAGAAAAGATTTTCAAAATGGAGTATTCCCGTCCCTCATGCCCAAGGATTACGGATACATGAAAAGTAAATAGAAACAGTTTTAGAATACAGAATAAATGAATGCACTGTATACCAGGAATCCCTATATTATTCTCATTACTTTATAATAACTATAGCCTTAGTGATTAATGCAGAACAAACAGCATAGCGAAAGTAGCGATGCAAGCTTCAGGCATGTGAGGACACAAAGCAGCCATCTTAGTTCTACTGCGCAAGTGCAAGGAGTTTCCCACCAGAACTGCGAGTACGTTACGTCACATGGGTATGACCGACGGATGCGCAGAAGAAATTCCTGTGTAGCAGCAGCCATTTTAATCTGCAAGCGTATTACTATTAGTAAACACATAGGCAAGCATCACTCGGATACCCAAAATGTCAGAATAAGGGGTAAATTAATAAGACAAACAGGTTGATTAATACTATTAGGGTTATTTGAGGTTCATGAGTACAAGCAAGGCGCTATACGTGCAAATCCTTGCTCCATCAATCCCCTCTTTGATGACATTTTATATCATCACAAATTAATGGAACCAGATGCCAACTTTTCACATTTTACCCAGTTCAATCTCTTCAAACATTTTGTTTAGCTTTTGCTCAGTCTCTTTATCAGTGTGAGAATTTTTCATCCTTTTATAAATCTGATTATTCAATTCTTCTAATTCAAGCTCATCAACATTTCTTTTCACTCCTCTCTTGTTCACAGTGTATTTTTCTTTGTGTTTTCGACATTTGCATCAGATTATTATTATAAACACTACTAGACCTATTCCCGCAATTGGTATCAGTATTTTACTCAAAAGACTTTTACCTAGGTTAGAAAAACAACTACCTACAGCAGAGAGACCATCAGTAAGCCTCTTCCAGGCACTGTCAACCTCAAGTGGTTTGAGCTCTTTTTCCACATTTGTAATGTTTCTCACATACCCTTTAATTTCCACACTTTTTTCAGGTATGTAAGTGCAACAATGTTGCGCTTTCAGCATTCTGCAGACTCTGCCCTCTTTTGCCAATAACGTTTCAAGAGCAAGTCTGTTTTGTAAAATCATTGATCTGATCGCAGCCATTTCGGTATTGACCATCAGGAAACCTCCAGCAGTGTCAGTTGATAACCGATCTACTACTGTTGACAATTTGCAAATTCTGTGTGTGTTCAGAGCCACTCCCACTGTAGGTATCATTGCACTAAAAATATCACCTACTATTTCGCCAACAATTTCTCTTTTACTACGTACTAATTCATTAGTTCTTTCAGTGCTTCCAGTGATTTTCCCCACATGGTATATCTCTGGGAAGACAATACCAAAATAACAGCTTCCGCACCAATGGTCGGGCAAGTTGAAATAAGCCTTGTTACCACATATATAATAAATTCCAGGAAATACAGGGTCTGACCCATCTTTGAAACCCCAACCCCCAATTACCTTGTAATTGTGTTCGCTGGAACCAATGAATATATTGTTATAATAACTAGTTCTTTCTCTTTTAAGACAAAGTTTCCCTTTCTTTTCGAAATCCAGCAACATAGCAGCATTAGCCACACCATTTGAGGTGCTTTCTATGCTTTCAGCCCATTTAGGGATTTTCTGATTCTTGTCCTTAGCTTTCTTTTGGAAACTTTCTCTTCTTTTCTCTACCATATTTAGAAACATTTTCTCTTTTTCGTGTAATAACTTTCACTTCTTTTCTCTACCATATTTAGAAACATTTTCTCTTTTTCGTGTAATGAACAGGTTAAGTTATCTTTGTGTGCGTTATCTATGCCTATTTTACCTACAGTTAGAAAATAATCACTCATGTACTTTGCTACATCCCTAGTTGTATGTACAGGGTTCAGGTTTCTTCGCACAGGAAGTTCAAAAAATGTCACATCAGAGTTTGAGTAATAATACTGTAAAGGTCCTCTTCTATAAAATAAACTAGTTAGTATACTACAGGAAAATCCATAGGTTAAGGGCAAGTGGTGATACGTCACACCTTCAGCAACCGAAGTAGGCAGCTTCATACAGACATAACATGCGTCTATTTCCATAGCTTCTACATAGTGTACTAACAGGTTTGCGAAAACATTTAAATGAGTTTTGTTCTTGATCTTATTATAATGTAATCCTTCCTCATCTGATGCTTCTAAATGTAATTGTGTTTGCCTAAGGCTAAGTGGCTTCTCTGGTGCATCTACTTTTTGTGGTGTATTTCTAGTGTGTGATTCTACGGTATCCTCTGGTAAGTGATTATTTGGGTACAGGTTCGGGTCTTTACTCATCATAGAAGGAATAACTATTGTTAGTCCTATCCAAAGTTTCAGTACTATTGCTACACTACATAAACACACTTTGCAGCGTGTTTTTAAACAACCTCGTCTCAGTCTCCCATCCACAGAAGAATCAGACATTTTGACTCAAAGGAGGCTTCAACACCTTTGTGTAACTCTGCACAGTTTGCTTACTCGAGCAACTTTCAGGTAGGTTTCGCTTCTTCATCAGTCTGGTCAGTAATCAATTCTTCATCACTGTCGTCACTTATTTCCAGATTTTCAAATTCCTCCAATACAAAGTAAGTCCACTCAGGACTCTGGTACTTGTTATTCAGTTTCTTTATACAAGCACTCCTTCTCTTTCCTTTTATCACAGCTGAGTCAGTTTGACTCGAGACTTCATTTATCTGTTCAGGTTCTTCGTTTATTGTCTTTAATCGCAATCTTAGTCTTTTTACAAATCTAGGTACTGAGTCACCTTTTCTGAGTCTCTTAACTGGCACTGTGTCTTGACTTTCCTCCAACACTCTTTTGTTTTCGTTCAGTTGTGGCACATTTGTTTCAAGTTCGTCTTCAGCATTTCTCCCTAACTGACTAGGTCCAGGTCTTTCATCAGTTTCTTCTGCCTGGTCCCTAAACTGGCCTTGTTCAGGTATATGCTGATTTTGGATTGGGTTTGTATCGTTTTCTTCTTCCTGAACACAATTGTCTATTCCTGTCTAGTCCTGTTCAAGCTCTTCGAACTCTTGATTTTCTTCCGGTTGAACTTCCGCCCTAATTTCTATCTGTCCCTCTCCTGGCTCAGGTGTTCTTGGTGGAGTGTCAATTACCTGTTCTTTCCCTATCTGGTCCTCCTCATAATCAGATTTGATTTGGATTTCGATGATCTGAGTACCTTCTTCTATACCTGTCTCGTCCTCACTATTCCACTGTCTATCTGAATAGATTTGTCTTCTTGTTCTCACAGGATCTATAGTCAGATCGACTATTGGGATCCAATCATCTTGGCTGGAGCTCGGTTGTTCCTCTTCAGCTACTTCAGGACCGATATCTTGGGACCCCTCAGCTGCACAACCTTCAGCCTCAGTTTCCTCAGGTTCAGTCACTTTTTTCGTATGGCTGGCATGAATCCAGTGAGGTACTCCTGCACACTTCAAAGCTGTGGTGGTTACTAGTATCACCTGTCGTGGCTTTCCCCACCTTGGTGCAAGGCAACTTTTCCGAGGGTGTTTCTTTATTACGACCCAGTTACCTGGATTCAGGTCATGTGCTGGAGTCGTTGGTCTGGCGACAGCGTCTTCCCCAACCTGGTGAGAGATAGAACGCACTTGGTCAGCCAGTTCTTTGAAGTATTCTAGTACCAAATCATCAGAAATGCTTATCAGTTTGTATCCTGGCACACATGCTTGCCGCATTGCTCTTCCCATTAGTATATCATGGGGGCTCACGCCTGTGTTCCGATCTGGAATACTTCTGAGTCCCATCAACACAAGGGGCAAAGCATCTGGCCATTCCATTTGAGTGAATTCACACATTTTTCCCAATCTTGATTTGATTGTGCCATTCAGTTGTTCTACCACTCCAGAAGCCTCTGGGCGATATGCACAGTGCAGTTTTTGCGTGATTTTGAATGCTTCACAAATCTGCTTAATTATTTCATTTTGGAAATGACTTCCTCTGTCAGATTCGATTGTAACTGGGAACCCGTACCGAGGTATAAGTTCCCTAAGTAACAACTTAGCTACAGTGAGGCTATCATTCCTACGTGCAGGGTAAGCTTCTACCCACTTTGAGAATAGGCAAACAATGACAAGTAGGTATTTGATTCCTCGACAAGGGGGTAACTGAATAAAGTGAAGTTGTAGTCGCATAAAGGGGCCCTCTGCCTTTCCAATCTTTCCTGGTAACAGTACAGTTTCCTTTCCGGGTTAAATTGCTGACAAATCAGGCACCTTTGGCAGAGTGCCTCTGCTATGTTTCTGAATCTCGAATTGAACCATGTTTGGCGGAACATGCGAATCATCGCATCTCTTCCCAAATGTGTGTCTCCATGTATTAACCTAGCCATAGGAGCAAACAGACAGTCTGGCAACACAGGCATACCATCCAGGTAAACAATGACACCATCTCCATTCCTTCTCTGACAACCAAATTTCTTCCAATTTTCCTTTTCCTCTGCCTCTGCGGCATCCTGTAAGTCTCTCACTTCCTCCCATGTATTTATTCCCTCTAGCATCAGAAGTTGGCAGCTGTTTCCGTTTCCCCCAACCTTTATGTTAATTGCTATTTGGTATCTTGCACAATATTGGGCTAACTGGTCAGCATCTCGATTACCTGCTGTCACTTTGTCATCGCCAGATTTGTGAGCAGCACACTTGACCACAGCCAATTCTTTTGGTAACTGGATTGCTTCCAGTAAATCCTGCACATAATTTCCATTTCTGATAGGGGTGCCTGAAGAAGGCAGGAACTCCCTTTGCATCCATAGTTGGCCAAAGTCATGCACAACCCCATAACCAATCTGGCTATCAGTATATATGGTAATTTTCTAGTTCCTCTCAAATTTACAAGCTTTTGTCAATGCAACCAATTCAGCTACTTGTGCAGACTTGACTCCATGTAAATAGGATGCTTCCACTGGACCTCCTAAAGTACACACTGAGTGGGCGGCGCTTAGGCCTCCTTCCTCATGTCTCATGCATGAGCCGTCTTCAAACAGCTCATAATCTTCATTAATTAAAGGGTCTTCTTTTATGTCTGGGCGTGGTTTTGTACTAAACTCGGTCAAATCAATGCAGTCATGTTCAGTTTCCTCTCTCACTTCTGCTGCGAATGAATTAGGCAGTAAGGTGGCTGGATTCAGAATATTATTAATATTATTATTTTTTTTGGAAAACCTTTATTTCAATCGCAGTATTACATTTGCGGGCCTACAACCACAGGGGCCGGCCAACGCTAAAACAATAGAAAACAGTTGATATTGCATTTTTACACAGCTTCCAGCCGACAGCCCGGAGGCCCGGCAGCGATTCAACATATCATTTCGACGGAGCAGAATAGTGGCGTAGGAGAAGGTCAAGGTTTTACTATTTTAATTAGTTATATAAACAAAAAAACTACAATAACAAACTAAAACAAGAGGCAATGCAGCGGACGTCCGTCTCATGGGGGGGAGTCATATTAAACAGATATACAGTAATAAGGATAAAGTGAAAAGTGGGGGGGGGGGCCAGGGCAATCGAACATGTAGTACGAAAATCTGTATAATATAGGAACGTCAGGTCATGGGGATTGTGGTATCACCGGGACCTCTACAAACAGGGGTGCACAAATCTCCCCACGATACGAATTCCATTGGTTCCAGACTCTACCCCACTTCTTGGGTTTACCACGTGCAACATATACAGTTTTTTCTCTGAACATGCACCAGTCCATATTGTCTTCCCATACTGAAGTCGTAGGTGCCCTCTGAGACCCCCAGAGCTGTGCTATGTCCCTTTTAGCCACCATGTTTCCAAGAGTAGCCCATTGTGTCTGTGCCACAGTGTAGTCATTCGGTTCCCATATATTCAGCAGACAACGGTGGGCCTCAGGCAGCAAAGCAACTCCCGTGACTTCTTCCATAATCACATGCACATGTTTCCAGAACATAGCCACAGCCGGGCATTCCCATATGATATGTAGGAAGGTACCCAGCGCACCACAGCCACGCCTACACACTCCATCCGCAGAGAGACCCATACGAATCATACGGGGACCAGTTACATAGATACGGTGTAGGATCTTTAGTTGCACCAGTCGGAGACGAGCCGGGATCGCGACCTCTTTCGGGGAGGATACCGCTGCCTGCCAATCTTCATCATCCAATTCCAGTCCATCGCCGGTCCACGCCTCACGGAGCTGCAGGAGCAGATCCGTTCGGTTGTTAATCAGCTTTTTGTATGTGAGAGATATGGTGCTATCAGGAACATGGCCATCAAGCACCCTATCTTCAAGGGGGGAGGATTCCGGAATGACAGTTCTGATCGGGAAGACCGAGTGGAGCGCATGCCGGATCTGCATATAGCGAAAATGCACCCTATTACTAAGTGCATATTCCGACTGCAACTCCTCAAAGGTCTTGATCCTATCTTTGACCCATAGATCCCCAACAGTGCTGATATCGATAAGGTCCCACTTCTCGAAGCCCTTTGTCGTCCATAGGCTACCCAGTCTCTCCGCCGCATAGAGCGGGGTCGCCCTGGTCAGTTTGTCCGACCATCCCAGGGCTGCGTTTGCACTTCTCCACACCCGCACGGCCACCCCGGTGGGTCCTGACAGTACCCTGCAAGTCGATTTAGAATAGATTGCCCTGTTATAATTCCCTCCTGGTAACTGCCATTTATGTATTTCAAACGCGGGATTTGGCGTTGGGCCATACATGGCATGGTTGATTGCACTCAATTGGGATGCCCAATAGCAGCGCCTGATGTCCGGCAATGCAATGCCCCCGTCGTACCAAGGCAGAGTCAATTTTGCTAAGGCGATACGAGGACGCCCGCCCCAAACTAATTGCCTCTGCAGACTCTCTACCTCGCGGAAGTATCAAGCTGGTACGAGATCGAGTGTATTCTGGAGGGCGTATAGAAATCGGGGCAGGGACATCATCTTAAAAAGGGCAGCCCTTCCGAGCGGGGACAACGGCAGGCTACGCCACATCAGATTTAAGCCGGAGCAGCGGGGGAAGCAGGTTGCGTTCCTATCGTACCGCGGGGTCTAATGATATAAAAATCCCTAAATATTTAAATCCTATCTGCGTTATCTGTATCGGGCATGTGGGCGGTAGAAGGGGCACATCACCAGTGAGTGCATAGACGCTAGATTTAGCCCAATTAATCACCAGGCCGGAGTTTTTGCCAAACGAGCTGAGGACATCGAACAGCACTCCCAGTGATTTCCGTGGGGAAGTGAGGTACAGCAAAATATCGTCCGCATAGAACGATACGCGATCTTCAAAGTCAGGGGTCCACCTGATTCCCTTAAGTGACGGTTCCCACCGTAGCCAGGCAGCCAGGGGTTCCAGGGCGAGCGCGAACAGCAAAGGAGATAATGGGCATCCCTGTCGTGTACCCCTCCCGAGCACAAAGGACCTCGAGACCCTACCGTTGACCACGACCTGGGCGAGCGGCTCCTCATACAGAAGTCTAACCCAACCGATGAACCCGGGGCCGAACCCAAACTTCGCGAGGGCGGCCCACAAATACGGCCATTCCAGGGTGTCAAAGGCCATCGTGGCATTCTAAGGACACCAATATGGCCGGTTCACGTAAGGACCCCGCCCTCGCCAGGACGCCATGAAGACGACGCAAGTTGAGCGCGGTGTTGCGGTGCGGAATAAAACCAGACTGATCCGGGTGTATCAAGTCGCCGATCACCTTTATCAGCCGATTAGCCAATAGTTTTGCCAAGATTTTGGGTTCGGCGTTTAAAAGTGATATCGGTCTATATGAGGCACATGAGTCCCGGGGTTTACCCTCTTTGTGGATCACAACAATTGACGCGAGTCGCTGGTCTCGGGGGAGTAATCCAACATCGCGCGACTCCAGGAACATCTCGCGGTGATAGGGCGCCATTTTGTCCGGACGTAACTTGTACAGCTCGATGGGGATACCATTCGGGCCCGTGGCCTTACCCGAGCGGATGGAGCGGATAGCGAGCGTTACTTCATCATTGGAAAATTCCGACTCCATGAGCTCTCTGTCCGAATCTGACAGACAGGGCAAGGTGATATCCCTAAGCAACAGATGCGAGTCCTCCTCCGGTCTGTCTGAGACTGGGGCATACACCCTCTGAAAGTGACACGCAAAAGTCTCCACTATTTCCAATGGGTCAGCCACTCGCACTCCATCAGCATTTTCTACCACAGGCACAACACGACTCGCCCTCTCTTTCTTATCCAGCTAGGCAATCAACTTCCCCGCTTTATCCCCCACATCATACAGCCGTCCCCGCTGCTCCCGGCTCATAGCCTTGGCAGCGTCTGTCACCAGGGCTCGGTAGTCCGATTGTTTAAGGTGCAGAGCATGCCGTTTCTCTTGTGTAGCACCAGACTCCAACTCTCTCTCCAAGACACCAAGTTCAGCCTCAAGTCTTTCTACCTCCTCATTCTTCCATTTCTTAGCATCAGCAATCAGAGAGAGGGCTTGACCACGGACCACAGTCTTGAAGGCCTCCCACAATGAGACGAAGGAGGATACTGACCCCGCATTCTCAGAAAAGTACTGATCAATGGACTTGACCACACACACCCTGATTTTAGGATTACGAAAGTGCCAGGGATTAATCGGGGCCACTCGACCCTCCGCCCCAAACTGAGCATCAATGGAGAGCCATACTGGAGAGTGATCGGATACGCCCCTGGCCAAGTGTCTAACCTCCCTCACCGAGACGGCCTGCGCCGCCGGCACAAATATGTAGTCAAGTCTGGGAAGGCTCCCGTGTGCTCCAGAGTGAAAGGTGTACTGTGCCTGCCCAGGGTGCATCAACCTCCAGCAATCTACAAGCCCCAGAGTCTCCGAGAAGTTACTCAACCAAGACTGCAATCTCGCAAGGTCTCTAGGGGGGCTACGATCCTCTGTACCACAGACCACCGAATTAAAGTCTCCGCCCACAATTAGAATACCCTCCGGGAGTCCCAGTACAATCTCCCCTAGGTCCGCAAATGTCGTAGTTTGTAAGCCAGGCGGGACATAGACAGAAAGTATGGCGATTGTCTTCCCCTCCCATCTGCCCGTGACGACAGCATATCTACCTCTATCATCTAGAGTGGTCCCGTCTATTGCCAGGGGTAGGGAGTTTCTGACTAGAATCCCCGCCCCTCTCGACCCAGTTCTGAATCCGGAGTGGGCGACCAGACGATACCCTCGTATCCCAATCAAATGCGTTTCCAGTAACAACACTACATCAGGGGAAAGACGTTTCAGGAATTGCGACACTATACCCCGTTTGATCCAATCTCCCAGCCCATTGACATTCAAACTGATAACCCTCAGCCCTCTACTCCCATCCCAACAGCGAAGATCGCCTCCCCCCTCCAGCGAAGCGGACATCAGAATAAGAGTAAATTGGAAAACATTGCCCCTGAACCCAACAAAACCAAACAAAGTTCCCCATCCCACCCCCCAGAAAACCCCTAGAACATATCCCCCCACCCTGCACCCCTGCGCTAGTCCAAAGAACCACCCCAACTTGCAGTGTGCCTGTCGCCCTCACAAGAAACTAATCTACAAAAAGAAAGAAACCCCAGAAGGAGGAAGAGTTCCGTACCCCCGCCACCTCCGAGTTCAGAAGCATATGTAGGAACATAGAAAGTCATCAAACTGCTGCTGCGAAGTCCATTCACTTTGTGTGCCGGTTGTCACCTCTCACTCCTGATCCTGCAGGCCACTTTCTGCGCCCTCCGAATGATCCAGGCGATCTCGATGCGTTGGTAAAGTGTCTAGCCAGTCACTTACGACCTCAGGTCGATCAAAGAAAAGTGTTCGTTCGTTGTATTCGACTCGAAGTCGGGCAGGAAAGAGCATAGAATACTTCACTCCCATGTCTCGCATCCTCCGCTTGACCCCCATAAATCCCATTCTCTGCTTCTGAACTGCTTGGGTAAAGTCTGGGTAAAAGCTGATGGTGACATTTTCAAATTTCGTGGGACCTTCAGTTTGCGATGCCTGGAGAATGGCGTCCCTGTCCCTGAAGTTGAAAATCCTATCTATTATGGGTCTTGGCGGAGTGCCTGGCTTATGAGCACCACCCGGAACACGGTGGGCGCGCTCAACTGCAAAAAAGTTACTGAGGCCTTTGGGGGCCAAATGGTTCAATATCAGGTCCTCCACGAGGAGATCTGTTGTCATCTCAGAGGACTTCTCCGGAACCCCGATAATGCGGACATTGTTGTGCCTTGCACGACTCTCGGAGTCCTCCAGCCGGCGGGCGAACAAGTCGTTAGTGGAGCGTAGATTACGGACCTCGGTTTGAAGATCTGACATGTCGGTTGTAAGACTGGCGGTCTTGATGTGCAAAGATTTGACCCGTTCATTGGTCTTCGCCAGGTCGGTCCTTATCAAGTTAACGTCGATCGCCACCGTGTCCAACTTCGAGGCCAGCGTCTCATACTGCTGGCCCATGGAAGTCTTAATCCCTGCAATGGCGCTCGTGACGTCTCCCAAGGTCAGCTCCTCCGTTGACGCAGAACCATCTCCGGTCTCGTCCGGTGTGGGATTCAGAATATTACATCTAGCCATGGTTACGTTTCCTGCACCTACAAGGATTCTCTCATGCTTAGTCAGCCGACTTGGTGTGAGATACTGAGTCTTTGTTCTTGTCAGCAAAATCACAACAGAATGTGGAACATACACAGTTACTGGATGTCCCATGACAATGGACTCACTCTGTTCAAGACTAGTACATGTTACAGCTACAGCTTTCAAACATCCAGGTAATCCGGCTGCTACTGGGTCCAATGTGGAAGAAAAATATGCCACTGGACGTCGAGTTAAACCATGAATTTGGGTCAGGACTGAAAGTGCACAATTGTCTCGTGTGTCACAGAAAAGTGCAAAATCTTTTGAATAGTCAGGCATTCCTAATGCAGGAGCTGTACACAGACATTCTCGCAATTTTACAAAAGCAGTCATGCTTTCGTCATCCCATTCCACAGGATCTTTTGCTCCTTTCTTAGTCATTTTTATCAATGGTCTTGCTAGGACTGTAAATCCCACAATCCACTGCTTACAGTATCCTACAACTCCAAGAAACATTCTGATATCTTTCTGGGTGTTTGGCAATTCCATGTTTCAAATTATTCTAATTCTTTCTGTGGTAACTTTCCTGATACCTCTCTCTATCTGGTGCCCCAGATATTTTACTGAAGAGGTACAAAACTGCAGTTTTTCTGGCGACACTTTATGTCCACTTTCACCTAAATGGTTCAGTAAGGCAATGGTGTCGACAACACAGTCTTTCCTGCTCTTAGACGCCACCAAGAGGTCGTCTATATATTGCACCATGACTGAATTTCCGGGCAACACCAGAGTTTCACGCCATTTTTTCAGAATCTGATTAAAGATCGAAGGGCCTTCTGTGTACCCCTGAGGAACACGATTCCAGACGTAGACATGGCTGTTGAATTCAAATGAAAAAATAAATTTGCTGTCTGGATGTAATGGAATCGAAAAGAATGCATGACATAAGTCAATGACGGTAACCCATCCAGCATTCCTTGGTATTTGGTATAGAATCACTGCAAGTTTGGCACGACAGGACAGCAAGGAACTACGATTTTATTAACCTTGCGCAGGTCCTGTACGACCCTGTATTTACCACTAGGTTTCTTTATGCCAATTATCGGTGAGTTACAAGGACTGCTCAACACGTCTTGCAAAATTCCTGCTTCTAGTAATCATTTTATCTCAATAGCAACTCCTGCTTTCACTTCTGCACTCATCTTATACTGTTTAGTATTTGGGTAGATTGCATCTTCTTTTATGGCTATTTTAATTGGGTCAACATTTGCCATTAATCCTACATATTTTCCAGTAAAATCCCATACCTCCGGTTTCACTGTCTCTTGGAGTTCTTCAGGTAAGTCTTGTATTGTCAGTCTTTTAAGTCGGGTCTTGCTAACATTATTTTGTATATTCCATCTTCATCTGGGGTCTGATTTCGACGCCATTTGGAGTGCAAAAGATAGTGCAGTTCACTTTGCACAACAAATCTCGTCCCACTAGGTTCACAGGAGTGGAATCACAAACAACAAATCTATGCATTTCTTTAAAATTCCCAATTTTAATCTCCATAGGTTCTGTAACTGGGGTACTAATTAGCTGATTAGAAACGCCCACTACTTGCATCGCTTCTCCCGAGAGGGGTAGGTTTGGAACGTCTGCTGTTCTCACAGTAGAACGGGTAGCACCAGTGTCCAACAGAAAGGTGACGTCATTTCCTTCAACCTTTCCTTCAATGTATGGCCCTGACTGGTCCACCGGCAAGGATGCGCCAAGCACGCACTCCTCATCCTCCCCCCTCAGGCACCGTCAGTAGGTGTCGTCACAGAGAAACGTGTCATTTAACAGAAATTGTGAAGTTGCTGCATTTCTATCCTCCCTTCCTTCCCAACCATCAGTGTCTTCACTCTGTTGTGCTTTGCACCTATAATTTGGCCTAGGTGCACGAGGCAATTGATTCTGTTTTACCTGCTGCTGGGTCTTCCGTGGAGTCTCATTCTGCGTCTGTGGATTCAAATCATTAATTTGCACTTTACCATTCTGTACAGCCTTACACTCGTCTCTCCTGTGTCCTATCTTTCCGCACCCGTGACAGGGGAATTTCTTTCGTGCCTCTTCTCGGCTCATTTTTACTCTCGGCTTTCCCCCACCTCCAGGGCCCTGACTCTGATTATTAGTCATTTTGCTTAACTGCTGTTCCTGGTACTCTGCTAATTTTACCTGTGCCCACATGACCTTTTCTTTTAATTCTTTTCGTTTATCTTCCAGCTCATCTTCACAGTATTTAGAATACTTCAGGACTTCATCAATTGGTTTAGCCTACCAGAACATTTTATTGTCTTTGATCCACTGTGAGATTTCAGGCCTTAACCCTAACACAAATCGATAAATGAAGTGGGTCATGCCCTTCATCTCAATGTGATCCAGAACACTGTATGTCTTGAACACCTGTAACAGTCGTTCATAGTATGAATGCACAGTTTCATCTCGATTTTGGGTAGTTCTATCTATTCGGGTCCAATCAGTTTCTTTTACAGGCACCTTTCCTTTCAGATACAACATCACCTGGTTGTATTTCCTCATCACATCCAATGAAGGAACCTCTGTCTTTGGGTCCCTCGGGAATTCTTCATTAGCCAATCAACAGCAATTATACATTCTGTCCATAAATCTACGGGAACTACAATGTCAAAGAAACCATTTAGATCTTTCAGGAGGCATTTTTGAACTTTCACAAATCTCTCGACCTGTCTGTACCATTCTACAGGCTTTTCTCGAAATTTTGGGAAGTCATTTGTAAAAGACACAATATCCTGTCGGGACCATGGAACATGTACATATCCTCCACCTGGCACTTCTTGCATAGGATATAACTTTTCCACTTTTTCTGCTTCTTTCAAGACATATTCAGAAGTCATTTGCTCTGATCTACTATCTTCCTTTTTCTTGGCCCACCTGGCTTTCCATTTTTCTAAATCTCCCCATTTTGTAACAGGTTTAACAATTCTCTGATCTGTACCTTTTTCCCCGACACATTCATGTTCTCCAAATCTTTGTCTGAGAATTCTGCTCTGCAGGGTTTTTGCAACACTTTAGATCTGCTAATGTCTTTTCCCATATTAGCTGCAGTGTCCATTAATTTCTCATGGAACACTCGGGTATTACGGGTGATACTTTTGCAAATAAATAACAATTCTTCTTCACTTAGGGTGTTCAGTCTGTCCAAACCCACATTCCCAGCCATCAGTTCCTCCAATTCTATTCTCAATTTGTATATATCTAATGGTTTTGGCTGCGGATTTGGTTTCTCTAATTCTCGGGTCCATCTGTCGATTTCTTCAGGAGTCACTACCGCAGCACTTATAGTACCGGAAGATGACTCAATTTGAACTTCTCTCGAGATAAAAGGAGTGTTCTTTCTCTAAGAACTCCCTTCTGGTTCCCTTTTTGGTAAATCCATCAAGGAAATCACAGATTCACATTCACTTGCCTGATCATCTATTATCTAGGGCTCTTTTCTCGGCTGTACTACAGACGGAGTTATAATTGGAGTTTTCGGACTACTTTGCTTATCCCCGTACAAAGGAACAACTGGTCCAATAGTTACTGGGATTGTCAAAGCTTCAGCACTGGTATTCAATTGGGAGATTTTCTGGATTAGTTCAGTTCTTTGTTTACTTAAAGCTTCTCGTTCTCTATCCTGCAGTACCTTATCCATGGAGGTCTCATGTACTATCTGCGGAATTAAAGGAGGATTATAACTCGGCGCACTTGCATTTGTCATACTTGGTCCCTCACCATAATTAGGTTTCAGGAATGGGTTTCTCGTGCTTAGGGATCTTGGTTCCTCATTATAAGGTGATGGATTTTTCATTAACAAAACCTCCAGATACTCATCGTCTGAATCACCAGTGGTCATTAAATGCTTTGTTTTCTCTGTCCTTTTCCCTCCCATGGGCTCTTCTACTGTTAATACAGGGTACAGTCCTCCTACCATCATGTTTTGTCTCCATTCTTTCATTCTTTTTTCTCGGGTCTCTTTCTGTACCTTTGGATAAAATTTAGCTAACCCTTTGTCAATTCTGGGTCTGTCTCACTCAAAAGCCTCTATTTCCCATTCTTCTAAGGCCTCATAATGCGTTAGTCTAACTCTGGGATGCAAGTCATTCATTCGGGTTCTCAGGTTGAACAAGATTCTGCCATTAAATGTACCTTCTAAGGGAAATGCTAATATTCCGTAATCTTTAGTATATTCCACCCAATTTTCCAACCATACACAGGCATGGTAGCCTCTGTCAAATAAAATAAATGATGCGGGAGTATTAGGTGGTGGAATGATAACTCCTTCTCTAGTTTTGATAGGCTTGTCATCTTGAAATAATTCTTTACTTTGTCTACAAATGTCATTTTTCTCTTGCTTCCGTACATAATGTTATTTCTATAGTTTTTCCACTGATCCCTCAGAAAACCTTGATATCTTGGGTCAGGTCGAATCTCTGGAGGTGTTGGATACCACATATATTTTCACAAATTACTTACTTTGTTTACAAAATCACTTCCAATACTAGCGTGTCTTATTTTTCTGCAACCAACCAAATATGCGCTTTCAGACAATTTCAACCAATGGGTGCGCGGCGTTCCTCGTGAAACGAGTTCCCACGCTCTTGTGCTCACCCCTCCTTTACAATGCTATCTCAGCTACACGCCCGCTGTCTCGACCAATCTCAGCGCGGCACTAAGTGACGTCAGCGCAGCTCCGCAACTGACTCTCTCCTTCACAAGGTACCGTATAATTTAATTCTTTTATTTAAAGTGCAAGTGCTCTGTTTAATTTACAACGCAAAAACATTCGCCACTGTACTCGAGTGTCTAGAAAGAAAAGATTTGTTTCACTGCAAGTAAATCCCTTCTGTTTACTTTTCCTATACTGCGAGTAGATCCCTTCTACCTACTCTTCACACAAGCATTAGAGAACCTGCTACTCCTTTGACTCATCCACTCAGGGATATATACTAAGCCAAAAGTTTCACCAGTGAACCCCTTTGCTAACAATCAAGCTCAGACGAACCTGCTACTCCTTCCGGGTGACCCTTACTAGGTTATATCACAATAGAAGTTTTGCCAGCGAACTCTTTGCTATCATTTATTCATACACTTATACAGAAACCCTAGTTAGTGCTTCCAGTTCTGCCCAACCCGCACCAATTTTTCCTCGCGCAACTGACCTCACTGCGACGTGGCTTCTATTCTACCACTCGCTATTCTGCCCCAGGGGATTCCAGACAAAACATATAACAATCACTAACGAGTTTTGTTAGAACACAGATCAATATAGCAGCATATCAGAGAAAATTTTAAAACATTTCATAACATTTCAAAACAATTACATTTGATCGATCGATATTTTAGCAGCAATTTTAACTTCACAGTTAGCAGCAGTTTACCTATCTGCCTATCTTAACTAGTCCTGCCTACCTTTAACTAGTCCCTAACCATAGCTCTGCTACCAGAAAAATAGTGATAGGTCACCCGACCAACAATTTACCATATGCACATTTGAGCCCATAAATTCAATTTACCATATTTATTAATTGGGTAACCTACACTCTACTACCAGTAACCCTAATTCCTATATACCGATTTACCAATCCCGGTTACCGGTACCTATGATCACAATGGATCAGGGAGCTAGCTGAAAAAGATAAGCCGTCACCAAAATACAATAACATTTATAATATTTGCACTTTTTATAATAACCACAGACTCAGTAAGTTTTGAAAACTTTTATCTAGTTCTCGTCAAAGTCAGAAAGCAGAAAATTCACAGCGAGTAAACTATCAATGACCAAAATCATGAAAATCGTATAACCATGAAGAAAATAGATTATGCCAATCATTCAGAACTATAAAGGGAAGGTAAGAACAGGGAACATGCTAGTATGTATTTTCAGAAATCAGACTTGGTATGATGTGTCTAAAGGACGTGAAAAATAAGGAGCATGCTAGAATGTCACAGCTTGAGTACCCCTAGAAGATGGGTAAGGCAAAAGAGCTTTAATTTGAACTAAAATAATTAGAAATAACCATGTAGCTAAATGGGTAGGGAAAAATGGAACACGCTAATAATTCGGAGCAACCACTTTAATTCGACTAAAGGACTGGTAAAGAAAGGGAACATCTATATTTCATGAGCAGTATTTCACCATTGCCTTAAAGGATGGGAAGACAATGGAACTTTCTAGTAAAACAGCAAAAAAATAGAACTTTATTTATTGGTCAGCACAGGGAGGGTAAGAGAAGGAACAAATGTGCTAATAAGATTTTAGCTATTTCAAGAAAAATAGGAAAGGACGCAAATGTTTTTTTTTCCCTCACAGAATTATATTTACCTAGAACAGTGTGGAGACCAACCCTGGCCACAGGTCAGTTAAGGACAGTAGGAACCCAAGGAAATGCAGTCGCCAGTAGGCCAGCAGGTGCAGAATGGAAACCCAGGACAGGAAAACCAGATTAGGATCAGGACAGGACCACAAAGGTAAGACCAGCACCCGCAGTTCAGTTGCAACGCCTGCGCTACACCTTCTCTGCAGCTATCAGTCAAAACCCCGATTGGGTTCTCGAATTCCCCAGCAAAGTGCTTCGCAAGCACTTTAAGGTTCTCAAAACCCCGATTGGGTCTGTGAGTCTGACGGACAGAGTGCTCCGCAGCACCTCTGTTTCAATCAGCTATTGATTGCGTAGGGTCAGTGACAGGTCAGCTATTCGGACAAGTCGGACAATTTCTCTAGCTAAACCTAGGCTAGTTATACTGTTTTCGGGTCAGTGTACCACCCCCCAAATGTTGCAAGTGTAAGGATCCCCAATTTCGATTGGGCAAAAGAAAGGACAAGTCTACACACCATCTAGGATTTGACTTTCTCAAGCTCATAATTTGCATCTTCTGAGACCGCCCCTTGAATTTCAGGTTCCCATGACATGTTCTTTACACATAACAATGGTGAATTTAACATTTTATACATTGTAATACATTTAGTACAATTCAGCTTCTTCGACTAGGTGAAGGTGCCTCTTCCCAGGCGCATTTTGGCTTGGACTTCTGTGTTGGCGCGAGTTCAATGTCACAGAGTTCATCCTCTGGCTGTGGACTGTCATGCGCAGAAAAGATTTTCAAAATGGAGTATTCCCGTCCCTCATGCCCGAGGATTACGGATACATGAAAAGTAAATAGAAACAGTTTTAGAATACAGAATAAATGAATGCATTGTATACCAGGAATCCCTATATTATTCCCATTACTTTATAATAACTATAGCCTTAGTGATTAATGCAGAACAAACAGCATAGCGAAAGCAGCGATGCAAGCTTCAGGCATGTGAGGACACAAAGCAGCCATCTTAGTTCTACTGCGCAAGTGCAAAGAGTTTCCCACCAGAACTGCGAGTACGTCACGTCACATGGGTATGACCGACGCATGCGAAGAAGAAATTCCCGCGTAGCAGCAGCCATTTTAATCTGCAAGCGTATTACTATTAGTAAACACATAGGCAAGCATCACTCGGATACCCAAAATGTCAGAATAAGGGGTAAATTAATAAGACAAACAGGTTGATTAATACTATTAGGGTTATTTGAGGTTCATGAGTACAAGCAAGGCGCTATACGTGCGAATCCTTGCTCCATCAGTTTCATGAAAGTGCTTGCATTTGTATTTACTGTTCTGCAATCCACCCTGTAAATTTCCTGACACGTTTGAAAAATATATTTATTTATACAGTAAATAAAAAATAGCAAGCCTTGCTTCAGCCCAGGCATCGTACACATCACTGGGGTTATCAAGTAGCTGTAGTAGCCGAACTCTTGAATGGGTGAAATAGGCACATGTATTATTCGGTTTCATATTATGGCGGTTGCTTCACAGCACTTAATTTGTTAAATACTGCTTCATAATACTGCAAAGGGATAGAGGTGAGAAAATAGGCATGAGATAAGCAACTAGGCTTCTGCTTTGCAGTGATGCCTAGAGGTTGCAGCTAAACCACAGTCGCCAGCAGCAGCCGATGGTCTTTGTAGTGACAGTAGGTGTAAGGTGGTAACTGTCATACTCGTGGCCACGTGAGTGCGATGCTAGGACTAATGTGCAGGCCACTCAAAACAATAATCTGCACATACTGTCTGGTTGTATCTCTGGTTCTCAAAACAGTTCTATCGATTGTTCCAAGGGTATAAAAACAGTCCAGTATTGTTTTCAGTTCGGATTACAGAACTTTTGCAAGAATGGGATGACCAGGCATTGGTCGACGTTCACACACGTGTTCACCAGCTTTTGGCGCAGTGCATAGAATATGTCGCAGGATTCTTCTTCTGCCTGCTGAAATGGGCGTAGTTTGAAACATTCATGATCATAGTTGAGCTGCGGATCAAAATGTCTGTTCCATGGCAGCAATAGCAGCATCAAAATAGTTATCTTCCGCTTTGTTAGGCAAGCTCTCAAATAAGTCATATAGTTCTGTCCCACCAAAATGTATCAAGAAAGATGACCATTGTTTTTCACAGGTAGCGTGAAAGAAGTATTGTAGGCATCCAATGGTGGTAGTGCTCCAACTGAGGCATGAGCATGTGGGACTGGAGGCTGCGGTGCCGGGGGTGGTCGTTGATCTGTCATCAAGTTGGGTGCTTTTGGTGTAAAGGTGTGAGTCTCACTCTCTCTCTTGGATGCCATATGCCTTGGCCCTCAGTATCACTATCCTGGACCACCAAACGTGTTTTAGTATAGTCACTGTCTCTCACTTTGCAATCCACTCAACGGCAGTATCACTGCAAATACCACTGACTCTTCTACCTCAATGCACAAGGTGAAGAATGCCCAGAAAACATAGGCCAGAATCCCTGTAAGTCTAGACACACATTACACAGCAGGGGCAACTTGGTGAGGCTTAACAGCCCAAGGCCGGGCTCACTCCTTTGTAGGAACAGCATTATAGCCAGGGGGATGCTGTTGAGTTCCCTATATTATTAGTCATCAATTTGTGCATGATGATTGATGAGTACTATAAAAGGCTTCCTTAGGCCAACATCCAAAAGCAGCAGACTCCGATGCGGATGGACGCTAATGAGGTGGCATCTCCGCCAAAGAGCCCTTTTGGAACCCAGAAGAAAGAAAGGGGAGAGGGGTTGGCCTAACGGCTAAGGCGCTCGACCTCGGACCTGGGGAACTGGGTTCGAGTCTCGGTAACGACGCCAAAAACCCCCTGTGATTCTGGGCAAATCACTTAATCTCCCCGTGCCTAAAAAATTAAAGTGTGTCCTCATGTAACGTAACTGGTGCTATGTAAAGCGCTCTGATAACTGATTCGGTTCGGTTCTAGTTCGCGCTATATAAAACTCCCCCCAAAAAAAAAGAAAGGCCTGTTACCACCTATTTCTATTCGGGATACCTTAACCGATAGTAATGGAGACCAGCCACCCGAAGAAGATGAAATATCTTTTACCTCATCAGATCAGCTGAAATTGGAGGACTATGTGGTGCCATTATCTGGATCTCCTGCCTCAGCCTCGGCGGATTCACCTCCAGCTGATATTGGTGAAAGAGCATCCAAGCGCTTCCGACTTACTGCTCCCAGCCACGCAAACCGAACACTTCAAGGGTTCGACTCATCGCACAGTGTCATTTCTCCCCATTGTAGAATATAGCTGGCAAGAGGGGTTGAAGTTAACAAAGACGCTGGCTTGAGCGGGGGCTGTGGTTCCAAAGCTGGATAAGAAATATAATGCCAGGACATCTCGCCAACTCATTTTATAGACCAGAATCCCTGTAAGTCCTTCCAGATTTAAGGCACCAATACAAACAGTTCCATAGGGTGCGCTCGCTACTCCTTTAAATGCTCAGGCCCATGCAGCCCCAGTTCAACCGGACAATACCTCCATATATGAGGCTACACAGACGCATGCACCCCACCAGCACTCCAACTGCAAGGTGCAGTGATGATAGAAGGCTGCCAGGTCATCTCATACTCATAGCTCCAGGGTGGCCAAGGCAGTACTGGTTCACCAAGCTTCTTCTCCTATCAGAGTGTACACATATTCGACTCCAACCATCGGAGGAGCTTATGTTTATGAACGAGGGGCAGGTTGTTCATTCAAAGATACATTCACTCAGCTTGTCAGCTTGCTCCTCATGACAATGAGTTTGGTATGCTGAATAGGCCTGAGGATTGCAGATCGATTCCTGGCACGCTCAAGCTGACTCTATGAGTAAATGTTATTCTGCAAAAGGGAAAGGTTTTCCTACTGGTGTAGTTCTCAGTCTCTGCATCTTCTCTTCTCCAGAGAAGATTCTTCCTTACCTGCTGCATCTAGCGAAATCAAGACTGACTCACTCCTCTATTAATGTCCATCTGGAAGCTGTCTCCTGGTTTAGGGGCAGACAGGAGAACTTTCACTATGGACCAACAGGCTGGTTAAGGAGTTCATAAAGGGACTGTTTTGAGCCTATTCTCCAGTGAAGTCCCTGCTTGTGATATGGCAGGTCAAAACAGTCTTATCTCAGTTTATGAGTGCTCCTTTACGAACCAATTCATAAGGCTGACTTGAAATGTGTTTCTTGGAAAGTAGCTTTCCTTTTGGCACTCACATCTGCAAGGAGAATAATCGAAATTCAAGCCTTGATGGTTCACGAGCCATAAATACAGTTTCGAGATGATAGGGCCATTTTGCAAACTAACCCTAAGTTCATCCAGGAAGTGCCAACATCTTTTCAGCTCAATGAACCCATCATATTGCCAACATTCTTCAGTAAGTCATCTTTGGCAGGAGAGCAAGCCCTGTATTCTCTAGATGTCAGACAATGGCTCAAGTTCTATCCCGATCGAAGAAAGACTTTCAGTAAAACTGTTCAAATCCTGATTTCTTTTGCTCCACCAAGAAAAGGATATGCTCTGTCACGGGCAAGTATTGCTTATTGGGTCTCTGCAACCATCATCTTCTGTCATGAGAAAGCAGGACAACCCTTGTCTGCAAAGGTCAAGGTTCATTCTACGCAAAAGGTGACAGCTTCTTTAGCCCTGCTTTCAGGTATATCATTGCTAGACATCTGCAGGGCAGCGACATAGGTTAATGCCCACTCCCTCACCAAGCACTGCTGCCTGGATTCCCTGAGAAATATGGATGTGGCAGTTGGAAGGACTGCATTGTGGTGATTATTTTCCTACGGTATGCCAATTTTGTTTATGTTCATAGACATTATTGTTTATGATGTTTTTGTCTTTTAACTTTATTGTGGCTTTGTTAAGTAGTGTTTTCAAGTCTTAGTTCTAATTCATGCTAATGGCTTTAAATTTTACTGTATCATTTTTTATCATTGTGAGATGGTTTGCCTTACCCACCTCCATTATTTACCTGGTGCTGCTTACTAGTCTGATTCAAGCATGTGAATTTATGAAAGATACAATCCTGGAGAAAAAACAAGTTACTTACTTGTACACTGTGGTTCTACAGTATTGATGCAACCCTCCCTCTTTCCCGTTAAGGTTCACTACTTTCATACATCTTTTTTCCTTTATTTACACTCATGCTCTAAATCTAAGGTATGGTGGCTCTGCAGGGGATGAGTGTGTCAGGGCCTCGTCTGATTGGTTGAAGTTTGGATGCCTTAAGACAATGTGAATTGACTAAACATGTCTATTGATTTCAATGTGATTTGTAATGCTAATGCACTGCTTATTTTATTGATACCATGGAATTCCCACCATGACAACATAGAAGATTCAAGTATTTAAATCTATCAAAGATATAAATACTGGACAACCACAGTGTACAGTTAAGTAACTTGTTTGATATGTTCTGTTGCTCTATATGAAGGGGCACGTGAATAATGTCTTGGTGTGCTGTTGCTTTACTTAAGAGTACTCTCATAATAATTGGTGTGGAGATAATGCTTTATGTCCTGTTGCACTGTGTAAGCTGGCATGTTAACAGTGATTTGTATCGTCAAGAAAGATTTCAGCTGTCTAGTTGCGAATTACTTATTGTGAGCTTCTAGTGGACTTAGGGCTCACCCACTGCATCCCTTGGTTGGCTTTACTGTCACTCTTATTTCCTTACTTTTTATTCTGCAGCTTTCCTTGTCCCTCCTCAAGAGCATTGCCTCTTTACCATTCTTTTGATTGACTTATTTGGATCTTTTGACTTCTCACTTTTAGGAACTATTTTTTTGTTTTTGGTTAGGCACTCCACGATAATGTTGTCCAGCTCCCTCCCTGATGTGCTTCTACCATCACCATGCTTCCCCTGCCCTGTGGTGCTCTCTGCCACCTGTGTTGCTCTCTTTCTCAAGCGTGTGTGCCTCTGTTGTGTGCTGTGGTCATCAATTTATTTATTTAGGAGAGCATGGCATGAATTGCCAATGGCCCCTCAACCATATAGAAAATGATCTGATAGAGACTCCTAGCTGCAGATTCCTTACCTTAGAAGTGTAAGACTGGATCCAGAATTTTTTGTGAGATGTACCCCAATGCTCCGGTAGGTGGTGTAGTTCGGCTCCGAGCAGCTGCAACCGCACCGGAAGTGATATGGCGCAACACCAGCCTGCTGACATCAGTTATTTTCTTTCTGCACCGGTCAGCACACATCCGGAGAGAGCTACCCCCAGTAATTTTTGATTGACCTTTATTTTACTTTTTTCGAAAAGTTTTTTGAGATCTTTCTCCTGGTGTGGCAACTAAGAAAGATGGATTCAAGTCCTGTGGTGCTTGTCACCAACAGATGTTGGTGATGGATCTGCACCATGTTTGCCTCTGGTGCCTTGAGTGCGGCCATGATGTGAAGACCTGCGTCGACTTCAGCGCTATGCACTGCAAAGCCTTGATGGAGGTGTCCCTCAAGCTCCTTGCAGCTTGACGCGTGTTGCCAAAACAGTCTTGATGCCAGTCAAGAGGATGGTCCTAGGATTAGTCGTGGAGCCATCAATCTTCGTTGCAGTCAAAGTCGTCCAGGCATTCAGGTAAACCCACAAAAAGTACAAAGTAAGAGGTCAAAGAGATCTTCGACTTCACCCTATCCATTGTAGTCATCTGACAAGAAAGGGAAGCTTAATCATTCAAGGCCTGGCTTCACGGTTGAGCCTGTGCCTGGGCCTGCTCTACACCTCCAGAAGTTTCCGGGAGCTGGAGCGACCTCCGCCCAACTCTACGAATTTTATGAGGTCATGACCCTCATATTTGGGTGACCAGTCCCTGCTGGTGCACCTTTGGGCCCTGCGGATTAAGGAGGGTCCCTACTTGTTCGCCACCATTAAGTCCACTATCGGGCTGGTCTTACCACCTTGACCAATGCTGGTCCAGATTAGATGCTTCCAGTCTGTCCCCATTCTCATCCCCAACTCCGATTCAAAGCTGGAGGGACGTTGTCTGACGCTGACTCCACCGCCGAATAAAGCTGTGCACTCCAGACCAGAGCCAGAGCCCTATTCCTTTGGGCTAGGACTTGGGAAGATTGAGAGGGTTGACTTGGCCCTGATAAATACCACTCTCCCAGACTCAAGCATGGACTGGTGTGAGGTATTTGTAGACGCCAGTGGATTGGACACCTCCCTAGATTCTGGCATGGTCTCTTCTCCCACCATGGCTGTAGTGGGGAGCTTCTTTTGCTATGGTGGTTAGAAGGGCGGCCAAGGTCCAGGACATTAACCTGCCCTCAGTGGCAGTTGAGACTAACTTCTTGACAGGTGCTTTAGCCGGGAGAGACCCCTCAGAATTGCTTATCCCATTTATTTCAGCACTTATATAAGTCCTTCTGGGTCCTGGTTCAAGCCCAGCACAGGGGCTCCTGTGAACTGGACAATTCTCGCCGCTATCGCCCCGCCCCAGGGGACCCCAATTTTCTCACTCAACACCCTACCCCAGAGAGCTTGGTGGTCCAAGCCTCCATTTACTGTGTAAACCCTGGATTATTTTAAAATTTTCAGTGGGACTATAATGGAGCTGGTAACCTTGGAATGCCCAGGTGCCAGTCCATCTTATCCTATGGCCCCCTGAACACTTACAGTATACCCTAATGGAAGGAGGCTAGTGCGGCACATAGGAGGCCTCCCTTAGGGGTGACTGACATATATATATATATATAAATTTCTTTATTCAGCTTTACACATTGGAAAACCATAAAAGCAACATTTAATAGTGCAATTTCATATTAGAAAAAGGATTAAAAATGATCATATTACACAGGTTAAAATTCAGACAAGGCAAATTAATATGTTTAGAACAAAAAATCAGATTATTTCATTGCGTCATCTAGAACTACATCCAGCATGAGTTTTACAGGTTTTTCCTATGCTTCATAACGCATTTTAGAAAGTTCAAGACATGAAAACAAACAGGTTCAGATTCTAGCAATTGGAGACGTAGCATTGCAGGACGACATTGTCTAAGTCCCCATCGCCTTAATAGTGGGAGTAGTCGGATTTTCCGATGTGGATGATGGAATTTACAAAACAATATTGTATGTAGATTCGTCTGTATTGATTCCTCATCACAGGAGCAGGCAGGGAGAGTTGAGTCCCACCTATTTCTGTCGGGGAAAGCTACTAGTCTACGAAAAAAGTCTAACCTGAATCTTGTCAGTAACATTCTATCGTACATACTAATCTGTAATGTTAAATATGGCTGGATGAGGTATGTAACCTGGATCATGTTGGCGTGGAGGACCGAGGGTTTTGTAGACTCAGAGGTCAGCCTCAGGGACTCTAGGTGGCTCAGAGCCAGTTGTTTCAGCGCTCTCTTCGATAGATCAATGATGCCTTTGGGTTGGAGATAATATTTCTCAATGCCAAGGTCCTTGAGGAAATTTCTAATATACCGAAGCCATGTTATTTTTAAAGTTTGGTCAAGAGCCATTGAGTCTGCCACGATTGTCTGTGTCAGCGCGTTTTTTTCGGAGGTCCAGATGCGCCGCAAAGCAGTAATGGTTGGATCTTTAACAAGTCCTCTACATAGGGGATACCAAGTTCCAAATGGGATGCGTAGATTGAGGTGCATCTCGGTGTTGCTAGGAGAAATCTGAGGAAAGAGTTTTCTGCCACCTGGAGGGGGCTAACATCTACATGACCCCAGACTCCTGCCCCATATAGTGCAATCGCCTGACACTTTGCACTATAAATTTTTAATAGCTCCACTGGTGCCCTCCTCCCCAGTCTCTGTGAGAAGCTCATCAGGGCCGCTATAGCTCGTTTAAAAAGATGACACCTTGCCTCTACTGCTGGCCTCCAGTTCAGCCTTTCGTCAATCATAATACCCAAATACGGGTACTGGGCAGTTACCTCAAGTTTTTGATCTTCGAGGTAAATATCCTTTGCTCGTTTTTTCCCACTGCCTGCTACCATGACGAACATTTTTTTGACATTCACATGTAGGTCCAGCCCACCCATGAAGTCCGTATACCTATTCAAAGACTTCTGTAATTCACGCGGGGTGCATGCCAGGATGACAGCATCATCTGCGTAGAGCAGAGCGGGAATCAGGCTTTTTTTCTACCCGTGGGAGATCCTGGCCCCCCTCAACATCTCTTCCTCTAGGCCATTCGTATTCAATGAAAATAGGAAGGGGGCCAGGACACAACCCTGCCTGACTCCACGCTCCACTCCAAAAGATGCTGTCAACTCCCCCCTCACTCCGAAGCGCACCCTCGCAGAGGCTTTGGAATAAAGCTCTCTCAAAAAATCTAGGAGAGGGGGATCCACTCCCATTTGTCTCAAGACTATCCAGAGTTTGGCGTGCGAGACGCAATCAAAAGCGGCGGACAGGTCTACGTACACCATATAGACCGTGTCCTTCTTTGCTTGGGTATATTTGCCCACTATCAGACTAAGATTAAGGGCCTGCTCCACCGTTCCAAACCCCTCCCGAAATCCAAACTGAAGATCGGAGATAATGCCTTTCTCCTCGGCCCACTGCTGGAGTCGCTCAAGGACTACCCTGCCAGCGACCTTGCCCAGAGAGTCCAGCAGTGAAATGGGGCTATAGCATGTGACGTCCTGACGATCCCCTTTTTTAAAGATTGGGACCATGATAGAATTGGTCCAAGATTCTATCAGTCCCACTTTTGCAGCTGCGGTACACACTCTAGTGAGAATGGGGGCCCAAAGATCCAGATTGTATTTAAAAAGATCCACTGGGACCCCATCTGGACCTGGAGCTTTCCCATTTTTACTTGTTTCCAGTGCAACTAGTACCTCAGAGATGTCAAAATGGAGGGATATTGGGTATTCAACTGTTAGATGTGTGTTTTCTGTCCCTACTGATGTTACTGTATTTTTAAAGATTTTGGAAAAGTGGGACACCCAGGTGTCTTCCCCTATAGCCACTTCTATCTTGGGATTGTTATCGTCTTTTAAGTAGGGAGATCTAACTGTTCGCCAAAAAGCCTCACTATTTTTGGAGACAGCACTAGTATGGAGATCGTCCCATAGTTTCTGTTTTAGTTCTTGAATTCTTAGTTTACGTGCCCTTCCATATTGCTGTCTAAAGAGTTGGATCTGATCCGAATCTCTGGGTGTTTTTTTTAGAGCCAGCTTTAAATTAGTTAGGGCCACGGTACAACTATGGTTAAACCACCCTTTGGTGGTTGTGTTCAAGCTCCTGGGTTTTACTGTGAGCGGTCCCTTAATTTTCTCCAATATCTGGATAAAATTATTTAGGACTTCTTCGTCCGTTTCTAGTAGATCCAGACATTTGATTATGTTTGGGTATGCCGCTTTTACCAGTTTTCCAAGATTTCGGACGGATTTATCTTCCCCCATTTTAATGTATAACCGCTTTGTTTACCTATCTCCAGTTTGTTCTGGGCAAGAGTTTTCGCTATAGCTGTTGTTAGGGGTTTGGAACTAATTAGGTAAAGATCCATCCTCAGGGCATAATGATCACTTAGTGTGTTAATCAGGACCTCACAAGATCTAGCTATACGTAACAATCCAGGCGACAGGAGGATGTAGTCGACTGTTGTTTGGCATCCCCTTCCCACATATGTTGGTTGCAGGAAGTTTGAGCCTGAGTTTAACCTATTAGCTATTACAAGATCTAAGTCCGATAACATGTTGTTCATAGCAATCTCCACCTTAGTATGGGCAAAATGCATGAGTGGAGCATCATGTTCATCCACAATCCCACATCGATTTTTCTCAGCAAGTGGGCATGGATGCAGATTAAAATCCCCTCCCCATAGAAGATGAATCGCCCCTTTTCCTGCCTTAGATTGATGAAACTGGGTTAGTTTCTCCTGGATATTAGAGAGGAGGGTCAAAAATTGGCCCTCTTCTAAGTTGTTATAAAGGTTAATTAAAAGGATAGAGTCCTTGTTCTTAAGGGAAAGGGAAAATAATTGAAAGTTTGGATCAGAATCGACTATCGACACTTTTAGATGGTTCACATTGTTTTATAACCCCAGAGGTGGAGCTCCATCATGGACCATGTCTCCTGGAGGCAGATAATTTTACCCTGCTCCAAAAAGTGCAAGGCAGTCCCATCCTCAATTTTGGGACGGAGACCCGCAACATTCCAGAAGAGGATAGGTAGGGGCGGTGGTTCTGGATTAACCGCCGCAGCTTCATTTACTGAACAAATTGTTTTTGTTTTTGGCATTAGTTGGGGTGTGTTAAGATTAGTAGATTCGGTTGCCGTTAGTGTTCAATCGACCATTTCGAGGCCACTAAATCTATTCCTCGTCGGGATACTGAACCAAGTATCCCAGCGAGGCGGCTCTCTATAGGCCTTCCTCTGCGTATGCGGACCCCAATCATCAGATCCACCTCCTCTATGGCGTGGGCCGACTGTGTGCCAAGAGCTATCATAATTATGGCGACGAGGGCCCGCTATTTGCCTTGCGTTACCATATTCAAAAAGACGGGGAGCTGCTACTTCCCAGGGGGTGTCATGATCATTGAAGGGACCATTGCATTGTCTTGCGGGGTAAAAAAAGGAAAGTGGCTTGGTGCTTATACCTCCATTTACATTCGAGTACTCCCAAGAACAAATATAGTCTACTACTCGGGGGTCTTCGAATGTGATCACAATACAATCTCCCGGAATTGTTTTCCTACCGTTTCCCACCCAGGGAGTCCTACGTACCATCAGAATCCTGGATGGCCAGGTTGGTGGGATGGGGCGATTGGTGTTTAGCCAGTGTTGGGCCTTGTTTTTCAATGATTACGTGGGTTCTGCATTGTAATCCACTAACTCGGGGACACCTGTCATTACCACGAAGGGAGATGCTTCCGGTGGCATCTCAACAGGGAATCTAACTTCGGGAGGTCCTCTAGGGCCACCTCTGTTGGAAGCTGGGGCCGAGGTTTTTTGAGCCGGGGTTTTAAAGGCCGGAGTTTTAGAAGCCGGAGTTTTAGGCGCCGGAGTTTTAGGCACCAATTTTTTGGGTGCCGATGTCTTAGGCGCCAATGTTGTTACTGGCGGGGCATTACCCTGGGGTAGAGTTATGGCAGCATTGGTGGAGAGTTTCACTGGTCTATTATTATTTAGTGTTTCAGGGGGTGTTGGTGTAGATATTACATTTGACGATGTAGGTACATTGTTTTGTGTAACTGTGTGCTTGGGAGGGATCTGTTTGTTATGTTTATTTCCCCCGGTTTTTTGGGCCCCCGGGACTTGCATGGGTTTTATAAGATTTGTAAGATTAGATAGCTGGTTCTCTATGTGCGCTAGTCTTGCTTCTACTGGCTCAAAAAAGGATTTCAGTATGTCTGCGATGTTATTTAGCAGCTGTGAGTTATTGCTATCAGTTATTTCGTTATTACAGGATAGATGGATAGGGGATTCCAAACTAATAGGGTCAGAAGAATCATGTACTGACTGGTTTATGATCGCAGAGGCTACTACCTGTTCAGCTCTAGGAGGTGCATTCTCTATCATACTAGCCGTATCTCCGATCTCATTGGGGATGGAATTTTTATGGTCATTCTTTCTTTTCCTTATGGCGCCCTCCCTCCTCCCTCTTGCTTGCCTTATTTCGTCCAGTGTGATTTGGGGTGGCAGCTCTGGAGTCCTTTCTAAATCTGAATTTATCTGGGCGTCCGAGAGCTGGGAAAGCGACAGGTCCACATTGTTTGGTAGGCTACGCCTACCCTCACAAAGGGTCCTTTGCCCAGAATTGCTGCCTATTACAGGGGTTCTTGCGTCCGCTAGGTTACCCATAGAGGATCTCTTAGCGTGCGCTAAGTCCAAGGACACCCTACCTTCCATTAAAGTAATGCTTTGGTCAATAAATAAGTTTGCCTTAGTTATGAAGTCATCCATGGGGCCTAGCAGTTTGCCCCCACCCCCCGATGCCTTGGTTTTGTTTCCTCTAGTTAATACCATTGTTCCTGTTAGACCGGTACAGGAAGTTAGTATCTTGCATAAGCAAAAAGTCAATAGAGCTGGGTCTTTGAGAGCTCGCAAATGCAGAGTCAGTAGTGAAACGATACATACAATTTCAGTGTGGGTTCCGGGAGATGGGAGTTTAGGGAGGTGGCCCGGTCCGGTCTCTCCTGTCCTTGAACGGCCTCAAACAGCCCGCCCTTTGCCCGGGCTTCGCTCCACGCTTGGTTCCGCGCGTGTCCTGCGTGCGCGGGTAATGTGCTGTTTATATACGTGTGCGCTGTGGGCGTGGCAACAGGGAGAGCGGGCCAGGTGACAGAAATTGGCCTCGCAGGGACTCCTGGTAGTTTGAGTCCCTGCCTTCACGCTCGCAGACCTGCAATTACCACAAGCCCCCACAGAGTGTGCAGATGAAGCGGGACCCGCGCAGCGGGTCCGGCAAACTGTAGCGGTTGTGCTCGGCACGCAGGTCACAGCAGTAGAATCGCTGGCCGCAGCTCCGCTTTTCCAGAAGTATAGGCGAAGAAGAACCCACCGGTGCCAGGAGATGAAGCTGGTTTTACCCAGCCGGTGCGCTGTGGGCGTGGCAACAGGGAGAGCGGGCCCGGTGACAGCAATTGGCCTCGCAGGGACTCCTGGTAGTTCGAGTCCCTGCCTTCACGCTCGCAGCCCTGCAATTACCACAAGCCCCCACAGAGTGTGCAGATGAAGCGGGCGAACTGTAGCGGTTGTGCTCGGCACGCAGGTCACAGCAGTAGAATCGCTGTCCGCAGCTCCGCTTTTCCAGAAGTATAGGCGAAGAAGAACCCTGACATATATTAAAAATAGTGCTGTGACCTTGCCACTTATGGTGAGGGCAAAGTCGAGTTTGGGCAGTTAGAACTGCTTATGCATTCTGTAATGGCAGGCCTGCTGTCATCTTTTTACTTGGGTCACTCAGGGTGGCACAATCAGTGCTCAAGGTCTGGTGACCCCTTTAAGTCTGATGCCCGGGGTACCACTGGTACCACTTACCAGGGACTTATAAGGGGGATATACCCCCAGATTCATCAAAGTCATGTTTTGCGAGTCCTTAATAGCGAATTTTAAGGATTCGCTATTAAAGACTCGCAAAACGGGATGCATGTAGAAATTGCAATATTTTTAGCGATTTCTACTGTATCATTATTTGCGATTCGCCAATTGGTAATCGCAAATAAGGAATGGCTTTCCCATTCATTCCTATGGGCCTAAAGGCCCATAGGAATGAATGGGGAGTCATTCCTCATTTGCGATTAGCAATTAGCGAATCGCAAATAAGGAAGCAATTTCAAGGGTGCAGGGTTGAAATGGTAATGTACACTGGTGTTGTGCACACACATGTCCCAAGGACATGTGTGTGTGTAACATACAACTTAGAAAAATGCACTAAAGTGCATTTTTCTACGTTTTTGCTATTTACCACGTAGTCAGACTTCGCGGTAAATAGCGGCCCCAGATTGCGAATTCGCAATTTTGAAATGGTTCATGCATTGCATTTAAGGAATGTCTAATTGAGATTCCTTAAATGCAAATAATCGCAATTTAGCGATTTCTAAAATAGCGATTTTTGCATTTGGGATGATGCATCCCAAATGCAAAAATACCGCTTGCAAAGGGCCAGATTCTCAGAATCTAGCCCTTTGCGAAGGGCCAGATTCTCAGAATCTGGCCCTTTGCGAGCGGATTTTGGTTTGATGAATCTGGCCCATAGTCCTTGCCAATTGGGGTTACCAATTCACATGCATTATTTTTTAGGGTAGAGCACTGGCACTGGGGACAGATTGGCAGGCTCCAGTGCACTTTCAGAGTCAAAACCATCAGCAAGTTGCTCCAGGTGGCAGCAGCGGCTCCCATCTCGCTCGCAGCATGATGGGAGTTGCTCCAGGTGGCAGCAGCGGCTCCTATCACGCTCGCAGCGTGATGGGAGCCGATGCTGCCACCTGGAGCAACTTGAGCTTCCGCCTCCAGGTTTTCCCTACTGCCCTAGAGTCATCATAACGACTGCCCATGAGAGAAGGAGAGCAAGACTGGGCATGTTTCACAACCCAGCACCACAGGCGTGGAATAAGGACAGCCTTTTCACTCATCTGCTGTGTAAAGGGGCGCCGGCCATCGCATGTGCACGCAGAGAAGAACGGAGTCGGCAGCCTCAGGGGGAGCTGCGCTGAAGGCCACATTCGGCCTGAAATGGAGAGGGGGCAGCCCTGGTAGGGCCCCGCTGTCGGCAGATAATGGTGGAAACCAGCCAAGTGAGATGTTGCTCAGAGAGCGAGAGAAATATCCACTAATTCAGCAAGGGAACTCTGAAGTGGATACTTTGAGGAAAGCTGCCGAGGTCCATAGTTAATGGGAACAGGAGTGAAAAAAAAATAACAACCTGGAGTGATAGACACCCCAAAACAGGGAAGTGCCATGGAAGCTGGACAGACAGAATCTTAGTCAGCAAGTGAGCACCGAAAGAACCCTAAACAGAAAGGCTGCCAGTGAAAAAGAGTGCAGAAAAGCCTAGTGGCCACAGGTTGTCACTGCAGCAGCAAGGACACAGAAAGTTAGGCTACCAGGAAAGAAGGTGTAGTACAGAACAACAGCCCTAAGCAGCAAGTCCGTGTAGAATGGAAGAAAGTGCACAGCATGCGCACCTCAGTGGCGTAAGGACACCACCGCAATGGGAAGAAGCGAGTATGCAAGTTGCCCGATGTAGGAGTACCATCTGATGAAGAAAGGAGATGTCAAGGAGAGAAGTGTTCCAAAGATTGTACCCCAGGCACCGACGGTACGGGCTGGAGCCTGAGAGCTACAAGTCAGTGAGGATAATCAGGGGACCGGAGAGAGGTCAGGAAAGCGATGACGAGGAGCGGTTTGACAAGATGACCTGCAAGAGGTTGGCAAATATGACCTGCAAGAGCTCAGCGAGAAGGACCTGCAGGAGGTCTGAGAGATGACCTGCCAGAGGTCTGAGAAGATGACCTGCCAGAGGTCTGAGAAGACGACCTGCCAGAGGTCTGAGAAGAAGATCTGCCAGAGGTCTGAGAAGATGACCTGCCAGAGGTCTGAGAAGAGGCCCTGCCTGAAGCACAGAGAAGATACCCTGCCAGAGGGTCATGGAGAAGATGATCTGCCAAAAGTCACGGAGAAGATGACCGCGAGGTCTCACAAGATTGACCAGAAGTCAAGATAGAAAAGTACAAGGAGTGAAAGTAAGAAGGTTGTGATGACACGTCTGGTCACCGAAAGAAGAGTATGCATTGTCCTGGGGTAGGACTGGACAAGGGAGACCCTTGTGAAGTGCACATCGCACGGAGAGGCCTGGTCAGAAAAGAAGTGCAAGACCTGTTGGGACTAGACTGTATCGCGAAGTGAAAGAACTGGAAGGAAGAAATTGTGTTGCATGACACCACCGCGAAGAAATTTCAAGAAGAAGAGAGGAGTGCGTGATCTGACAACTCGCACACCAGAAAGGAAAGGTGACTGAGTGCATTAACATCTGGCATGGAGCACAGTACCTGGAGAACATCAGTGGCACTTGGAGAACTTATGCATCCATGAGTATTCGTAACACCAAGCAAACCTGGTGACTGCTCCATTTGTGACATCCACCTTTGGGGTCGTACGGGAGTCTGGACGGTGAGACTGCTTTGACGTCCGGAAGAGGAGGATCCAACCACTCCTCACCAGACCGTGGAGAACCATGGGCAGAGGCCTCAGGGACGCCGGTGAGAGTGGTTCCCGCCATGAGAGATGAGTCAACAGCTGCTCTTCCACAGGTCTCAGGAAGATGATCTCGTATTAAGTGGCAGGAGTTATCCTATTAGGAAACCACTACTCTTCAGGTGGAGCTAGGGACTCGAAGGTGGGACTCGTGGCACGCCCTCCACGTACCGAGAGGGTGGCGTTGGAGTGACATGGCTAAATACACCTAGCCTGGTGAAGAGGGCCTCCGGGACATTCCACCAGAGGGGCATCCTGGTGAGAGGAATATTTGTAACTACTCTGCCAGTCAGTAGAAAAAAGCAGTGTTGCCTTTGTGAAGATGCAACAACAACAACCAGGACTTATTGGTGAAAGTGTGGTATCTACAAGATTCACCATCACTCCTCCTGCACTGTCACAGAGAACAAGACATAGGAAGACAGTGGTGTCAACTTCCACGACTGGAGTCCAAGGAGGACTGGACCTACAGGGCACCACTGAACTGTGCCACGCCAAACTGGTGATCCTAGCTGCTATTATACCATTGTCTTGATTCTGCAAGCAGCTGAACAGACTCGTGGAAGTTCCTGTTTATCGTTTTATTCTCTCCCACAGGGCGGACTTTGCTGTTCCAGTTTTTAATAAAGCTTTGGAGGGATGTAGTGACCTGCTAGTCACTGTTCTAATTGTTCTGTTACCAGCCACTCTACGAGGGCTGGCTTACACCCCACCCTACACCCATTCACCACAAGCGTCACATGACATGTGACCCTGACAATAAAAGGCACTGGGCCACACGTGCCCTGGGCCAGTTCTACCAACTATAAGACTGTGTACGTATTGTCACTCCTAATGCTTGGGGGCCGAGTGCCCAACTATATTACAGTGTTAACACAACCTTCGGTGCATGAGGAAGGCCCCTCGTGAAGTATAGAGGAGGGGAGAGGAGTTGGCCTAACGGCTAGGGCGCTCGACCTTGGACCTGGAGGAACTGGGTTCGAGTCTCGGTAACGACGCCAAACATCCTGTGATTCTGGGCACATCACTTAATCTCCCCGTGCCTAACAAAAAAAAAAAATGAATGTGTGTGTCCTCATGTAACGTAACTGGTGCTATGTAAAGCGCTCTGATACCCGATTCGGTTTGGGTCTAGTTCGCGCTATATAAAACTCTGCAAAAAAAAAAGTATCACCCTCCAGAAGTCCCGGCAGGTGATACCACATAGCGTGGCGCTACAACTTTCTCTGGAGAGAGTATCCGTTGTGGCCCTGATAATGGCGGCTGTCACAACACACGCCCTTTTCCCTTGAAAAGGATGGCACTGATGGTCCGTGAAATGGGCTTGATTTAAGACTCAGTCTGATTGCTTCCTGGAGACGCATAAGCCACATGAATGCTTAAGTTCAAATCATTACACATAGTGATAATGCAAGAGTATGCCGTACCCAAAACTATAAATGTAGAACAAAATCAAAAACAAACAAGTATGAGCATGTCAAGTGTGTCTGGCAGACCCGGTGTACGATTTGACTATTTGTGACTGAAGCCACAGGCAGGCAGGCCCTGGAGCCTGAGGAGCCAGGGGGTCACTGATGGCACGACTCAGCTGCCACGTCCAGCATTGCCTCGATGCCACCAGCCGTGGAGCAAGTGATGAGGTCAGAGGAACTGCACATTTCTTAGTGCAGCCGAAACTTAAATAAATGCCGCCCACTCACACCGCGGGCGGCAGCAGGACAGAGTTGGACCTGTGACTCCCACCCCCACCCATTAAACCGTGTGTCTGTCGTGCCCTGGACAAGGGCACTAGGACCCTGTGGCACAGGACAGAGGCCAGGGGACACCGGACACCAGTTCCGGTCAGGGTAGGGGACAGGGACATTCCTGGACGAGACCTCAGGGGAAGAGGTCACTGTATGTACAAGCTGCATCGATACAAATAAACGCGTACCTGAGAAGCTCCCATCGTTTCCTGTGTCTGCTTGGGGGGCTGAGAGACACTACATCTGGCGATGAAGGTCTGCAGAATCAACGTGTGTACATCGCGGGACTCGGACTGCATCGCGATTTAAACCAGGAGCCCACCCTGGATCGCGTCGTGCCCAAGAAAGAAGAGGAAAGTGCCCATGAGAAGCGCAGCGACGCGGGAGCCCACCCCGATCGCTGCGATCAGAAGACTGCCCAAGTGCCGTAAGCGCCGTGTGGAAAGCGCGAAAGTTAAAGGAATTGGCGCAAGCTCTCGCGAGAGTCTCGGCGGCTATCTTCAAGTCAGGCGCGAGGACCAATGAACGTGCAGGAAAAGCGGGCGGCCATCTTTGAATCAGGCAGCGCCCCGATTGGCTCAGAAGTATCGCGAGAGTCCCGGCAGCCATTTTGAGGTCAGGTAAATTGACCAATAGGAGCCGCGAAGAGCGCGGCAGCCATTTTGAGGTCAGGAAACGCCGAAAATAAAGGAAAAAGTGCTGATTGAAGGCTGGAAACAAACAACAAAGCACAAGGCAACACAAATAAAGAACAATAAGGCACAGGAACAGAAAATAAACGAGATTTATGGAGGAAAATAAAGAATATTAAAGGAAAAGAACAAATAATAACAAAAAAGAGTGCCAAGAGAGATAAAGATAGAAAAGAAAGAAAGAAGCACAAGGCAAGACAAATAGAACAAAGAAGAATGCCAGACACAAAACAAAGTGCACAGTATAGAAGTCCGCTACCATTTAACCTGTATCAGCCACAAGCAGGAATTAGATGGGAAAAATGGATTAGACACTTCGAGAGATACGTGGAAGCCACAGATGTGACATATGGCAAACGGTTAGGCCTATTCCTGAACCTAGTAGGTGATGAAGTTGAAGACCTACTAGTGACACTGCCAAAAGAAGAGACCACCACCTATGAGAAATTGATAAAATGCCTAACAAACAAACTTGATCCTCAAAGGAATGTGGATTTTGAACGATACACCTTCATGATTGCATTTCAACAACTGAATGAAACACTAGATGACTTCGCAACAAGACTGTGAAAGCTTGTAACACACTGTGAGTTTAACAAGTTCGATAATGAACAAGCAATCAGGCTGCGTATCATTGAGGGTTGCCGTGACACTGAGTTCCGTACCAGCATCCTAAAAGAGCCAACATCACTTGAAAACATCCTATCGTTGGCAAGAGCAGAGGCGAGGGCGACAGCACACGCGAAGGAAATGGAGCGAGGAAAGGAACGACGAGTAGAGCAAGCGCACCGCATAACAAATAACAACCGCTCGGGTGGCTGGAAAAAGGACAGAAATGAACAAACGGCGAAGAAACAACCAGAGGTAACGTGCTACAGGTGCGGGCTTGAATTTCCGCATAGAGGCCCATGCCCGGCATTCGGCCAGACATGCAGGAAGTGCAATGGGAGAAATCACTATGCCAGTGTGTGCCAAGGAGTACATTTCAGGAATGACCGAGGAAGAACAGGAAGACCACGAATGTCAACAAGCAGACATGTCAGGCACATTGAGACAGGAACACGGAGTTCCTCAGTAGAGTCAGGTGAAGAAGAGGAAGAAGAAAAGACGGAATGACTCTATCTCATGTCGGATGTCACTACTGAGTCCGGTGATGAAGGTGAAAATGGAGAAAGAATATGCCTTGTAGACAAAAGCAAGATAAAGAAGATAGAATCTGTGACCATAAGTGTGGGGCCACACAAAGCAAAGTTTGTCCTGGACAGTGGCGCAACATGCAACATCATGTGTGTCTCCGAATAGGAAAAAATGAAAATCAAACCAGCACTGAGGCCATCCCAAGTTGAAGTATTCACCTGGAGATCCAGGAGACCGGTAACGAACATGGGGAAATTCATGGAAGAACTGACATACAGGGACCAAAAGATAAAAGAAGAAATACATGTGTTGAAAGGCGACATCCCAGCACCATGTCTACTGTGCAACATCACGGCTCAGATAATGGGTCTCCTAGCAATGACATACAAAATGTCAGAGAAGAGAAGCATCCTGAAGGAGTACCCCAAGCTGCTGCAAGGACTAGGAAAACTGAAAGGGCGACAAATAACGCTACATATTGATGAAACAGTAAGGCCAGTAGCGCAACATCATAGAAAAGTACCAATACACCTGCAGCCACAGGTAGAAGAGGAGCTCGAAGCACTCCTTAAGCAGGACATAATAGAGCCAGCAGAAGGACCAACGCCCCGGGTATCACCAATCGTGGTTGCCCAAAGAAGGGCACGTCAAAAATAAGAATTTGTGTCGACATGAGGATACCAAACAAAGCAATTGAACGTGAGAGGCATCCCGGACCACATCTCGATGATATTATCAGCTGCCTCACAGGCACAAGACGTTTCTCCAAATTAGATCTGTGCAAGGGATATCATCAACTAGAACTAGATCCTCAGTCTCGATATATCACAACGTTCTCCACCCACTTAGGTCTCTTTAGATACAAACGTCTGAGCTTTGGGATCTCATCGGCCGCGGAAATATTTCAAGAGACAATACGCCAAGTATTAAGGCCAGTAAAAAACAGTTTGAATTACAGCGATGACATTCTGGTGGTTGGAAAGTCAGACGAGGAGCACGACAAAGCTCTGAGAGAAGTATGCTCTCACCTGGAGCAAGCAGGTCTGACACTGAATGAAGACAAATGTGAGCTAGAGCGTGACGAACTAGTATTCTTTGGCCACATTTTCTCCAAGAAAGGAAAGCGAACAGATCGTAGCAAAGTAAAAACACTGGAAAGAGCGAAGCAACCCAGTGATGTAGCAGAAGTAAGCTCATTCCTTGGCCTTGCTAGCTACTGTGCAAGATATATTCAAGACTTTGCCACTGTAAGCGCACCGCTAAGAGAACTAACAAAACAGGGACAAAGTTTCACGTGGACTGACAAACGCAGCAAAGCGTTCGAAGAAATAAGACATGCTGTGACAGCAGTAGATCACCACGCATATTTTGATCCGAGACTGTGCACTGAACTTACTGTGGATGCGAGTCCAGTGGGACTGGGGGCAATACTGGTGCAACACCAACCAGGAAAAGACTACCCAAGACACGTAGTGGCATATGGAAGCAAAAGCCTGTCAGATGTGGAAAAAGGATACTCCCAGCCGACAAAAAGAGAGCTTGGCAGTAATGTGGGCATGTGAACACTATCACATGTTCATCTACGGAAAACCTTTTACAATCATAACAGATCACCAAGCACTGATAACAATATACGGAAATACAAATACAAAGATACCACCTAGGATAGAAAGGTGGGGGATAAGGCTCATGGACTACAACTTCAAGATAATTCACAAGCCAGGGAAGGAACACAATCCAGCTGACTACGTGTCAAGGCACCCCCTGCCACAAGCATCCCAAGCAACAAAGATGGCAGAGGAATACCTGAACTTCGCACTGAAACACAGCACACCGGCAACGATAACAATGGAAGAGCTAGAACAAGAAACAAAGCAAGACCCCACCATGCAAGCAACAATGAAAATAACAAAAGAACAAAGGTGGAGACGTGTGAACAGCAACAGCAATTGGGAACAAGGGGTAGAAAGAGAAGAATTGCTGGCATTCAAAAAGATAAGTGAAGAGCTCTCCGAAAGTGAAAACGGAATAGTGATGAGACGCACTCGAATAGTAATACCGCGGACACTGAGAAGAAGGACAATAGAACTAGGACATGAGTCACATCGAGGGATTGTAGCAACAAAAAAAGTGCTGCGAGAAAGAGTGTGGTTTCCGGGACTAGACAACATGGTCAAAGAAACTTAAATGCACTGCCACATCTGCCAAATAACAGGGCCTTCATCAAAGTCGGAGCCACTGCAAATGTCCCAACTCCTAAAAGCACTGTGGACAGAGCTGGTGGCCGACTTCTATGGCCCCCTGGAGACAGGAAATTACCTGCTGGTAATAATAGATGAGTTTTGCAGGTTTCCAATCGTGAGACAAGTTGCGTCAACATCGGCAAACGCAACACTACCAGTCCTAGATGACATATTTGCAGCCTGGGGCTCGCCCCAGATACCGAAGACAGACAATGGTCCACCATTCTCTGGCGAAGAGTTCAAAAGATTCATGGAATATCTTGGAATCAATCATAGACGAATAACACCTCTGTGGCCACAAGCCAATAGAATGGCCGAACGATTCATGGGAACGATCAAAAAGGCGATACAGAAAGCAAAACTAACACAGATTTCAATCGGACAAGCACTATGTCAGGTGCTGAGGGATTATAGGAACACCCCTCACAGCTCCACAGGCAAATGTCCTGCTGAACTGGCAGGGCCGGACTGGCTACTGGGCATTTTAGCATTCTGCAGAGCTGGGGGCTGATGTCACTGCGGTGGGGGCTAATTTCGTAGAGGGAGACCTGCGTGTGTTTCGAAATCAACAATGCAAAACGAATTTTGTTTTGCACACGCAGGTCCCCATCAGCGAAATCGGCCCCCAGCTCTGCAGAATGCTAAAATGCCCGGTAGCCAGTGAACTGGTGTTGGGGCGCTCAAGCAGAACAAGATTGCCACAAATGAAAGAGGTGGAAAGAGCGGAGCAAAAGGGCATTGCTGCAAGAGACCAAGCAGCAAAAGCAAAAAATGAAGGCTTATGCAGACCAGAGAAGACACACGGCAAACGCAAAGATAAAAGAAGGAGACACTGTGGTAGTGAAACAAAGGCAAGTAAGGAAATCTGACAGTGCGTTTTCAAGAGACCCGTTGACGGTAATAGAGGTAAAGGGACCAATGATAACGGCGTCAGCTGGTCAATATCACATCACTCGAAATAGCTTGCATTTCAGAGAATTGAAAACTAAAAAGGAGGAAGCGCCAAAAGAAGAGCAAAGGGAAGACACGAAAAGGGAAGAAGCACAAGTTGACATCGGAGGACAAAGACCAAGAAGAGAATGCAAGAAGACAAAAAGACTGATTGAGGAGATATAAAAAGAAGAAGGCCTGTGGAAAATTGTCTATCATCTCTCTCTCTATTTCTCTCTCTCTCTCTCTCTCTCTCTCTCTCTCTTTCTCTCTACCTCTCTCTCTCTCTCTCTCTCTCTCTCTCTCTCTCCCTCTCGCTCTCTGACCACAGGCAGTAGTCGGCGAAATGTTTTGTTTACAACAAGGGGGGAGATGTCGTGCCCTGGACAAGGGCACTAGGACCCTGTGTCACAGGACAGAGGCCAGGGGACACCGGACACCAGTTCCGGTCAGGGGAGGGGACAGGGACATTCCTGGACGAGACCTCAGGGGAAGAGGTCACTGTATGTACAAGCTGCAGCGATACAAATAAATGTGTACCTGAGAAGCTCCCATCGTTTCCTGTGTCTGCTTGGGGGGCTGAGAGACACTACAGTGTCTCAGAGCATTTGCTCACTTTTAGTTACTAGCCATTGGCCACTGACTCTATGACCTCATATGCACGTGTTTTTTGGCTGGTGTGTGTGTTTTTACACTAGAATATATTATGCCAGAGTACTCGATTTGCGAGCCGATCTTGAGGCAGGCCTAGCCCTGCCTCTTAGCCTGCCAGGAGCAGGGACAACGCGCCCTGCCACTACAGTTCAACAGTCATAGTGCATTATAGCAGCACAATGGCTTGACAGCTGAGGAGGCGCTATAATGCAGGATTTTGCATTTCTGTGCGTTGGTGCAGACCACCACACTGAAATACGTTAGGGTAACGCCTAATGCATGGTACTTACTAGCGCTGTACATGATTCCATGGAGCTAAATCAATGCACATCGAGCTCTATCCTGCAGCCCTTGCTAATTTCATACTGGGGCCCAAAATTATACGACTATAAACCTCAATTCTGTTCTCCTGCACCCTGAAATATTCCAGTTACAGGTTTTTCACAATCCATGCCGTTGCTCCCCAGTTCTGACCTGAGCCCTGCAGCTCTCATTACTGGGGCGAATCTGCCAATGCATTTCAGTAATTTACTGCAGCACTGTCTGCCCTTTGTAACACATGAGAAGTATTTGGAGAGAACGAAAATGATCCATAACGGGTGACCGCCTCCAAGTTAAGGAGATCTGATGGGTATGCTGTGGTGTACCTTGGTAACACCCACACACATTGTCTTTATTCATCTCTCCTGAAGGACAGACACCTGCTGTCAAAATTGTTAATCATTGGCTATTTCATAGGAATAACATGTCAGAATGAGAACACTGCGCAGAGAGTACCGCAGTGTGGCCAGTATACAGCACTGTGTAACGATTGTATGGGCAGGGAATCTATTTCACGCGTAAATTATAGGATTAAGGAGATCAGGGTTTGTAACAATGCACAGGCTTTTGTCACAATGCAGGATGATCAGACAGTAGGCGTTCAGACCAGTCCCCCACTCCGTCTCTCTTGGTAGCCTGGTTTCCAACGTCAATCTCTCTCCCACAGCAAACGAGCGCTAATCTGCCGACTGATTTCCAATTACCTCTGCTCTTTCAGTTAGCAATTCTGCAACTCTGCCATTTCCACTACCACTATATGTCGATTTCTACAAAATCACATTTCTTTTACAACTAAAGAAAACACCGCCACGAACATTGTGGTTTTGGGGGAGTGGGCAGAATGACCTCAAAACCCCCTCGTCCCCCCGGAATTTTCGGGTGCGTTGTGGGGTCCGGGAGCTGGAAACGAGAGGATTGCAGTGGCAGCCACCACAATGAGGAGGTGATAGGGTGGGTGGAGGAATGGTGGGGACACACGGTAGGGCGCGCGCTAATACAAATAATAAAAAATAAACACTTACCTGGAGCTGCTGCCCACCTCTTGTGCGTGCCTTGTCCTTCCTGGTCCCAGAAAGCACTATTGCCATGTCACGGAGTCCCTGCAATCCCCGCACTGCTCTCACTGCTCTCATACTATGAGAGCAGCATGCGGATTGGCCTAAGCGGGCTTGAAAAATGCTCCGCTCAGACCAGTTCAATGCAGCCGGGCTGGAGAAACCTAAGTGCGCATGTGTGTTTTGGTCTGGCTGAGACAGCCGGCCAAACACATATGTGCACTTAGGGAGTGTACATAGAACTCCTCCTCCCTGTGTCCAGCCCATCCCTGTGCAAGCTGGCTCAGAGCCAGCAAATGAATAAAACTATGACTGTTTTATTTTTCATTTGCTGGCTCTGAGCCAGGCACTGGGTGTTTTATTTTTCATTTGCTGGCTCTGAGCCAGTCAGTGTGGGGACGCTCCTCTGCCTTTGCGGAGTTGCCACTGCTGGATGATTGGTTTGGGGCGCGGGTGCGGGGTTTTCCCATGGATCTTAGAGCACGAAATTTAGGTCTTTAGTACCATTTTAGTTCTTGGGTACACCCCGGCTGACAGGGACCCCATAGAAAAATTTACATTTTAGCGTAGGCCAGTGGTGGTAGTGGTAATCCCTTTACGGCGATTGGGAGGGGTTTTTACGATGGTTTCTGATGCAGTGCAGCAGGCTATGGAGGCCTTGAGGAGCTCAGGCAGGCTTGGCCTGCTGGCAGACAGGGCCCTGCTAAAATCAGGTGTCCCCAGGGCCGGTTCTAGGGCGGTGTGACTGGTGCCACCGTACCGGGTGCTGAGTCTTTGAGGGGGCGCCATGTTTGGAAGTATTTTATTCCTTTAAAACCACCTGCTGCTGCATTGCTGGCCTCCCCAATTTTCATACAAAACGTAAAATTTCAAGATAACTCCATGATACATGTTCTTCCCCCAGAAGGGGTTTTGTCAAGTGGAAGTTTTAACTAATTTTATTGTAGCACAGACGGTTAATGTGCCTGCTGCAAAGAATGTGTACCAAGCTGATCACAAAGTGCATATAGATTAAATAGGTCAGTGCATTTTGCCCGAGAGATCCTTTTGTTACTAGCATTGAAGATGTTAAAATCCTAACATGGAACAGTGAGCTAATAGCTGTCATCAAAGAGCAAGGTATAGATAAGAGCATTCTGATGTTTGCCTCTGTCTTTCATTATTCTGATGTTTCAAATAGTTCATTTCAGTAAAAAAAAAAATCCCTATTATTAAACGTAACCCCCGTCCATGGGGTTATGTTTTAAATTCTGAGTCTGTGCTTCTCCAGACCAAGCACTCTAAAGATATACTGTTTACCAGTATGGATGACATGTGGCTCCTACACTTTGTAGTCCTCTGTTATGTTACATTTCCTATAAACTGATTTGCACACCTATGATTGATTGCATCTGTGTAGTGTTTGTAATGTAAAGTGCTCTGACACCCTACACTGGTATAGGTGGCACAATTAAATACATCTGAGAGAGAGTGGTTATGGAGACTTAACTGTTAAAGGGTAGTAGTGAGGGAATCTGTGGGGAGCGCCCAACAAACATTGTCCCACAGGGCCTACTAGCGCTAAAGCCGTCCCTGGGTGTCCCTGTGGCAAGATGCCAAAGAGATGATCGGCAGATGGAGTGGCAGCAGCTGTGACGGTGTGCGCCTCCCCCAGCAAGTACACCAAGGAGAGGTTGAGTACTTTCAGCAGGGCCGGACTGGGAACCACAACCGGCCCTGGCAAAGGGCTCGGCTGGCCTCAACTCCCCACTCGGGGGGTTGGAGGTACCACCGAGCTCTTTGCTGGGCCGGTTTTTGTCCGATTTTGGTACAGGGGCCAATTTTGCAGCTATTCTGCAAAATCGGCCCTGTAATAAAAACGGACACAGCGGCTATGGCCAGTCCGGTCCGGCCCTGACTTTCAGGGCAGCAGGCGCTGTGGCGGGCCATGTTGCCACGCTCGCTGAGCTGTAATGCAGGATCAGGCACAGTGGACATCCCGTGGTGTGCGTGGGGTGACTTGGAGGCAGGAAGAAGTACGGATTGGGCAGGAGCCAGGAGGGGCAGGTTGAGGCCGGAGAAGGGGCCGAAGCTGCCACACCAGCTATGGCTACACGGGGCATAGAGGGTGCACGTCGTATGAGGTTTGTGCCTGACGATGCAGCCCGTACCATTTTTAATGGGCCCGAGTGTTTAGGGATGACAGGGGGCCTTCCTGATGCGGGCGCCAAGATGCACCTTCGATTCCCATCAACAGGTGTGGCCTGAGAGTGAGGTGATGCCTCTTGGCCACCTGAGTGTGCTCCTTGAGGTTAAAGTGGGTTATCCAGTGAAATACAGGGCCTGCCGCTTGATCTGACCAGCAGGCTGTCTTCAGTTTGGGGACGGGGTGGTGCGGCAAATAAGCTTCCATAGCAGGTTGATTTGAGGCAGTTGGTGCCAGCAGAGCCCGTTTTGACGCAGCAGGCAGCAGAAAGAGGGGCAAGCAATACTATGGAAGTGGCGCACAATGCTACTGTGCACCCAGTTTTTCGGCAAACGGGCCAGGGTAATCATGAGGGCGGAGTATGGGGACCAAGGACAGCCAGTTTGAGGTGCGTGAGACAGAGGTTTCTCAGTTGACCACATCCCAGGGGTTAGGTGGGTCATCTCTCAGTGAGACGGCATCTGGGGCAGCACCTGGTCCGGAGGCGAAGTCTGTGAATTTGCTGGGGGCCTGGCTGGTGGGTGTTATGCTATGACTGTCCGCCTAATGTGAGGGTTGAAAGTGACAAGCCCAGAGTAACATGAGCCAGGGCTTTCTGGTAGGTTCCGCAGCAGAAGCAGCACCGGAGCAGCCGGGAAGATTTGGTGTGGTTGCCAACCCCAGTCCGAAAGCAGAGCACGTATCAGTGCGGCTTGTTCTGGGACAGCAGTGGACCGAATGATGAAGCACCAAGGATTGGGCCATACGCCCACCTTGCAGGACTTTGATATCTCTCAAGATTTATTTGATGCACAGTTTAGTGATGGTGGTGTTGGTGATTGGGAAGTGCTGGTGACCAGTGCGGATTTTAGGGGTTTGAGTGAGAAACCTAAATGGAATCTTGACTATGGTGAGAATGAGTTATGGAAGGGGAAATTGTGGAGTAGGATGAAGGTGAGAGTGCATGGTGATGCGGCCAGATCCAGACCAAGACACAGTACATTAGTAACTTGATAGACTCCGTGCACTACAGCCTACTATCAAAGAGATGCTTATGAAACAGTCCGAAAACATTGGCATCAATTCGATAACTTAGTAGGTCGATAGCTGTTTGTCCATCCATGTGAGTAAGCTCTGCCCACACTGTTAATCAACACAACCCCTTTGAATGATCGTTTAGGATCCAATAGAATTGGGAACAATAGAAATACAAAACCTAAACTAGAATACACCTTGACATATCAGTGAAATTGAATATAACCACCAAGCATCATCAGATACTGGACTTTTATGGCAAATATGTGGCTTACGGACGAAGGCTTCCAGCCAAAACGCAAGTAGAGTCATTATTTACATAGCCATTGATCGACAACTTTATCTAAGGAGTAACAATCAACTCCTTATTGATTGCTTCATAATAAAAGGTCCATGATTAAAAATTATTATTATTAACATTACCTGATTAAATTATTGAGAGTTCATGAAGAAAGGCATGTTACATTTATGCATGGACTCCATTATGAATAGTTGCCTGTGATATAATGTATTGTGTTGAATGATGAAAGCATATGATTATCAGTATGATTGTAAGAATTATGAAATGTAATCCGGACAATAATTTGTGGATGAATTTTAAATGATTGGTATGTTATGCATGGAAATATATATAGAAAAATTTTGGATATATAAATGTATGAAATTTGCATCATTCTGGTTCTTTCAGTCATTTCAATTGATGTCCTAAAAGTGTGCAGATGGTACTAACCTTTGTTAAAAAATAGAGTAGCCTAAGAATTTTTTGTACAATTCAATGATTTGTCCTTGTTTTAGGAACCATTACGGTTAGCAGGGGAACCCCTATATAGCCACACTATTCAAGGAGGGCAGGGCCAGTGAAGCATGGTAGGTTCTCTAGCAAAAGTGGCACGGGAGCAGCCAGGAAGGTTTGGTGTGGCCTGCCAACGCTGGTCAAAGGTAGAACATGCATCAGTGCGGCCGGCTCTGGTGCAGCAGTGGACCAAACAATTTAGCACTAAGGATTGGGTCATACACCCACCTTGCAGGACTTTTAGTGCTCTCAAGATTTATTTGATGCACAGTTTGGTGATGGTGGTGTCAATGATGGGGAAGTGCTGGTCACCAGTGCGAATTTTGAAGATTTGAGTGAGGAATCTGAAGTTGGAGGAAGGGGAGATTGTGGAGGAGGATGAAGGTGAGAGTGCATGATGAGAGGCACCTCATGAGGTGCAACAGGGACAAGGCAAGGCTAACAGAAGGGGTAGTATTGGTATTTTGCAGTCCCTTGCCTTCATCAGAAGGCTACTCCTTCCTAGGGAGCAGCGCCTGAGTGCCATTGAGACGGAAGCCTTTGCTGTGATTTGTTCCCTGAAGAAGCTAAGACCCCACCTGTTTGGGACTAACTTCAAAGTACAAACTGACCACAGATCCCTCAAATGGCTAATGCAGATGAGAGAAGAGAACCCAGAGTAATTAAGGTGGTCCAGATCACTACAGGGCATGGACTTCACAGTGGAACACAGACCTGGGACAGACCATGCCAATGCAGATGAGCTTTTCCAGTTCTTCCACTTAGATGACCAGGGACAAGGTTAGTTGCTCATCACCTTTCATCTGGTAGAGGGCCATGTGAGAAAATACATCTTGTTGTGTGGTTTCCCCCAAGTTTTTTCGACTGATGCTGCCGTTTTTTCGACTCTGAGAGTGAACCAAGACCTGCTAACCAGACCTCAGGGCCAGTGGCCTGAACCTAAAAGTGTATGTCAAATTGGATATACCCAATTGAAAAAGGCTAACTTACCTGTAAGTGCCTAGTAAATGATATCCTGGTACCCAGGCATGTACGTTAGAGGGATACCAGGGGGCTTGCAGTACGGACTGTGCCATCCTGGAGGTCAGCCAAGTAAGACATGTAAACAAGTTGTGAACTGCTACCCCAACATTGCCATTGAAAGTAATGGCAAAGCCACCACTTTCCCAGACATGTGTGGAAATCACCCCTCCGGCAGGCCTACCATGCCCTGAAGGCCGGGTGCAACATATGACACAGGCAAGAAATGGACTTTACACATCCTGAGAGTAAAAAGTGAGAAATTACTGTTTGTACTGTGGAAAAAACTTGGTTGCTCAATTGGCAAGAACAGGGTTACACGCTGATCCCTCAGCTGTGCTAACTCCTCAACGGTAGGACCAAAGTGGGCACTCCAAGGTATCAACCAACTTGTTACATTAAGCCTGACTTGTATATCAAGTCGCAATTAACGGTACTTGTTGCAGTGTGCAGCTTTAGCAAAGCTGCCACTTTGTTGCCTTTAAAACTCTTGTGCCTTCCCGGACGCACATGGAGTGTGCTCTATGGGACCGCTTTCTGCCTTCCTGGAGAGACATGCTAAAAACTCTCAGGAAGGGGAAAAATTAGGGATTGCAGGCCACAGAGGTGTCTACTACCTCCTGCAGGAAGCCACATGGATGTTAGCCCCAAAAGGGAGGCTTCAAGTGTGGAACTGCCTTTGACGGGTAGATGTTTAACACCATGGGATGGGCTGCCTCATTGCATTGTTGAGATAGACCTGCATGATATTGGGCTTAGGGATAGTGAACAGAAATACATTTGGTGGGAGTACGATGCAGAGAACAGGGTAGGGGGTACAGATGTAGGGTTGGGAAAGGGATGAGTCTTGTTATTGGGAGGCAAAGGCAGGATACATACAGAACTGTATGTGCTTTCTAATAGCTATGTTTTAATGTCGGTCTGTAGGATAGAATTCTAGAGATGAGCAGTAGAAATAAGGGAGACAGCATCATAGGTCAACCAATGAGGACACAGAAGTTAAGACTCCTTTCCTTTTCTTCATAATTTCAGTTTCTTGGTGAAATGAGCACTGTTGGATCTGGGAGCGTAACCCTATTTAAATGTGGAGCTTGAGCTCTATGGGCAAGGGCCCTTTGTCATAATAAGCTCTGTGCGGGATGCAAAGTGTTTTGAATGTAACTCATTATCTTATAGGAAAACAGTGTAGAACAGGTGGGACAGACATGATGCAGAAGCTTTACAGCTACATTTTAGACCCTTATGAGATTTTCTATTTTCTTATGCTGGAAGACCTGGAAATGCATTTTTGTGATTTAATTATGAGAGGATGAGTAGAATTACAGCCTGAAATGATTGGGAGTATGCCAGGTCAGGCAACATAGAGGAGGGTATGGAGATGACTGAAAGACTGAAATGCAGTTTGGGGTTTGTTTGTTAATGTCAAGTACTAGTCAAGTTCTGAGTTTATTATTAACTCAAAACGCTTCAGTGTCTTGGTGGGCAGACTACAAAGACTCATGCTGAGGCTCCAAGATATGGTTGCCATGGGTCTGTTCATGCCATGGGAGATCAGGATGTCGGTGTGGTAAGCTTGATTTAAAAATTATTTTTGAACATCAAAAATTGATTTTGTGTAGGCAGTTGAGAAGCATGTTGCAGGGCATCTAACCTGGGTTTCTATTGGAATTCTATAACGCATATTATCAAGCCCATTATCACCGTTTTAGCATCAGTTTCCTGCTGCTAAAACGGTGATATTTTAACGAGGTACTTGCTAATATGCCCCTCAATCTTTAAGGATGGCTTTTTCAAACTAAGATTCATTTACAGAGGTGATTATCTCTTATCTGCTAAACGTCATTGAGCTAGAGCTGTGTACTCTATAAGGGACCAGTGGTTCATTATGTTGAATTAGCGTGTTCTGTTCTGATCATAAACAGTAATTCTTTTCAGATGGACTAATGAAGGCAGAGGGCTGATTAGGGCCTCCCGGGTCACTCACGACTACCTCTCAGCCTTCCATACCAAATGAAGAGTCGGTCAGACAGTAGAGAATACAAAACAATATCTGTTTATTCGGATGAACTCAGAGTGAAGCCCAGTCTGTCCAGTCACTCAGGAGTGCTGCAGAGGGACTGACATCGACAAGCATAAAGAGACATTATTTACATTTCAAAACCAAAGAAGGCACACCCACAATGGAATCTTCCAAGCAGATGCAGCTAAATAATGAAGTACTTAGGATAAGTTTAAATCCTGAGGCCTGGCACATACTATCTTGTTCCCAAGGTTGCTCTGCCTATGCCTGCCACTAGACAAGTGGGAGGATGCCTATATCTAAAGGGAAAGGTATGCGCTAATAAGAACAGTGTATTCATTAGTGAAGTAAAACCTAACCTTGGAAATGTTTTTAAAAAAAACTAACCTTGGAGAAACAGAACCACGAGAGGTCTTTACTCAGAAATAGCAGGGTATACGTTTTGATTATTACACAAAATGGCGCCAGCTTTGAAAATGGCGCCGCAAATGCTAACATACATAGAACAGTGCGTAAACATACATTTTCTATTGTAACAGACAGCATGAGCTAAACATTTCCTGGTAATAGCAAAGAACATATAAATCAATAAATCATGGGTGAACTTTTTAGGAACACTCCAAAATTTCAGCAACAGGAAGGGAGACCATAAGGAGGTAAGAAGTCTCAAAGATGACCTCATCTATTTGCATGAGGTCATCTATTTCCTTCTGGACCATGATTGGTGCATTAGTATCACAAATCGATATTTTCCTCATAGGAGTGAGAAGGGTGGTGCAATAAGAGCCACAGAAGGCAAGGCAATGAACAAGGACACAGCAAGAGGCCAAGGTCACAATAAAATAAATCACCTTTTCAAGGATCCAACCCCAACTGTCAAAAAGAGACCAACTCCAGTTCCCACTTTCCATTCCTTTAACATTTTCCAAGATGTCTAAAATGTGTTGGGTAATATTATTTCCATATTTATGATCCCGACTACACACTGGTCTCCTACTACCGGGCACACACCACCACTCTTAGCTAGGATGAAATCAACTGCATATTTAGTCTGCTCGGAATATATCTGCATACTTTCCAATTGAGTGGTGATGTCACGCAAAGCTTCTACTATGGAATTAGACAATCCTTCACAGAATTCCTTGGTCAATGTTCTTTCAACCTTTCTTACTTTAGGTTTTGCAGGTGTGCAAGGTACACCCAGAGGCAGCACCATCCTAAGTGCCACATCATTTGTACCATTATGAATATTAGCATATGCCCCATTAGACAGAAAGAAAAAACCTGGGTGTGCATAAATCGGTCTATTATAATCCACAACAGAATATTGAGTATTCATTCCGACGGTACTTGGATCGACTGCTCTTACCAAAGGGATTGTCTCTTTATACATCACTAATCCAGAACAATTTATGCACAATGACATTGCTAGTTTATTGCTAATAGGAAAATAAGCAGGATAATAACCAGCTTGCCGGGGATCGTCAATTCTTTATAATGCCAACCCACCAATGTTAAGTTCTGTTCTTCTATATAGAAATGATCACAATAGGTGTTGTTATGACAGCCAGGGTAGCCCTCCCCCAGTGGTTTTCGATGGTGCAGGCATGGTCCTGAATAACCAGATCCAAACACTCCTTTTATCTCTACAAAGTCTGGGGGTTCAGTATATGTATAATTCACTAAAGACAATGGATATGCGGTCCATAAACTAGTGACAGAATCAGTGGGGTAACAAGCAGTACCTTCCCCAAAGAATCTATTGTGTTTATCTAAAAAATATATTACTCAGAATCATTCTTTTCTGCAGAACCGGAGGCATAACCTTACCCTTGGTACATGATGGTGCATCCTGATCCTGTTACAAAACCCATGACACCCCACCCAAGATCAATAGCAACAAAATCACAAGAACAGCACATATAACTTTTTTCTTTGTGGACCAAAATACATGTGTGTAAACAAGAGGAATCACTGGCTACTCTTCTAGCAACCATTGTGCCAAACGGCTACATGGTGAATGACGGAAAAATAAGGAGGGGGCAAGGTGCAAAGAAATATGCAAGTTCCCAATGTCCGTCAGAGCCTCACTGGTGCAGGCTCCTATTGTTCATCAATAGGTTGGCGCTTTTGAGCAGTGGCGGTGGAGCTTGCTCTGTCCTAAGCTCGTACCACAAATTAACCTGGATAAACAGTGCACAAATATCTCATCACCTTAAACTAACTCTGTTGGTACTATAGCAAAGTACAAGCTGACTTACACAGTCCATCCCTAACTAATCTTTCTTCTCTTTTGGTGCGCCGTCCTCCAGCCGAGGGCACAAATTGTACCTAACAGCCCCAGGAACAGAATGATCAACAAAAAGAGGCTCTTGTATAGCTCGTATTTCCGGAGGAACAGCTGCATTCAGCACATCATCAGTATCCTTGTCTGTTTGAAGCCAGGTCAGCTTGGCATCGCTGAATGGGACAAACCAAGGCACCGTTTCACACTCTGAGTCCCCTATACCATCCTTCACCAACTGGTCATAGGGCAGGGGTAGAGGAATCCTGCGACAATGAGTTGCATGAACCCAGTTCTTATGGCCAGCGACCGTTACTGCTTTACGAGTTCTGGCAGGACCTGCTGCAGCCCCTCCAATGCTGCTCCAAACCTTTCTTCCGCGGAAAGTTTCGGATTAAAATGTAGTCGCCAGGCTGAATCTCATGGCCTGTCTCTCTGGCATAGGGTGAATAGAGCGTGAACTTTTAGTTAACTAGCCAAGTTAGTCAATCAATAACAGGTACTCAATATCAGAGAACTGTTGAGGTCGCGGGACACACCAGACATTTGCCGGGCGTCCAAACACGACCTCGTACAGTGACAATCCTGATCTTGAATGTGCTGTTGTTCTGGTTGCCAAAAGAGGTAACGGTAAAGCATCTGGCTACTTTAACCCTGTGGTCTCTTGATTTTTTGCCAGTTTGAGTTTGAGAGTGCCAGTTTGAGTTTGAGAGTACCATTGTACTTCTCAACTAAACCTGCTGACTCTGGATGATTGGCAGCATGGAACTTTTGCTTTATGTTTAAACCATCACAAATCATTTGAATCACTTTGGAATTAAAATGACTTCTGTTATCACTCCAGATTGAACAGGAAAGCCGAAACGAGGGAAAAACTCCTTCCGGAGTACCTTAGTAGTCATAATGGCTGTAGTGTCTTTAGTGGGATAAGCCTCAGCCCATTTACTAAATGCACAGACAACCACCAAAACATACTTCAAATTATTGCATCTCTCTAACTCAATGTAGTCCATTTGGAGGACCTCAAAAGGGAAAATAGGGGGTGTAAAATTAAAAGGTGGTGTACGGGTACCCCTTCCAGGATTGTGCATCATGCACACCGTACAGTACTTTACTAAATGTGCAGCTGTCTTTGTAATATTGTAATTTTGCCATACAGGGTCTAACAACTTGCAAATACCCTTAGAGCTAATATGGGCTGGGTCATGGGCCATCGTGAATCCGGGAAGAACATATGCAGCAGGCAACTTCCATCTCTGCTTTCCTGACTTATCAATCCAACATCCCTCATCGTTCAATTGTGCTGTACTTGCCTGCCACACTGCTAACTCTTCTATTGTGGCTTCGCTTTATATCTCTTTTGCATTCTCAAGTGTATCCTCAAACATAACAACTTCAGGCACCCACCTAGTCGGTACCGCTACAAACATTCTTTTCATTTTCCTCCGAGCCGTTTCCTTAGCTGTCTGATCTGCAAAAGCATTTACCCTACCTACATCGTCAGTGACCTTTCAGTGGGTGCTACACTGCACTATGGCGAATTTCTTAGTGAGTGTCAAGCCAAAATCCTCAATATAAGGTGTTGGATTTTGGTGCCATGCGAAGTAAGAAACCCTCTTTCAGCCCAGAGTCGCCCAGAATTATGTGCAACCCCAAAGGCACGCTGGCTGTCAGTATAAATATTGACAACCAGTCCCTCACTTAGGGGCCCATAAGGATGATGGGCGGTTCGCCCCGTCGGGGCGGCGGTAGTCATCATTGGTCCGGTGGGGGTGATCCGGCCACCATCCACACTGCAAAGACCCCATGCCATATTATGATGGCTGGGGGGTCCGCGGCAGACGGAAAGACTGTCTGCCGCTTTTCCGCCAGGCGACTTGTCGGCCGGCGGAAAACAAGGTTTATATGGTGGCGGTGTCTTTAAGAAACCGCCATTCATATTACCATGCTTGCGGAGATATGCCTTTCGGTGGCGATGTTGCCGCCTTGGAAAGGCATGTGGTCTTTGCCTTCGGGGGCCCTTTGCGGGCCCCCAGGTGTTGGGGAGGTGGGGCTGATAATGAGGGGTACCTATGGTTACCCCCTGCATTTGCATACACAAGGTGGCAGGCACCACGCAGTGCCTGTCATGTTGTGCATGCAAATGCACAACGTGCATTCCCAGCATTGTGAGCACCACCCGGCACAATTCTGGGAATGGGGTTGGTCACAGCCATCGTGGCATCCTAATTTCAGGTGCGGGCCGCTGCACCCCTTGCGGACGGTCCCGCATTCCGTGATGATGTCGGGCGGACTTTGTCCACGCGCCATCATAATTGAGCCCTTAATTCTCAAGCTCGAATAAGGGCAGCAAGCTCAGCAGCTTGAGCCAACTGATAGGGGACTTGTGATGTCTCTACTACTGTACGCAATGTGGTAATAGCATAAGCAGCAGTTGTAGTGCCATTTGGTAATTTGAAACAAAAGCCATCGACAATTAGTTCCCCTTGTGGGTCAGATAAGGGAACATCACTCAAGTCTATCCCATGTTTTTGTCTTTTCTTCCATCCGGAAGATACAGTCATGTTTGTCAACTTCATCACTATCGGAAGGGAGGGGTAACATGGCTGGATTCAGAATAGCACATATTTTAATTGTGATATGTGTAGCAAACAATGTCAATTTATAGCCAGTAAGACGTACACTGGTGAGGTGCTATGTCTTATTCAGAAGTGTCCACAGCATGGGGTACCATGACTGTGAGGTCAGTATCCAGTACAAGTCCAGCCAATTATCTGATCGAAGTGGCCACGGCTGCGACCGCTCTTAGACAACTCAGAATGGAATGGACATACAGCACAAATGGTTTGTTATAATAAGGGGTGCCAAGTACTGGAGCCGAACAAAGTGCAGTTTTCATTTGCTCAAAAGACTGCTGACATTCAGGCGTCAAAAGCAAAGGCTCATGCACATCTTTCATTGTTAGTGCAAGCAAGGGTTTGATTAGTACGGAATAATTTGGTATCCACTGCCGACAGTAGGTAGTGATACTTATAAAAGTGTGCACATTTTTCAGAGTCTGCGGAATGGGCATTTTAACAATGGTACTAATGTGCTCCGGGGTCAATCTCTTACTGTCCTTTGAGAGTAGGTGACCTAAATAGGGGACCTCCTATCGACAATACTGAAATTTAGAAAGAGAAACCTATGTCCATAATAAGCCAAATGTAGCAACAATTTAACAGTACTATCTCTACAACCCTGCTCGGTATCAGAAGCAATAAGGAGATCGTCAACATTCTGCATCAATACATGCCTGTAGGAGGTGAAAGGGAATCCAACTGACTCTTCAAAGCCTGACTGTAAATTCTTGGACTCTCAGTATAGCCCTGAGGAGCCCGACAAAACCTAAAGCTCCTTCCAGCTAGGGTGAACCTAAACAGATATCTGTTATCCGGATGAATAGGAATACTAAAGAACGTGTTTTTCAAATCAAGAATTTAGCAGTGGAAGGAATCATTGTCAAAAGTGCAGTAATGTCTGGGACCACTGGAAACTGGGGAACCACTATTTTATTAACTTTGCGCGAATCAATCACAAAATGATAAACATCTTTTTGATCATCAGAGGAACCCGAAGGTGCCCTTTTAAGAATTGGGAGAATAGGACTATAAGCAGAAGTCTCTTCAACTTCTCCTTTCTTGATCAAATCCTGAATAATTTGTAACAGGACCACTTCTCCCACCTGAGGTATTTTATTCTGAGGAATACGAGGCAAAACAGCATTATCTGTATGAACCGTCTCCCATAAAGTTGATAGTTTGTCAGCAAATTCAGCAGGAAGAGGGAGAGAAAGACACTGTCTAGTACTCACATTTGGGCCCATCGTCAAATAAACACCTTCCGCGGAACAATAAAAGGTAGCATGCAATTTCTTCAACAAGTCCAAACCCATCAAATATTCACCACTATTAGATGTCAGCAAAAAATGGAGAATCCACAGTGGAAGTACCAATAGTCAATGCAAGAGGTCTTGAAATGAGGCTCACAACCGGTACCCCTGAAAAACCTACCAAAACAATATTATGGCCAGACAGAGCCTCCCCAGGTTACCATGTTTTGAGAAATAGAACTTTTTGTCGCACCTGTGTCCACCAAAAATTCCTTAGTCGAACCTTGTAGTTTCACTGTAAAATAAGGCCCACGCTGGTCTACAGGTAGCAACTGGTCACCCACTCTGTCCCTGGCAATCCTAACTATAAGACATCCCGTCATGGCATCCATATCATAGTTATCACTGCCCAACATGAGGGTCATCAAAGTAATTATTATCAGAACGAACCTGTGAGGCCGCAGTGTTCTGAGCCCTATCAGCCCCACCAGCTCCACAACCCCATCCACAAGAATCTCGTCCTCTAGGGAGAGCCACCTTTTGCAAAAGCACAGGATACTCGCTACGCCAGTGACCCTCCTCCTTACAATATCCACACTGATTCGGCCCCAAAAGTATCGTACTCAGCTGCCTGCTAGTGCGGGGAAGCTGTTTGGCCGGACCACTACTTACTCTACTATTCCTTCTAAATGCAACAACATCTTTGTCTTTAAATCCCTATGCTTTTCCATGTCCTCTCTTTCTCCTCATTATCCCCATGTTCATAATATTGAGCCATATTCAAAATAACAGAAGGGGAAGATGTGGACCAGGTACTTTCAGAATCATGTAGACAAGTCACAATTTTGGGAAGTAAATTAGAAACAAACTTATTGAAAAACAACTGAACACTTCCCTCAATAGACAGATCCTGCCTGCTGTAATCCAAACATGTATCCTCGAACTGAGTGAAGAAATCAAACACAATCTGATCTTTCTTTTCTCAATAAGCTGACAACTTATCCAAATCTACTTTCCTCGGCAGAATAAGAGAATGCTTGAATTTTGTCCCATGTACCACCCAGTTCCGCAACATGATCTTGAGTATGCACCTGCCTCCAGATATCAACCAGAACAAGAAGACCCAAAAACATTTCAATATTAGCAAGAGTCATTACCATTGAAGTAGCGGCTGTGGTCAATTCCTTATAATAAGCAGTAGATTTTTCTAGGATCAGGCAAATGAGTTTTAAGGGACAAAATCTCCCTTCTTTATATGGAGTAAAAACCCATTGTTCTTGAAACCGGCCGTCACACCTGCTCAAGTGATATTACCCTGCTGATCCGTTAACTCTGGTATCGCTGGGTGATTTATGGGATGAACCTCTTGCATCGGAAACTGAGGCACCAGGGTAGGACTCTTTTCATGCAACCTGCCCCTATATGCAACCAACATAGTGATATTCCCGAAAACGTGGCCTGGGTCCATACCACTGGTATACACACGGTCTCTAATATCAAATAAGATTTGTGGTGCATCATTCCCAAAATGTTGCAGCCAATCAATGTAGAGGACATATGTTTAAGAGCATGCTGCTTTATAAAAGGCTCATAGTCTTTCATCACACCCCAAACACCCTCCACGCTATAAATTGGATTATGACCCCACTGCGCGCCTTGGTTAGCTACTATCTTCTTCTCTTCGTCCCCCACCACAGGCTGTACAAAAGGGCACATACGCTCATTAAATTTTGTCAAATCGCTATCGTCAAATCCATGAACTGGCGTCTCAACACTTGCAAATGTTTGGGATGAAGAACCATAGAGGGAGAAGCAACAGGAGTAACAAGCACTGGCAGTTGCGTCGCAGAAGAAAGGGCTGGAGACTGGGATGCTGAAGCAATAGGTTTTAGCAGGGGTGCTAACAGTCACAATTGCCACAGATGGCGAAGACACAGAAGGAGGAGGAGGAGCCAAAGCCACAGCCGTCAAAATAACAGCAGTAGATACAGGGACTTTGGAAACAACCGTAACAGGCAGCTGTGATGGCACGGGGATAGTAGGATATATTCATGGCTGAGCATTTGGGGGTGGGGGCGGGTGTCTAACAATTCATCCAGAAAAGTATCGGTTTCCTCCTGACCAAATACGATGTATCAACATGCCATCGAAATCTATTGTCACCTATCTTCACATTCAACTCCCTTCTCCTGTTTTTCTCTATCATATGCTACAGCTTTCTGAGTCAGTGTCTGCATCTTTCCTTGTCATGCATCTTTTTCCATTTGTAATCTTCTCAGCCTAGCTGCTTTCTGCCAAGTTCTGTCTGAGTGAATCAAACATAGACTGTCTACTTCGTCTCTTGAACAACTGTCCCTGTAAATACCCAATCTTTTGTTCATCGAAAGTGCCCATCAACGGCTACTGCAACTCGCCATTGTCCCTCGTATATTTGTGCCATAATGTACTAAACATAATAGGGCCAAGACCATGCTTCACATACATATCAACATTTTGAGTGCCTTCTGGAGGTGACAGCTGAGCTTCTTCCAATCGAGCATCTGCAGAACAACATCAATAGCACAAAGAAAACAAGTTACTGATCCCAGGCATTCTCAAAAGAATACAAGTCCACTATTTATGCCTGGCAAAGCAATTGTAAATACTTTTATCCCAAAGACGGTCCTCAGACCATACCAAAGTCAAACCAAAATGGTACCATATCCTCAAAGAACCAAAACAAACTCACCTGATATATGCAGGTCAAGCAAACTAATTCTCCACTGCCGACTCTTCAGACCAAACACCTAAGGGTTTCACCGTTTAGGACTCCAGTCGGGATGACCACTGGGCGAGGCACCGTCCAGCGGGAGAGAAGGGGCAGCTGCGAGTATCAGAAACTCTTTGTGCAAGGATCCCTGACCCAGCAATGGCCTCGCCCTTCCCCCATCTGCGGAAGGGGATGGGCACCAACTGATGGAAGTGGCCCAATTAGGGCCCCCCGGGTCACTCATGACCACCTCTCAGCCTTCCATACCAAATGAAGAGTCGGTCAGGCAGTAGAAAATACAAACCAATATCTGTTTATTCGGATACACTCAGAGTGGAACCCAGTCGCTTGGTAGTGCTGGAGAGGGACTGACATCGACAAGCATAAAGATACATTATGTACATTTCAAAACCAATGAAGGCACACCCACAATAGAATTTTCCAAGCAGATGCAGCTAAATAAAGAATTACAAAGGATATGTTTTGATCCTGAGGCCGGGCACACTATCTACTTCGCAAAGTTACTCTGCCCATGCCCGCCACTAGACAAGTGGGAGAAGGCCTATATCTAAAGGGAAAGGTATGCGCTAATAAGAACAGTGTACTCATTAGTGAAGCAAAACCTAACCTTGGAGAAACAGAACCTAACAGAGGACTTTTCTCGGAAATAGCAGAGTATTAGTTTCGATTATAACACAAAATTGCGCCGGAATAGAAAATGGAGCCTCGAATGCTAACATACATAGAACAATGAGTAAACATAAATTTTCTATTCTAACACTAATCTGTGTCCACTGGCCCAGATAGAACGATGCACCATGATGGTCGACCTATGCCAATTGCACTTTCCAGAAGGAGTGAATATTAACACTTGCTCCTAGATAACACTGAGGGAAAGAAGGCAAATGGGATGCGAGGGAAGGCAATAGAGAATAAAGAGGTGTTATTTGTGTTCAGTCATACTGGTTCAATCCCTCTTCATTTGAATTCCTCACCGTGGGTGGATGACTGTAATTGTAATTCACTTTATCGCAACGGTTAGAAACATAAGGTAATTTATCAACGTATCATATTCTAAAACTCAATCAACACATTATTCGGATCTCTTGTTTTTATCCACACACCGCTTGCCCAACCCTTTATCTAGGGGCTAAGGTCTCTCTTGAATGATTGCTTCTGGAACCTAGTTACCGGTTCTACACGTGGAAGTTAGTTACTGTGGGTTAGTAGTAACAAGTTTCATAGTCTTCTTTTGTGAATTACTCATCACGTTAGTATGAGCGCTGCAGACTTTAAACTGAGTCTCTGAGTTGAGATGTTGTTTTTTCACAAACCCCGGATGTTCTCACCTATGTTCTCACCTATTTATTTCGCTTGAAACACGAAATGCCAATGGAAAATCTTATAAACCTACAATAAGTGTTATTTCTTTAATTTTAATGCAAACTGTTTCAAAGTGCTTGCTAACTGAAATTAATGGCACGCTTGCTCCTAGTGACCCCTGGCACAACCTTTGCAACCCCTGGCCTCAGAGATGGCAAAATCAGTGCCAGGAACACAGGAGCAACTCGTCTTTATGGACGTTGGCTGGGGCGCCACTTTCCTTGTTTTCTGCAATATTTATTAGAGTAGTAGTGAATAATAGTGTATCATTCACAATTAGTGTAATAAAAATGGAGTACAATTAGCTGGAGTATGACCCTCCCTGGCAGCTGTGGTAAGTAAAAAATGCTTTTATATGTTTGCTGTGTGGGTGCTTGCGTGTGAGAGTGTATTTATGGGAGAGGCAGTGTGTTAATGTGTGTGTATGTGAAATTGCGTGAGTGAAAGTAAAGGTCAAATGGTGTGTGATGTTGCTTTTGCTACCCCTAGCATTTTGGTGAGTTGACGACCATAGGCGAGAGTTTGAGGATGACTTTCAGGCATCTTCTTTCCCCATCGGACTCTGATTGCCAAGCAAAGTGTGGCAGGTTTCCAAAATGGCTACTGAGATTATGTAGTTTTTCACAATCTTGAGTAGAATGTTCTGGCATTGTAGGCTGATCTTTTATAGTGCATGTAAGTAGGTTGTAATGTACTCCTGGTGGCATGCTCTAATTTAAACCACAAGTTATTCCTCTTAACACATTTTAACTCCGAACTGATACAGCTCTTGTTGGCTACCCCTATTCTAATCTAAATGCATCATTTACTCTTTACAACATTTTTTAAGCAATCAGCGCCTCAAGACGTGGAGCAAAGCCTCTTCTCCATGCCTTGACTTTATCCAATCAAGAGGTGTGTAACACTGCTTCTTTGGACAAAGATTTTACTATTTAAGTGTATCCCCCAGGAGATATTGACATATTGTCCTCAAAATCAGTTGCATGTTTTACAAAGCTGTCCCAAATATTGCCCCCCCCACCCCTTATCTTGCAGACAAACTCACCAACTCTGGTGGATCTTGACACATCCGTAGCCAGGAGACCATCAGTTTTCAGACTAAGAAGTCTAAAAAAAAGCAAGACAAGAGGCCTTTTCCATCTATTCACTAAGGATCGGGAACAGCATCCCTGTACCCATCAGGACCACCCCAATACTGCTAGACTTTAGGAAACAGATAAAGATGTTCCTATCTAAAGAACACTACATCACAATGCATTAATTAAGCTCAAAGCAGCTCTATCTCCTCTTTGACTCATTGACTTTATGCATGTTTTTGACAATATACTGCATTCCTCCGCTTTTTGGACAGTTTTCCACTGGAGAAATACTGTCTATGTACAAACATACATACACACTTATGGCTATTCACACTTTCCAAATGAAATTTATAAAAAAGTGTAGACATACCTACCTCCACCCCTAAAACAGGGAGGGAACCAAGCTTATGAATGTAAACATAGGGGTAGATAATTGCCATTGTGGAAGAGATTTCAATATCATAAAGTTTAGGGAAATTTATAAAAAGTTCATGAAACATTTAAAAAAGTATAACATTTGTTATGTGAAAGATTCATATAAATTCCTTATTTAGATATTCATAAATATATATAAAATGTAGAACAAAACATAAAAGATGCAGCATTATTTAGTTAATTTTGGATGAAATATTTATTCATTCGAAACATTTAACAAAAATATTTTTTTAGAGATTTATTAGCAAAAATCCCTCCTAGATATATTTATTTATTATATAGTGACGATTATAAAAAGTTATATGTAAAACTTATTAAAACTGATTTAATTATTTTAAGAACTAGCTACATTTATATTTAAATTAAAGTTAATTAAATATTTTATGATAAAAATTATATATTTTATTTGTAATTTGCTTAATATGAAATTATATATATATTTTTAAGGTCAAACTATATTAATTTATGTTAACATTATTTTGTATCAGTTGCTCTTTTAAATACATTTCGCGATTATTTTTTGTGGGAGGGTTTATCAGTACCAGTGTTTAGCCGTGTGTGGTGATAGACTTCCTCCAGGTCTGTTTTTTCACCTTTTTGGGAGTAGAATTTTTAGAAGTTACATTTGTGAATAGAAATTGACTTACTCTTCTGTGGGTGGGTGCATGTCCTTCCCTAAACTATTCCTCAGTCCTCCCTAAAACCCACTGTTCTGATAGGGGCTTTTCCATAGTACCTCTGCATGCTTAAAGGTACTCCGTATTGATGCAATTCTGCTCTGGAAATGATGTGCGGGCCTATTAGGTGCCATTCCCTGAAGAACCGGGTTATTTAAGACCCAGCGGCGCCAGGGATAACGCCCTAGTCTCCGGGTCCACCTGTCTTAGAGTACAGAGACACGGGATACTTCTTGGTGATGTCAAAGATCAATTTTATTAGCTGCAGCCAGTAACAGATATCCTAGAATTACAACACGGTGTATGTTCTCAGGAGACTGCTCAACTTTACAAAGCTAGTCATCCCTTTTTATACCAAATATTATGCTTCAGGCAAACATTCCTTATTTACAATTGACCATTCACATGTTTTCACGAAAAGAAAAAGCAGGATCATGATGACAAGTCCATTTTTCAGTTTGTCCAGCCCACAATCAACTATTGGTCAAACCTAACATTCTTCATCAGATCGGTCGATCGAACCCACCATAAAAACGGGCACATCCCCATCGTAAACGGCCCATGAAGAAAGGAGCAGAGACAGGTGTGAGCAAGATAAGACATAGTGATGCGCAATAAAAGGTTTGATGGTGTCTTGTGTCTTGTTCAGTAATCTTGATCAGCTACTGGGAAAGGAACTGGCTTAACAAGTTTTGGCTTCAGGCAAGAGGGTCGCTCGCTCAGGTCATTCAGAAGTCAGCTAAAGTGTACGTGTGCTTGGAGACTCGTTTGGCCACAGTCATCGGCCTATGTGAGGGCAACCACAAAATGGCTGCCGTATACAAAATGGAACCCGAGGGTTCAGAACGGAATCCCTGATTTCATGGTGATCTCCTCACTCGATTATGACGAAAATGCTAGTATACCTTACACTTGCCATTTTCGGTCTAATGTTACCAAAATCGTCATGAAACAACGACTTTTATGAAACGGGTTCAGAATTTCAGTACCTCAGACCCTCCTTTTGCCCTTACATAGGCAATAACCTAAACCCATGTCAGTCTGAGTCCAGGTCTGTACTCATCAGGTCAACAAGATGTTGCTGTAGCATCATCCTATTACTTAGCACGTCCCTCGATACAGGTCTCCTTACACACGATGTAGCACAGAGGCCACATATAGCAGGAGCACACTGTACGCACAGACAGAACAGGAAAAGAATGGCTAAGATCATACCAATGACCATCAGAATCTTCCATCCCCACGTGGATAACAGTTCCCAGAAACATCCCATCAACGACCAATCTCCTTTATCCACATGTATAGATTCGGAGATTTTATGTAGTTTGGAAATGGCCTGGTACACTGTCGGAGCATTATCTGGAATGAAAACACAGCAACTTGATTGGATCACTTTACATACCCCACCTCGATCTGCAAGTATGACGTCTAACGCAACTCTGTTCTGGAGTGTCATAAGACGATCCGACTGGAGCTCAGCAGTCAGGTTACTAAGGGCACCGGCCGTTTCAACTACGGTGGACTCAACCACCCTCGTCAATTGCCGTATGTTCCTGCTGTTAACCATAGGTCCCCAAAACGGCAGAAAACCCTTCAAGAAATCTCCTAATTCTTGACCTGCAGTATCTTCCTTAGTGAAGACACCTCTAACTACCCTTGTCTTGTGGTAATCTGCCACAGCTGTGTAGGTGGGAGGCAACAGGAACGAGACAAAACATGTGCTCGAGAAATCAGGGGGCAACCATGTGTATGCTCTATCATAACAGATGAAATAGGTACCCTTAGCTGCTAGGAACGATGGGGAAGTCTGGGACGCAAAAACATACGTCTCAGTGCAGATACTCTTCCCTAACTGAGCTCTTGGATTCTTGCCATTACCTTGCAGACATAGATGACCCTGATGGGGTACAATCCAAATCGTAGAGGATCTTTTTGCTCGCTGGTTCTCGCTCAGACTCGCTCCATATGCAGTCACGTTCCATCCAATATATGCTGGTGTCTCATCTTTCGGGATAGTCTCATAGGAACTAGCTCCCTTAATCATATCGACTATTCCCTTAACTAGAGCACTATTCTTTGGACTATCCTTCACAGAACGTAGGGGGTGGACTTCACGAGCATAGATAAACATCGTTCTGTATGCCCACACAGAACCATTGTAACTGAATGGCAGGACCAGATAAGGAATACCTTTTTCAGTAGTATGAGGTATAAGGCCACACACCCAACAGTTAGTCGTGTTCACGACTAACTGGTGTTGGTGCAGAAGCTGAATGAAAGAGTTATTAACGAATTCCAATCTCTTAATGGACTCATGTTCAGGCAGAGGATGAAAAGAATGCGAAGAAACAGTGGAAGAAAGTATGGGCTGTGTAGTGGGTGCAAACGTCACTTGAAAAGAGAATATAACATATCCCATTAAAAACATCATTAAGCTAAGCTACATAAAAACACACAATATTAAAAAACATTTTCTGCTCATAATTCGACACATTTTGGCTCTAAAATTCATTTCTTCAACAGGTCTCTCCATCTCGAAAAACTCCATCCTCTAACCTTGCTGCTCTCGGAGGTAGGGTGTTCCGTGCTAAGGAATGCGTCTGTCAGTCCAGGGAACGCCCTAGGACCAACCAGAACCGTCGACCTTGTGTCTTCGGCTTGCACTCCAAAGACTTGACGCCAGGACCCTACAGCTGAACCCGGATGGCGGTTCGAAAAACGAAAATCGGTCAAAACAGTTTCTCAGATGGGAGAGCCGAACTTTCAAAAATAGTAAAGAAAAAGGATTTTTATTTTATTAGTCCCATGACTCTTGGTCGCAGATTATAACGGCCTTTGCCGGGCACTGTGTGATCGCAGAATAAAAGTTCAGGCTCGGTAGTGTCCAGTCGAACTGACGGTGGCACAGCTTCTTGCAGAAGATCGTCGCTTTCACGCTCAGAACTTGTCCCCATTAAACGTGCATCGCTAAAAGGCAGAAAACGAGGCACAGTTTCAGTCTCAGAATCAGGAATGCCCTCCTGGACCCACTGGTCATACGGCAGAGGTAAAGGAACCCTCTTGCAGTGTACGCCGTGGATCCAGTTCTTTTTTCCTTGCACCCGCACTGCAGTTCTCATGGACAAAAGCACCAGGTAGGGGCCGATCCAGCGGGGCTGATCGTTCTTTGTCCGCTGGAAATTCTTGATTAGTATCCACGATCCAGGATCGATTGCATGCCCTGGATCTTCAGAGGCCTGAGGCAGTGTATCATGAACCTGTTGGTGTAAGACACGCAATTTAGCCGTCAAATCATACAAGTAATCAAGCAGTATTGGGTGTTCAATCTCACTGAATTTCGTCGGCCTCGGCACTCCCCATATGTTTGCCGGGCGACCAAAAATTATTTCATATGGACTAAGTCCCACTCGTGAATGCACAGTCATCCTAGTTGATAAAAGTGCTAATGGCAGAGCATCAGGCCATTTAAGACCAGAGCTCGCTTGTATCTTGGCAAGTTTCAATTTGAGGGTGCCATTATAGCACTCCACTAGACCAGCTGATTGGGGGTGATTTGCAGCGTGAAACTTTTGGCGGATTCCTAACCCTTCACACACTCTCCTTATCACTTGACCCACAAATTCACTCCCATTAACCAAACCTAGGGAAGAATTCTTTGACAAGGGCTTTAGCTGTGGACAAGGCAGTATTATCTTTTAGGGGATATGCTTCTACCCATCTTGAGTAGGCACAAACAACCACTAGTACGTACTTCAGGTTGTTGCATCTCTCCATGTGAATGAAATCTAGCTGCAAAACCTCAAACGGATACGTTGGAGGAGCAAAATGACCAGCTGGAGTTGGAGTTCCCTTACCAGGATTGTATTTCAAACAAATCACACAATTCTTGACCACATTCTCTGCACACTTAGGAATTCCACCATTTTGCCATACTGGAGCCAACAACTTACAGATCCCTTTCACACTGATATGGGCCATTCCATGCGCCATTTTAACCACTGCAAGCACGTACGCATTGAGTAACAACCATCGCTGATGTTCTAACAACTCAACCCAACAACCATTCGCGTCTTATTTACCCGTACTCTCTCTCCACACCCTCAATTCTTTTTCTGTAGCTTCAGCTTGAATAGACTTCACACTCTCTATCGTATCTTCACACATTCCAACGTCACCAATCCATCTTGCAGGGCCCGCAACATACATTCGACTCATCACATCTCTTGCCGTTTCTTTCGCAACTTCATCAGCAAACGCATTACCGCGACCAACGTCGTCAGTAACCTTCTTATGTGCACTGCATTTCACAATCGCAACTTGCAACGACAAGGTAAGTGACTGAAGAAGCTCATTCACCAACTGACCATGCTGTATCTTAGTTCCATGAGACGTGAGGAACCCACGTTCCTTCCACAATCGTCCAAAACTGTGAGCCACACCAAATGCATACTGGCTGTCAGTATATATGGTCACTTTCTTTCTTTTGATAATACACACGCTCTCGTAAGTGCAATCAACTCTGCTGCTTGAGCTGAATTATGTGGGATACGTGCAGCTTCAACAATCGTATGCAAAGTCGTAACAGCATATGCCGCAGTCGTATCACCATTTGGAAGCTTGAAGCATGAACCATCCACCCATAAGGTACCATCACACTTCACAAGAGGAGTGTCCCTAAGATCTATTCCCCCTTTCGTTTCCTCTTCTGTCCTGAGAAAACAATCATGTTGTTCAGAAACATCTGTCTTTGCTACAATCGGCAACAACGTAGCTGGATTCAGCGTGTTGCATCTCTTTATGTGCACATGACTCGCTAAAAGTGTCAGCTCATAACCTGACAATCGAGCACTAGTTAAGTGCTGTGTCTTGGTTCTGTTTAGCAAAGTATCCACTGCATGTGGAACTGATACGGCGGGATTTTTGATCTATGGCTATAGGTCTAGATCCCAACTCAGGTCGACTGAATCGTTGGTACCTGTCATAAAGTAAAAGGCAATCCACTACTAGGTCAATTAATAAGGACTTACACCACTCTAAAGAACCACCTACCACGAATAAGTTTTAAAAGTTTATTATAAAGCCAAAGTTAACTGGAGATACAAACATCTCAAAATAAGGTTCAAAAGATATACTGGTATCAATACAAACATAAATTTTCTAAAAGCTCTTAGTCGGCAGAAGAATATTACCAAAACCAATTCAAAAATCATCAGAGTTGCAAGAATAGACACAAGCTGTAGCTTATGAGTCATTTACAGAAAGGAAGAAAATCCAGATTAGACTGTCCCTACACTAGACTAAATGACATCCCTACTTAGCAAAATCTTAACCTAAAAAGGTGTCAGCAGTGGTGCCTTAGTCTTCGTTGTAAATCGGTGTCTCGCAGTTAACCTATCTGCCTACCCATCCGCTCTCTTAGGTTCCTCAGACCATCTGCCCTAACTCCACCCAGGGGTGCTGTCCCTAATACAAAATCACATTTACAATAGAAACGCCCTTTAGAGACGCCCCTCACGTGGTGTTGGTTCTGGCATTTTCCATGCTGATACTCCTCTGGGCCCATCGTTAGCGTTGACCTTGCTTCTCAGGCTCTTCTCCGGCAGGACGGTACCCCCCAGGAAATTCCTGAAGCCTCCTCCAGGCCTGTGCCTGGCGCCCTGAACAAAACTCTATTCATCACTCTCTTGATTGGAACCTCCTCGCACCTGCAAACAGACACTTGTGCAGTGGGCCCCAAATTCCGGCCTCCACCATATCTTTTTAAGTCGTAAACCATCGAGCAGGCTCCACAATTTATGCTTAACATGACATTCTTGTAACTAACACATGCAGATCAAAGGAAGTGAACTTATCTATTCAGGCCTATTAGAATTACATGAAACGGGCCTGTGCACTCTGTAAACCTTTTTCTTAGTCTAAACAGTATTCTAACTCATTACACACAATGGTTATATGAAACACTTCTATAAAACATATATTTCAGTTCTATGATCAATAATACTTTGAACTATAACAACATTAAAATCCATATCAGGTGAAAGTGTAACAACACCTTCCATTCTCTGTGAACTGCCATGTGGCCTACACATTTCTACGTTTAGCAGCGTTACATTCTCCTCTACAACAGCCACATAACATGGTATTTCAACATCATTCTAACATCTCTACACACTTCTACATTAGCTTTTCACACTGATATATGCATTCTATTTTATTAAACACTCTTATGTATTTTCACTCTATAAATTCGACACTCTTATGTAATCTTTACTAAACTAATGCAACGTGCTTGTAAATATGGTGCACTTCTAATTTTTTTTTCGATTTGCGCTCTCTCAGTTCCCCCCTTTGATGACTTTTAGTAGTCATCACCATCACAACACCATCCCTGAGGAATGACTAAATCAAACTGAACTCGTTGCAGTACTTTCTCGTTTCATCATCTCTAGAGCCCTCAGACTCCTGTACTGATTATCCTGCATCTCAGCTAATCTCCTCCCCTGCTCTCTCATGGATTTCTGCAATCTATTTGATCTATACCATTTGTACAGCCGCACCAATCCCCACAGGGTGATTATACAAACCACTATTATTATGATAGGTTTCAGTATGTACCAAATGAAACCCTTTCCTAGGTTGGCAAACCAACTTCCAACTTTACCCATTCCATGACCTACTTTTTCCCACACATTTACCTGTGTCAAATCCTCAATTTCACGATGAATTTCAGTGATGTTCCGTATATACTTTTCTAGAGGTTTTGAATTGTCTGGAATGTAAGTACAACATTCCTGAACCTTCAAAGCCTTACAGACTCCTCCCTCTTTGGCTAACAGAACGTCTAGAGCAAGTCGGTTCTGAAGAACCATTGCCCTTATCGATTGCATCTCTCCCTCCACCAGCATTAATGATCTAGCAGTACTGGCGGACAACCTATCCACAACTGTTGCCAATCTTCTGATCTTGACATCATTCAGTGCTATACCTAAAAGAGGAAACATAGCACCAAATACGTCTCCAACTACCTCCTCATCGCTTACATCCCTTCTTCCTCTAGCTTGAGTTCTTCCCTCTATAATTTCTAGATCCTTAGCATGGTATATTTTGGGGAAGACAATTGCTAAGTAACATGATCCATACCAATTATCCGGTAGTTTCACGTATGCATTTCTTCCACAAACAAAATATACATTCGGGATCACCTGCATTCCCTTCAAGAAATCTTTGGTATAATACTCTAATTGGAAAGCATGTTCACAATTTACTTCTCCCACAAACACATTTTCATCATAGGTTTTACCCCTATATATACACAGTTTCCCTTTCTTCTCTCGATCTAAAGCTATTGGACCATTACTACCCTTTCTTTGGTGTGATCTTTCTTCCTCTGTCCAATCTGTTTTCCATTGGCCTGAAGCTTTTAAAATCTTCTGTCTCCTATACCGATCATCCACTTGCCCTATAAACCTTTTCTCAATTTCTGACACTTTACAAGTCAAATTATTCCTTCGGGCATGTGAAGTATCTAACGTTTTCCAAGGAATGAAAAATTTCTTTAGCCTATCTTCACTCTTATAATAATCCCATTTATTCATATGCTTGTAGTTTGGAACTTCTGGTAAAACAGCATCAAAATTTGAAAAATAATATTCAAAACCATCTCGTTCATAAAATATACTAAGCAACAAACTACATGTGATTCCATAGGTCAATGGAAGATGATGATATATAATACCTTCGTCTACAGAGGCTGGCAATTGCATGCAGACATAGCAATCTTTCGCCTCCATAGCATCAATATATTCATAAAGCAACTTAGCATATGCATTTGATTTGAAATTTCCCTGTGATTCATCCACATGCAACCTACGAGTCTCTGCTGCTAGTAAAGCTTTATCTTTCTCTGTATTGTCCCCCTTTTGACCAGCAGTAGTAGGTTTCTGTATCGATACAATTTTTGCTTCCTTTGTAGCCTTTTCTTCATTTTCATGTCCCACTACATATGATATAGTAACTACTAAAACTATAAGAAAAATTACTCCCACTAAAAGTGTGCCTACTATGCATTTTGTCCTGCGGTTTGGGTTGCCAGCCTCCATGATCTCAAGACAGTGTAGTTCTGGTTTTCTTTCACAACACAAAGTCTCTTCTCTTTGCTTATTCAGTCTTCCCGAACCACATCTGGAAGCTGATAATCCCTTCAGCAAGATCAGTCTTTGAGTTCTAAAGCAAAATACAACCCTAGCCCTTTTCCGTCCACTAAATGGGAAGCCCCTAAATGTCTTCTTCTTCCACTTGGCGCTAAGTCATCTTTCAATCTGTTTATTTACAAAGTCTTTAACAATCTGGAATCAGACGTGTTCCAGCGGCTCTAATCACGTATTCTAATATTTCCAAACGAAGAGTGGTCTCCTCATGCGTTGGCCTCGTTGAACAAAAAGTCGGAAATTCTATTCTGTTTAAAACCATGTCTCTTATCCCGCTCAGATAAGGAGGATTGGGGATAGTGAGTGTCAGCAACCCTTCGACCTCCACTCCGGGTATCACCAACACTATTTCCACTGTTATGATTGGGTCAGTACTGGTCAATGTCACTTCCCTCAACCTCCCAGATCTCCGTGCACTGGACATCTGCAGCTAGGTAGGTCCACTCAGGAGTAGCGTATCTTCTGCAAGGCACTCGCACCCTCCTCGATCTTCTCGGACCTTCCTGTTCCTGTCTTTGTGCACCTTCGTCCGGATCCGAGTCTTCAGAGATAGGAGCAAGAGTTCTCTCTGGAGTTGGCTTCAAGCTCGGCCTCTTCTTTCTTTATGGCCAACTAGCTTCTCCACGCCTTGTTCTCCTATTTCTTGTCCTCACACTCGGTTCTTGATCACTCTTGTCTTGATCTGTCTCTGAGCCATATTCACAGCAACTTTCTCCTTCAGTGGCAACTTCAGTTTCACTGTCGTCCTGTCTTTCTTCTTCTGGATCTGTAGCACTCCCAACTTCTTCTGACACCCCCACAGCTTGACTGATCCCCTCTAGTGGTTCGCAGTCCACAGTTGGATTTTCATCTGTGAGAGGAGCTGTTTCTTCTAAGGGTGCTGGAACTCTTCAAGTATGGGAAGCGTGGATCCAGTTTGGCAGCCCTCCACACTTTACAGCAGTATTCGTTGTCAAGATTATTTGGTAGGGCCCCTTCCAACGCACGTCTAGGCAGTTCTTCCGGACGTGCTTCTTGATAAGCACCCAATCACCAGGGCACAAGTCGTGACATAGGTCTCTTGAAGATGGAACTTCAGCAGCCTGCACCTGAAGAGACACAGAATGAATGACATCAGAAAGTCCCTTGCAATAATCCAAGATCAGGTCATCTGTAATATTCAACAAAGCTGTAGTTGGAACAGACGGAAGTCTCATTGCCCTCCCCATTAAAACCTCATGTGGAGAGAGACCTGTCCTCCTGTCTGGTGTGCTACGCATACTCATGAGTACCAAGGGCAGAGCATCAGGCCAGCTTAAGGACGTCGATGAACATACTTTGGCTATTCGGGACTTTAGAGTTCCGTTTATCTGCTCCACGATACCTGAAGCCTCTGGTCGATAGCTACAGTGCACCTTCTGATCAATGTTCAATGCAGAGCAAAGCATCTTCACAACTTCGCTGTTGAAATGAGTTCCTCTATCTGATTCCAAAGAGGTCGGCACCCCAAAGCGCGGGATCAACTCTCTAAGCAACAACTTTGCTACTGTGAGTGTATCGCACCTGCGTGTAGGGTATGCTTCGACCCATCTGGAAAATATGCATACAACCACCAGAACATACCTGAGGCGGTTGCTTTTTGGCATCTCAATAAAATCTAATTGCATTCTGTTGAAAGGCCCCCCAGACCTCCCAATGTGACTCATTGTAACTGGTGTTCTTTTCCCTACGTTCAATTGCTGGCAGGTGACACATCTCCGACACACTGCTTCTGCTGCAATCCTAAACCTAGGATTATACCAAGTCTGCCTAAATAACCTCAGCATGGCATCTCTTCCTAAGTGTACTGGACCATGTATCTGTCGTGCCATTGGACTCACTAGCTCATCAGGTAATACTGCCCTTCCATCTGCTGAAACCCACAAATCCATTTCACTTTTCACACAACCTGCTGTTTCCCATGCCTTTTTCTCAGAATCTGGTGCTTTCTCTTGCAGGTCTTTTAAATCATCCCAAGTATCAACTGTTTCTAGCATCATGTTTAACTCTGTCTTTTCCTGAGTCCCACCTACTTCCACTTCCGTGAAAGAATATGCTTGCTCCGCACAGTAGCGGGCAACTTCGTCTGCATATCGATTTCCTTGCGACACAAAATCTGTATTTTTGGTGTGGGCTACACATTTAACAATCGCAATTGCTGCTGGACCTTGTAATGCTTCTAACAACAGTCGCACAAATTCCCCATTTCGAATAGGCGAACCAGAGGAAGTCATGTAACCTCTCTGAGACCACAATTGCCCATAATCATGAACTACACCGAAACCATATTGGCTATCGGTATAAATGGTGACTCTAATTTTGCTACCTGCTAAACAGGCACGTGTCAATGCAATGATTTCGGCTACCTGAGCAGAGTGTACTCCTTCCAGGCAAGCGGCTTCCACAACTCCAGTAATGGTGCAAACAGCATAAGCTGCTCTCAACCGACCGGTATCGTCTCTTAAACATGAGCCATCAACAAAGAAAATTTCGTCAGGGTCAGTCAACGGCTCATCCACAATATCTGGTCTTGGCTTGGTGCATAGTTCAGTCACATCAAGGCAATCGTGATCTTCACATTCTTCGCCTTCTATATCATTAGGAAGTGGCATCAATGTAGCAGGATTCAAAACAGCGCACCTCTTAATGGTCACGTTCTCCGCAGCAAGAATAACTTGCTCGTAGCGCGTGAGCCTATTATTGGTTAAGTGCTGTGTCTTGGTCCTGGTCATTAACAGTTCTACAGAATGAGGTACATACACCACTAGTTGGTGTCCCATAACGATATTTTCACACCGTTCAATGCTGACACCTGTTGCAGCAACGGATTTGAGACATCCGGGCAACGCTGCGGCTACCGGATCTAAAGTAGCCGAAAAGTATGCAACTGGTCTACGGGCATTTCCATGAGTTTGTACTAAAACTGACAAAGCACAACCCTCTCTTTCGCAGCAGTAAAGTGAAAATGGTTTTTCGTAATCAGGCATCCCCAAAGCTGGAGCACGGCACAAGTCCTCTCTCAGCTGTAGGAACGACATCAAACAATCCTTGTCCCATGGTACCGGATCTCTCACCTCCTTGTGCGTCAGTTTTTGTAAGGGTTTTGCTTTCAGGGAAAAGTTAGCTATCCACTGTCGGCAATAACCAACCATTCCTAGGAACATCCTGACTTCTCTCTGTGTAGTAGGCGCATTCATCTTCATTATCGCCTCTATCCTATCTGGTGACACCTTGCGCTTTCCTTTTTCTATCCGGTGACCCAAGTACTGTACTTCTGTCAGACAGTACTGCAATTTGCTCGGAGATACCTTATGTCCATTTTCAGCTAAATGGTTCAGCAAGGCGATGGTATCTATCTTACAAGCTTCTTCCGTTCCTGACGCAACAAGTAGGTCGTCTATGTACTGGACCAGAACCGAATTCTGTGGCAGTACTAGACTTTCAAGATTTTTCTTCAATAGCTGGTTAAAAATTGATGGGCTTTCTGTATACCCTTGTGGGATACGACACCATGTTAGGACACGATTTTCCTGCTTAAAAGTGAAAAGATACTGGCTCTCCTCATCCAATGGGATTGAAAAGAAAGCCTGACAAAGATCTATCACTGTGAACCACTCAGCTTGGAATGGTATCTGGAACAATATCACTGATGGATTCGGTACCACTGGACAACATGAAACAACTATGTTATTAATCTTTCGAAGATCTTGCACTATTCTAAATTTCCCACTAGGTTTCTGCAAACCCATAATCGGGGAGTTGCATGGACTACCCACGATTTCCTTCAGTATTCCCTGTTGAATCATAGAGTCGATTACGGGTTTTATTCCTGCAATTGTCTCCGGGGTCAATTTGTATTGAGGCGTTCTTGGATATTCAACATTTGGCTTTACCATGATCTTCACTGGTTCTACTCCTTTGATCAATCCTATCTCTTCTCCAGTAAAATCCCATACCTCTGATAACACTGTATCTCGCAAATCCCGAGGAAGGTCCCCCACAGTCAGGGTAGGATACAATTCTACGCATACTCTCGAATTTGCAACTTTAAAGGTAGCATCATCGTCTGTAGTCTGTACCTACACTCCCTGAGGTGTGCAGTATATTGTGCAGTTCAGTTTGCACAATAGGTCTCTTCCTAACAGACACACAGGACTAGAATCACATACTACAAACTGATGTTCATAGTTGTGGTTTCCTATTCTCACTAGCACTGGTTCCGTCAAAGGGTTGGTCATTCTCCTATTTGCGACTCCTACCACTTGAATAGTTTCCCCCGACATTGGTAGATCTGGAACCACTGCCGATCTCAAAGTTGATCGAGTAGCTCCGGTATCTACTAAGAATGTTGTAGGACACCCTGCCACTTCAGCCTCAACAAACGGTCCTCTTTGATCCACCTCTAGAACTGCCCCGAGGGTACAGTCCTCCTCTCTACTTACACGTCGTCCCGTCAATGGATCAACGTAGTAACACTCTTCTTCGTCTATAAAAAGAGGCATTTGTCTATAGATTTTTCCCCCTGTCGTAATCTTTGGTGGCTGCGGGAACTGGGCTCGTGGAGCCGAAATCCCCCCTTTGCCCACCTTACTCTTTGGCACTGTCACCCCTTGAACTGGAACTTCTCGAACTTCCTCCTCCTCTACTTCTAGCTCTCCATTTTCAGGGTTATAGGGACACTCGCGTTTCCAATGTCCCACCTGGTGACACTGGTGACACTTTGTCGTTTTTTTCAATGTAGCAATGTCTATTCTAGGTCTCGAGTTTTCCTCGCTGTCCTTATTCTGACTATTTGGCTTCCGTCTCATCGTCCCTGTTCCCTGTTGCTGCTGTCCACCCTTTCCAGCCGACTGCATCTGCACCATCATCAGTTTCTCCTTTAGTTTCTTTGCTTTGGAATCTATTTCATCACTGCAATACCTTGCGTATCTCAAAATTTCATCCAATGGTTTGTTTTGCCAACAAAATAAATGTTGCTGAATCATCAAACAAATATCAGGTCTCAACCCCAAAACGAACTTCGATACAAACTGTCCTATATCCTTGGGATCCATTACATCTAACCCACTGTAATGTTTGAACGTTTTCAGCAATCTCTCATAAAACTCATGAACTGTCTCCTTGGGTTCCTGTCTTGTTCGGTCTATTTTTACCCAATCTATATCTTGTGGTGGCACCTTCTCCTTCAGCCATGTCATCACCCTATCATATTTTAACATTACTGTTTCTGACGGTCCATTAGTACGAGCATCCCTTTCTGGTTCTGCAGTTGGCCATTCGACACTAACCTTGCATGCTATCCACAAGTCTCCTGGGACCACAATGTCAAATAGGGTGTTCAAATCAATCCACAATACCTTTGAAATCTTGACAAACCTCTCTACCTGCTTGTACCACTCTACGGGATTTTCCCTTAACTTCGGAAATGAGTTGGTAAATGCAGCCAAATCTCCCCTACTCCAGGGCACGTGTACATAACTCCCATTCGCTATTTCTTGCAAAGGGAATGCCTCCATCTGCAGTAGCCTTCCCTCCGGAGACATCACATTCGCGCTCCGCCTAACAGTTCCCTTTTTGGACCACCTCTCTTCCCATTTGTCCAGATCTCTCCATGCCCTTATTCCTGTGATCAGTTCCCTTATGTGTGTTTTTAATCCAGTTGTCCTCCTCTCATCTAAGTCCTGATCTGAATAATGCAACCTATGGTTACCCTGCAATGCCTTTGTTCTGGACAAATCTACCATATGCTTGTCTGCCAGTTCAGACAGTTTCTCATGAGTTGCTCTTGCCTTTCGAGTAACATCCTTTGCTATAAACAGCAGCTCATCTTGTTCGTACATATCAATCCTTTCTAAAGGCAACACACCATCAATTATCTCGTCCAGGTCAGATTTTAAGCTGGTCACATCGAATCTTTTGGCTTTTATCACAGCTTTCAGTATGCTATCTCTAGAGAGTCCATTTACATCTCTCCCATCACAGCTCTGGGCTCAGGCGTGTTATGGGGAGTCCTCCCATGCTCCCATCGCTCCAGGTCCCATGCAGTTCCGTCCTCTCTGGGTGTATAGTGAAACACTTCTCTATTTCCCATAGTCCCACATTTCCCACTCTGCCTGGTTTCTCTAGGTGCATGGTAAGACACTCCATTATTCCCCATGCTTTCGCAATTTGTCTGTGATCTCTGATCACACGACGCATGGCAAGATCCTTCGCGTTTTCCCATGTTCCCACAGTTCCAGTACTGTACGTTATCATCAGGTGCGTGGAGAGTGCACTTAAACCTATCCCTGTACTCTTGTGTCCTTTGGTCTCCCTCACTTTGAATGAGACGAGACGTCTCTCCACACTCCGCACTTCTATCTTTTTGCTCCTGCCCATTTCCACCGTCAATATGACGTGTAACTCCTCTATTCTCCTGACTTTTACCGTCCCACTCCTGACTGCTTTCGCTAGCCCCGCAGTGAGATAATGTCCCGTTGCCTCGACTTCCCCATCCAGCTTCTGCTCTTGACCTGTTGCTCGGTGCTTCTGTGGACCTATCCCATTCCTTCAAATCAGCCCTCAACTCTTTATAGGATTTCGGCCGTGGTCCCCTCAGGTCCATCGGTCCTCTCTGACCCCCCTGTTCTACTACGGGATCCACTGCTGAATCCAATGGGGTGCTCCACGTTATCGGTCCTGGCAATTTCCTCCAGGCATTTGTCGTGTTATTCCTTCTTTCCATCTCAACTCTTTCTCTGTCTAGCCGTACCTGTTCTTCCTCTCTCCCTTTCTCTGGGTGATAAACCGACACTATAGGACCTATGGTAACGGGTACTTGAAGAGCATCTGGCAATCCATAAGACTCAACCTTCTCTGTTGCTGGCATCTTCTGCACCACAACCCTTCCGACTACTCTCTGTACAGGACTATGTTGAGGTGTCTCCTCACCTTTGGTAGGTACCCAATCCGTTATAGGGAGTGGCCTGTTCTCTTCTATGTCAACCCTATCTTCCCTTGGGAGTTCAGTACCTTCAATCCCCCTATTGTCCGGAGGCGGTCTATCCATCAACAACCTATTTATTAGGCCATCCTCTGACTCGCTCTCGTCATCCTCTTCTATGGGTCTCTTTTCTCCTGTAACCTCTCTCACTGGGTACAACTTATCCACCTCAATCGTCTGTACCCTCCATTTCTTAGCTTCCGCATCCCACTTGGCATCTTGCACTGCCCTTACTGATCGCCTTACCCTTTCTTGGCGCCTGTTCTGATTCCTGTCGTGCGCCGCCCTAATCCACGCATTAAGCGCCTCAAACTGTGTTGGTCTAGGCAAAGGTCTCAATGAGGACATAACTGCTTTCAGCTGATGCAACACTTCTAGTCTAAACGTTCCGTATTTCGGAAAAGTCAGTTCCTCATTCCCTTCTGTAATCTTACTCCAAGTACCAAGCCACAGTATAGTATGCAACCCGACATTCGTTGCCATATAGTGAGCTGGTGTACCCTCTGGCGGTGCCTCTTCCCCGTAATAAGATTCTCTTCTTTTTCTCTTAAAGATCGCTCTCAAACATTTAAAACACTTCATGTTCAAAATCTACAAAATTTCAGTTTTCTCCGCGTTCGTTTACTTCCTGATGACAATCCACCAATCCCGGCGCGGTTCTCGCTAACTGGCCTATCACAGCGCGGCTTTTCGCTGACGTCACACCAACCGGCCTATCTCAGCGCGGCTTCACACCAACCGGCCTATCACAGCGCGGCTCTCGCTGACGTCACTCGTCCCCCTTCGCAGCAGTTACCCTCCTTTCTCCGCTTGTCTCCCGGTCATGCATGCGTCCCATTCATACTCTGAAAAATGATTACTTCCGACCAAGCGATCACTTTCCTTGACTGTACGCCCACAGTCTAACCGTAATTGTCACCTTAACTGACGAAATGTCTTTCCGTGTACGTCCAGACAATCGCCTTAACTGATAGGTTACTTACACACGGTAACTTTCGACCTGCGTCCGTTACCCACACACTCACTCTTGCGTTCCCCCTATCTCGGTCCTGCGGGCGATCAATGGTACCTCATGACCCCCTTCTCTGGTCGACAACTACTCTGGATGTTCGATACACCCGAACCACTTAAGCTCTTCCCCGAACTTAAGATTTTCCCAGTTTGCCAGGTTGCGCGCGCTCACAACCCTCTCTCAATCACACTACAGGCATTCAACTTCGCATGACATTACAATACAGATACAACACAAAACACCGCAATCTGTCAACGCATGACCCTTGTTATACTCACTCTCGTCCGACCCTGCTGCTTTTCTCTCGCACGTCAGCACCTTCTTCGGCAGGCGATTCTTCCGCTGCTCATCTCTCAATCTCTAGGGACCTTGGGGTAATCTAACCTAGTCTAGATCACCTTCCTCTAGAAGGTAACCATCCTTGTCTGCTACCAACTGATACGGCGGGATTTTTGATCTATGGCTATAGGTCTAGATCCCAACTCAGGTCGACTGAACCGTTGGTACCTGTCATAAAGTAAAAGGCAATCCACTACTAGGTCAATTAATAAGGACTTACACCACTCTAAAGAACCACCTACCAAGAATAAGTTTTAAAAGTTTATTATAAAGCTAAAGTTAACTGGAGATACAAACATCTCAAAATAAGTCAAGTCAAGTCAAGTCAAGTCATAACATTTATATAGCGCACTACATACCCAGAGGGTTTCAAGGCGCTTAGGAAGGGGAGGAGGATTATTTGTCAAATATCCACGTTTTAAGCTGCTTTCTGAAGGCTAGGTGATTCTGGTTGAGGCGAAGGTAAGCGGGGAGTGAGTTCCATGTTTTGGCAGCCAGGTATGAGAAGGATCTGCCTCCCATGGTGGTCTTGTTGATGCGAGGTACAGTGGCGAGGGCTTGGCTGGAGGAGCGAAGTTGGCGGGAGGGGGTGTAGAAGGACAGTCGGGAGTTGAGGCAATCTGGTCCGATGTCGTAGAGTGATTTGTGTGCGTGGGTAAGTAGTCGGAAAGTAATCCTCTTATTAACGGGTAGCCAGTGGAGGTCTTTAAGGTGGCCAGAGATGTGTTCGTTGCGTGGGATGTCTAATATGAGCCTGGCTGAGGCGTTTTGGATTCGTTGTAGTTTCTTCTGGAGTTTAGCGGTGGTACCTGCGTAGAGGGTGTTTCCGTAGTCCAGTCGGCTCGTGACTAGAGCGTGGGTGACTGTTTTCCTTGTTTCGGTGGGGATCCAGCGAAATGTTTTTCTGAGCATGCGAAGAATGTTAAAGCAGGAGGAGGATACGGCGCTGACTTGTCTGTTCATTGAGAGTGAAGAATCCAGGATGACGCCAAGGTTCCGTGCGTGGTCTGTCGGGATGGGTGCATTTCCGAGGGCTTCCGGCCACCAGGAGTCGTCCCATGCAGAGGGGGATTTACCTAAGATGAGGACTTCTGTTTTGTCTGAGTTCAGTTTCAGACGGCTTTGTTTCATCCATTCGGCGACTTCTTTCATTCCTTCGTGTAGGTTAGTTTTGGCGGTGCTGGGGTCCTTGGTGAGAGATAGGATCAATTGAGTGTCATCCGCGTAAGAGATGATGTTGAGGTTGTGTTGGCGGGCAATGGCCGCGAGGGGGCTCATGTATACGTTGAAGAGGGTGGGACTGAGTGAGGATCCTTGTGGTACGCCGCAGATGATTTCAGAGGCCTCGGACTTGAATGGTGGGAGGCGGACTCTCTGGGTTCTTCCGGTGAGGAACGAGGTGATCCATTCCAGTGCCTTTCCTTGGATTCCGATGTTTCTGAGGCGTTGTAGAAGGGTGCTGTGGCAGACTGTGTCGAAGGCTGCAGAGAGGTCGAGGAGGATGAGGGCGACTGTGTCTCCATTGTCCAGTAGTGTTCGAATGTCGTCTGTTGCTGCGATGAGGGCGGTCTCAGTGCTGTGATTGGCTCGGAAGCCAGATTGTGAGGGGTCGAGTGATTTGTTGGCTTCGAGGAAGGCGGTGAGCTGGTTGTTGACGGCTTTCTCGATGACTTTGGCCGGGAATGGAAGAAGCGAGATGGGGCGGTAGTTTTTGAGTTCGGTGGGGTCTGCTGTTGGTTTTTTCAGAAGGGCGGTGAGTTCAGCGTGTTTCCAGTCTTCTGGGAAGGTAGCGGAGTTGAAGGAGCAGTTGATGACGTCTCGGAGGTGCGGAGCTATGACGGAGTCTGCTTTGTTGAAGATGTGGTGAGGGCAAGGGTCTGTGGGGGATCCCGAGTGGATGGAATTCATCAGGCGGATGGTGTCCTCAGTGGAGATAAGTAAATAAGGTTCAAAAGATATACTGGTATCAATACAAACATACATTTTCTAAAAGCTCTCAGTCGGCAGAAGAATATTACCAAAACCAATTCAAAAATCATCAGAGTTGCAAGAATAGACACAAGCTGTAGCTTATGAGTCATTTACAGAAAGGAAGAAAATCCAGATTAGACTGTCCTTACACTAGACTAAATGACATCCCTACTTAGCAAAATCTTAACCAGGCACAGCGCGCTGCAATCAGGCGCCCTGACCTCACCTGACCCTCCCTAGGCGCCATCTTGGAGAGGGAAGGTCAGCGCTGCAGTGGCTAGAACCCTCCCACCCTCCTCTGCCCAACCACGAATAAAAACATGGGATCATCCCGTCCGCGCAGCGGGCGGGCGCAGCGTGCGCGCCGGCGGCGCGCCGAAGGCTCGCCAAAGACAAGCCCGTCTGCGCCCGTCCGCGCCGGGACCGGGCCGAGGGCCACGACCCCTGGCCCAAATCCTAAAGATCCCCTCAGGGTCTACACAGAGGATGTTCTGCGTAATCTTAGACTGCCGGTGAACCATGCCTGTACTATATTTGATTTCTGTAACACTGCAAACAAAGTTGAAAGATGCTGTCCTCACTGCCAGTTGATGACATTAAATTATGGTGAGAAGAATCTCACAAAACAACATTCTAAAAACAAGAATGTTGCCATGGCCCTCATCAACGCACATTCCCTATGTAAACACAGCCAGGAAATCACTGACTTAATAACAGACTTTCAGCTAGACATTCTCTTTATTACAGAGACATGGACAGACGACTCGTCTGATCCGGACGTCGTCATCGCCACTCCTAAGGGTTACAAAGCCTACAGACAAGATAGACCCAGAAAGAAAGGTGGTGGGATTGCCATTATAGCCAGAGAAAATCTTGAGGTTATAGTGACTCAAACACCGGACATCTCGTGCGAGGCTCTGATGTTTGCAATCAAACTTAGCCCGCACTTCAATTTCAAAGGGCTTCTTTTATATCGGCCCCCAGGAGTCAAAACGGGCTTTTTAACCAGTTTTAGTACACTTCTGGAATCTCTGGCCTTAGAGGATTCGATCACAGTATTAGGCGATCTGAATTTTCATTTAGAGGATAATAACCATAAGGAGACACGAGCCCTCATCACGGATATGGAAACCCTGGGGCTCCAACAGTTGGTCACATCACCCACTCATCGAGCGGGACACATTTTAGATGGCATATTTTCCAGTGTCCAGGGGCTCCATGTACTGGATATTCTACCTATGCCTTGGACAGACCACTATGCGTTTTTCTGTACCTTGGCCATGGATAGAAGCCCAGCAAAAACCACCACTCCCCCCCAGTCTATCTCTTTTAAAGCTTGGCATAATATCAACCAGTCGGATCTAAAAAAAACAACTGGACAACACCCGCCCGCTAATCACGTCCAACTCCAATATGGCCACACAACAATTCCACGACTGGGTGGGACACGCCATGAACTCTTTAGCTCCTATTAAGAAAATATCTAAGAATAGGTCTACCCCAACTGCACCATGGTATACGGATGAATTAAAATCACAAAAACAACAGAACAGACATTGGGAAAGACAATGGAGAAAGACTTACAGCCCAACGAGCAAGACTCGATATAAAGATGCCTTGGCAATATATAAAACTTTGATTATAAAGGCAAAAAAATCGTACTACATGACGCAAATTGAGCAGGCAAAAAACTCTAGTAAAAAATTATACGACCTAACTAAAGTTCTCTCGGGTAATACGCCTGATCTGACTCCACCCCCTTCTCAAGACATGTGCGATGCCCTGGCCAACTTTTTCTTTACTAAGGTCGATGATATTTATCAAGCCTTTACGGCTAAAACCACCTGCACCAATGCCCCTACCACAACTCCTGAGGTTCCAAAATCCATCTTAGCACCATCCTTTACTAATTTTACCCCACTAACCGAAGACCAGTTAAAACCGGATCCATGCTGGATCCTTGTCCACTGTCGGCTCTTTTACCTGTGATGGACTCGATTATACCAGTTTTGACACAAGTATGCAACTCCATCCTGCTTTCAGGGATATACCCCCATAACTTAAAAGCCACACTGCTTAAACCACTGCTAAAGAAACCTGGAGCCGATAAGTCTGAGTTAAAAAACTACCGGCCTATTGCAAGTCTTCCGTTCATGGCCAAAGTGGTGGAAAAGGCCATGAACATTCAATTATCTGAGTATATAGAGACACACAATATGCTAGATGATACTCAGTACGGTTTTCGGAAATACCACGGGACCGAAACCGCCCTCATCAAAGCATCAGATGATGTTAGACTAATAAGAGATCAGGGCAGGACAGCAGTTTTGGTATTGCTGGACCTCTCAGCGGCCTTCGACACGGTCGACCATAGCATCTTGGTCGACCGTGTCGGGAAGTTGGGCATCTCCTCCACAGCAAGAAATCTCATTGCTTCATTTCTCACTGAGAGAACGCATGCCGTCACTCTTGGCCCCTTCCAATCTGTCAAGTTGTCACAGCCGTGTGGGGTACCTCAAGGCTCATCCCTAAGTCCGACACTGTTTAATATCTATGTGTCGGACCTGGCCAATGTCATCAAGGCACATGGGATGAGCCTAACTTCCTACGCGGATGACACTCAATTGGTTATGGCCATAAGAGGTGACGGAGAAGAGGTCGCCAAACGATTTCAGAGAGGACTGACAGAGATAGGTGAGTGGATGGCCGTAAACTGCCTAAAACTCAACTCAGAAAAAACTGAGGTTATGATTTTTGGACAACTTTCACCGGATTGGCCCTCCTCTTGGTGGCCCCAAACGTTCGGTGCCCCTCCTAAACCGGTGACCAAAGTAAGAAACTTAGGAGTAATCTTTGATGATCGTTTAAATTTCATGGATCATGCCATTAAAGTGGCTTCCGCAGCCCACCACAAACTACGCATGATTCGGAAAATAAGCCCTTACCTCCCAACAACTGCTATTAAAACATTGGTGAGCTCACTAGTCCTGACATCATTGGACTATTGTAATGGGCTCTTCCTTAACTCCCAAGTCAGAGTTATAAAAAAACTGCAGACCATACAAAATGCGGCAGCTCGCCTGCTCCTTGGAATCCCAAAGTTTGAACCTCTATCAGATGCAATAATAAAACTACACTGGCTGACGATTCAGAACAGAGCCAGATTTAAATCACAGTGTATAGTTTACAAAGCACTAAATAAACAGGGTCCGCATTTTTTAATAGACCATCTGTGTCCTTACCAACCAATACGTCAGCTACGTTCCGCCAACAGCAACCAACTATCGGTGCCTCGCACCAGGACAGTCACGTGGGGAGATCGACGCTTTGTGGTAGCAGCTTCCAAACTCTGGAACACTCTGCCTCAGGACATCAGATCATGTCCCACATTGTTCCAATTTCGTAAGAAACTGAAAACATGGCTGTTCAACAAATAAGTTTTACGGTATGGGGCACGAGATCAGAGCAACTAAGCTTCATAACACCGAGCTGGCAAATTAATCAGCGCCAAGACACCTTCGGGTACACGCCGCGCTTTATAAATGCCAAAAATAAATAAATAAATAAACCTAAAAAGGTGTCAGCAGTGGTGCCTTAGTCTTCGTTGTAATCGGTGTCTCGCAGTTAACCTATCTGCCTACCCATCCGCTCTCTTAGGTTCCTCAGACCATCTGCCCTAACTCCACCCAGGGGTGCTGTCCCTAATACAAAATCACATTTACAATAGGAACGCCCTTTAGAGACGCCCTCACGTGGTGTTGGTTCTGGCATTTTCCATGCTAATACTCCTCTGGGCCCATCGTTAGCGTTGACCTTGCTTCTCAGGCTCTTCTCCGGCAGGACGGTACCCCCCAGGAAATTCCTGAAGCCTCCTCCAGGCCTGTGCCTGGCGCCCTGAACAAAACTCTATTCATCACTCTCTTGATTGGAACCTCCTCGCACCTGCAAACAGACACTTGTGCAGTGGGCCCCAGATTCCGGCCTCCACCATATCTTTTTAAGTCGTAAACCATCGAGCAGGCTCCACAATTTATGCTTAACATGACATTCTTGTAACTAACACATGCAGATCAAAGGAAATGAACTTATCTATTCAGGCCTATTAGAATTACATGAAACGGGCCTGTGCAATCTGTAAACCTTTTTCTTAGTCTAAACAGTATTCTAACTCATTACACACAATGGTTATATGAAACACTTCTATAAAACATATATTTCAGTTCTATGATCAATAATACTTTGAATTATAACAACATTAAAATCCATATCAGGTGAAAGTGTAACAACACCTTTCATTCTCTGTGAACTGCCATGTGGCCTACACATTTCTACGTTTAGCAGCGTTACATTCTCCTCTACAACAGCCACATAACATGGTATTTCAACATCATTCTAACATCTCTACACACTTCTACATTAGCTTTTCACACTGATATATGCATTCTATTTTATTAAACACTCTTATGTATTTTCACTCTATAAATTCGACACTCTTATGTAATCTTTACTAAACTAATGCAACGTGCTTGTAAATATGGTGCACTTCTAATTTTTTTTCGATTTGCGCTCTCTCAGAACCATTACAATCAACGTATTATTCATCACCAAACCAGCAGACTGTCGACTAGAAACAGCTGCTGCCGCTGTAGCTCTCAAACAACTCGGCAACGCTCTAGCTACCGAATCCAAAGTCGACGAAAAATACGCACATGGACGCTGCTTGTCCCCAAAAGATTGTGTCAACACTGACAATGCACATCCTTCTCTCTCATGGACTTACAGTGTAAAGGGCTTACTGTAGTCTGGGGTACCCAACACAGGAGCCGAACACAATGCATCGCGCAATTCTGAAAAACTTTTCTGACACTCTTCGGACCACGGAAGGGGATTTGGTGTATCTTTACAAGTCAATGCCGCCAAAGGTTTGGCCAGTAGGGAAAAATTTGATATCCATTGTCTGCAATATGACGTGATACCCAAGAGAGCACGCACTTCTCTTTGTGTAATTGGCACACTCAATTTTGCAATTGCTTGAATTCTTCCGGGATCAATCTTCCCTCCTTCGATAAGAGATGACCTAAGTAGGTCACTTCTTGTCGACAATACTGTAACTTTGAAAGAGACACCTTATGATGTAAATCAGACAAATGACGCAACAACGACAAGGTGGCTTCTTTACAAATCTCCTCAGTATCTGCAGCTACTAACAAATCGTCGACGTACTGAATAAGAGCAGCACCATCAGGTAAAACAATCGTATCAAGCTGTGTTTTTAAAGCCTGACTATATATTGATGGACTCTCACAATAGCCTTGAGGAGCTCTCTTAAACCGGAAGCTTCGACCTCCTAAAGAGAAGCCGAAAATTTCCCAAATCTTCTCGGAAATCGGGATGCTGAAGAAAGCATTCTTCAAATCAATCACCGAAAACCACGTGGCTGAAGCTGGAATCATGGTCAGTAAGGCAGTGATATCTGGAACGACAGGAAATTGCGGAACTACAATCTTATTCACCTCGCGAAGATCGATCACAAACCGGTAAACAGGTGGCTGAGAAGAGTCAGTACGTTTTAAGACAGGCAACACAGGGCTATTGCAAACATTACCTCTCGTTTTTTCAATTACATCTTTCTCAATCAGGTCATGAATGATCGCTAGCAACGCCCTTTCACCTTCACTCGAGATCTTGTATTGGGGAATACGTGGCATTTTAACATTCGCTTTCAATGTCACAACATATGGCGGTATCTCAAAAAGACCCACGTCATTAGGACCAGTAGCCCAAAGAATATCAGGAAGAGACGACAATTCTGTCGGAAGTTTATCCTTTGACAAATACATCGAGGAGACCACTTTCTTACCCAGTGTAAGTTGTACTCCCGAGGGAGAACAATACAATGTCGCGTACAATCTTTTCAACAGATCCAATCCCAATAAGTTCTCACCACAACCTGTCGTCAGAATAAGGGGTGCTTCGAATTCACAAGGTCCAACAGAAAGAGACATAGGACTAGAGATCGGGTTCCTAACCGGGGCGCCAGAAAAACCTACTGAAACATTCGTCTCGCCAGACAAAGGTGCGCCAGGGAGTTTAGAGTGCATAATAGAACTCTTTGTAGCACCAGTATCCAACAGAAAAGGCTCTGACACACCTGATGTAATCACCTCAACATAAGTTCCACTCTGATCTACTTGAACTGAAACAACTCCCTCTCTTTGTCTATGGCTGTCCTAGCAATCATCACCTTCCATATTTTCACCTTCTGCATAGTAGTCATTAGCATAATACTGAGTCGTCCTACCAGACGCGTTATTCTGCTGATCAAAACTATTCATTGAATTTTGTGGAGGAAAGGGACGTGCGTTCTGGGGGAAACCTCCATGTCCTCTATCTCTAAGAGCTTGTGGAACACCCCGACCTCTTGTGCTAGAAACACCATTCATACACTGTAGCAAAACAGGGCAGCTACTTTTAAAATGGCCCTCTTCTTTGCAATATGCACATTGATTAGGGCCTACAGGGAAACGTTGTTGAGAAGGCTCGAACCTTTGCGAGTTTCGCTGAAACTGCTGAGGTTGCTGATAATCACGCTGGTTACTATGGGGCGGATACGCTTGCTGTAAAAGAACCTTCGTCTTTAGCTCTTTAGTCTTTTTGTCTGCCCTATCCTTCTCATCCTTATCCCTATTTTCGTAGTATTGTGCAGTCGCCAATATCTGTGCTGATGAGGAAACAGCCCATGAACTCTCGGAATCCTTCAACTTGGTACATAACTCGGGAAGCAAATTATGCACGAACTTATCAACAAACAACCATTGACCACCTTCAGTACTCATGTCTTGACCACTGTGGTCGATAAACGTTTCTTCAAACCTAGTGAAGAAATCGGACACAGTTTCATCTTTCTTCTGCTTACACGCAGACAATTTGGCCCAGTTTACTCGCATAGCAGGCATTAAAGTCTTCATGTAAGTAACAATCTTACCAGGAAGTTCTGCAACTAAAGGCTCAGGTTTAGCACCACCAACTTGTCGCCCATCTGCTGCACTAATATTAACCCAGGTATCACCTAACTCTTGCGCATGATCCGTGTGACGAATCAATCCCCATAAAGGCTGTGGGACCACGTTTCCAAACAACTTGTCTATATCAGCTAAATTCATAACACATGAGTCTGCAGTCTGTGATAATTCCTTATAATACCCTGCAGGATTTTTACGAGGGTCAGGTAAGGTCTGTTTAAGAGCCAAAACTTCAGCTTGTTTCCATGGAACATGTACCCAAACACGTTGAAAATGTGCTGGCACAGCTGGGGGGTTATTATTTGCACCAGCAGGTACTTCTTCCTTCCATACCGGAGGAACCTCTCTCATTGGATATTGTCGCGCTTTTCTCCTAACAGAGGGATCAGGTTCAAACAACGACCGAGAGATAGCCTCACTCCTAAATGACAACAATGTCGCAACTGCTCTCTCAACATCGGAACCCACAATCGTGCCTTTCGCAAACTCGAACCGTACACGACACAACTCAGGTGGATTGGGTTCCAAATCATTATCCTCCAATTCTTCACAAACAAAAACACACATTTTATCAAAAACATATCTCTGCTTCGGTGCTTCCCATTGGCGGAAGACATCCATAACAGACTCTAACTCATATCTTGCAGGGTCGGTAACCCATTTATGCGCCAAATGATCCAATACTCCCTTCTCTCTAGAATCAGGCAATTGGATACGTAACTGTTTATGCTCTGAAACGGGGGTCGTGTTTAATGACCCAAAGAAAGGAGACAAAAGACTAGTAACAGTATCCGTCATTCTCTGTCGTACAGAAGGAGAAGTTGACAGAACAGGAGATAAAGCGGATTGAGAGGAAGCTAATGTAGGAGCAGTAGCAGGGGAGGCAGCAAAAGCAGGTGGAAAAGTCGTAGGGATTAAAGACGGAACAGGTAGCAAAGTCAGCAGCCCTTGAGAAGGCTGCACCAGAGGAGTAGGAGCCAGCTGAAGAGGAACTGGCGGCTGTGCAATAGCAAGAGGCAAAGCAACCAGAGGTTGCGCCGTTAAAGGTTGCGGAGGTGCTGTAGCACTCTGCGCATAAGGGGGTGGTGAGCTCAACAAATGTGACATTAAAGGATCTTTCCTCAAGTTCCTTTGCTGCATCTTGCTGAAGAGGTGGCAAAACTGGATAGCATTTATCGATCGCCATTTTACGTTGCCTGTGCAACTGCTCACTCGCTTGTTCTTCTTCATTATCTTTATACTGCATAGCAGCTTGCATTATCGAGATACCCTTTTCTCTTTTATTTCTCTTTGCTAATTTAATTTCTTTCTGTTTGGCTTCCTTTCGCCATAGGCGGAAAGAGTCAAACATCGCCGGCCGGGCTTTCTTCTTAAAAAGTCTAACCTCTAGGTTATCTAAAATTTCCGTGTCAAAACTACCATATCGGGCCATTGTAGGACACCGTCCTTTTTTGTGTAATGAATCCATACTTGGTTATATGCGATGGGGCCTACGCCATGCTTCACATACAGTTCATAGGTTGGAGTTCCAATCGGAGGAACCGGACACGAGTCCTCCAATCGGGAATCCCTATTATAACCACAACAAAACAAATTTCCAAGTCTGCTAAGGCCTGGCATCTTCACTCACTAGTCTAGCTTCAAACTTCAAGGGAATATCGAATACGATAGTCTCGTGAATACACGAGTCCCTCGGCTTTGGTACTTGCAAGTTCCAAATCAAAGATCCCAAGGGGAAACCCAAAAACTAAGGACTGGGAGACGCTCCACTCATACTTGACTGAGGTATCGATGTCGGCACCAGAAGACCCATCTATCGACTCGCTTTACAAATCATCAAAGGCTCCAAGACAGGGCGATAGTCAGGGCAGCAGTCCTTCGTAGCCGTCGGAAAGCGGGGAACCTCGCAGCAAAGACTTTCGGACCACGACGACATACAGGGGTTGATGAAGTGGTTGGCCTTCCTCCAGAATTTCCACACGAAGCTCCTCACGAACCTCTGGCTTGGACCGGTTCCGCTGAAATCGGCCCAACGATGGGCGCCAAATGAAGAACCGGGTTATTTAAGACCCAGCGGCGCCAGGGATAACGCCCTATTCTCCGGGTCCACCTGTCTTAGAGTACAGAGACACGGGATACTTCTTGGTGACGTCAATGATCAATTTTATTAGCTGCAGCCAGTAACAGATATCCTAGAAGTACAACACGGTGTATGTTCTCAGGAGACTGCTCAACTTTACAAAGCTAGTCATCCCTTTTTATACCAAATATTATGCTTCAGGCAAACATTCCTTATTTACAATTGATCATTCACATGTTTTCACGAAAAGAAAAAGCAGGATCATGATGACAAGTCCATTTTTCAGTTTGTCCAGCCCACAATCAACTATTGGTCAAACCTAACATTCTTCATCAGATCGGTCGATCGAACCCACCATAAAGACGGGTACATCCCCATCGTAAACAGCCCATTAAGAAAGGAGCAGAGACAGGTGTGAGCAAGATAAGACATAGTGATGCGCAATAAAAGGTTTGATGGTGTCTTGTGTCTTGTTCAGTAATCTTGATCAGCTACTGGGAAAGGAACTGGCTTAACAAGTTTTGGCTTCAGGCAAGAGGGTCGCTCGCTCAGGTCATTCAGAAGTCAGCTAAAGTGTACGTGTGCTTGGAGACTCGTTTGGCCACTGTCATCGGCCTATGTGAGGGCAACCACAAAATGGCTGCCGTATACAAAATGAAACCCGAGGGTTCAGAACGGAATCCCTGATTTCATGGTGATCTCCTCACTCGAATATGACGAAAATGCTCGTATACCTTACACTTGCCATTTTCGGTCTAATGTTATGATACGACGACTTGTATGAAACAGGTTCAGAATTTCAGTACCTCATCCCATGTGCTGATTTCAGTTGCTTTCAAGACTGTCTGCATCATTTGGGACAGTGTGCAGGTTCCTAGACTTGGGTAAAGGTAGAGTTCAAACAGAGAACAGGGAGGATGGCAGGGCCGGTGAGGAGTCTGCGGCAAGATACAGTCTCTTCTAGAAAGAATGTTACAGAGGGAGGTAACTTGTTCTTCTGCTAGAGACTACTAGCTACTCATTCTTCACCTTTTGAATAGATAACATTGCAGTACCTAACACGATGAGGGGTGTAGATGAATTTTGCTCGGAAAACCTGGCAGTCCAGAAAATGGTGCTTTGTGAAGATTCTGGCAGATGTCTAGGACAGGGATACCAGATGCTAATGCAGTGATAGAAACTTTGACCGTGGTGGAATGGGTACGCAACCCTTCTGAAGGCTACTTCTTCACCGGGCAGAGCAGATCTTAATGCAGAGCACAATCCGTCATGAGATGGTATGCTTCTGGAAATGCCTTGCCTTTTTTTGCTCTGGCGAACAATACAAACAGCTGATCGTCCCCCCGGTGTTCCTTGATGCAATCAAAAGGTAACCTTTTACAGTGCCCAGTGCAAGACCTTACCCAGAGAAATACCGAACAAATTCTAAGACATTGGACAGCATGGCCGGCAGGGGGGTCAATTGGGCGAGTGCCACACCAAACCACAAGTCTGATGGCAGAAGAACAATCAAAAGGTGAGGAATCTGTGGCTAAAAGGAGTCTCTACTAGAAAGAGCGTTACAGAAGTTAAGTAACTTTAGTCGTATTTCCCATTTTCCTGCTACTCCCCCAGTCCCTATCATATCCACTACAAAAATGTATAGGAGAATGTTTAGAGATCTCTGTCTAAAAGGTAGGAGAGGCAGAGACCTCACATGTAGGTTTGTGATTATGTGATTAGCATCTTATAGTATTCTAATAGTACTACTTTGGTACTACTAAATATGCTTCAAAAGGAAGTTTGTGAATAGGCCTCTGAGGTTGCTGATTGTGATTACTTGCCTCATGTACTGTCGGTGTTGCAGATCCTCTGCCAACTTCTTGAGTATGACTTGGCTGCTCGACTCTCTGACCCTGTGTATAAAGAGAGCAGCTTGCTTATCAAATTAGAGTGCAACAACACATACTGTCAAGTAACCATCGACAAAGAGCTCATACTTGTCTTGTTTATTCTCTATGGAAGATTCCCTGGTCTTGCATTGATGAGTCAAAAACAGGGACTGTAAAACACAGAATAGTAAGTAATGAAAGCACTAAACTTTCTTGGAATGAGGCAGTCACCATGCTTCCTCAAAGGAGGCTTGGAACAGAGAAAGAGGGCATTGTTATGGCACCTTTATATGAATATCACATTTAAAAAAACATAGAAAAAGAAAAATAAGAATGTTTTCTAGCCCTAAGAGAAAAATATATATTTGATTGAATTGAGGTATGTAGTTGTTGGTGTACGTCATGAGGAAACAACACTCCAGATATAAGGAATATAAGGAATGGCACAGGGAAGGTGGACAAGGCAATATAGCAGTCATATCCCGGAAATCAGGGCCTAATTTGTGCAGGTGGTTGGCACTGGCACTCACTTTTGAGGACCATAACTTATTTTTCATCACCAAACTTTGATACAGATCAAGAGAAAGTCTGAAATGCTAGAAAAGAGGAGGATGAGAAAGATAGGAAAATAATGACTAAAGGAGATAGTAAATATGAAAAAGAAGCTGTAAAAGTGAGGTAAAGAGACGGGAAGTGTTGTGTGAGAAAGAGGAATGAGGTAGAATGAAACTAAGAGCCTAATTTATATGTTGGCAGTAAGGATACTCTGTCCAATGGCAACAGAGTATCCATAACACCAATTAATGGTCCACCAGCCCAATTTAAATGTGGCAGACGATTGGTGTAGTCACAGCGGAGACTAGTCTGTCCCCACCATTGTTACATCCCTCCAATGTCCTGATGGAGTAAGGGCTGTCGGAGGGTGACCTCTATGTCCGCCCACCTAATTTAGATTGATGGATATACAGGTCAGTTTTCGTTGCCTTTCTCTGTCAAGAAAAGCATGGCCAGAACCGGCAGTGAAAAATGACTAATGTCCCCATCACCATGAGAGATAACTCTAGGTCCTGTGTAGGGCCCTGTGTTCAACCTCATGGCCACAGTTTAGAATTGCGGCAGGTCCACTCAGCCTTTCATTCTTCTGTGGTTGATAAAATGAGCACCGTTGGGTAACAATAAGCGGTTCAGTATTGAAATATCGAGGGACAAAATATCGACTTATCAAAATATTGACGCCTAAATATCGAGGAACAGAATATAGAATGCCTATCTACAAACAGGTAAGTACTAAAATATCGATTCCAAAATATAGAATGTTAAAGTATAGTTAACTAAAATATCGATTTTTTTAAATGTAATAAAAATACTATAAACATAATTAAATAAAACATAATTAAAATAATGTAAAAAAGCTTAAAATGTAAAAATAATAAATTAAACGTAGAAATATTTTTTAAATGCATATTTACTTAATAATATTATAAAATAATTATTAATCTTAATTATAAAATATTTAGAACATTAATACAAATATATTGACATGCATATATAAATACATATATTATTTAAATATAAAAACAAATAAAATATAATAATTAAAATAATTAAAATAAGAATTTTATGTTAATTAATAATGAGTGCAACAGTAGTGAAAGCGTTGGATAGTGTAGGGGTTAAAATTACTATTCCCATTCCAGAAAGTGCAACAGTAGGGAAATTGTTGGAAAGCATAGGGGTAAAAATTACTTTTCCCACTCCAAAGAGTGCAACAGTAGGGAAAGCGTTGGATAGCGGGGGGGGGGGGTATAAATTACTATTCCCACTCCAGAGAGTGCAACAGTAGGGAAAGCGTTGGATAGTGGGAGGGTAGAAATTACTATTCCCACTCCAGTTAGTGCAACAGTAGGGAAAGCGTTGGATAGCGTAGGGGTAAAAATTACTATTCCCACTCCAGAGAGTGCAACAGTAGGGAAAGCGTTGGATAGCAGGAGGGTAAAAATTACTATTCCGACTCCAGTGAGTGCAACAGTAGGGAAAGCATTGGATAGCGTAGGGGTAAAAAATAATATTCTCACTCCAGAGAGTGCAACAGTAGGGAAAGCGTTGGATAGGGGGGGGGTATAAATTACTATTCCCACTCCAGAGAGTGCAACAGTGGGGGAAGCACTGGATAGCGTAGGGGTATAAATTACTATTCCCACTCCAGAGAGTGCAACAGTAGGGAAAGCGTTGGATAGCGGGAGGGTAAAAATGACTATTCCGACTCCAGTGAGTGCAACAGTAGGGAAAGCATTGGATAGCGTTGGGGTAAAAATTACTATTTCCACTCCAGAGAGTGCAACAGTAGGGAAAGCTTTGGATAGCGGGAGGGTAAAAATTACTATTCCCACTCCAGAGAGTACAACAGTAGGGAAAGCGTTGGATAGCGGGAGGGTAAAAATTACTATTCCCACTCCAGAGAGTGCAACAGTAGGGAAAGTAATGATTTAATATTAAAATACAATTTAATTAATTATCAATACCAATAAAAAATGTATTACAAATAATTACCAATTAATAAAAATTAATTACCAATTAAAAAATGAATCATAAATTCATAAAAATGTAATTACAAATTAATTATCAATACATATAAATAAAAATAAATATTAACTTTATTACAATTAAATTACTTCCCACCCTATTCCCCTATAAACCCACAACCCGCTCCAAATGAATAATACAATTAACATAATTATCAATTAATTAATCAATAAAAATGATTTACCAATTAATAAAAATGTATTCCCAATTAAATAAATTAATTACAAAATGATTACAATTGATTACCAATTTAATACATTAATTACCAATTAATAAAAATTAATTCCCATTTTATAATTAATTATCAATTAATTATCAACACATATAAATAAACATTTATATTTAATTTACTATATTTAAATTACTTCCCACCCTATTCCCCTATAAACCCACAACCCACTACGGAATTAAATTACGCAAAAATTAAATTACATAACATTCATTACTTTAAAAAATAAACATACAAAACAAAATTAACACATAATTTTAATACATATACTACCATACATAACACTAAATAAATTCGATATTATGGAATTCGATATTTTAAATTCGATATTATGGAATTCGATATTTCATCCCCAAATTCGATTTTCTGACTTACTATATTTTGGTTATTCGATATTTTGGGCAGTCTACATTTTTGATTCGATATTTTGGGCAGTCTATATTTTGGAATCCATATTTAGGGTGTTCACCTCAATGAGCATCTGTTATGCAGCGCCAAGATACTTTTGGTTGAACATGTGGTTTAAAAATGCACATCTTATGGTGAGGGGGGACTTTTTAAAATGTATTTCCAAATAGAAAACCCTGCTTGAAAGTAAAAATAAAAATTAGTTTGACAGACGGCTCTATCAAGTTGACAAATTTGTATGCTAAACTTCAATAAGCATTGACATTACCCACCATGACAGCACTGCCGCCAATGCTTTAGAAATTACCGCTAGCTTGGCAGTCATTTCTAAATTTGGCTGGTGGTGCACCATCAGCCCGGAGGACGCTAAGTCCTCCGATAGGCCGACGAAGAATACTCTGTTCACCAAAAATTGTATCGGGCCCTAAGTACCTAACATAGTTGTCAACCCAGCTATTTATCAGCGCTGACAGAGGGCTACTGAAAAAAAACTCTGTGGCCCTGCACTTATGTTTTCTTGCAAATTAATTACGGCGAAAGTCATAATTGACTGCATCATTTTATTGGAAAGGTGCTTTACGTTTATGATGCCGAGGTGCCCAGAAATGCAGGGGCCTTTGGGCTTTTTTGACAGTTTCACAAAGGCTGTAACAGTATTGTACATTAGATAACGGGCACATATTTGGTCGATCTGGCGAATCATGCATTGTCTGTGCATAAGTACACCCGAAATTATCTACTATTTATATTACCTTTTGAGCATGAACTTCATTGATAGTGTTAGGATAATTCTTTGCATAATTAACTCTCAAATGATCTGGAACATTTTTCTGGACGTTGTTACTGGGGCTTCCATGATGTTTCTAAAGCGAGCATTATGGTCAGGAGCAATTTGAGTCACTAATAACCCGCCAAAGAAGCTAAAATTGTTCGTGTGATTTTGATGTTTTGTTCAGCGCCTTGCTTATTTCTCTGGTTTCATCCTATTAGTTGTCCTTTTTATCTTCTTCCTGCAGAACATTGAAAGAAAGTCACTGGCAACTAATCTTCCAATGATTAGAAATCTAATTACGTGTTTTCATAGCAACTTCGAGCTCATCGGGTTGGCATTGTGATGGGCTGTGTAATCATATCATTATAATTTCTTTCAGTATTGTACTGTATAGTCCCAGCGCCTTCCTGGTAGCCAAAGGTTATGGTTAGACTACTTTACTACGTCCTTGAAAAGCGACTGTCAGGGACAGATCGCGCCTGGCAACAAGGCAGGAGATTACCTTCTGAGTGCAGAGCAGAATCTGCGCCTCTGGTGTCTTTTTGTCTCGTGCAAGCAGTGCTTACTTAATTTGAGCCGGGGCAAGAGCGTACATTGGTACGGAGTTCACCGGCCAAGAATGCAGTGATTAATCTCGCATCTTTAAATGTAAATTCCCCATTTGTGAAAAACTTTTAAATAGTTTCAGTTACTTACAGCATGGATTATTCGCCAGTGCAAAATGACACATTGGGGTATATTACCAACAACTAGCGATAATTTTTGTCTCTAACTTGTTTAGAGACAAAAATTATCGCCGCACATCGGCGATTTTTATCGCAGATAAACCTTGCTATTAGCAAGGTTTATCGCAAATGCGATAAAAAACGGCCGCAATGCATGAATATCGCTGAAAAGTCAGCGATATTCATGCATTATCGAGCAAATGCTCTTAGCCATGTTATCCACCTCCCATTGGATAACATGGTGAAGAACTGCTCAGGGCAGGTGTTAGCTTTTGGAGATATTCGCGCTTAGCGCGAATATCTCCAAAAGTTGGTAATAGGAGATAGCGATGTTAGCGACTGTTTCCAGTCGCTAACATCTTGGCACGCCCACTTTGCATGTCATTAGTGATAAATATCACTGACATGCAAAGCGGGGCCCAAGATGGTCGCTATCTCCTATTAGCTGTCACTAACTGGTGTTAGCGACAGCTTGGTAATAGGGAGATAATTTTATCTCCGCTTTCTTGGCTTTTAAAGCCAAAAAAGCGGAGATAAACCCCTTGATAATATACCCCTGAATACCTTAGGAGTGGCAAATGAGATATTGCTTAAAGTGGTAAGTTGTATGTTCTTTTCCGAAGTGCAGGGTTGATGAGGCGTCCTTGATGTAAGGTAGAATGCTATACTAAACCCCAAGCACATAGATTAGGAAGTGAAGTCTCCTTGTCCTTTCTGATAGAAACTTTTAACTGCAGATTCCTCATCTTTTGAATACTTCCCCAGGCGTTATTTTGGATCCAGAAATGTTTCTAACAGTACTCCTGTGTGGCTGTGGCTCCACAACAATCTCATTCAGCCCTAGATGTGACATGTGCGGGCCTATATAGGCGCTACCCATGCACGATGATGGCCTTTACTTTCTTTTTGTGACAACAGATGCATTTCTGGAGCTACCCCTTGTCTCATTGAGGCTCAAAATTGTCTTAATCTTGTAGTGTGCAAGGGAAAATGTAACCTGCCAATTCTACAGAGTTTAAACCCTGTGGGGAATGTCACAAATGTATTTGACTGACCCACATGTGGTTTGCCTGTGGTGCGTGGGATCAGATCACCTCTCTAAAGCGTGCATTTATTGGGCCTTGATGCACTCCAAGGTCATTCGAGATCGGGAAGCTAAGCTCTTCGTGGCGAAGCCGGGAATGGTCGAGGTCTAAAGGTAAGTGCCAGTCCTGCTCCCATTAACAGTATTCTTTGCACTCTAAGGACTTCTCTGAAGATTAAAAAGAAATGCAAAATGTCCATGCAAGAATCTACCCCGTCCTACCATTCTCGGTCCACCGAAAAAGTGTGAGGTTGTATGCATGCCTCCAGGTTGCATTTCCAAAGTCGGTCCACTTCAGAGTTGATTCTGCAGCAACCAACATTTCTGGGATCATTGAAGAATTTTGCCCACCTAGATTGTGCCTTTCTGGCACATTACTGGCTCTGTCTGGCACACCAATGGGCTGAAGGAGCAGAGGAGCCTCTCATCTGGGTTTCCCCTGGTGGATTCACCCTCAGCCCCAATAGGATCGTCTGGATTTACTCAAGACTGACTTGGGTACCTGTTTCCTCCCTGGCCTCACAACCCATGCAGGAACATGATCCACCAATGCTGGGACCATCGACTCTAGACAATGAATGCCAGGTTATACTTTTGCCTGATGCCAAGATGGTGCTTCCCTGACCCTGACAAAGGTTGCATGCTCATTTGTCGAAGCTACATCCCGTTAACCACCCTTCTGACTCAGATACAGTACCTCTACCCTCCGGTAGCCTCCAGTCTTTATTATGTTTTCGGTATGGACTCAGACAGTGGGGTGGCTATGATGCAGGAGATGAAATTAACCAATCATACGCAGAGAAAAACTAGTATAAGAACCTCCAGAATGCCAAAGGGCAATATGTTGGATAGCCCTCAAGACACTGGTTTAGCTACTCCCTAGGACCTGCCACACAAGAAAGTTAATCTTTCACAATAGGAGGATAAAACCAAAGTTCTTTCTGGATGTGCTCCAGACTGCCCAGTTTGGTTCTGAGTTTCTGCTTTAATTTATTGAGGCTTTCACCGCTACGCTCTTGGGTACTTGTGCCAAACCATGCTCAGGTCCCCTTGTGCATTCTCAGATCACCAGACGCCATTGTCCTGCTCCAGGACACCCCACCTTCCTTACTCAGCACCCTGCTCCAAAAAGTCTTGCAGTGCAGGCTTCGGCCATAAGAGTGAACCAAAACTCATTTCGCACTACTCCCCATGACAGGTAATTAAAGTGGATAGAGATCTTTGGGAAATGGGTTTTCTCCTCTACAAGTCTAGCTCTTCGTTCTGTCAATGACAGCTGCATTTTAGGCTGCAATTCTCCTGCCTTGTGGTACATTGTGGCCAAAGTGGTGCCCATGGTTCAGAAAAAAAGCCTACGCCATTCTATCTCAGGCCATCAAAATAGTCATGATGCAGAAAAGTTCACCCTCTGCTGCGGGCTACTGACTCCATCATTTGAGCTATTGGCATTAGTGTGGTGGTTCTCACACTAGCAGTCTTGCAATTCATCAGCTTTTAAGGGGACAGTCAGGCTGGTCCTATGGACATGCCATTTGATGGTTCCCAAGTGTTTGGGGATAAAATCAATCTGGCCCTGAGGTGCTTCAAAGATAGGAGGGCCACAGCTTGCTCCCTGGGTCTTTCTGCTCCCCCATACCAGCAGTTTCGCCCACTCCAGGGTTTGGGTTGGGACAGTCAATAACATCAATAGTCCCAAAAATTGGAGAGGGCAACAAGGACAGTGGGCAGCCCAGTCTTCCCACACCCTCATCTTCCTCCCCATCCAAGCTTCTTCCCTTACCGGCACAAAGTCACCTGTTTCGGAGGCAGGATCTGACACTTTCTATCAGGGTAGTGGGTGATAACTTCAAACACATGGTTTCTGCAAAGTGTTCAGGGAGGTTACACTCTCCCATTTTACCACGCCTACCACCATCTTCACAAAGGCTGACAGAGGACCGGCTGTCTCTCTTACAGCAGGACGTTTAGGCTCTTTTGGCCAAAGAAGCCATAGAGAGGGTCCCTGCGGCAGAATTCTGTCATAGTTGGTAATCCCGCAAATTCTTGTTCCTTAAAAAAATGTGGGCCTCAGTCCCGTGTTAGACATTCCTTCTCTCAATGCTTTTATGAAAAAGGACAAGTTCAAGATAGTCATCCTGGCCCAGGTCTCATCTGCCTTTGACCCTGGAGGCTGGATGGCAACACTGAATCTGCAGGATGCTTGTTTTCACATCTCCATACAGCAGTTCCACCAACGTTACCAACCAAGTGGAGAAGTGTGGCTCAGTGGTTAGAGGCGGCAGACCCGGAATCTGAGATCGACTGTGGACCAGGGTTCGATTCCCCGCCTCGGCGGGTCTCGGGCTCATAAATTCCACGGTCTCGACAATTCTCGCTCCGGTGCCTACTCGACTCACGGGGTCACACTCTGCGACTCTGGGCAATAGCTTGCTTAATCTCCACATCGGCCCCTCGCGGCGGGATGCCTGGCTTTCACCTTGTGGATACCCTGCCGGGGTTTCTCACAGGGGAATACCAGGACGGGTTCCCTAAGCAAGCGCGGAGATGCCCCAGGGTAAGTCCTGCGCTATATAAGTTTCATACATAAGTTTCATACAGTTATCTGTGGTTCACGGGAGGGCAGAAGCATTTTCAGTTCCTTTGCTCCCCTTTGGCCTTACCAGTGCCTCATGGATGTTCACGAAAGTGATGGTGGTGGTTGCAGCACATCTTCAGAGGTTGGGTGTCCACGGCTTCCCCTACCTCAACAACTGTCTGTTGAAGGCAGGCTCACCCGAGGTTGTCATCTCCCCTCCAAACTGTGGCAAACCTCCCAACATTATTGGGATTCACTATCAATGTGCCAAAGCCAAGCTTGACTCCTTTACAGATGCTCCCTTTCATTAGTGGCACCGTATCCACTATGGTGGAGGAGCGTCACCACACTGCTTTCTCGCAGTGCAAGAAGCAAAAATATAAAATGGTAATAACTTTTGGTTATTACCATTTTATGTTTTCTTTGTGGGCGGGTGAGTGGGCGGGGCTGCTCTGCTAACGGAGCAGGACTGGGGAGGAGTGGTTTGCCCACTCCCAAGTATGCAATGTCTGTTCGGTCGGCCGCTTGGGCCGACCAAACCACTCATACGCAGTTTTCCCCTTCTCCTTGCAGGCTGCATTACAGCCCGCATGGAGAACATGCCCACCCCTCCAGCGCCTGGCTGAGTGTCCAGACTAATGACAACGCTGCATTGTTATGTTATGTTATGTTATACAGTCTTGTATAGCACACAGCTGCCCCACCAAAAAAGCGTCCCGGCGCTGACAGCAGTGAAGGGCCACCAATGGAGCTAGGGCCTACAACAGAGGGAAGAGATGTGTTTTGATTGCCTTCTGAAATGCCAGGTAGTTATTCAGGCTGCAAATCTGTAAAGGAAGGGAGTTCCAGAGTTTTGCTGCCAGGGTCCGAAAAGAACGCCCCCCAGCATGCATTCTCCTCACCCGGGGAATAACCACCAGGCACTGCCCCATAGAGCGAGGTTGGCGTGTAGGTACATAAGGCACGAGTAGGTTGGCCAAAATACTTGGGGAGGAAAAATTCTGAATTTTGAAGTCCATACAGAGGGCCTTAAATTCTATCCACTTAGCTACCGGCAACCAATGCAGCCGATGGATGGCCTTGGCTGTAGAGCAGCTTCTGGGGAGACCAATCAGAGTTCTGACAGCCGCATTTTGGACCCTCTGCAGTCGCATAACCCCTGCCTTATTTATCCCTAAATAGAGTGAGCTGGAATAGTCCAGTCTTGACAAAATCAAAGCCTGTACGATGACTTGCCAGGTGGATGAATCAAAGAACCCCAGCAGAGGTTTCAGCCCCCGTAGTAGACCAAAATAGGTCCTTGCCACTTTCTTTGTTTGAACTTCGAAACTGAGGGCCGAATCCATCCAGACCCTCACATTTCTTACTATCTGCTTGGGAGTAGGCGCACCACCAAGGGTTGCGGGCCACCAGCGCTCACTCCATAGCTCATTGTCTCTCCCAACTAGCAGCACCTCAGACTTGTTGGCGTTAAGCTGGAGACAGTTGGCAGGCATCCACTCTGGACAGCTGCAAGATCCCTGCATAACTTGGGAGCATCCTCCATGGAGTCGTCGGAGAGTGCCACCACCAACTGTGTGTCGTCAGCGTAAGAGACAATAGTGAGCCCTCTACCACTGGCTGCTGCTGTAAATGGTTGAACATAAAGATTGAATAATATTGGACTCAAAGCTGAGCCCTGTGGCACACCTTGTCTAATAGACTGGACACGGGAGAGAAACGGGGGGCTGTCACCTGGAACGTCCTCTCAGAGAGATAGGATCTGAACCAGACCAAGGCAGATCCCACTATGCCGGCATCCTCCACATGATGTAATAGGATCTGGTGGGAGACTGTATCAAACGCGGCACTGAGATCTAGTAATATCAGTGCTGCGGTGCACCCGGCATCTAATGCTGTGAAATGATGAATATATTCAGGATTGAAATAAAGTAATCCTTTAATAAAACGAAGAGCTCAGTACATGTCATCCAGTAAGTTCAGCATCACAGGAACAACTGTTCTTTTCAAATGATGCACAGCAACATGACATATGTAACATTCCATATTCTAGAAATGACATAACTAGTACAAACTTAATTAAAGAAACAGTACAATTAAGAATGTAAACACAACACATCCCCCTTTCCTAATAATAAAAAAAAATAATAATATTAAAGATTAAATTGATACTCCTAAATATAATACAGAAATTAAACTTGGACAATTACTTATTGTTCATAATATAATCTTTAAGCCAAAGAGGAACCATCCTCCTCCTTGAGGAATGACGACACAATGATGAGTCCTCATTCACAGAAACAGAACTTCCTTTTTCAGGAACAACATTTTCTCCTGAAACCTCACCAGAAGAATTTACAATATCACTCGTAGAAGGAACTTCATCAATACTAGGACTATTAACCACTTCAGAATTAACTTGAGATTCATCATTCTCAGAAGAATTATCTACATCCAAATCCTCTGGTTTCCAAAGAGCGCGAGAATTACTAGGTTTACATTTCGCAATCCTACTTAGATTCCAAACCTTCCCATCATTTAGTTTAACAGAGTTTTTCAAAACTTCTGCTACCTGAAAAGGCTCAGAGAATTGTGAATCACCTTTCCGGACCTTAAAAGGTTTCTTGACCTTAATCCAATCTCCAACCTTGATCTGAACTTCTTTAGAACCATGTTTTAAGTCATGATATTTTTTACTTTTATCATGCATGAGTTCCATTCGTGTTTTCACTAATTCTCTAGACCAAGGTTCCACATCACTAGTAAATAGCCAAGCAGGAATGCTCTTAGAGCGTGGATTCCTACCTTTCATTAACACAAAAGGTGAAATTCCAGTAGAATCATTATTGGTGATGCGGTAATTCCAAACTACCTTCCCCACTTGTGTATGCCAATCTAGATTATTACTCAAAGACAACTGAATGGTATTCTTCAAAACCCTGTTAAAACGCTCAACAACACCATTTCCACCAGGATTATAAAGCGATGTAGTCCTGTGTCTAATACCTAATTTCTTAAAATACGCTTTTGCCCTTATGGACAAGAACTGAACTCCATTATCCATGAGGATGCATGAAGGAATTCCCTCGGTAATAAAAGTCTCATCAAGAAAGGAAAGAACTGAATCCGTGTCAGCCTTCTCAACCACCTTAACCACAGGCCATTTCGAGAAAAGGTCTATAAGAACAATTAAAAATTGATGTAAGTCATCATCCCTTTGAATAGGACCCATAATATCAACTGCTACAAACTCCCAAGGATGCTCAGGAAAGGAACACTCTAACATTGGAGGACGAAAAGTATGTAAAGTCTTATCTGCGGAAGCACAAATAACACAATTTCTAACAACTTTTTCTGTCTGAGAATCACAACCCGGCCATCAAAACAAATGCTTAATCAATGACTTAGATCGCACAATACCTGCATGTCCTTCGTGGCAGAGTTCAATAATCCCCTCACGCAAATTCACAGGAGGAATTATCCTTTCACCTCTTAAGAGTGTTTCATGTGCCACAGAAAGTTCAGACCTAACCTCCCAAAAAGGTCTGATAGCATCATCCAACAAATCCTTTTTACTAGGCCAACCGTCCACAGTAAATGAAATCACCTTCTGCAAAATATCGTCAGCTGAATACTCCTTATTCCACTCTTCCTTACTGAAGGCTGAAAGACCTTCATCATGGACAAAAGCAACTTGCAATCCATTCCACTCATTATTGTCACACTCTTCCAACATGACTGGCATCCTTGACAAAAAATCTGTCAGGACATTACTTTTCCCTGGAACATATACAATCTTGTAAATGAAATTTTGTAACCTCATTGAAATCCTAGCCAACCTCGCAGACCCATTGATCACACCTTCCGTTGTTAAAATTTTTACCAAGGGCTTGTGATCACTACGTAATAAACACATTTTTCCCCAAACAAAAGATCAATAGTTCGCTTATTCTTCCCGACGGCCCCCAGCGCCTAGAGACCCTTACGGGTGATTGTGCGCTTTACAAATGTGGACTTTACTTTACTTTACTTTAAAATGTTCTAATGCCCAAGCACACGCTAAGGCTTCCCGTTCTATTATTGGGTACTTCTCTTCACAAGGAGACAAGGATCTTGAAGCATAAGCAATAATTTTCTCCCTGCCCTTTTCATCCAATTGAATTAAAACAGCTCCAAGGCCTTTGTTACTAGCATCAGTTGTAATTATGCTTTCTAGAGATGGATCAAAATTTCGCAGGGAAGTGGCTTTGGCAATAGCTAACTTGATATTCTTAAAATCTTCATCACAAGAATTAGACCACTCAAATTTTACATTCTTTTTTAACAGTTGTCGAATGTTATAGGTGACATTTGCAAAATTAGGAACATATTTTGAGCAAAATTCTGCCATTCCTAGAAATGATTTGATGTCATCCTTACACGTAGGAACAGGAGCGTCAGAAATAGCTGAAACCAGAGTGGGTTTAGGTCTAACACCCTCTTTATCAATAATATGACCGAGGTAAGTCACACTCCTTTGTGCAAATTTGCACTTAGAATGCTCTACCGTAAGGCCTTTGTTTTCAAGAATACTCAAAACTCTCTCCAATCTAGACAAATGCTCACTCTCATCATCCCCAAAAATAAGTATATCATCTTGAAAATATCTGACACCTTTTTTTTTCTTAAAAAGCTGAGACATTAAACGCTGGAAGACAGCGGCCCCCAAAGCTAAGCCGAAAGGCATCCGCTTATAACGGAAGCAACCAAAAGGGGTTGCAAAAGATACAAATTTCATTGATTCCGGACTCAAGGAAATCTGATGATACGCCGATGATAGGTCGTTGGTCGAGAACCATTGTGTATTGCCTAGACTAGAGACCATTTCATTAATCTTAGGAAGTGGGAATTTTGCAACCACAATGTTGTTATTTAAGTACCTTAGATCTACACATAGCCTAATTTTTCCGTTGTTCCGTCTCGCGACGACAATCGGAGAAACCCATTCGCTAGCTTCAATAGGTTCAATTATATCAGTAGAAACTAACTTATCCAATCCCTTACTTACTTCATCTCTCACAAGGATGGGAACATTTCTACATTTATGCACTTTAGGACAAGCATCATCCTTAATTATGATTTTGTGCTCGAATCCAACTAAATTTCCCAAAGTTTTACTAAACAGTTTCGGAAACTTATGTAAAATTTCCTTAGTCACGGTAGTACTGTCATCTACCACCAAAACTTGTTCACGACTGTTGGGGTCTAGAATGATGTGTAATTGTTTTTGGTCAAACCACCCTAAGACTGGTGGACCTTTTTTGCAATGTATAGCTTCCCTCTACATTCTCTACCCTTGAATCTAAATACAAACCAACGGAAACCAAGGATATTAATAGGTTCCCCCATATAGCCTTCAGGGTGAATGTCTGGAGCCAATCATTTATCACCTACTTTTTGGACAAAAGAAGATTCCCACATTTCTTCGTTAATAATTGTATAGGGCGAACCAGAATCAGCGTAAATTTTGATATCCACCCCACCAATACTCATCAAACAAATGGGTTTGTTCACCACATCTTCATCTCGGATTTTTAAAACTAATTTATCATGCTCAGTACATGTCATCCAGTAAGTTCAGCATCACAGGAACAACTGTCCTTTTCAAATGATGCACAGCAACATGACATATATAACATTCCATATTCTAGAAATGACATAACTAGTACAAACTTAATTAAAGAAACAGTACAATTAAGAATGTAAACACAACATGCTGTCAGCAGATGTTCGGTCACAGCTAGGAGAGCTGTCTCTGTGCTGTGACCTGGGCAGAAGCCATTCTGAGAAGGATCTAGAATGCCATTGTTGTTCAGAAATTCTGTTAGAATAGAATTGATGTAAGCCTTCTTAATCTTAGATGCCCAAGGTAAAAGAGATATTGTAGAGTAGTTCCTATATTCCCAATAGGCTCTGCGCATTGGAATAATATATCCTATAGATCTGATGTAGGACTTATGTCTACTAGGTCTTTATCGAGTATATTAAACTTAATTGTGAGTGCCAGCTAGCTCAGAGGTCACTAGAAACTTTCTCGAATAAACAAGAAGGGATTCGTTTCGGGCAACCGCATAAACATGACAACTTTGTTTCCCAAGAATAAGAAATATATCTCAAGAGTCGTGGTTTACTCAGTCAATCGTGCATGCTTCGTTTCATCAGAGGTGCAGAGAAATAGAGAGACGGGCGTTTTCAATAAAAGGATTTATTGAACAGTCTTCTTTCTCATGCAAGCAAAGTGAACTGCTACAATCGTAATACATAATAACACCTAACGAAAGGTTCAGGTACAAAGATTAGGTAACAATTACAAATTCATACGAAAAGGATTCGTAAAGAAAAAGAAAGAAAGAAAGAAGCCTATATTTCCAAACTAGTTTTAAAAAAATACTCTTAATTTATGAGATATGCAAATTCAGATAAAACAAACTTCAAGTAAAACAAACGCTCAAAGAAAAGTGTTGGCAAAACAAAAACAACCAATTCATATTACCAGACATGTGGCTAACATACAAACATTACATGTACAGAAAGAACAACAAAAACAAATATAATGTTTTCTTCACAAATTATGGCCACAGAATGCGTCAAAGGCATTTCAACTGCTGGTTAACTGTGCGGTCATCATCAGGACAAAAATGTGATTTGAGCGTTTTCAATAACAGCATTAGAGGCAGACCATTCAGAGTTTGAACGGCAGGTGCAATATGTTAAAATTTAATAAATAAGTCAAATATCCTCATAGCAAAAGTCGAGGAATGATATAGAGCTTGCATTCCGGTATATCTTCAGCAAGAAAAGAAAGTCCGTGGAGAGCATTTAATTATGGCCCAGCATTAGCCCAATCAATCGGCGTAAATCCGTGGGTTAGGCGGGACAATTCACTTGAGTGTAGCAGTGCCGCGAATTGTTTTACTTGAAGTTTGTTTTATCTGAATTTGCATGTCTAATAAATTAAGAGTATTTTTTTAAACTAGTTTGGAAATATAGGCTTCTTTCTTTCTTTCTTTTTCTTTACGAATCCTTTTCGTATGAATTTGCAATTGTTACTTAATCTTTGTGCCTGAACCTTTTGTTAGGTGTTATTATCAACTGTCCCTGGTTCAGGGGTATTGGACAGCCTCTGTTGTTGTTAATGACAATCGTAATACAAGCGGTAAAGTATAATGTGTACAGTGAGAAGAGTATTATGAAATAATACTGTAAAAGCATTGTATGGTTTCTAAACCATACAGAAATACATACAGAAATAACAAAGGCTAAAAGTACTCAACTGATGCTTCTAAAATACCCCTACCCCAATGTACCTAACCTAAGTATAGTACGAGGGAAGAAGTTAGTGTGGTGTAGCATAGGTTTAGTTTCTTTGCCAAAAATCTGTCCAAGATTTCTCTTTAGGGTCTAATCAGCTCCGTACCTTGGTTTTAGAATTAAGACAGGTCTGGTATCTCTGTCTCGGGACTCGATTTCCCAACACCCCGCGAGGGGAGCTTGGAAACACTAGAGATGGATTCTCAGCGAGAGAAAGGACAGCTTCTCGATCAGTGCATCAGCTGGAGGGTCGGCACTTGCTGTAGCAAGCTTCATCGGGCAAGTAGATAGTTCAGCTGCTCCGAACCACCGTGTGTTTGCTAGACCAAGTGAAGGCATATTTATACCTTGAAGGTGCCTAGTTTGACATAAAGTTGGGCATACTAATGTCATCAAAGAACCCCAAGGGAATGGTAGGTCTTTGAAAACTCCATGAGTTCTTGGACGAATTAAGATTCAAGCAAGGGGGTGTCCCTGACTGCTTAAGCCGATTTTTCCAAGAAATCGTTGTGGCTTTTTGGAACAGGTGGTCGTAGCCATGCCTGTATTTGGACTGCATGAGCTATGTCTAAACATGGGTATGATTTCTATGCCTATATTAGGGCAATGTGAATTGTACCTATATAAGAGCATAAATCGGGAAATTTCGCTTGGATCCTAAAACGCCATACAACACCCACTCCACTTTATTGTGTTCAACATTACTAAATTCCAAGCATTTAAAACATATCTAAAGCATGATGTGTAAAATCTCACCCAAAATACATAAAATGCATTCAAAATGGTTGTACATGAAAATGAGCATTTGTGCTGCATGCATTTTAAAAGCACTATTTTCATTCAAAGCATATAGTATGACATTGGAAATGCTCTCCGAATGAATCATGAAAGTACATTCATGAAATGGCTCTTAAATACAGAAGAAAAAATTTGTGGCCATTCAATGACAGAAGTTATAAATTGTTTTTGTTGAGGACAAGGTCAAATATTGTCTCTTGGAAGTATTCAAAGAATTCTAGTTCTCTATGAATAGTTCTACTTTAAGCAGATTACTTTGTGCCAAAAAAGAGTTCAAATTCGGATGAAAGTTAAATCATAGAAAAATAGAGTTCTAAAGTTAGAAGTTTTGTTTTGAGAAAGTGAAGGTGTGCAAACTTCAAAAGTCATTCTCGTTGTTTGGCGAAAACACCAAATCTTCTAAGCTAGTAAAGAATTTGTCCACCACAGTAGGTGAAAGTTGGACGACTTCATTAAGTAGACCGATTGCCCAAAAATGTGAAGCATCGCCGTCAGCGTCAGCTGCATTAGCAATGTTCAATGGAGATGGTGATGGTACCTGTGTGACTGTTGATGCACGTATCTCACCGTCAGCAGATTGCGTCTGTGGGACCTCAATGAATGCCGACATCGGGATTGGCAGCCGCTGAGGACAACACAATGCATGGGCCGTTACAGAACCAAGCAAAGTATCAACATCCATTGGCAGGACTGATGGGAGTGTTAGACAGATGTCCAACACGCATTCTTCTCCACATAGCAGGCATCGTAAAACAGGTAAGATGCAATCTTGCCAGATTGGTCGGAATGATAGAAACCACGTGGTATTCAGATCTCTTAAACGAGCCAAGCCCAGAATCTGTATCAGGCGCTCACGACACTTCCTTGCCAGGAGAGTGTTCTCTATGGTAATCTGGGTGTCGCTGGTGACCGGACTTGCCATATCGGAGCAGAAGGAACAAGAATAGTATTCCTGCTACGAGTCCCAAAATGAGAGGCGGGCTGCCAAAACAGAGTGCACAAAGTTTGGAAATATGCCGAGGACTGCTTCAAAAGGTGCTAACAGTCCCACAAAAACTGTCTTAAAATACATGTACAATACCACTGGTATCAGGCATGTTTAAGATACAACCTAACATTTCTACGAAATGTACAGGGCAGTTTGTCGATAAAAGGGCATGTATCTCTGCAGTGGACCTTGCAACTTATAGTTCATACATCTCTTTGGACGAGGTCAGTGGCAACGTTTTTTATAAGAGAATGGCTTTCATTCTGCTTAAAGTATCAATTCGTATAGAAGAGATGTTCAGTGAAGGCCATAGCTGCGACTCCACGTCTGTCTTAGTTTTAGGAAACAAAACTTGCATACAACAACTGACCCTGGCTGACACACTTATGAGATAGGCTATTCCTGGCAACATGCGACAGCAGCTGTGATCATTCAATATAATATAGCTTCCGTTAGAAAGCTGCCTAAAAATTGGATCTATCACTGCAGCTGGAGAACCTTGCAGGTGGCAGAATAAGTTGGTCGAAGAACCGTCACAGGCGCCATGTAAATTAATACCCTGACATAAAAGTGTACCGCTTAGTGTGCTTTTGCACTTTGTACCACTAACAAATACTTCTTTTCCCCCACTCCAACATCTGTGTGTATATGGTAATTCACAGGTTGACTTAATGTATTCTTTACCCAACCTTTCATACACGCCAGCTGGTATATGTTTAAAACAATACTGGAAATGGAAAATTGTGACAGGCAGAGTGATTGTTCCATGTATTAGCCATTCTATTGCCGTTTTTTCCGAAACAGTTAATGGTAATCTTTCCAGCTTTTCAATGCTCAGCACTGTATAGTCTGTTCCTCTTTGTGCCAAAAAGATTTGTTTATCTGTAAGGTTAAATGCAGAAAACAATAACATGGTGTTGATTAGACACCATGGCACAGATCCAGAACAAAGATTTTGCAACGTCCAGCCTAAAAGCATTATAGAACGCAATTTTGACTGTCCATGCTGTAGCATGAGCAAGCCCTGTTCCATTATGTCTATGGCAGAGGATACTATGCTGTCCAAAGAATAAATTCTGGATGACAGAGTCGTTAACCCATTGTCAACTACAGAGAGAGCTTTCTCGAAATGAATACGATCAATTTCTTGTATTCGTTCTGCAGCCTCTGCTTGTGTCGCTTTCCAAGCTTCATTATAAATGGCATATATATCAGCGTATATAAAATGAAATGTTTATGACGCCGTTTCGCAGGACCTTGTAAGAAGTCCCTTAAATCGATGCCTTCTTTAAGTAAAGATAAGTGTTGTTTTACCTCTGTTAGTGAGGATTTTTGTAGCCAGTCAAGGCGCAGTTTTCCTACACTGTATGTTGTTACTGTCCCTGGATGTTGTCTCTGGACATATCTTGGATCTGGCCTAGTGAATGTAAACCCTTGTGTCTTATTCAGGAATCTATCTTGACAGTTGTTTGTGTCTGTTGGCCAGATTAACCATTTCTTCCAATCAGGATCAGTTCTGTTTTTAAGTAAAATTGTTTTTACGTCGAACTCTCCTTCTGAAGTGTTTTTACAATCAGGTGTAGGTGCAGGTATAGACGGTCCGTTCAAATATTTTATCTTGGCTGAACCAAGACAGGATGTCTGTTGCACAGTGTCGTTCAATAATATTATTTGTTCAGGGATAACGCAGGCCCGAAATAAAGCTTCTATTCTATGCACTTGCCAGTCTTTTGTACCCCAGACAGTTTTTGTTTCAATGTTGTCACTCCAAAAGTGAAAACCTAATGAGGACAGCTAGGTATAAAAGGCTCTAGAATAAATTTGCTTAGTATTAGACAAAATACTTTTCATTCCTGTCTTATTAACATTTTTAAAATAAAATGTTTCTGGATTATAGACATTAAAATCTGAGGAGTATGGACATTTTTCATAGAATGTTTTTGAGCTACGCTTTGGTGGCATTGGACAGTGTTCCCATTGATTGAAAGTATAAACATTTCTACGGTTTGCAGATTTGTGCAAATAATGAGGACCATAGTGATTATAACAATACAATCTGATACACCTTCTAAGTATTCATGTTTTCTAAATTTTGCAGACATCTCTAAATCTGACATCATATTATTAACAGTCTCAAAGTCCCAATCATCAGAAAATGTGCTGGGTTAAACAAAGTCACTCAAGGAAACCTTGAATTGATGTGGAATCTTCAACAGCTCTGCAGGGCCAAAGATGTCATAATCAGTTCTGTCCCATGCTATTCCACCAGTTATAGGAACAGCTGCGATGTTCACTGATGTCAAGTCTCTTTGTTCACGATGAGATGATTTGTGTGGCTTGTGGAATAAGTTGATGTTCTTACTTGCTGTGTCCATTTTACTATATCTTCCATTTATCAGAATTCCCAAACTTAATACAAGAATTCACCAAAGTAGGAGAAAAAGTACGCCTAGCACAATCCATGGTTCAACCCATGGTGAAACCAGATACGTTTTTTCAAGTTAATGAAATAGCCAGAGGCAGTTCTGTCAATTGTAGGTATTGCATCAGGATTACTTGAAATCACTGGAGCTACTGGATCCCTTGTCATATTAATATAGTCAGATGCTACATCATTGTACACAGGAGTTTCTTGACAAACTGTTATTTGGGTCTCAAGAGGCACAAGTTCCATGGCTTTATTGCTTTGTCCTTTTCGCACTGCAGATTCCTCAAAGGTGATGAGTCTCTCAGTTTGAACCTCTTGGATAGTAGCAATATTTTGTTGTCTGCTACATCTTTGGAGTCCACTGGGCCTATTACTTATGATTGGCCACATGATGTGGTTTTACCAGGTCAATGGATACGAACCTGTTCTCCTTTCTTCCAGCAAGGGGCAACAGTAACACTGTTCTTGATCCGTGGATTGCTAGCACAGGTACTGGTTGTCTGTAAGAAGGCCCAAATTCCTTCTTATCTGTGATCTTTTCTCTGACTAGATCCTCAATCTTTGGAATCCAGGCAGGCCTTGCTGGGACGGTGGTTCCCCTTCAGTGGTCGTTGGCTTCTGTAATGTGTTGCTTTGACTTCTCCTTGTTTAATTTAAGTTCTGCAAAACAGCCAAACGGTCTTTAAAATCAAAGGGTTTTTGTTCTACCACTGAAGTGTGACGATCAAGGTCCTGGGCAATCATTCTAGTACCAAATAGGATTTCATATGGAGTGATTCCACCCAGAGAATTTCTTGCCAGAATATTTAGACTACATTGGACACTTATTAGATGTTTGACCCACCCGTCACCCGAGCCTAATACCCTAGCTGTTATTGATTGCTTTATGTCCCGGTTTCTTCTTTCCACTACAGAATTTCCCTCAGGATGGAATGGACTAGAATACTGCAATGCAACGCCCAGATTGGCCAAGGCCTCCTTGTAAGCTTTGGAGCTAAACGCAGGACCCTGGTCAGAATTTAGCGTGCCAACTGCGTATGTGCCGATAAAGACTCGCAAATCTTTTATAACAGTTCGGGCGCCAGCCGAGCGCTGAGGCCACATCCAAATGAATCTTGAGCATGAATCCACTGCGACCATGATATATTTTTAGTTACCATCCCTTTGTAAGGGACCACAGTGGTCCAGGTAAACGCACGCTAATGGTTTATCTGAAAGTAAAAGGGGCGTCTGCGTCTGCCGTTTCACGGTTGAAACCTTCATTTTCTGGCAGATTTGACTTTCCAAAACATAGTTTCTGGTCTGTTTCCTCATGCGTGGCCACCAGTATCTCTGTTTTAATAATGATACTGTAGCGGAAACACCTGCGTGTGCAGAGGCGAGCCCTTCATGTGCTGCTAAGATCAGTCCTAATCTATGTTCCATGTTTAGAATTACTCTATCCCCCACTCCAGGGATTTCAGCAAAATGAACATTATTTGCATCCATACTAATTTAATAAAGAGAGAGCCCAAACCTTTGAGGTGGGTAGTCTCAGGAACCACAGCACCCATCACAACACCCAATACAGCATTGGAAAGGGCAGTTGCAGCAGAAGGACATAGGCTATGCAGACGCCCACCATATACATTTAAAAGGTAAAAGAACCGTGCCAGCAAAGTAGTCCCTTGTGGGCGTGTCTGCGTTGTGCTGTGGGCGTGTGCTGGGGGCATGACAAACGCTGGGGGGCGTGTGGTACGTTCCGTCCTTCATGCCATGACTCATATCGTGTGCTGTGGACATGTGCTGGGGGCGTGGGCGTGGGCGTGTGCGGGGCGCGGGATTACGGAAAAAAAAGCGAGCATTGTGCCCCATATTTCATTGTTTTTTCTTCCCATTTTCTGTACATTCCAGCTCCGGGTGTCCACCCTGCTCCCTTTAAATACCCCGGCACCCCAAAATCATAACCCACCCTTACTCCTTTAAATACCCCAGCACCCTTAAACACTAACCCATCTTAACCCTATAAATATACCCTGTACCCCAAAACCCAAACCTATCCTTGTACCCTAAAAATACCCCTGTACCCCAAAACCCAAACCTAGCCCTGAATCCTATAAATACCCCTGTACCTCAAAACCCAAACCTACCCCTGAACCCTAAAATACCCCTGTACCCCAAAACCCAAACCTAGCCCTGAACCCTAAAAATACCCCTGTACCCCAAAACCCAAACCTACCCCTGAACCCTAAAATACCCCTGTACCCCAAAACCCAAACCTAGCCCTGAACCCTTAAAATACCCCTGTATTACAAAACCCAAACCTACCCCATAACCCTAAAAATACCCCTGTACCCCAAAACCCAAACATAGCCCTGAACCATAAAAATAACCCTGTACCCCAAAACCCAAACCTACCCCTGAACCCTAAAATGCCCCTGTACCCCAAAACCCAAACCTAACCCTGAACCCTAAAAATACCTCTGTACCCCAAAACCCAAACCTAGCCCGGAAACCTTAAAATAGCCCTGTACCCCAAAACCCAAACCTACCCCTGAACCCTAAAAAAACCCCTATACCCCAAAACCCAAACCTAGCCCTGAACCCTAAAAATACCCCTGTACCCCAAAACCCATACCTATCCCTAAACCCTAAAACTACCCCTATACCCCATAACCCAAAACTATATCTGAACCCTTAAAATACCTAAACACCCCCAAAACATATACCTCAGTACCCCAAAACATATACCCCTATACCCATACTTACCTTATCCAAACATTTAAAAAACCATGCTTTTACCATTCATGCATTTACAACGAATTCATTTGTAAATGTATGCGTGGTAAAAGCATATAAAATGTAATGCCATGCGTTATAATGGCATTGCGGAGTCATGGTACTGTCGTAATTAAAGTATGCGGAGTGATGGTATGCGGAAAGAAAGTTGCGGAATAATGGGTGTTTACCCTTCCCGGTAAGTACATTGGTGGCACGGCGGCCCACATCTCCAGCAACATACTCATATTTTTTCACCACCGATTTGAAAAATGCACAGGTCTCTCTCATTGATGGCCAGCACCGACATACACTTTTAGACACACCTCCCGCCACAAGTTCTAGAATTGCGAACTTTAGAGCTGGGGAGCTACGTTCGAATCTCGGCATCAGCTCAACATCCTGTGATTCCAGGCAAATCGCTTTGTCTCCCCGTGCCTACCACAAATGAATGTGTTCTTCTGTAATGTAAATTGTGCTCATGCCATGTTGTCGAGTTCGCGCTATATAATATTGCAAGGAAAAATAAAGTAGGGAAACTCGAGTTCACACACTACTGAATGCGCACTCTTAAGTGCATCAGCAGTCCACTGTGAATCGGAGCGTTTCACAGGCCTGTCACAGATAAGAAATGCTATCAAAACGAAATCCTACAAAACAATATACTACTGGCCGGCAGCAATTCATACCCGGACAACGTCGGGATGGGCTGCTAGTCAGTTATATACGAGTATTTGAGTGGAAAGCCTTTTGGTAATGTTTTACCGCTGTCTTTGTTGGAAGCGGTGACAGCCTGCATTATTTCGCTGCCAATTTTTGTTTTACAACGAGTGATTGCAGCTACGGAAGCTATTTGCAGAGCTGCCTTTGCGGCTTCATCAGCCAATTAATTCCTTTCAATGTGAATGCCATCACGCTGATGACTCAGTGTATGGATCACGTGAGTCTTTTGTAGTTCTTTCTGTAATTGAACTACTTTCTCCCAAAGCAACTTATGCTTGGTTGTGCCACCTTTTGCATCTTTGAAACCGTTTTGAGTCCAATTCTGCAAGTATTCATTGTAAGTTTGAACGCAGTAATACGAATCGCACACTATGAGTGTGCTATGAATTCGCGATCAGTATTTTTAAGCGCCATCTTGAATGCTTGTAGTTCAGCTCGCTGAGCTGTACACTCTCCAAGAGATTGCGTTTTTGTGACCATAGGTCGGAATTTACCATCGCGCCAGCGACCTTTAACAATCGCACACGCAGCACCATAAGCTTGTTTGCCCCTAATTGCGGGCTGTGCTGATCCATCTGTATAAATTATACATTTGTTCGTATTGTAGAAATTCTTTTGTTTTCAAATAGGGGTCAAAAACGTATTCAAGGTCTGTTGCAGCAAGAGAATTAACCCAGTGTATCCATCTTGGATGTAAAGCCTTTGCATTCGGAAGGCTTGCTTTTGTCACTGCCTCTAAGGCAGGTACCAGAGTAACGACCATTATTCGTTTTCCCTGTGCGAGGGCTCTCTCTTGTACAACTGCAGTTTGAACAGCTGTCAGAATTTTTTCTGTAGAAGTGAATTTCATTTCAGCTTGTGTGTACAAATGTGATTTATAAGCAATTGGTACTTTTTCACCTTCATTAAAGGTTAAGTACGTAAATCCGCATCTTCCTGGAATGATTCTGATTACAAGGTTGTGTATGTTTACGCATGTCTGTAAATGTGTTGTTGCTAACATGTCTGTTTGCACTGAACGCAAAATTTCTGTGTGTTTTTTAGTCCAATTAGTAGTTTTGAAATCAGGATTGATTATTTCGTAGAGCGGTTTAACCCTTTCTGCGTAGTTTAGAGTGTAAGTTCTTCCGAAATTTAGGAAACCTAGAATTGACTGTAAGTTTTTCAGTGTTTTTGGAGGTTGGAGCAGCGCACATTTTTCTAAAAAGTTAGCTGCCAAGCTTTTGCCTTCACTTTATAACTCGTATTCTAGAAAAAGGATGTTTAAATGGGCAATTCATGATTTCTTACAGTTGAATTTGTACCCTTCAGAGACGCATCCAAGTATAATGGTATTCTCTCTGTTCAAGTGCCTGTCCAAGTCATCATCTGTTAGATAGATGTCATCGACATAAGATAATGCCTCACTATACGTTTGTAGTAGCTCTGTTACTCTAGCTGAAAATAACCCCAGACTATTCTTGAATCCTGTGGGCCCGACAGAAGTTAAACGGTGTCCCCATATTCGAGAAAGCGGTCAAGTACCTGCTTTCAGGTGCAATGTTTTGACAGAAGAAACCGTTAGAAATATCTAATGTGGTATTATATTTTTTACGCACAATGTTATTCATTAGTGCTGCACTGTGTGCATTTTGTACTGCAAAAGTTTTGCAACAATAGTTTAAATGTCTGTAGTCCAAAACTAGACGATATGTATTGTCTGGTTTGGAGACAGGAAACAAAGGATTGTTCATTGACGAGGTGCATGTTTCAATCACCCCTTGGAATTCAAGTTGATCTAATATCTCCCTGACCTGCTTTTTTAGCTTTTTCCTTAACTGGATACTGCCTCTGTGTAGTTGGTTGAGTTTTTAACTAGATTTTATGGTGAGGGGAATCCTCATCCCATCCTACATGATTTTTATATAATGCTGGAGCCTGGGCTACAGCCCATTTTCTGGCATTGGTGTATTTTAAGTTAATTGGAATCTGATTGGAGAAGGCTGGCATAATGATGTCTTTGCCATGTGGGCACTCCATGACAAATGTTGGCGGCCAGTCTTTTACAGCTAGAAGAATGTCATAACCCTTAGAGAGCTTCTTCTAAAAGAGTGCTCTTACTTTCCTAGTTATGTCCCCCTCCATCTGGAGCGTTACTTCATATAACTTATGGGGTACACTAACCCTGGTATCAGCAGTTTCAACTTGGATGTACTCATTCAAGTCCACTGTCTCCAGATGATCCTTCAAGATCTTGCGAGCTATGGTGACCTCTGCTGCGCTGTCCAGCATTGTCTGGGCCCACTCTCCGTTCTTGAATTGTGTCCTCAAGATCCTCGGCATGTCTGATTTTTAGACCTGCTACCTTCTTTTTGGTGAATTGAATTTTCTTATTTTTTAGAACTTGTTGATCGTCTTTGGACTTCACACGTTCTTATTTGTGTTCTGACCGTCCTCTTCTTTCCGATTTGTGTGAGGAAGTCCGAAAGGTCAGAGAGGAATGTGTATCAGTATCTTGATATCTATCAGGTTTTCTCAAATTATCCCTATTCCTGAGGTGATTTTCAGAGGGCTCCTTTAGAGGATACCTTCCTCGGGATTGAGAAAGCTTCTATTTAGAAGTTTGTCTAGTATTCTTCCACTTCTTTTTGGGAGTAGTGAGAGTGTTTTTAATAAAGACCTTTTCAGGACTTTCTGTTAGTTGGGGCTTGACTGGTTTCCCACCCAAGCTATCTCTGCCTAGTTCTTCATAGGATTTTTCAATTATTCTGGCCAGTTCATATGGTTGCTCAGTTACATCAAATTCTCGTAATTTTTGGCGGATCGCCACTGATGCTGCCTCACCTTTAATATTAGCTGATATTATAGCTGAAACCTGTTTGAAATCTCTCAGTAATTTCATACCCAGATTTAAAGCAGGCCCTGCCCCGTATTCAGGACATCTGGTATAACCGCCATAGACGGAACACCATGTGTTTTTGTGTAGATTGCAGCAAAGACTGTACCCTAAGTGTCGCAGTCCTTCAGGTGTGGTGCGATCCCCATTGGTAAACAGATTGTTACAATTCTGTGTTTCTCATGAGGGGTAGTTTCTAGAAATACTGCCTCGTTTTGAGTAATTGTTTGAGCTATTCAGAATAGAATTTGTTCCCTTTTTGCGGGCAATTTTCCAATTACTGATTGTATAGTCTGTGGTGTGATTTTATTTGTGTTCCCCTGTTGAGGGGTTTGTTGTGGAATCCTTATAGGAGGTTGGACTGTTAGAGTCCGCATGACATATTAAACCAATTGTTTATGTATTTTAATTAGTTGTTTTAGTTGAACTAGGAGTTCCGCACCTGAAATTTCTTCAATGGCAGGGTGTGGTGTATAGCTCGCTAGTACCGGCCATGTAGCTCCTGGTCTACCTAGTGGACTGAGCCTGGTAATGTGATTTTGATGTTGTAGGGCGCCTTTAAACCAGAGCGCATGCTCTTGGTATGTTAGTGGAATTTCAACATCCTCGAAAGGAGTGTATTCCGTTGGAGGTTCCTCTTCTTTGTAGAAGTGAAACTCATGTGATACTGCATTTGCTTAAGGGAAGAAAATCCATGAATCGAATACCTTTGTCTGCCGGTATTTATGTGCATCTATGACAAAAATTACCCTACCACCTCTTGGTGATAGCCTATTTGCTATAAGTTTTATAGTGATTGCTTTCCTTAAGTTTTCCGGGATGATTATAGCATCCAGGTCATTTTGTTGGAAACCTGTAATGTCACGCAGCCTGGAAGGGCTGCAGTTCCTGCAGCTCCACCGTTCTCCTCGTCACTCATTTTGTTGACTGAAAGTTTGCAGAGCAAGTTTCAAGGAAACAAAGATAAGGTGCACAATATATTGGAATACTGTATCCTTCAACGTTGAATAAAACCAAAAACTAATACATAGGATTTTTGTCCTACTCAGTTATGGTGGATATTTTATCCTTTTACCCACTCCAGACGTCTTTTGGAGTATTTTAAGGGAAAAACGGGGTCTCAGTGAAAAGCACGACTGAGTTACTCTAGTATCTAGCGTTAAATTAGTGCCTTACCAAATGTTGGGCGCCATGTATATTCCTATATTCCCAATAGGCTCTGCGGATTGGAATAATATATCCTATAGATTCGATGTAGGACTTAAGCCTATTAGGTCTCTATCGTGTATATTAAACTTAATTGTGAGTGCCAGCTAGCTCAGAGGTCGCTAGAAACTTTTCGCGAATAAACAAGAAGGGATTCGTTTCTGACAACCGCATAAACATGACAACTTTGTTTCCCAAGAATAAGAAATATCAGCCAGATTCATCAAGCCAAAATCGGCTCGCAAAGGGCCAGATTCTGAGAATCTGGCCCTTTGCGAGCGCTATTTTTGCATTTGGGATTCATCATCCCAAATGCAAAAATCGCAATTCTAGAAATCGCTAAATTGCGAATCATTGCATTTAAGGAATCTCAATTTGAGATTCCTTAAATGCAATTCGTTAACCATTTTAAAATTGCGAATTCGCAATCTGGGGCCGCTATTTACCGCAAAGTCTAACTACGTGGTAAATAGCGAAAACTTAGAAAAATGCACTTTAGTGCATTTTTCTAAGTTGTATGTTACACACACACATGTCCTTTGTACATGTGTGTGCGCAACACCAGTGTAAATTACCATTTCAAGGGTGCTACAGGGTGTCCTTTGGACACCCTGGCACCCTTGAAATCGCTTCCTTATTTGCGATTCGCTAATTGCTAATCGCAAATAAGGAATGACTCCCCATTCATTCCTATGGGCCGTTAGGCCCATAGGAATGAATGCGACAGCCATTCCTTATTTGCGATTAGCAATTAGCGAATCGCAAATAAGGAAGCAGTAGAAATCGCAAAAAATATTGCAATTTCTACATGCATCCCGTTTTGCGCGTCTTTAATAGCGATTCCTTAAAAATCGCTATTAAGGACTCGCAAAACAGGACTTTGATGAATCTGGGGGTATATCTTTAGAGTCGTGGAAACAATAGATAGATATTTTACTCAGTGAATCGTACATGCTTCCTTTCATCAGAGGTACAGAGAAATAGAGAGTGACGGGCGTTTTCAATAAAAGGATTTATTGAACAGTCTTTTTTCTCATGCAAGTAAAGTGAACTGCTACAATCATAATACAGACTGTAAAGTATAATGCGTACAGCGAGAAGAGTATTATGAAATAATACTGTAAAAGCATTGTATGGTTTCTAAACCATAGATAAATACATACATAAATAACAAAAGCTAAAAGTACTCAACTGGTGCTTCTAAAATACGCCTACCCCAATGTACCTAACCTAAGTCTAGTACGAGGGAAGAAGTAAGTGTGGTTGCCAAGAATCTATCCAAGATTTCTCTTTAGGGTCTAATCAGCTCTGTACCTTGGTTTTAGAATGGAGGAGGTCTGGTATCTCTGTCTCGGGACTCGATTTCCCAACACCCCACGATGGGAGCTTCGAAACACTGGAGCTGGATTCACAACGAGATAAAGGACAGCTTTTCGATCATTGCGTCAGCTGGAGGGTCGGCTTCCTTTGGCACTTGCTGTAGCGAGCTGCGTCGGGCAAGTAGATAGTCGAGCTGCTCCGAACCACCGTGTGTTTGCTAGAGCAAGTAAAGGCATATTTATACCTTGAAGGTGCCTAGTTTGACGTAAAGTCTGGCATAATAACATCATCAAAGAACCCCAAGGGAATCGTAGTTCTTTGAAAACTCCATGAGTTCTTGGACAAATCAATATTCTAGCTAGGGGATGTCCCTGACTGCTTAAGCCGATTTGTCCAAGAAAACGTTGTGGCTTTTTGGAACGGGTGGAAGTAGCCATGCCTGTATTTGGACTGCATGGGCTATGTCTAAATATGGGTATAATTTCTATGACTATATTAGGGCATTGTGAATTGTACCTATATAAGGGCATGAATCAGGAAATTTCGCTCGGATCTTAAAACGCATACAACAATATAGGGCGGAAATTTTCCAGTTTTGCTGGGTCCAGCATGGGTTTTTTAAGCAGAGGGACCACCCTTGCCTGCTTCCTCATCCTAGGGACGACCGCCGCGGAAAGAGATTGATTAATCACCTGGCACAGTGCTGCCAGAAGCACAGGCAGGGATTGTATAAATTGGTCAGGCTTAAGAGGGTCAGCAGGAGAGCCAGATTTAACTTTGCTACATAGCAAATGCAGCTCATCCTGTGAGATCGATGGGAAGGCTGCAAAAGTACAGGTGGAAAGGGCTCTATGTACAGAACTTAGACACGTTGGAACCGGAGAGAGGGACCTATAGATGTTTTCCACTTTTCTAACAAAGAAAGTGGCAAGGTCCTTGCATTGCTGATCTGACGTGATCACAAGTGCAGTTAAAATCTTCCTCGGTTTAAGGTCTTAAAGTATCAATAAGATACTTTTGGCCGGATTGCTACTCGCCTTGATTTCATTTGCAAAGTAGGCTGCCCGTTCTGATTGAATAGCCCTGTGGTAACTCTTGATGGTAGCCTGATAGCATCCCTTTGAAACTGGCTCATAATCCTGTCTCCAAACCCGGTCCAATTTTTTACACGCTTTGTGCATTGTAGCCAACTGGTCATTGAACCAATGATTGGAGTTAGAATTACGGCTCTTTGACCACTTCGCAGGGAATTGAATCCAGTGGCTGAAAGAACTAGTCGTATAACGCTTTATAAGCTGCTATTGTAGCTTTGTGATTGGCCTAGGAGCCAGGCTGCCTACTTTCTGTTCCTGAAGTCGGAGACAGGAGTGCAGGAGCAGAGATGCAAGACCCGGCCTAAAGATAACTTTTTGATTTTTTTTTATTATGCTACATCTTGCGCGGCCTCCCCATGTGACCCCCCCATCTATGACCTCCCCTGCGATCTTCACCAAGCCCCCCCATCCACGAGCCTTGCCAGCCGCACTGGCCTGTCATGTGAGCCATTGTGGACAGTTTTGTGCCTATCCCCCGGAGAAAAGATACCAGAATATTCAGACTATAATCACAATGTTTCATCCTCTGTCCTAGAACTCGTGAGGATGACTCTGAGACCGCTGGGACTGATGGCCTCTTCCATCCTGCTTGTCAAACATCAAGTAAGCTGTATCTCTATATAAATGCAATTACAATACAATATGCAGGCTATGCAGTGTGATGTGTAGACCCAGTGGGCACAGCACTAGTGGGATCTTTACAATTGTGTCCAGATTTTGTTGGAGACTGCAAACGATTTGCAGTGGTTGTAGCAGGACAGGGATTGATTCAGTAGCAGACTCTTTTCTTTATTCCACATAAAGCTCATAGTGGTGACCAACGTGTCATTTCTGAGTAGGTTAAGCCATCTGAGAAAAGTGGAGATTAGCGGCATCTGGTCTCCAGGAGGGGCCTGGCTCCATATCAATGATATGGAGCTTAGACATCCATTTAACATTAAAAGCCTTTCTGCCCTTCATCAAAGGGAAGGTGGTGGTGGTGCAGTTGCACATGAATAACACCACTGCTAAGTGGGACTGCAACAAGCAAGGTAGGGTAGGGTCGTGGACATTATGTCTCTGGACATGGTTGGACTGGCAAAGAATTTTCCTGGTGACCCACCAGTTGGTGAGATCTTTCAAAACACAGCAGGGGAGAGTCCTGAACCCGGGCCTGTGCTACCGCCACATCAGTGCTTCAAGTTTGAGTGATGACAGTTGAATGCTTTCAACCTTCCTACAGAAGTGGTTGATGTCACCTTAGCTGCCAAGATAACATCAACCAAATCTTTATATTCTTTTATATGCCTTCAGTTCGGATTTGTTTGTGGCTTGGTGCACCTCTAAACAGACTGACCCACTCTAGGCCAGTTTCTACCTAGATTTGTTGTTTGTATTGTCCCTAGCCCATCAAGGCCTTGTTTGGGCACTGGTAAAAGCTAATTGTTGGTGCTCTCAGCCTTTTTACAGTAGCTATTGCGGCTTTAGTCTCTGGTTGTCAGTTCCTCAAAGGATTGCAACATATGTTTTCCCCTTCTCTTTTTGTTGTGCCCCCATGGGACTTAAATTTGGTCTTCTTATTTATTATGTGTAAGACTTTTGAGCCACAGGGCGTTGTGGTAAATAAATAAATAATACCCTATTTTTGACTAGACTTATAGCATAACAGATAGCTCAATAAATAAGAGTCAAAATTCGAGGTAGTAGGAGTTTCTGCAGGTTTATTACAGCATAAGGACAGGATCAGGACAACCTGCATGGGAATAGGACAATAAGGCCCAGCAGGACAACTGGGGCCCAGCAGGACAACTGGGGCCCAGCAGCTGCCGGGGCTAGGTCTGGGATGAGCGCGCTAACATTTAATAACATAACATTGACTTATATACATAGCGCAAACACATAGCATTACATTGCAGTAGGCGTAGCAGTGGGTGGAGTAGAAGGCGTGACGCGTAGCAGTCGCGAGAGATAACAGAAATAAGAGGTGTAACTAGGAGTTTACTTAGACATGTGATGCAAAACGTAACAGAATATGTCATGAATGGGCGGACACATTGGAGGGGGCTACCTAAGGAGCCGGAACCTCTAATCTAATGGTGCGCGAAAACTAGCAATGACGTGTTACTAGGAGAAGCTGGGGGCTACGAACTCTGTGCTAGGAGCAGAGACTAGAGTCTGGAGGGTCGGAGCGACATGTACCTAAACCCTATCTGGTATCTAATGTTTAGGGAACATGTTGATATAAACTAGAAGTCATGAGGGGAGAGGCTAACCTGACTCTAAGACTGGACCATGCATTATTCTACATGTAGTGCGTGAAGAATATTAAATGACCATTAAATACAGTATTTCTCTAACGTGGAGACGAGAAGGCTAGACAATGACGGAAACTATTGATGCAGTTCAGTAGCTTAGGAATGCAGAGGAGGAGGACTGAACTGATAGCAGGAACTATAACATACTTTTGGCAGACTCAGAGGCAGAGCCGGGGTGCACCGGGCACTGCAAGGCAGGAAGTAAGTGAAGGGTCGAGGATACAGGTGGGGGCTGTATCGCTCCTCAGCGAGGCTTTCAGGAGACAGGAGCTGAATCTGTGGTCCGGGCCCTTTTTGAGGCCTGGAAACGGGGACTTTATAATGGAATAACGTGCACACTGAGAAACGTGGCAACATTACTTACATAGGCCTGATATTCGTAGTATTCACGAGGACTGGAAACTAACATACTAGAGGTGGACACAACTGTAATTGCGTCTTTAATCGGAAATGGGGAATAACATATGCATATTGATCATGCACACATAACATATGATGGATGAGGCGTAGGGACACAGAACATGGCAAAATTTACTTTTCCACATTCCCTCCTTGTCACTACGTTTCCATCAGGAAACATCAATATTCATGATACCGTCTATCATTTCATACAGTACCATTTGCTCGTCTCGAATTGTCTTGGAACGGGATTTAGAACAGGGCTTGGGACTGGGAATACAAGAGGTAGCACACATGCTGCAAATCGCAGGGCCGCATTGTATACAGAGGCAGCAGCTAAATATAATCGCTACTGCAATACCTAGAAAGGACAGGACTTTCCAACCCCATGCGGAAATTATATTCCAGAACCAACCGGACCATGTCCAGGTGCCTGGATCTTGGTGTAACAGATGGGCAATTTTATGGAGTCTGGTTATAGCTGAATAAACAGACGGCGCGTTATTTGGAATGAAAATACAACAACTGGATCCGAGAATTCTACAGGCCCCGCCCCTATCGGCCAGTATGACGTCAAGGACGAGACGATTCTGTAAAACGACAATTCTCATAAAGGATTGCTCTTCAGTTAAGTTACCTAGAGCGGAGGCAGTCTCATCTACTACTGCTTCAAGGGTTCTTGTTAACCTACGAATGAGTTTACTATTTACAACTGTACCTAAATAAGGGAAAACACCTTTATCTATATCAATGAATTGCTCTGCGGCGGTTTCAGTATAATCGACAATCGGGAGATTTCTCTTGTGTCTAGTGTGTACTAAGAAAGAATTCCTATGATAGTCAGGTGGGGCTAGAAAAACAGGTGGCAGTAGGAAAGCAATGTAACAGGTTCCCTCCCAATCGAGGGGCAGACGGACATATGCAGTTTGACCACAAATAAAATAAGAATGACGTGAAGCTTTGAAAATAGATTTCCTACTGTCACTATACTGGATAACAGTAGTACATTCACTATGACCTATATGTACAGAACCATAACTACGGACACATAATTCGCCTTTGACTGGTAGTACTGAAATAACGGGTGAGTCTGGAGTGGTATCAGACTGAACATTCAGAACCATGAAATTCGACGAATAATTTCCTAAATTATATACCTCATTTTCTAAATCTAAACCTGTTCTGTGGGGGAAACCTTGCTTGTCTGGGAAACATGTACTGTTAAGAAAAGACATATCTGTTGAGGATGACGTTAACGTGGACCATGCTCCACACGAACCATTGTGTGAGAATGGATAAGGAAAAAGTGGCAGAACTCCCTTCGGTGTCTGGAAAGGGGGGAGTCGACCACACACCCAACAATTAGTGGCATTGCTGGTCTGGTGTGAATAATGTAACATACGGATAAATGTGTTATTACGCATTGCGAGGCGGTATGAATATTCGTGAGGAGGCAGATCACTAAACGTGTGCTCTACTGTAGCATGAGCAGACATATTTACATGAGGAACTGAAAAACACAGATAGAAAGCATAGCTGGTGCAGGAAATCATTATGCTGATGAATAATACGAAACTCAGAAAAACGATACATTTGATTGAGCTTTGACTGACTCTCTCACTATGGGGGTCTATTTTATACATGTCAGAAACAGTCTAACCGTTTCACCTAGGGGAGGACTTATACAATCAAACTGGCTGACTTATTAGACCTGAGCTTTAACTTATACTCCTGTTGCGGAGTTTTCTCTAACAAGGGAGGGGTTGTAATAAAGTCTTGTGCGGGACAGTCCTTTAAAACAATGTTCTGGCAATCCTTCGAATCCTGGGAAATGTTCTTGGAAATGTTTTTGAAGACTGGCTTCGGTCCTTTGAAAAGTTTTACATGAGAAAGGTGGACCCACCCCTTCCTGCCTTCCAACTTGACGGCAGTTCGGGTGGTCAAGAGGACCTGACGTGGCTCCTTCCAACGTGGTTCCAGCGGACTTGATCTGTCAAAATTTCTGATCATCACTAGGGAGCCTGGAACGATCTCGTGCGGTGCCACCTCGGTATTGTCTGGAAATGCGGCAGCAACCTGTGAACGACATGAGTTGAGGGCAGACATCAAGGAAGCTAGGTAATCTGTCAGCATATTACATGAAACATCGGTAATACTTCGGGGTCTAGGAGTACCCCACATATTAGGGGGGCGGCCGAAAACGACCTCATACGGGGACAGACCTGATCTAGAATGTGCGACCATACGCATGTAAAACAGAGCGACTGGCAAAGCTACTAACCAGTCCACACCCTTGTCTTTACAGACTTTTGCTATACGGATTTTCAGAGTCTGATTATGCCTTTCGACTAGTCCAGCTGCTTCTGGATGGCGTACACAATGGAACTTCCACTGGTACCCTAACAAAAGGGAAACATGTCTCATGAGTTCGGATGAGAATGGCTGGCCGTTATCAGAATATACGACTCTAGGGAGTCCATATCTAGGGAAGAATTCACGAACCAACTGCTTGGCAGTGGTCGCGGCTGTGTAATCTGGGACTGGATATGCTTCTGTCCATCTGGACAAAGCGCATACAACTACAAGGACATACTTGAAACCTCGACATCGCTCCATTTGAATATAATCCATCTGGAGGACCTCAAAAGGGTGGTCAGGGGGCTGGAAACCACCTTGTTCCACCGGGACACTTTTACCTGGATTAAACTGACAACATATCATACAGGTACGGACTTTCTGCTTGGCTGCAGCTCGTAAATGCTTGTTGAACCAAATGTTCTGGATACTGTCTAACATAGCTTTTTCTCCTAGATGTGCTGGACTATGTGCGGTATTGATAATGACTTGAACCATAGAATCGGGGAGAAACCATGTGGCTCTACCCTTCGTTAACCATCCTTGATCTGTCTGGACCCCTCCTTGTACAGACCATTTCTTGATTTCATCGGGAGTGGCATGTGACTGGATATCTATGACATCTTGAGTAGGGTCCTTAACTGTCATGCATGTAGTCAGATCTGGAATATGTGTCTGATTAACTGGAATGTCTGGAGTCTGTGCTGTAAGCTTGGCTGTGCGGTCTGCTAAATCATTACCTTGGGAAATAATGTCTGTAACTTTCGTATGTGCTTTGCACTTCATAATAGCAATAGATGTCGGTAAATGTATGGCATCTAACAGGGCTTGAATAAGGAGACCATGCTGAATCTTGGTTCCATGAGAAGTCATAAAACCTCTCTCCTGCCAGAGCACTCCGAAGTCGTGTACAACTCCGAATGCATAACGTGAATCTGTGTAAACATTAACCTTCAGGTTCTTGGCATGTATACAGGCTTGTGTCAGAGCGACTAGCTCTGCTGCTTGAGCGGACAGAGTATCAATACGGTGTGTTTCAATAACTTCAGTGTCAGTAGTCACTGCATACGCGGCGACTAGTTCTCCTGTACTAGTTCTCATACATGAACCATCCACATAAAGTGTCAGGTCAGGGTCTGGTAACGGAATATCTGTCAGGTCTTGTCTTGGCTTTGTCGTAATGTTAACTACTTCCACACAATCATGTGTGTCTGGATTTGAACTAACTGATGGTAACAGTGTAGCAGGATTCAGGACGTCGCAGCGTCTAATTTCTATGTGTGGCTGGAACAGTGTCAATTCATAACCTGTTAAACGTGCAATTGTCAAGTGCTGAGTTTGTGTTCGGTTTAAAAGAACTTCTACTGAATGTGGGACCTGTACTGTCAGGGAATGTCCTAAAACTATGGAATCACTTTGTCTGATAGCTAGTGCTGTGGCTGCAACTGATTTGAGGCACGCAGGCAACGCCTGGGCGACTGGATCTAATGTGCTCGAAAAATAAGCACAGGGCTTGTATTGACCTGCTTGATCTTGTGTGAGAACAGATAATGCTGTACCTTTGCGTTCTGTAACGAAAAGTGTAAAAGGCTTACTGTAGTTCGGTGTAGCTAGAACTGGAGCTTGACATAGGGCTTTCTTTAACTCGTTGAAACTAAGTGTATGGTCAGATGTCCAAGGGAGGACAGTCGATACGGCTGCCTCCTGTGTCGTTAACTGTATCAGTGGCTTGGCTAGGAATGCATACTGGGGAATCCATTGTCTACAATAAGAAGTAAGGCCGATAAAGGCACGTACCTCTTTCTGGGTTCTGGGCTGGGGAAGACTCGCTATTAACTGGATACGATCGGGTGTCAACTGCCTACCCCTCTTGGACAGCAAGTGTCCTAAGTATACCACTTGCTGGACACAGAATTGAAGCTTCGAAGGTGACACCTTGTGCCCCATCTCGGCAAGGAAATACAAAACTGTAAGTGATGCACGCTCGCAGTCACGTTCAGAACGGGCTGTGATCAGTAGATCATCGACATACTGGAGCAGGGCAGTGTCAGTTGGCATGTGAATATTGTCTAGTTGTCTCTTGAGTGCTTGACTGTAAATACTAGGGCTTTCTGTGAAACCTTGAGGAGCGCGTGTAAACATATAGCTCCTTCCATTTAAACAAAATCCGAAAAGAAACTGGCTGTCTGGATGAATTGGAACACTAAAAAATGCATTCTTGAGGTCAATAACAGTGAAAAACATGGCTTCGGAATCAATGGCTGTTAACAGGGAAGAAATATCTGGGACAACTGGGTACTGAGGAATAATACATTTATTAAGCTCTCGTAAATCAATCACTAATCGATATACTGGGGGTGCATTTGGATCAGTACGTTTCATGACTGGAATGATCGGAGAATTGCATACATTGGAGTCAGTTTCTACAACTACTCCTTGAGCCATGAGCTCGTCAATAATTTTGGATAAGGCTGCTACAGCCTCAGGTGGCAGTCTGTACTGCCTGATTCGGGGTAACACTACACCTGGTTTGAGAGTCACACGATAGGGTGTGATTTGCATGTAACCTACATCAGTTGGACCTTGCGCCCATAAATGCTGCGGAACATTAGACAATCTAGAATCAAAATCTCGTAATACATAGTGACCCTTAAAGTCACGTAGGAACAGACGTATTCCTTCTGGGGAACAGCAAATAACTGCACCTAATTCTTTCAATGTCTTAATGCCTAATAGATTTTCTGGACATGACTTAGTAAGTAACAGATCAGTAGTACGGGACAATGGACCTACTTCTAGAGTAACTGGCTTTGATATTTCATTAACTATGGGTTTTCCTGAAAATCCAAGGGAAACATTTCTTGAGCCTGAGAGCGGAGCCCCTGGAACTTCGGCGTGACTAATTGTGGTCCTACTTGCCCCTGTATCGATCAAAAACTTTCTGTCTTTCCCTAATACTTGACTATGAACATAGGGACCTTCTTGGTCTACAGGTATCTCGATGAGAGGCAAGCCTACCTCCCTCTCTAGGCTGTTTCATGAATATGACTGGTACTCTGGATACTCGGACTGTGCATACTGGTACATCTGCGATGTAACGTGCTGTGTTGCAGCAATAGGCTGCGGTACTGTAACTGTCTGTGGTGCATTCTGTGACTGAGAAGTCTGTGAAACTTGTTCTTGTCTCGGCGGACGTGGTCTTTCTTTAGTCTTACCAGTAGCTATATTGTGTTTCAGGACTGCACACTCGTTTATGAAATGACCTGGCTGTTTACAATAATTGCAGTTCCCTTTAACGGGAGCCGCAGGATGACTGGCTTGATTTGGACCCCTCTTCTGACTGTCTTGAGGAATAGATTGTGCAACTAGCACTTTCATTTTCGTGTCTTTCATACGTTTTCTTTCGTGTTCTTGCTCTTCTCTGATTCTATTCTGGTGATACTGAAGCATCTGGAGCATCTGAGACGGAGTATTTGCTTGCCAGGTGCTTTCGACTTTCAAAACTCGGTTTTTAATTTGTGGACTTGAATTCTCGACTAATTTGGTAACGAAAAGATGAGGGTATGACTCACTACTTGTCTTGAGACCACTGTTAATACTGAAACATTTCTCGAATCTAGAATAAAAATCACTAATATCCTCATCTTGTTTCTGTTTACAGGCTGAGATTGCATCCCAGTCTTCTTTTCTCGTTGTCAATAATCTGGGTAGAACTTGAATCAATAATTCTGGTAATTCTTTACATTTATCTCCAAGACCGGTACCTGGTACTCGTGCCTTGTCTTCAGCTTCTAGAGCTGTCCAATCGATCTTTTTCTCTCCCACCTCCCATTCTTTTTCCTTTAACTTTTCATACACCCCTGCGGGTAGCAGGACCTTTAACATTTTAATGATATCTGGGTAAGTGTATTCTCCCATACGGAGCATGTCTTTTAATTCTCTATGGAACCCCGCTGGATCTTTGTCATGACAGGGAATTAATTTCTTCATTTCAAGAAGTTCCATCTTTGATATCGGAGTGTATACAAACACTCGTTGCATTACGCCACCCGCCCCTTGGACTGGGTGGACTTCTCGTAGCGGATTCTGTCTGTCTATGTAGAATGGTTTACTTTCTGGGGGTGAGACATGAACAAAATGCGGGTTCAGGAACGTTCTATACTTGTGACGCTGTTCTAGAATGACACTAATTAAATCGGTACTTAGACCTCTCCATCTGTACTGGAGTAACTCGTTCAGGATATCGTGTAACGGGCCTGGATCAGAATGTTGACCCTCATACAGGGTAATGAGGTGCTGGATCATATACATACCCACCAGTCGTTGCTCGGCTGGGGGCAGTTTCAGAAACATTTGTGCCACTATTTCGTCTGGAAAAGTGGTAAAATCAGTAATCCATCGGACTGCTGATCGGGCTAGTTCTTGTTCGTGCATGGTACTTAATTCGCTATAACCGACTCGTGATTTCAGAATGTGATCGGTAGCTTGAAATACTTGTTCTAGAGAACCTTGTTCTGGTGCCGGATGATGAAAAATAGACTTAGGTTCTGGACGTAAATGGCGATCTGGAAATCTGGATTTTCCTACATACGCTATTCTGGCGGGATTCTCGTTCTCTTCCTCTTCAGGATCAGAGATACTTTCTTTCTCGCTTACTTGTGCTGCTTTACGCTGTTCGTGTAACCTTATTATTTCTTTACGAATTTTCTTGTACATACTTTCCATGGCACTAATGGTCTTGTGCTTACCCTCGGCTATATTATCACTCCACCTTGTTAGGATTCTCATTTCGGCGGGATCTTTAGACGGGTAATCTTGTTCTCTTACTAGACAATTGATCAGGAACTTTAATATCATGAGCTGAATCTCGGCTTTCCTTTGAGACATAATCTCGCCAATACTTTCTGGATCATCCCCTGTACGGATGAAACGATATATTCTGTCTAGATCTTCTTTCATATTTGGTAAGGTGACTAGATACTCGGTCACCCTTCTTACGCGTACGGAATATAAAACCATATTATACTCGCCTGGGACTGCGTCATAGACACATTCGGCAAGGGCTTGTCTGATTTCTGTAACAGACTTATTACTTTTAGGAGTACGCTGTGATGCTTGAGCATGTAATTCGAGTGCTGATAAACGCTTGTGTGGCGGCGGGGTTTGAGGAGTACCTCCTCCTGCGGCCCCTATACTAGAATCGTCGACTGACATTCTTCGTGCTTGCAGGGTCGGTAATTGTAACGTGGGCTGAACTTGTATGGCAGGCTGACCCGGGGGTACCGTAACAGGTACTCCGGTGTCTGGAGGAACGGGAAGTGCCTGATTTACAGGGACAGGTGGAGCGCGAACTAGATTTGCATATTCTGGAACTGTGTCGTCCAAATAGGACGAAATAAAAATATCAGCTGCGGTCGGTTTGTGACGTAGCTTGGTCGGAACTAGTGGTGGCGGGAAATTACTGGGTGCCTCTGGGGTCGCTTTTGGCAAGCCTTCGGCAAGGAGAGGATACATACCCTTAATAAGGGCATGCCTCTGTCTGTCTGACTGTTCGACTTTGACTTGTTCACCTATCTCGATTAATTCTCTTTCTTGGGCTCGTTCTTGGGATTCTCTACTTAACTCTGACTTTCTGACTTCCTTTTCCGTTCTTCTATGCGCTTCCTTACGCCATAACTCGATGGCATCTTTCTGTGACTGTCTGGCTTTCTTTTTCCATAATGCTTCTTCTACTCGCATGATACATTCGGCATCCCATGTACCCGATACGGGCCATCTATACTTTTCTTCTAACTGTTTGGTATACTCTACCCATAAATCTAGATACAATATGGCGCTTATGCCATGTTTCTGATACATAAAGTGACCTGGACTGTCCCTAGGCGGAACGGGAACTGCTGCTTCCAGCAGACCCTTTCTAGTTTTTAACTGACGTAACTTGGAAAAGAGCGGCATTCTAAACTTGAATCGGAACACAATACACTACACGAAAAACAATAACAATTGGGAAAACAATTCAGACATACCACGACATTGGAAATACATTAAACAACATTATAAATAACAGTTCGAACAGAATACTACCTGAAAAAACTGAAAACAGAAACAGAACAGAATTCTCGAGAACGGAACAGACTAGAGTTACTGGATGCACTGCTGTAACAGTACGGAACATACCGGTCCCATAAAGGAACACATCAAGACCCGTATCCACCTAGGTGAACACTTCGTTTGTGGGCTTGGGTACCACCAACCCACGGACCAGGAGTCAATTTAGACTGACCCTGTCTAGATACTACCCCAGCAATGGTACTCACCGGGCAGCACGGAACGGAAGGCCTCGGACGGGACTGGACTACGACGACGAACTTCGGACTTCGGACTTCTGTTACGGGTGGACCTCCGGATACCTCGGACCTTGGGCTCTCGGCTTGGGCTCTGGTCGGGACTCGCCGCGTTCCTCCACCGTCTCGTTCGGATGCTGGACCGCCTCCTCCGTCTCCTCCGTGGGCCTGAGGGATACTTGAGCAGAAATATCTGCCACTGCGCAGAAGAGTTCCGTCACGACTGCAGAGGGTCAGGGGGTCGGCGTGGCTTCACCGACGCGTGGGGAAAGGGCAAGTCCCTGTTCGGGCGCCATTATGTGGTAAATAAATAAATAATACCCTATTTTTGACTAGACTTATAGCATAACAGATAGCTCAATAAATAAGAGTCAAAATTCGAGGTAGTAGGAGTTTCTGCAGGTTTATTACAGCATAAGGACAGGATCAGGACAACCTGCATGGGAATAGGACAATAAGGCCCAGCAGGACAACTGGGGCCCAGCAGGACAACTGGGGCCCAGCAGCTGCCGGGGCTAGGTCTGGGATGAGCGCGCTAACATTTAATAACATAACATTGACTTATATACATAGCGCAAACACATAGCATTACATTGCAGTAGGCGTAGCAGTGGGTGGAGTAGAAGGCGTGACGCGTAGCAGTCGCGAGAGATAACAGAAATAAGAGGTGTAACTAGGAGTTTACTTAGACATGTGATGCAAAACGTAACAGAATATGTCATGAATGGGCGGACACATTGGAGGGGGCTACCTAAGGAGCCGGAACCTCTAATCTAATGGTGCGCGAAAACTAGCAATGACGTGTTACTAGGAGAAGCTGGGGGCTACGAACTCTGTGCTAGGAGCAGAGACTAGAGTCTGGAGGGTCGGAGCGACATGTACCTAAACCCTATCTGGTATCTAATGTTTAGGGAACATGTTGATATAAACTAGAAGTCATGAGGGGAGAGGCTAACCTGACTCTAAGACTGGACCATGCATTATTCTACATGTAGTGCGTGAAGAATATTAAATGACCATTAAATACAGTATTTCTCTAACGTGGAGACGAGAAGGCTAGACAATGACGGAAACTATTGATGCAGTTCAGTAGCTTAGGAATGCAGAGGAGGAGGACTGAACTGATAGCAGGAACTATAACATACTTTTGGCAGACTCAGAGGCAGAGCCGGGGTGCACCGGGCACTGCAAGGCAGGAAGTAAGTGAAGGGTCGAGGATACAGGTGGGGGCTGTATCGCTCCTCAGCGAGGCTTTCAGGAGACAGGAGCTGAATCTGTGGTCCGGGCCCTTTTTGAGGCCTGGAAACGGGGACTTTATAATGGAATAACGTGCACACTGAGAAACGTGGCAACATTACTTACATAGGCCTGATATTCGTAGTATTCACGAGGACTGGAAACTAACATACTAGAGGTGGACACAACTGTAATTGCGTCTTTAATCAGAAATGGGGAATAACATATGCATATTGATCATGCACACATAACATATGATGGATGAGGCGTAGGGACACAGAACATGGCAAAATTTACTTTTCCACAGCGTGACAATACTGTGCAGGAGGGCAACAAGAATGCTCAGTTGAATTAAGCTGATGAGGGACTTGGTGATGATCTGCTATGTAAACGGATTCTGTTGTATGACACCTGATACCAATGTCATCATCTGAGGAGGAGAGAAGCCGTAGTTGTGACTACAACATAGTGTGAACACACTGACACGAGCCCTGAATACACAGCGAGACTCTGAGGCACCACCCCGTGACTGGATTCTACACTATGGGGAGATTGGATTCACGACAGCCGCGTCTCACTTTTGAGGCTAAGAAGAATGCGCTCCAACAAGAAACGGAAGGGGGGAAAGGCGCGGCGGAGGCGCCTACCGAGCAGGGGGCTGGGTTTAGCCAAGACATGCAAACAATCCTGTTGGAGGTGCGTCAAGGCTTCGCAACGATAGCGGATAAAGTGGACACGCTCACGACCCGCATGGACGCCATTGCTCGCAAACTAGATGGGCATGATACACGCCTAAATGAAGCGGAGCACAGAATATCTGATATAGAGGATGTCACGGAGCAACTGAAATCAGCAGTAACTCAGATGGACAAACTAATGAAAATCATCAATGCAAAGAATGAGGACATTGAAGCTAGAAGTCGGAGTAATAATGTTCGCATTCTAGGTGAGCCCGAGAGCACGAATACAGGCAAGCTCAAGGACTATGTTGAAAAAATGCTAGTTGCGGTGACTGACGAAGGCATGCTCTCCCCTCAGTTCATTGTGGAGAGGGCTCATAGATCGCTTGGGCCGAGACCTCCACCTGGAAGTGCGCCTAGGCCCATCATAGCACGCCTTCTCAATTATAGAGACAGGGATGCTGTATTGCGAGAGGCCAGGGAGAAGAAATATCTGTCCTTCCATAGTTAAAAGTGCAAAGTGCAAAATACCATTCTGTAGTAAATATACTGACATTCACTACACTCAATGGATGACATCACAAATATCTCAACATTATCATTGGTGTAGTTGCTATAACTCGCATTTAGGGCAAGAGCCCAATGTTTGACAGTGCAATGTGCATTAGTGCAATAGCTTCAATGGCTAGCAAGTGCCATTAATGTGCAATGTGCATACGTGCAAAAACTTTTAAGTATCAATAATGTTCATCTGTCATAATCATAAAGTGTCTTGTGTCCAAACTTCAAAACCTTTTGTCCTTCATTCCATTTCATACTACAGAATGGCTTCAATTCTGACTGTTAAACCATAAATTCATTGTTCATAAGTGGACATAAAGATCCTCTCCATTGTTTGGACCTGTCGGAATCTTAGCATTAAATCTAAGGATGTGTTTTGACTCCAAACACCTCAAACAGCGCTCTCTATTGCCTCCTCTTGGCCGACTGGGCACTTGCTCTATAATAAAATATTCCAGATTTTCCAATTTACTTTCATGTACTTCCTCAAAGTGCCTAGCCACTGGATACGATTGATCTCTATTTACAATTGCTTGTACATGTTGTAGTATTTGCAGATGTACTTTTAAAATTGCACTGCCAACATACATTTTAGGACAGGTGCATCTCAATACATATACTCCAAAATCACTTTTGCAATGTAGTGCCTGCTTGATTTTTCAAACGCCATCCTCTAATGGTATAGGCAATAGCGTGATGTTTACCCCATATTTACAGGCCTTGCATCTGTAGCATTTGCTAAAACCTCCTCCCCATAAGCCATGTTCCTCCCTGACACATTCCTGGACTATTCTGCACAAGCTCATCTCTCATTGATCTTGCTCTTCGGAATGCCTTCAGATGTGTACTGTGGGTTTTCGAACCAATAATAAGATCCTTGCATAGTAAGGGTCAAGATGTTTCTAAATTTTACATGTTGGGTGTTATAACCTGTAAAGAAGCGTTTTTCATGTTTACTTTCATCTTGCAAACCATCTGAAAAAAGTAATTCCTCTCTGCTTTCTCATTTGCTTTGATCTTTGCCTCTTTTAAAACCTTATCAGTATACCCACATGCTGAGAATCTATCTTACAGCAACTGTTGGGCATGTTCTAATTTTGTTGAATCACTAAAGTTTCTCTGCAAGCTTAAATCTCAGCATACAGAATACAGTATTTAAGATTCTTTGGCTGAAAGATTTGGGCATGTAAAATTGTGTTGCCAGCAGTGTTCTTCCTAAAAGTTTTAGTATGAAGCTTATGTTGATCACTGTATACAGTCAAATCCAGAATTCTACTGATTTATCACTGATGTGGGAAGTGAAATGTATATTAAGTTCATTATTTATTTTCTCCACAAATTCCTCAGCTGAATTTAACGAAGCTCGCCATATAATAAATAGGTCATCGATAAAACATTACCACATAACAACATTCCCTGTAAGTTCTTGAACAAAAACTTGGGCCAGCACCTACTCAGCCCAAATGCAAATTAGCCTAACTGGGGGCCAAGCAGGTGCCCATTGCTGACCCTCTTAATTGATGAAATAGGTCTGATCCAAATAAGAAAAGTTTTTATTAAGGCACCAATGGATCATTTCATGGATCATTTCTGTGTGTTTATATAGAGTAAGTGGCTTCAAGTTTAAAAAAATGTCTAATTTCTCTGATGTCATCTTCATGGACAATGCTCGTGTATAGTGAGGGTACATCTAATATCATTAAGATGTATTCATCTTCCCAATTAATATCATAGGTCTTTTTCAGAAAATCATCTGTGTCTTTTATATATGATGACAGATTTTTTCCTGGAGAAAAAAATCTACATATGTGGAGGTGTTTTCAAACAGGTTACCAATGGCTGAAATATTCGGCGGGCCTGGAGGTTTACTAAGATTCATATGTACCTTCGGTATCAAATAATGAATGGGTAAACCAGGTTCATCTACTTTAAGAAAAAGAAATTCATTTTGCGTGATTAGACTTGATAATCTCCATCAAGAGAGTTCACTGTGAAACTTATTTTTGATTTTTGTTGCTTCACTCTTCTGTATTCTCTGAAAACATTGTGTATCATTCAATTGCTCCTTGGCCTCCTCCTTATACAAAGCAAGAACAATACTGCATTCCCTATATATATATTTATAGGTCCAATAGATTAAAATAATTGGCTACAGACTGGTCAAGTTTCTTACTGATTATTGATGATTTGTGATTCCTGAATCATGTATAAGGTAATTCACTGTTTAGCCAAAATATTGTGTTTTTTACGGTTTTGGCGCTGGCAATGAATCACATAAATAATGCATGTTGATTAACATGGAAGATGCTGCATTAAACCATTGGTTTTTTTTTGTAACAGAACTTGTTATTGATGATGTTTGTAAGAGGTATTCACATGTGAAGCACCTTTGAGAATCACAGCAATGAACCCTTGCATTTGTTACAGCTTGCTTGAGTTCAGTTCTCACAATAAGCGCTTTGGGAGCTCTGTGAAAAGCAATGACTGGAAGTTTTGGAAAAAGATTTTGCTAGTTTCTGAGAATCGCAATTAGGTAAACACAATTTACAATATATGAAACTCAAGGAATTTCATATAGCGATTCTTAGAGGGTTGCACAAATCGCTCTACCTCATTAATATTAATGAAGTAGATCGCAGTTTGCGACCCTCAAGAAATCGCTAAAATCATGGGGATGGTGGCCTGCTGGAGTCAGCAGAACACCATGTCCAAAATTGCTTTTAAATAAAGCAATCTTTTTTTTAAAATGCAGCCTGTTTTCCTTAAAGGAAAATGGGATGCGTTTCAAAAATAAAAATTAAAAAAAATTCTTTTCATTTTTTAGGAGTAGGCAGTGGTCTGTGGGACCTCCAGATTTTAAGCAACATCCATTTTCATACTGGGAACAAGGACAACAACCGGAACTGACTGGACAGTCTTTTTTAGGAAGAGGCAAAGGACCACAGAGAGGCAGCAGCAGAAGAGGACAACAAGTGCAATGGGCACAACCTCTGGAGTCTGCAAGGATGATTATGAGGAGCATGGGCCCGCCAAACAACCCTTCAACCAGCAACCACCCAGTTTAGTGGTGAACCTGTCAGACGCCATCCTGACACCCACCCAACGAACAGTACTTGAAAAAGGGTTAGGGTTCGTAGCAACTCCTAATATGGATACATTCAGACTCTGCTGTGAGCTAAACAAATGTATTTGCAGGATTAAGCTGCAGGTTTTCTTCAAAGACAAACTACCAATGCCTTCCCAAGAAAGTAAAACAGGGCTACACCGGAAATCCCATTTCACCCACCCTCAACAAACTTACCAGTTGAACTACTGACTTTCGAAAAGGCCGTCCTCAAAGAGGTGAGTGAAGTAGACCCCAGGACCATAAAGGTTTCCACAACACCAGCAAGGTGGAACAAGAAGCAATCCAACTGATGGCCAATGAAAGAAAGATAACAATAAAACCTGCTGACAAGAGTGGAACAATTGTGCTCTAAAATACCACTGCCTATTGCAGAGAATGCTTGAGACTTCTGGCCGATGAGAGGAACTACATACGAATAATAGAGGACCCAACAGAACGCCTACCTATGGGAATTGCCAGTTTGGTTAAGGAGTCAACAGCAAATGAATGGATAACTAAAAAAGGAGATTTCTTGGTAAATACCAATCCAAAGACACCGTATTTTTAAATGATACCGAAGATACACAAGTCCCTGGACAATCCACCTGGTAGACCAATTGTCTCCGGATTCTGATCCATTCTGGAACCTCTTTCCAAGTTCACGGACGCTTTCCTCTGTCCCCTTATACAAGGAACAGGAACCTACCTGCAGGACACTAAGGCAGTACTGTGCCTCCTCCAGGACATACACTTCGATCCCACCACCAGCATCCTTATTGGCTTAGTTGTGAAAAGCCTCTATACTGGCTTACCCCACATAAAAACCCTAAACATCATAGAGGAAGTTCTTTTCGAAGAGGATTGGCTCTACCAAACACCAAGACATGTTGTTCTTGAATGTTGCAGACTGGCGTTGACCGAAAATTTCTTTCGCTTCGAGGAGACATTATTCCGCCAACAACATGGGTCCAGCATGGGGCGCATCTTCGCCCCTAGTGGCAGACCTCTATGAGCACCAACTAGAAAAGCATAAAATACTGAATGACATCAACCCATACACTAACCGCATATTGCTGTGGAAGCGATACATCGATGATGTGTTACTGATATAGGAAGGAAATGAGTCTGAAGCCACCAAATTCATCACCTGGCTGAATAAACAAGACCCTTTTCTGAAATTCACGTACACAATGAGCAAGGAACAACTGGTTTTCCTGGATCTGATTTTTTTTTCGGTAGATGGTTCACTCAAAACCACCACACATTTCAAGCCCACAGCTATGAACTGTCTCCTGATATATGACAGTTTCCACCTGAGACAACTTATAGAGAACGTCCCTTTTGGACAGTTCTTCTGCGTAGAAACTGTACCGAAAAAGAAGACTACAAACTCCAAACAAAGGAACTGTCTTATAAATTAATTGATAGAAAACGTCCTCTGGAATTGATATCAAAAGAGAGCAGAGAACAACCACAGAGAGGCGCTCCTGGAGACGCATCAAAAAGAAGAGAGCAGAGAACAACCACAGAGAGGCGCTCCTGGAGACGCATCAAAAAGTGGAATCTGAAAAAGACAAAAGGCCGATTTGCATCACCACTTTTAACATAGCGTCAGATAAGGTTGCGAAAATTATAAAGAAACATTGGCGCACCCTTAACAGCGGGAACTTGGACATACTAAGACCAATGTCCTCCCACAGAAAGGGGAAGAACTTGAGAGACATTCTGGGGTGCATACACGCCCCAAAATGACAACTGACATTGAGGGCTCCCAGTGAGTACTTCAAACCTTACCAGGGGGACACTACCCGTGTAATACCTGCAGCGTGTGTCACCTAATGTCCCCCACCAAAAAACTGGTACTAAATAACAACATGACATGGGAATTGCGAAAATTCAAGAATTGCAACACTTCAGGGGCCGTTTATCTGATTACTTGCACTTACAACCTCATGTTGAACCGCCCTGGTTGCAAATGGGCGGGTTTCTCACGGAATGAGTTCAACAAAGCCCTGGTCCTAGGGGGATCTCCGGGGGACACTGATATTGGAAATGCTTGCCTCAATTTAGAGAGGCGTATAACAGAAGCATTACATAGTGTGGCCCGCTACTACTGAATAAAAATCCATGCAGGGCACAGAAATCTGCACCTTGGTATAACACAGACTTGCGTCTAGTTAAGACAGAGTGCAAACCTCTGGAGAGACAATAGAGAAAGGGTTTTTCTAGTCATGCCAAATTGGAATATCTTGAAAAACGTAAAAAGTATCATGGGCTTATTAGACGGGCCAAGGCCACGCACTATGTGGACAGAATTGGAGCAGCAGGAAACTCCACCAAAGAATTATTTAAGATCTATAAGGAGACCTCCTCCTTGGCAGCATCAGTCGCTCCAATGGAAGGCTCGGTGGAATCATGCGACCGCATTGCAGGCTTTTTTTCAGAAAAAGTGGAGAAACTTTATTCTTCCTTTCCTGGGGCTGTAAAGATGGGTGCAGAATTTGTGGAGCAGATCGGAGTAGCTGGGGAAAATCGGAGGTTGGACAGTTTCATCATCCCCCCCCCGAGATGCTGTGCAATATCTGTCTAACCATTAAGTCTGGCTCGCCCAGAGATCCAGCCTCACCTAAATTGCTTGGCGAGAGCATTGACATCCTTGAGCCATATATTAGATATCACCTGGAGGTATCTTTCAGAACATATACGGTGCCTGATAGCTGGAAAAAGGCTGTAGTCCTTCCGCTACAGAAGAAACCTAATATCAGTCCCGACATACTGGAAAATTTAGGCCCCATCTCACTGCTGCCATACTTGCCGAAAGTGGCAGAGAAGGTAGTAAATCAACAGCTGATGGCATATGTGGAAGAAGCCGGTCTCCTGCATCCCTCTCAATTGGGATTCCAGGCTCTACATTCTACGGAGTCAGCTCTACTCATGGCCATGGAGGCCATTAGACAGGGAGTAGATGAGGGGCAAACAATGGCTCTAATTCTCCAGGACCTGAGCGCCGCCTTTGATACTGTGGCTCATTACACCTTGCTGCAGTGTATGAACAAGGGCGGTGTCTCAGGTCCGGCTCTAAAATGGTTACAATCCTTCATAGTCGAGCGCAGTTTTTAGGTCATACAGGGCGCCTACTATTCCAAGGCTTTCAATTTGGAACAGGGTGTGCCTCAGGGATCTGCCCTGAGTCCCACCCTATTTAATCTTTACGTATCCCCTTTGGCGGAAATAGTGGAGGGCTTTGGAATCAGGGTTGTGTCATACGCCGATGACACTCAACTGGTGATCTCGCTATCACAGGCACCGGATTCAGCAGCTTCCAATTTCAAGGCATGCATGCAGGAGCTTGCATCCTGGATGGCAAACAACTGGCTAAAACTTTATGGAAGTAAAACAGAGGTGCTTGTGGTAGGAGGGGGTTCATCAGTGTGGTCGTCGGTGTGGTGGCCATCAAGCCTTGTATCCATTCCTATACCGTGCACCCAGGCGAAGAACCTGGGGGTATGGGTGGATTCTAATCTCACATTTGAACCTCACACTAGGCGTGTAGTGGGGACGTGTTTTGGTGTCCTTAAGGGCCTACGGAAAACTATGGATCTTGCATGCACTTGTCACCTCTTGTTTAGACTATGGCAACATACTTTATTTGGGTGCCACTGCTAAATGTCAAAACCGACTTTAGGTACTGCAAAATGCAGCAGCACGGCTGGTCCTCATGCAACCTAGGAGGGCTGCCTCCAAAAGTGCCTTGAACACTCTACAGTGGCTCCCTGTTAGAAAGAGAGTGTTGTTCAAGGCTCTTTGTAAGTGCCACCGCATTATCCAGGGCATTGGCCCTGTGTACCTGCGGTATCTACTTACCGCCTATTAGCCTACACGGCCTCTTAGATCAAGTAGGACTGGCCTGCTGGTAGTCCCTAAAGTTAAGAAGGCCAGGATAGGTGGTAGGTCCTTTTGGCTTCTGGCGGCCCAGAGCTGGAAAAAACTCTCTCTAAAGCTACGGTTGGAATCATCGGAGATGAAGTTTAGGAGGGATCTTAAAACTTACCTGTTCTTACATTACTTGGCATGCTGTGACGTTGCTTTAGGTTTTGTGGCTCTGCCTCTCCCACTTACTCTAGCGCGGGGACACGCCGATATGGCGTAACCAGGCGCTTTATAAAATCTTTTATTATTATTATTATTATTATTAATATTACGTGGGGATGACCACAAGGTGGGTGAGCACCAGAATAGATGGAACACCACAGTAATATCAGGTGCAAGCGAGCCACTACGAAAAAGACAACACATTAAATTGAAAAACAACATACCCCGAATGATCTCAGCTGGATAGTGTAGGAACACATAAAACATCTTGACAACCTGGAACACAGCTGCTAGAAAAGGAACAACGCTGGGTTTTTAAGTTATGCACAGACACCCAAGATCTCAATGATAACATCCTGTGGGGTCAGTTTACAAAGTAATCGGTTTGGGTTAATGAATCTGAGCGAGGCATGGCAGGGGTACCCCTGTATATCACCCAACAACTACCAGCCGCAGCAACCCTGCCCTTGTTGACCAATTTCAATGCATTATGATTTTTGGTCCCTCTTATTTCTGAGACTTCTAATACAATGGGTCAAGCCACCTGACTCACTATATGTGCATATGTATCATCTCTCATACCTGAAACAAATTGGAGACTACATACATATTGTTTATTTGGCAAATCACATCCATTTTTTACGTGTACTCTCTTTTTCAATTACACTCTTAGAGTGAGACCCTGCCCCGTATTGCATTTTTACTTGAAACGTGGCATCTAATATACACCAATTCCCACACTCAGCATGGCCGCGGATGTTGCCATTACCGGTGGCCTTCTTTAGCACAAATCAGTTTTCTCATAAAATCTTCTGCCTCCAGAAATAGAAGATGACCTGAACAACATACATTGATTACAGAGATGTGCTGTGTCTGACACCGGGATAATCATAAAATAGAGACTGTCACGACATTTCTATTTTTACATCTACATTTCCTTACTACGAGATATACGCCCATACAGAAGTCTTTCTAGATCGGACTTTTACATCGACTTTGGGTTTTATAATAACGAATTATGTAAGAACAAATACACCCTACATGGCCGCTGGTTTTGCCACTTACAGGCGGCCATTTTGAGTTCTGTACGGTTCCAGTCTACAACCAAGACTGTGCAGATGCTGAAGCATTTAAACTAGCACCCGAGTAGATACGCATTAATATGTGACCTCTAGGGGTGTGCGTAGGTGTATTACCGGTGAGACGTGTTCAGCTCAAGTAAGTCCCTAAAAACCTTTTCTTTACAGCGCAGCCGTGACCGAGTGGTTTAGTGGCCAAATGAAGGCACCGGGCAAGCCATATTTTTACAGCCTTTTACAGCGTCTTTTACAGCGTTCTTTACAGGGCTCTAATTAACCACGCTTTGTTACCATTGTTGCAGAGTGTGACTACGAGCCCCTCAACCTCTCCAGACCATGGGGCGCATTTGGACTTTATATAAAGTATGTGATTTTCCATGTTCATGTTTGTGTTTTTAAGTTTAGTATTTCACGTGGTGTCTCTGTTTGTATTAAAAACCACTATAATCTTGATCTCCACTGGAGACATTGGCTATAATGTTTCCTCCTGCTAGGCAAGATTAAATACACGATAGTAGATAAACTACACGCACTATATGGATCAAATTGACGCATATATATATATAAGCCATTATATGGATCAAATTGACGCATATATTTATGATCTTTGCCAGTTTCCTGGCAGTCGTTGGTTACTCTAAAAAATTTCTGTTTTATTTCCTACAGATACTACGTACCAATTAGTAAAATCATATGCATTAAACCAATAGTGCACGCACAGCAGATGTGGCACTTCACAGTTCACTAGTTTTATATTTACCTCACTTATAGGTCACTTAGGAGTGGTACACACAGGGCAGGTCCCTGTGTGGTCCTGAGGAAGAGCTGTGTGGAGGCTCGTAACAAGTCGACTAATACTAGAGACGTCTAACTCATCATGGTTATGCTGTTTCCCTAGTATTTACCCCTGTTTTTAAGCATACCGACTAGGAGCTAGAATAAAAGTATTTCTCCCACTAGTGAGGTATTTTTAAACATTTTTTTCCACTCCACAACACTGCACTACACATATTTTGATATAAGTGCTCCTACGTAATCTCGCATGTCGCAGCACACCTCAATTCGCAGCGGATTGAAAGGATCCCTATGATGAAGCATGTCACAAAGGGGAAACCCTGGTGAGTGAGGGGACTCAAGAAAGAAACTCTTGTTTCCTGATTAATAGACTTTCTAACTCAACTTGAGCAGAGGCCTCTCGTCACCCGTAGCTAGGTTCTATTTCTGGTATTCGGTTTTGATACATGTAACAATACTTTTTTGAGTTTGCAAACGGGCGAATTCTGCGAATCAGCCCATTTGCAAACACAAAATAGCTTGAATCATGTAGCCCTCTGTCATTTTTTTTACAAGTGGATAATGAGGGAAATGTTTTTTGCATTATGTTATTGTAGTTAGGAGCCGATGAACTAAACACCAGTGTGAACTAACTTAATCATGGCTTGCAGATCACAAATGTTAGCTACATCTGAAAGACGCACACACTATCTTTCAGCAATGGGGAGAGCTCGGCCGGATCTCCTTGCCACTGCCCAGAATGCACATTGTTATACCTCTTGCGCATTGGAGTTCCCCAGGAAAGCTTTCTCTCTGAGACACATTCCATTTAGAGTGGAGCACAGGACTCCTGTATGTCTTCCTGCTGCTGCCTCTCCTGCCCAGAGTTCTGAAGATCAGGAATGACTGTCCAATACGGTAGGTTTCAGGGGGGGGTGCGGATTTGGGTCACGGAAGTCAGTAGGAGGAAACTTTAGGTATAGCCACATTCAATAGGTTTGGGCCTTTTAGCTCATTAGAATGCTGTGATTGACTGAGTCCAGGTACCCACATACTAATTGCACCTCCCCTACAGTCTTCCGGGGGACTTCGGGGATATACAGAAGTCAAGGGGTGTAACTTTATTTCTTGGAGAGTTGCAGGGCTGGCAAGAAAGTTTGACATCCAGACTGGGTGCATGTTTTAAGAAGGTTTGACGTCATCTGCCTCCAGGAGACATAGGCGACCATAAACAGCTATTATCTGGAAGGCTACAAAACCTTCTTTGTGCCAGCCACACCCTCTATCGCAGGAAGGGGGGTTTGGTCAGTTTTGTGTCTTTAGCAGTCCAACTCAGCTGTGTCATGTTGCCTCAAGACTCCCCCACCTTACAGGTGTTGTCGTTATCTAGGGGGACAAATAAGCTGTTGCTTTGTATATTTTATAACTTGGTAGTTAGTCCTCCAGAAGTATGTCATTTTACACGGCTGGGTTTTTGTCTCAGAAAGATGACCCAGAGTAAGCAGTTTTGCTGGAATGCTCTTATTGCAGGGGACTTTAATGTCCACTTATGTGGGGATTCTAGGGCTGGGGGGGGTTAAAGGTAACGGGTGTGCACACCATGCCGGTCTGCATATGGAACAAACCCATCAGGGCTCTATATTTAACAACATCCTGAATAACTTTGATTTGTTGTCTGCTACGAACAAGTTGTCCCTGAACAAAAAGGATGTTGCCCCCACTTTCACTGGGAGAGTTTGTGAGTCTTTTATTGATGTAATTTTTGTTTCTACGGTGTTTTTATCTCACTTTTGGATTTTGTTTTAAAGGAAAGTGTGTACAGTGACCATTACACGGTGTGTGTCTGGACTGGATGGCCCCTGGTAAAAATAAATTGCCAATAATGGAGCAAGGGGGGCACTGACAGCTGTGGATAAGGGGAGGAGAATGAAGTGGGTACAGATTATACCTGATCATTTTTATGAGTCCCTGCTCACCCAGTGTTCCAAGGAGTTTGCCATTTGCTCAGACAGGGGGGCAAAATCTTCAGATATCCTGGAAGCTTTTGGAAGTATGTCAGAAGCCATAGCCAACTTATGCCGGGCCTCAGGCAGGCACCCATCTTATACAGGTCCGAAATGGTCTGGAAGGAAGCTTTGAGCACCACACCAAGAGAATCCATGGCTGTCAAGCGGTACCGCAGATAACATAAGTCCGCATTGGCAAACCGTAAATCAGCCCTGAAAGAGGAAGCCTGGTCAGACCTGGTAGAGGCCAGCATTGTGCGCAATACCTCTAAGTTCTGGGGCATAATCAATAGCCCGTTTTTAGCAGTAGATAGAGCCATTACACTGGATGCCAATATTTCCGAGGGTGATTGGATAAGTCATTTTGAGGGCATGTTTCAGCCTGAACTCTATTCATGAAGGGTCCTTGTCATGGATGTCGGTGAGGGTAAACCTGGCATCCTATTTTGTGCCCAGGAGGTTAGAGCAGGTATAATGGGTCTAACTAAAAATAAGAACACCGCCCCTGAAGGGATTCCACCAGACCTCTATATTTCTAACCTGGACAACTGGGTACCCATACTCACAGCAACTATAAATGCGGTGGTCATAATTGGTAGTCCAAACACTTGGACATTTCTACCATCGTCTCGGTTTTTAGAAAGAGAGAATGGGACGGCGCTCATTGTTAAAGGCCCATCTCCCTTTTGGACTCTGTTGTAAAGGTTGTGGGCCACATGGGCCTTGATAGTCTCGCTAGATGGGTAGAAGACAATAATATTCTGATCAAGGTCCTCTATGGTTTTCAACTGGGTTGCTCAATGGTGGATCAGAGTTTAAATTTGTACATGCATTTGAATCAGTACACAGTCGCCTGTACTGGCATCATCTACTTAGCTTTCATGGATCTGTCATCCACGTTTGATAGCCCTAAAAGATCCAAGCTCTGGCAATTAATGCTCTCTATTGGAATCAATAGAAATACTGGGGCATATTATCAAGGGGGGCGATAGGCAATTTTCGCCGCTTTAGCGGCCGTTTTCGGCCGCTAAGCGGCGATAATACTATCGCCCTATTAGCAAGATGTCGCTAACAGCAGTTAGCGACAGCTTGTACACGATAGCGAGTGGTTTGGAGCCCGTTTTGCATGTCAGCGATATTTATCTATAATGACATGCAAAGTGGGCGTACCCAACCTGTTAGTGACTGAAAGCAGTCGCTAACATCGCTATCGCCTATTACCAACACTGGCGTAGCGATGGAAATATTCACGCTAAGCGCAAATATCTCCAAAAACTAACACCTGCTCAGACCAGTTCTTAGCCATTATATCCAATGGGAGGTGGATATAATGGCTAAGACCCTGTTAGCGATAATGCGTGAATATCGCTGTATTCTCAGCGATATTCAAGGATTTTGCCTCTATCGCCGGGAATTTTATCGCTTTTGAGATAAACGTTGCTAATAGCTCGTTATCTCAGCGATAAAATCCCGTGATGAGCGGCGATAAAAAAATTGCAGCTAACCCTTCTTAGCGATAAATATCGCTATTTGTTGATAATATGCCCCACTGTTCTGTTTTTAAAGGATCTCCATAGAGACACAAAAGCTGGAGTATGCTATTCTAAGGATCTCAAAGTATCCCTTGAGCTTTGTACACAGAGAGTGTATCCTGGACCCTTTTCTTTTCAATTTGTATATTAATATGTTGGAGAAGGCCCTTTTAAAATTAAATACTGACTCCCCTCAGGTGGGCAAGCAATGTTTGGGTGTTCTTTGTATGCTGATGAGGCTGTCCTCATGGCCTGGACAGCAAGGGGTTTACAATGCTTATTGAACTCCTTTGTACACTTCATGAAGGACTTGGACTTGCTGGTCAATAACCGCAAATCATTTATCATGCAGGTGGGCTAGCATCCAGCTAAGCCCTGCACTTTTTTAATGGGGGCTACGCCAGTCCCAAAGACTGACGTCTCTTCGTATCTAGGGCTGGTGTTTGATAGAGCCCTGAATTGGCGCCCCTTGACAAGTCGAAAGAAAGGAGAGTTTGCAAGGGCTATTGCGTCCGTCCTTAATTTTGCCCCCAGGCTAGGAAGTAGATTGATCGGGGCACTTTTGTAGATTTACTAAGCTTAATGTATATCGAAGGTCACCTGTGGGACTGAGATTTGGGGTTATATTGAGCACTGAAAACACTTTTCTGAAATGGATTCTCTGCTTACCTCAGTTTATTCCATCGTTTATAGCCCACGAAAAACTTGGGGTGGCCATCCTCTCGGATCTGGTGGCCTATCGTCCATTGTCATTATGGATGAAAATCTGGATGAGAAGGGAGCCGACCTAAGTAAAGAAATTCGGAGGGATTGTCTTTCCCTTGATTATTGTACTAGTTTTTGCTGGTTAAGGTATATCAGAGAAAGTCTTTCCAGCATGGGAAGGGCTGATCTATTTGAGAATCCAGAGGGAATATGTATAAAGGATATGTATTGGGTAATGGAGAACTTCTTCAAAATGCGCACATGGGCCAGGGTAGAAGAAGAGTTGAGGAAGCCCAATGTTCGTAGGTATTCCCTGTTGAAGACGGTGCCATTCACTGAGCCCTATCACTTATGGTTTAGAAGTGCCCACGACCGCTTTTTACTGACTCGGTTTTGTTTGGACCTTTTTCATTATCTCTTAGCTCAACCCCGTGGTGCATGTAGAGGGCAGTGTCTCTTACCCTGTAGCTGGAAAGTCTCCAAAGGATATGACTCACTTTTTAATGTTTTGTAGTTTTTATGAGGTACCAAGAAAGTCTTTGATTATTCCTATTCTTAAGAAAGTCAGTTTTAGGCAGGTTCGACTGGCTTTTATCTTTTTACAACTGCTTTCAAGCAACTTGGTATTATACACTCTTGAGGGTAGATTTATAAGCCCCTTGCGACACATTTGCACCATAGGTGCATCATTTTTTGTGATGCAGCAGTGGCGTAAACAATGAGCCACGTTGCAGCCCATTTACAACGTGACACTTCTCGGGAGATGTATCACGTTGTAAAGTCCTGTGTCACATTATACCTGCGTCAGGTATAATGCATGCAGGATGGGTGTTCCCAGGCAAAAAAAGCTTTGTAGAAGTGAACCAGTGAAATATACAAGATTTTACTGTGCCACTTATAGGACACCACTTCGTCAAAACCCTACGCCTGCTTGGCGCAGGCATAAGGAGTGATGCACAGTATTGGGATCAGGCCTCCCTGTGCAATGCTGGAGTTGCGTCATGTTTGCGACACGACTGAAGCAATGTGTGACTTTTGCAGCAACAGATGCATCAGAATTTCTGACGCATCTGTCAATCCTTGCGCCATGTAGCGCTGTATTGTAAATACGGCACATCCATGGCGGCGCAAGGGTTTCGCATCGAGATGCAGGGAAACTGACGCATCTGTACACATGCGTCAGCTTCTTGTAAATCTGACCCTTATCTTTTTAAGGGCTGTAACTGAGCTTAGATCCAGCTGTGATTCATTTTTGTGGATAATCTGGGTTACCATGGCAATCTAAAATTGTTTTTATTACGGATCCATCGTATGTGTTTGCTATTTAACTCTGCATTATGTATTGTTCCTGTTAAATTATTTGATGGATTCTTTTTTCTATGTGTTGTTTGACTTTTATGGTTTTCTTGTAAAAACCAAATAAAGTTGATGATGATGATGACTGGGCTCAAGTCACACAATTTGCTCCAAATTGAGCTAGAAGGGTGTGGTACTCCAAACGTCTGGCTATGAGTATCTAACCTCCGATCAGGCTACAATTTCAGGAGAATCTTCTGTCAAAGCAGAAGGGCAGGGTCCTGCACTCAGGCCTGCAAATCTACACCTCCATGCATAGAGATTGACTGGTGATAGTCGACTGCCTTTAATTTCCCAGATGAGGCAAACAATGTAATTCTAGCAGCCAGACGTTCTTCTACAAAATCTGTATACAGTGTAACAAGTTTGTGGCTTAGTGCAATTCCTGCTTCACCGACCCATTGCAAGCAAAGTTGTCATATGTTCTGCTTTTTGTACTATCTTTGGCCTAGAAAGGAATTCTCCTGGGTACAGTTAAAGGGCAGTTGTTGGCGCTTTCAGGCTCATTTACCAGGCCAACTCTGATTTAGATGCTAACGCTGCTCTAGCGCTGCGCGCATAACGCTCCTCCTGCCTGTAACTTTTAAATATCACTTGCTTCGTTTTTACTTAGTTTGCGCCGAGCGCTTCGCGCTTTTAACTATATTAGCACCGCTTAGGGGGAAATAAGGGAGCTCTTACCTGCACTATAATCGCCACATACCCACATTTTGTGGGACAGAAGGGACTCGGGGGCACTGCAGTACCATCGCGCCGGTTTCGAGCGCCATTTTGGAGTGGGGAGAAGTCCTTCCACTCTGAGCGCCATCTTGGGTGAGGGAGAGACACTCGCCCTGCCAGGACCCACGCATTGGAGGAGGAGGTAATAATAGTAGGACCTCCTACCTCGTTCAGTCTGACTCTGATTTAGATGCTAACGCTGCTCTAGCGCTGCGCGCATAACGCTCCTCCTGCCTGTAACTTTTAAATATCACTTGCTTCGTTTTTACTTAGTTTGCGCCGAGCGCTTCGCGCTTTTAACTATATTAGCACCGCTTAGGGGGAAATAAGGGAGCTCTTACCTGCACTATAATCGCCACATACCCACATTTTGTGGGACAGAAGGGACTCGGGGGCACTGCAGTACCATCGCGCCGGTTTCGAGCGCCATTTTGGAGTGGGGAGAAGTCCTTCCACTCTGAGCGCCATCTTGGGTGAGGGAGAGACACTCGCCCTGCCAGGACCCACGCAACACCCTGCCGGCCATTTAAGATGGCCGCTAGACAAGTGCGCAGCGACGGTGCGCAGCGAGGGCGCCGTAGGGGTGCCGGAGGTGCGCCAGAGGTAAGCCCGTTTGCGCCCGTTCGCGCAACGGACGCGCTTAGGGCCGCTACCTCTGGCCCCTCCGGCCCACTTCGCATAGTTTATACTCGGGCTGAGCTACTCAGACTCAGACCTGGTCAGGACTCGGCCAGGCCCCTAACTTCTAAGCCAATTTACTGTGGTTTGCTTAATGTCAGATCCCTCTGCAAGCACCACATGGAAATAGCCTTCCTCATCGACTCTGAACAACTCGATGTCCTCTTTCTCACAGAAACGTGGACACGGGAGGACTGTGAGGTCGAGCTGGGCCTAGCCTGCCCCTCAGGATATAAAATCAGCCACTCTCCGCGCCCACTTAATCGAGGAGGGGGAATCGGATACATTTATAGAGATTCGCTTACCCTCTCCCAGTTAAAGATTAGAGAGGTACCGGGATTCGAACTGATGGGTTTCACAGTCAAACAGCAGGAGCTGATTTGCTGTTCGGGTGTCCTCTGCTATCGTCCCCCGGGACCGGCACCCTCCACATCTCTTCTCATTGATTTGATTTATGAACTTGATAGCTCCCACTCCAAGCTACTGGTTCTTGGAGATTTTAATCTGTGGGCAGGCAGCTCGCTGGATAATGCTTTCTTCTCCCTCAGCCAAGCTTGTACAGATATCAACTTAGAACAACTGGTGAACGCTTCCACGCATCGGAAAGGCCATACTCTGGACTTGGTATTTGCGGACCCTCAGTGGGTGTCATTAGTTGACATCAAGTGCCAGTATTGGACGGACCACTCTCTGATTAGGTTTTCCCTCTGTTCAGAGGACCTTACCTCGCGAAAGGCGGGACTACCCCTAGCTAAGCTAGAGAGACCGTGGTCCCGAATCCTCAAAACCTCTCCTTTGCCGAACATTCTAGGTAAGGACTTCAAGCTGGCCAACACAGCCGAAGAAAGTTATACTCTCTTCTGCCAGTCTATATCGAGCTCGCTGGATAAGTTGGCACCCCTTCGGAAGTCACGAGGGAGGGTGAACCGAGCCAGCCATTGGTATACGAGCGAACTACGCCAGCTTAAACTTGACTGTAAACGTGCAGAAAGGGTCTGGAGGAAACAGTACCTAGACTCGGAGAAAATTGCATTTAAGTCTGCTATGCAAAAATACAAAGCTCAAATTAAGACGGCGAAAGCGACCTATCTTGAGTTCACCTTGAATCAGGCCCCAAACAAGGCACAGGCCCTCTTTAAAATCGTTAGGGACCTTGCCCACCCCACGTGTGTGGCCAGTGCAGTCCCTTCATCGCAAGCTCTTTGTGACTCACTTGCGGATGCCTTTGAGGAAAAAATCAGTAAAATTTTAACAGGTCTGCAGGACCTAGGGAATCCTATCAGGGAGGGAGCTCCGGAGGAGGTGGCCAGTCGACCCCTGCAGAGGGTTACTCACCTCTGTCAGGAAGCTCCGGCCATGCCCTCTAGTCGACCCCGACCAGACGAGCAACCCCCCAGTTTGGGAGCTCCGGCGACGGAAGCCAGTCGACCCCAGCTGAGTAGCTCCCCTTCCCCTCTCTTGGGTCAGGCCCTTAGCTTGGGAGCTCCGGCGATTGTTGCCAGTCGACCCCAGCCGAGTAGCTTCTCCCCTCCCTCTCTGGATTTGGCTCTTTGCCTGGGAGCTCCGGCGAGTGTCGCCAGTCGACCCCAGTCGAGTAGTCTCTCTCCTTCTTCTCTGGATCCGGCTCTCGGCTTGGGAGCTCCGGCGACGGTGGCCAGTCGACCCCAGCTGAGTAGCTCTTCCTCCCCCTCTCTGGATCTGGCGGTCTGCTTGGGAGCTCCGGCGACGGTGGCCAGTCGACCCCAGCTAAGCAGCTCTTCTCCCCCCTCTCTGGATCAGGCTCTCTGCTTGGGAGCTCCGGCGATTGTGGCCAGTCGACCCCAGTCGAGCAGTCCTTTCCCTTCTTTTCTGGATCCGGCTCTCAGCTTGGGAGCTCCGGCGATTGAGGCCAGTCGACCCCAGCTGAGTAACTTTCCCCTTCCCTCTCTGAAGGAGTTTGGCGATTTGGCCCTTACGATTTCATCTGGTTCGCCTCTGGATCCTCTTCCTCCAAAACTTTGGAAGGTGTTTCATGAGGATCTCTTCCAGCCTTTGCACGCCATCTGCTGCCAGTCGTTTGAGACGGGTGTTGTACCGAGTTGCTGGAAGAAGGCTGTGGTATCTACGCTGCTACAAAAACCTACGCTCGACCCTGCGTGCCTCTCTAACTACCGGCCAATTTCCCTGCTTCCTTTCCCGGTTAAAATAATGGAAAAATTGGTCACCCGCACTCTGTCCGGCTTTTTAGAAGGGAACATCTGGTTGGATGAGATGCAATTCGGCTTTCGCCCAGCGCACGGGACGGAATCCGCGTTGGTGACCGTGTTAGACAATCTGCGGGCGCGAGTCGACAGTGGTCGGGCAGCATTTTTGGTGCTGCTCGACATGTCGGCCGCGTTCGACACGGTCAGTCATCCCACCTTGATCTCTAGGCTAGAAGAATGCGGGGTCAAAGACAGGGCCAGGGACTGGTTGATCTCCTACTTGGACTGCCGTCAGCAACGGGTTTCGTTACCCCCCTTCAGTTCAGAGGAGCGGAGAGTGGGACAAGGAGTACCTCAGGGCTCAGCCATCAGCCCTATACTCTTTAATGTCTACCTCCGCCCTCTAGTCCAGCTCATTAAATCATTTGGTATCTCCGTATTTAATTATGCGGATGATACCCAGCTGGTTTTTTCCCTGGAGGGACAGGATGCAGTCACATTGGAGACCTTTCACCGGTGCATGCAGGCTACAGCGGAATGGCTCCGTCTGAACTCGCTACAGTTCAACGGAACCAAGACTGAGGTCCTGTATTGCTCCACTGACCGAGTTCCCCGAGATCTCCCAGCTGACGTTTGCCTCCATCCTTTTCAGAGACAGTGTCAGCCGCACAGTCGGCACGCAATCTGGGCGTTATTTTTGGGCCTAACCTGCAGCTAGATCTACATGTAAATAAGACCACCTCCACATGTATGATGCTGATCCGTATGCTGCGTAAGGTTCTACCCCTTCTCCCTGAGCAAGCCAGACCAGAAGTAGTGCGTTGTACCATCCTAAGTCGACTTGACTATTGTAACGCACTGCTTCTGGAGGCCCCGGTAACACTTCTGGGCAAGCTGCAAAGGGTGCAAAACATTGCTGCCAAACTCGCCCTCTCTCGCCCCTACCATAGCTCTTCTACGGCAGCGCTGCGAGAACTTCACTGGCTGCCGGTCCATTTGCGGGTGCGCTACAAGGCAGCGTGTATAGTGTTCAGGGCTATCCATGGCCTGGGCCCAATTCCTTTGCGGCGAATGTTTGCCTGGTATTGTCCTTCTCGAGCTTTGCGCTCCTCGTCCTCCAGGCTATTGGTAGTTCCGCGCTTCCAGAGAGTGAGGATGGGCGGCCGTTCGTTCAGAGTAGCGGCGGCCAAACTCTGGAACTCTCTGCCAATATCCTTGAGAAGCCTTGAAGATCTCTTAGCTTTTAGAAAGGCTTTGAAAACTTACCTTTTTCCCAGGACAGGTTGAGCTACTGCTTTCACTGGATTATGGGTCAAAAGCGCCAGGATGCCCTTGGTGGTGACAGGTTGCGCTATATAAGTATACCACAATACCACAATACAATACCATAATTCACCTGTTGTGATGTGTTTCCTTAAAGGTCTGGTCCATATGTCCCCACACAAACCTTTTGTAATGCCATAGTAAGACCTTAACTTATGTCAAACTTTCCAGATGTGTTCTCCTTTCGCGTTAATGCACAGCTGTCCTTGGCATCTACTGGCTCCCAAAACTGTCTTCCTCATAATGGTAACATCAGCTCATTGCCTGAGTGAGCTACAAGCTGTTTCTGTTCAGGGGTTTTTGACGAAAGTTGTAACACACTTTCATGTTGGACAGTCCGTTACCCTTCCGACATTCTTTGCTCTGCCTCTTCCCTTGAAAGAGGAGGATAGACTCCACTGCTTGTACTCGAATTGAGCTTTTCCATCATACGCATCAAGGGCCATTGTGTGGATGATCAGCTCTTTGTGAGGTTTGTTGAGGCAAAGAAGGATAGTGCAGAAATTACCCAGATGGTGGAGGATAGCTCTCTGTATAAAGATCTGCAATGCACTCGCCAAAAAGCCTTCACCAGAGGGCCTGAGGGCTTTCTCAGCTAGAACCAAGGCTTCTACCACTGAGTTGACACATTAAGTTCTTGTTCTAGGCATCAGTCACGCTGCAATTTCTCCATTCGGTCCTGCACTATTTCCTAGTTTGAGTCTACCTTTGTAAATAAATATGAAAGTAGTACCTTCAAAGGTGGAACACCACACGTGGAAGTACTGCGTTCATATCTATTTATAAGGCAAGGAATCTGCAGTTAGAAGAATCCATCCGAAGAACAGATTACTTCCATCTGTAGCGCTGTTTCTGGGTATAAACTATGTAACCTCAGATTCCTCACCCTCCTCCCTTCATCCTGTTATATTTAACAGATTCTTTTAACAATTCTTGAAAAGATTTCAATATAGAGATTTGCAAACTGTCACATCTGATCAGTTAAAATGCTCCTCAGACAGTCAAGAAACTGGTGTCAGCATGCATGGGTGGCTCGTACATCTGGCTTAGGTTTCAGGCTGTACCCAAATGTGGTACCTGTTTTGGGATGATGTATCTTCTCAGGACAAAATTTCAGAGGCTTCCGCTGAGCTCACAGAAAACGGTTGTATGATACAACAACCCATGCCTAAACTACGCATGCCTAAAAAGTGCAGTCAGAATCATGACTGCTTCTTTACCAATCATGTCTTTACAAGACATTTTGTTGTAAAGGCATGATTGTTAAAAGGATATGTGTGGTAAATTGCACACCCAAGTGCAACCGTCCTGCACCCTCATACCCGATAACCCAGCCCGTAGTCCACTCCGCACCAGCCCATAAAACTACCCTGTTGGACTTGGCCTTAGGGCAGGTTCGCCCCTAAACTTTTTGCTCTTATTTGTGACCCTGTGTTAGTGATTTTTGGGTCTCTGCACACTTTTTCCCTGTGTCCCAGGGTAAAGTGCGTGCGTGTAGTATGGCTGGCCTGCCCTCCCATAGGAATGCATGGGGAATGTGTGTGTCCCTGGTAGTTCCTGATGCGTGGGGAGTGCACGCTCGAGTTTAGTATGTGTGAACTCGTGAGAGTGAATGCTGCGAGATGGTGTATGCGGCATGTATGTGTCTAGTAGGGAAGTGCCACTTCCAGACATTGATATGTGTGTGCAGTGAGGGTGCCGGAGCGTGATTGGCTGGAGCTGGCTGGCATGCCAGGCTACAGGAAGTCTGGATGGGTTTGCCCGGTGGTGAGTGTGAGATTAGCATGAGTGATGTGTGGGAGGAGTGTACCTGTGTCCTGAATGGGCTGGGTTTTTCCCCACACAATGCTGGCTCCACCCCCCTGTGGTGCGTCTAACGACCCTAGCCTCCCCAGTGAATGGAAGGGGTGGTTGGGCCATCAAGGTTGCTCCAAGACCAGCTGCGACTGGTCTCCCCCCACCCTGCACCTCCAAACAAAGGATTTTACAGTATAAAATGGGGCTGTGTCCCCACACAAGTTGTTCTCTTCCAGGATCCTGCCAGAGGGGGACCGCCACTTGGACTGTCTCCCTGCCTGGAGACCCAGTGTGCTGGCTCTGGCCCAGCCTTGCCCCCGCTGCCTGCCTCCAGCCCCTGCTGGAGCTTGTGCTGTGCCTATAGCACTGAGAGTGCTGCTCTCTGCCCTTCAGCGCTGGGGAGCGCTGAAATCCCTTGCCTAGCGCTTGAGAGCGCTTCATTTGGCTCCTAGCGCTGTGAGCGCTTTATCTTGTCCTGTGGCGCTTGGGAGCGCCTGTCCTTCGTTGTTAGCGCTGCTCGCGCTTTGGGTGCCCAGCCAGTGGCCACCCGGCATCTGCTGATTTGATGGTGCCCCCTATTTGATGTCCGAGTGCCCACCTCGGATTATTGCTATCTAGAAGCCGGAGCCCACCCGGCATTGCCGTGTCCTCGCCGCCGAGGAGAAACCGAGACGCAGGAGCCACCCGCGTCATTGCCAGGCCGCGCTGGGATTGGCCCAGCCGGCCGAGCCTCCCGCCGCGTCATCGGGGGAGGAGAGAGACAACCAGGAAGCGAGGCTCCCCGAGGGAAGAGGAGCCCGGCGGCGGAAGGTGCAGGCGGGGCTCCGTTGTGACCGAGGAGCCCGCGCCGCCCACGAGAGGAGAAGCCGGCCGTGTTTCCCGCCTCCCGCAGCACCAGTGAAGTCCCGGTGAGTGCGGGGGCGGGTTCTCTTGATTCCTCGAGCGGCCCCGTTGGGAGAGGGCCGCTCCAACGTGCGCAGCAGTTCCTTGTTCGTGAGCCTGCGAGGCTCTTGGGGGCAGTTGCCCTTGTTCTGAGTCCCCCGAGAGGGACTCCACCGTGCCGGCCAGTGGGCTGACGAGTGCCGAGAGACTCGAGGGGCCAGGTCCGTTACTCTTGGAGCCTGCGAGGCTCAGACCCGGCCCCATCAGTCTTTGAGCCCAGAGAGGCTCCCGGCCATAGGTTGTTTCACGAGCCCTGAGAGGCTCGAGGCCAGTTCCGTGTTCTTGAGCCCAGAGAGGCTCTTCAAGTGTTCGAGGGTCCCCCGTGAGGGGCCCCACTGCCCAGTGAGGCGGCAGTCGTGTTTGAGAGCCTGAGAGAGGCTCGAGTGCCCAGTTCATTGTTCCAGAGCCCAGAGAGGCTCCTTGTCCGCATTTGTTCTTGTCCAGAGCCCAGAGAGGCCCAGCAGTGCCACAGTGGTGGTTCTTGAGCCCACGAGGCTCCAACGTTGCCCTAACTTTCCCTGCACCAGTTGCCCAGCACTTTGTGGGCAACTGCCACGTTTAGGCCCCCTGACTTTGGGACACAGGGCTTCCTAGCCCTAGAGAGGCCAGTTGGCCTAGGGACAGTCACAGGTGGTGACTTAAGTGAGTTTGGCGCAATTGTTATTGCTACACCTCTGAATGTGTGGATACATCATATGTTTTGCTTCTTTCCCTTTGCTAGGTGTTTATGCTTAGGTGATTGCTTTTCCTTCCATAGGTCCTGAGACTAAGGTTCTAGTTACCTGCGTGATTTGCCTAGAGTGATTAGGGTTACGTAGGAGGGGTTTACCCCTTACCAGGAAGTCCTGGTTGTGTGCTACATGTGCTATTTTTCATGCTAAAGTCATTATATGATTTATGTGCTGAGTATTGTTTCTACCAAGTATTCTTTCTACAAGTGCTAAGTTCTAAAAGTGCATACCCCTGACAGTGGTCCAGGTGGCCCTGTCCTGTACCTAATCCCTTGTAAATTCTGCCCGTGCCTGTTGGCACAGTGTAACAATATGTGTGTTTTATCTAATGTATATTTATTATAATACAAAGGCTATTTTCATATAACCTTGTGTGGAGTTTCCTTTGTGGTGGGCCTTGGGAGTTGTTGCTGGGGATGCGCGCGCAAACACTTAACTTACATCGCCTCCAAGTTTAGCCTTGCTGCTCGCGCCACGTTACCTAGAGGGTGAGCAGGGGTTATCTTGTTGTGTGACTCCCTTGCCCTGACTTGGGAATGGGGATCTCTGACTGACTTTGGCGAAAGCCCTGGCCAGCCGGGGGTCCCGTTTCCAACATACCCCGACTCCTCACCCAGAGCCCTAACACTCGGCCACTGACCAAAACACTACCCCGATCTCAGCCCCCCAAACTGAGCACTAAAACTGCCCCCCGCCCTGAAATCTCCCATCACCCTGCCCACCCTGAGGCCTAAAACATTGCAGCCTGCCAAAAAACTACCACACCCACTGTCCTGAGCCCTAAAACTGACCCCACCCCTGAAAACTGACTCTTTCCCCCAGCCCTAAGCCCTAAAATCCAGCCCCAGACCTTTAAGCTATTCTGACCCCCCCCCGAGCCCTAAAACCCTGCCCGCTGTCAAAAAACTATCCTGAACCCCTTTGCCCTGAATCCTAAAACTGACGCTTGCCCCTAAAAACTACCCCTCAAACCCCACCCCATCTCCACTTACCAGGCTGTGTCCTGGAGCTTCTTCTCCCGCTCGTTCTTGTTTCTCTCCCGCCCATCCACACATCTAGACTGCTGACTGCCTTAGTCACGCATTTGCATGGTTAAGGCATATGTGTGGTTTAGGCAGATGCGTGCTTAAGGCAGATGCGTGGTTTAGACAAGCGTTTTCCCGCTTACGTGGAAAGGTCACGCGTAGCTCCGTCCGCATTGTATAGTCCGTTTCTCAAGGAGAACTCATACTCGAGCACTAATAATTAGTTGCCTTGATCATGGAAATTCCCTGATACTAGTGTCCAATGAATCTCTTCTTTCTAAAATGCAGGTCATCCAGAACACTGCATCCCGCCTGGTTAACAAACTGGCTCCAGGCGCGCCATCAACTTCTTTGCTCTGAGCCCAGGAAATGAGCACTGTTCAAACTGCTCTGCCTGACTTACAGATCCCTGATCAACAAAGGCCCAGCATATATACAAAAGAAACTCACCTACTATCGTCTTGCCTGAACCCTAAAAGCCAAAAACAAACTGCTACTATGTCCCCGCCGCATACGTGCATCAAAAAACGGCAGCCTGTCCTTTTCTTACCTAGCCTCTACAAATATGTTTTCTTTATATATCCGCTCCTGCACCGGCTTCGCAGGTTTTAAAAAAACATCCTAAAACGTGGCTGTTCTGACTTGTCTCCGCAATCTGACTGTGCTACAGCACTGAGATACCCCTTTGGGCATGAGCTGTTTGGACTATACTAAATGCCCACTAACATAACACACATAACTTGTGGGCAGTGTGATGCACATCAGGAGAAGCCAATACAAAGCTGCACAACACCATTTATCGTTGTGCAAGAGCAACGCTGAGAAAAATCTCTGGATCCAGTCTTCCGCCTGGGTGTATTCACAAGATGAGGAATCTGTAGTTAGACAGAGTATCTACCAGAAAGAGCTTCACCAAAAATAAGTAACTTCTTGAGTTTAAAGTATTCAAGGTCTGTTTTAGAGTTTGGAAAAAGAGGGTACTTCATTGCAAATGCAAAGAAGTGCCCTGTCCACCAAACTCTCGGTTCGCCCACCTCATTTAGAGTTGGGTGGGCCATAAGCTTTCTTTTGACGGAGCCCCCATCGACTCATTGATGGAAAGCTTCCTCCGACGGTTTAGGGTCCATCGGATGCAAGGCATTACACCGCACAGCCTATTTAGGGAGACACTGTAATATCCTTTTTTTCTGGATGTTTTCTAGATGGTGTAATGTCCATTGTTTCTGTCCCTCACCACCAGGTAAAACCTGGAGGTGAGGGAGAGTAAAAACAATAATGAACCCCAGACCCTTAGAGAAAATTCCCAGTGTGTGGGCTTCATTCGTTTTTGTATTTCTGAAACAAACTCCTGCTTTGGTTTGTATCTGGAAAAAAAATAAGAAGCTTAAGGGGGCATATTATCAAGCAGCAGCGATAATGATCGATTGCCGTGCTTAGCGCAAATTTTCTTATCGCTGGAATTTATCACCATACTAGCGCTGTATTAACAACGCATAGCGCAATGGCGGTAAATATTCCAGCGATAGCGGGGGGAAATGAGCCAACATCGCTGATAAACCAGCGATGTTGCATGAAAAACGGCTATAACCTTACTGATACGACCCTGTGGTCGTATCACCATAATCCACCCCCATGTAATGTATACATAAGTCATGATTTTTGCAGACGTTAGAAAGCAGCGTTAATGCTCAGTTAGCACGAATATGATTATCGCTTCGCCGGACGGGGCCTCGTTGTAAATATCATGATGCCCCATTAGCGATATTATTCCATGATGTTTTGTGAGGAGCGCCTCCTTTGCATCTCATTAACCATGCGATGCGAGGCGTGCCATACACGTGTGCTAAGTCATTGAAACACGCGCTAGCGTGTCCTTGTAAATAATGCGATAAAATTATGGCTGCTTCTCGCCCGAAAACGGACGCTATATCGGCGATAATTGTATCGTCAGCCCTTGATAATATGCCCCCAAAAGTTTTATGGACGGCTATCCTCCAAACTTTTTGTACCTTGACAGCAGTGACAGGGTTCCTTTGAACGTTCAGAGATCACAGCTGGTCAGGCGGTCGTGTCTACATTTTGACGGCCAGAGTACCATTCGAATGGCGGAGGTAATATCCTCTGCCTTCCCGATGTAGTGCCCATATGTGAAATATAAAATCTGGACCTTAGAGGCAAATTTAGCTGCTGAGATGATAGAATCCCCACCTCCCTGTTCCTGCAAACACCCATTGGCTCCTTCACGAGTTCCCTGCCACTATGACGGGAATTTTTGTTAAAAGTTTTCCTTCTGGCACGATGGGAGTGCTGTTGTCAAAAATGAATGGTGGATGGATGACCGTGTCATAGAGATCCGCTCGTCATGTTTTTCTGTTTTTCAGAAACAAATCCTCAAAATGTTTTTTTTTCTGAAAAACCCACGTTGTGAGGATTTGCATCAGAAAAACTAAAACACAGAGATATTTTTTTACTGCTTGTTTGGGAAATTACATTTTTTACATTTTCCTGCATAATTCAGGCACCGGAAAGCCGGTCCTCAATAGAGTGCACCTTCCTACTGTTTAAAAGCGATAGCTCTTCAGTGGATGCCCCGCTGGTGAAAGCCTAAATAAGTCTATTAGTTGTTATGATGCCAATTCAAGGCAGAGCATTCTACTTGATTGGATTAAGTTGGACCACAATCTTGGCTTGTGGAAGAATGATATGCTTGATTTTCCATCGCATAAAACATTATTAACTTGCAGAAGATACATTTACTTTAGTCATACTCGACACGTGTGTGAATTCATTTTGTGTAAACAAAATCATGCCCGGTATTAAATGCTTTGTCTAGTTCAATTGGTGTCCAGAGGTTGCCTTGATGTTAGGTTGCCTGGTTGTTGGTTCTTCAGTGTCAGTTAACTGCGCTTATTGACTGAGACTCGGATAACATCTCGTTCTGCCTAATGCTCCGTTGCAGCGACTTGAGTAGCCCAGGGATGTGGAATATTGTGACACCGCTTGATATCACCTGTGAGTGACGATGAACAGTATGGCACAGATAGAACTGACTGTAGAGTAGAGGCTGATCTTTCTTCAAACTCCTACTGAGGGACCTGTTCTTCACTGAGTCCCTGTGTACCTTCGGATGGATACTGATTTGTACTCCATAAACATTGGATCGTCTAGAATTTCCAAGTCAGGATACCACAAATGTCACTTGCAGAATTGGCTCACCTGGGACACTTGCCTGCTCAGTCCCCTGGGACTCTACTATTTTGGCCATCTTCTTCCCGCCTGTGCCTAATTTCACTTTAGAAGCTGAGATATTCTGGTTCTACTCCAAAATGGAACTGAAAAAGGACCAAGCTACAGGATAGGGTCATTTCTAGACATATATGCGTCAGAGGGGCTTTTCCAAAATACCAGCTAATGATGCCAAAGGACAGAAATAGTATTAGAAATATTGGTGGGAGGATCCTTTCCGTACCAGGAGTGTTATGAGCGTGCCCTGGCTGTACAGACCTGTAGATAATGGCCACAATGGAGAACTAGTGTTATCAGTTGAGAGTGTTTTTCCTAGCAGCTCTTGTTAGCCTCCGTTCAAGATGGATCTAGCGACAATAATGTACTCGGTTGCAGCGCTGCCTCCTGATGAGGCTTCCCAGGGGCTTAAGTTCTTTTTATCACCACAATATATCTTGTTCAGGAAAGCTGGAGGAATACATCATCTGGGCAAGGACAGAGGAGGCGCGGATGGTGTTTTGCAGACCTCAGCAATTTCCTTGTGCCTTTCTGCTCGGGATTGCCTCTCTGGGCCTTGACGCAGCTCTAGCAGCCCAGTGGATTCAGTTTAAAAATAAAGCAAAGAAAAGGGCGACGTGTGTTATCTTCCGCCTTCTCGAATCTCTGTCAGAGTCACTTAGCAATTGGCTTTCTTCCACAATAGCATCAAAACCAAGCAGGCGGGGGGGGGGGGAGAAGCTGGGTTTTTAGGTTTTGCCTGGCGAAAAGATGCGCTCTGCGCATCTTTTTCGCGCAGGCGAAAACCTGATGAGAACTGTAGTGTGGCTTTGGGTCGGCCCTCGTCATTCATTGGCTGGCTCCATAAATGGAGCCTAGCCATTGGACGAGGGGCCTGTCCGTCAATGCCAGACCAGATTCGGGGGCGTTCCCGAGATTCTTTGGCTTTTGCCGACGTCACGCGACGTCAGCCGAAAGCCGGGAACGCCCCCGAATCTGGCTTTACTCTGTGGGCAAACACGAGGAATTGTTCCTTTCAGGTCATTTGCTTTCATTGCCCCCAGGCTATTGGGATTCTGCGGTGGTTTCAGCGTGCCGGAGCTTTTGTCAAAATGTTTCTGCTGAGTTGCTTTGTGCCGCAATTTCTTCATATAATGATCCTGTTGAGTGGAAGAAATGGCTCCGAAATGATAGGTAATCTCGCGCTTAATTTTCTTTTCTACCCGAGTCCTGCAAGTGACTTGGCTTGCAGGGTTGCGGCGCCTCGCCTCTCGAGTTCAGCGGGGGCAATGGATGGCTTCTCCTTCTCGTCGGGGACTTTCTGCGTCTCGGTTTCCCACAATTTCAACTGTATGGCGAAATGCTGACGAGAGAGTAAATTGTAGTGGGCTGCCTGTGTTAATCGTCGGGGTAATTCGAGGCTTGTGTATAAGGAGCCGGGCATATTTGTACACCGCCTCTGGCCGTTTACGTGCTTATATTATGATATATTTAAATTCTAGAGGACCCCATTACTCTCAGCTGTAAAGCCAAAGTGCCTATAATGCACCAATATTGAAATCTGCAGTAGTAGCGCGTAGCGCGATGTTTGCTTCTACGGCAGGCTATGGGAATGGTTCATCTGCTCCTGTGCTACAATGTAACACCAAGAGGACTGACGTCAGAAGAGGAGTCATTGTGAGTGGCAAATTGTGAGACCCGTTTTAATTGGGTGGGCAGGCAGGCGCGAGAGGGCTGTATATTTTAAATTTAGTAACTGGCTGGGCTGCTCCACTGCTGTGCGCGCGCGGGATTTTGGTAGTGCAGTTGAGCACGCTGCTTCCATCTGTTGCAGCGGTGGCGGCATAACGGATCCCGTGGGCAGCCCGAGCTGCACCCTCTGAGGCTCAGCCGACCCCCAGCGCTGCAGGCGGGTGACTCACTCGCCCCCGTGAGTCTGCTGCTCAACTTTAATAAATGTAATTCTGCGTAAGTCAAATTATTTTATTTTTCGGTTAATTTATAATGAAGAAACTGAATAATCGGAGCTGGAATTGAATCATACATGGCGAGGCCCGTGTTTTACAGATTTGCCGTGCCCCGCCTGGCCTGCCTCTGTCCGAGTTTACTCTGGGTATTATAGAAGAGCCCGGATTGCTCTCTACAGCGCTACAGGCATGAGTGATCCATGAGCGGCGCCTTGCCTGCAATTTTCCTGCGAAGTGTGTGCCATCAAAGGGGCTCCCCTTTGATGGCCAGCAGCGTCAAACACCTCGCAGATTGGCCCCAGATAGGCAGAATGACGCCGGGCGGCATCTTTGTTTTTCTTTGCAGCGCTGCCATCAGCAGACTTTCTGTGCCGTCTGACCCGACCCTTTCAGTGTTGTGGGTAGGGTCATGGTAGAGGTTGTTGGTTTGCAGCCTGCTGGGCCCATGCCTTCCTAACCCCCCACAGATTACTTACCTCGGATTGTTGTGAAGAATCGATTTGCAACTCTTGCCCTCCAATCACATATGGTTTCAGGAACTGGCACAGTGTTTGTTCATTTTCCCGATCCCGGGCCTTTTTCGGTCAGCAGAGCGCCCAAGCGTTTGTGTGACCTCCAGCCCAAACTTGTCAAGGTTCCAGTCGAGGCTTGTGACATCCCCCATCCCAAAAATCAGAAGGCCGTCTGTACTGTAGAACCTGGGAGACAACCCAACCCAGCGCGAGGATGAGGTCAGCCAGCAGCAACAATTTGGTAGGGAGCAGGGATAAATGTGCAGTGCGCGCCATGGCAGATGACAGCTAAATTCTTCAGAGATCGGAAAACTGCTGTCATTAATTTAGGTAATGCGTATCAATTAAAACTGAAATACCAAACTAGTGTAACATTTTGTTTACAACAAAATTAATTTCTACTTACAGATCAAAAGGGTATAAACAGGCCAACCCTGAGATAAGACAGCTGTTATTTGGTATAGATTACCTGCTGAATTTTATTAAATGCTACTAAAACATGTTACAGGAAGGTATGGTATGGCAGAAAAGGGTGCAGGGCAACTTCACAAATCATACCAGGTGTGAGTGGTGTATTTAATCCAGGTACTACACGCACTTAATACAATTTTTTTTATCATTTTGTACCATACATTTTCTTAAACCACTGCGCCTTATAAAGTATCACTGAAGGCATTGCACAGGAGATGTGAAAATCACTTATACTTGACTTGAAAACAGAAATGTTACTTGTGTGTACTGAGTACTTGGCAGCTATGTTTGGGCTGCGCCAGTGATGGTCGGGTGACACTGATAGTTGTGACGGCGATAGTGTCACTCAGTCATTGAAATGTCACTCATAATTGCACTGAAATTATGAAAATGTCACACGTAGCAATCTGAAACCTTGGCAGCTATGTGCCCGTATGTACGTCAAAGGCTTCTTTCTAAAAGGAGATACAAATCATGGCTTTTAATAGCGCCTAGTGAAGGGTGGCGCACTTACATTGTTGAATATATCTTATAACTAAATCTTCGATACGGAGCGTTAGACATCAGCCCCTTTGTAACTGGCTGATGCGTGTGTATACAGGAGCAAACACATACTTTTAAAGCGCCTTACGAGATTGGTGTGCTTATATTTTACCGAAAATTGACATTACTGAATATTTATATTTATAATTTCACACCAGAGCAGGAGCGTCTCGTCTGAACCCAAAAACATGGCTTTTAATACAGCACCGTATGGAGGTCGGGAGTGTAACATTATAAAAAAATAGGTAAATTATAAAATATTCCACATAAGCCGAGGGTTGGACCACAACACGATGCCTTTGTTTACTAGAGACCAGAAAACATGGCTCCACATAGCGCCTTATGGAGGTTGGTGCATTTATTTGACTGAATATTGAAATTCTAATTTCATAAACTGCGACGTGCGCACTTATTGGGATGTGTTTGTTTAAATATAACCAGTCTTTTCTAAACTCATCTATACGTTGTTGACTTTAGTAACGAAGAAGATTCAGAGTGCAGAGGCAGATTCAGAGTGCAGAGTGCAGATTCAGAGTCAGAGTGCAGATTCAGAGTGCAGATTCAGAGGCAGATTCAGAGTGCAGAGTGCAGATTCAGAGTCAGAGTGCAGATTCAGAGTGCAGATTCAGAGTGCAGATTCAGAGTGCAGATTCAGAGTGCAGATTCAGAGTGCAGAGTCAGAGTGCAGAGTCAGATTTCAGATTCAGAGTGCAGATTCAGAGTGCAGATTCAGAGTCAGAGTGCAGATTCAGAGTGCAGATTCAGATTCAGAGTGCAGATTCAGAGTGCAGATTCAGAGTGCAGAGTCAGAGTGCAGAGTCAGAGGGCAGATTCAGAGTGCAGATTCAGAGTGCAGATTCAGAGTGCAGATTCAGAGTCAGAGTGCAGATTCAGATTCAGAGTGCAGGTGCAGAGTGCAGGTGCAGAGTGCAGATTCAGAGTGCAGAGTCAGAGTGCAGATTCAGAGTGCAGATTCAGAGTCAGAGTGCAGATTCAGAGTGCAGAGTGCAGATTCAGAGTGCAGATTCAGAGTGCAGAGTGCAGATTCAAAATGCAGATTCAGAGTTCAGAGTGCAGATTCAGAGTGCAGATGCAGAGTGCAGATTCAGAGTGCAGATGCAGAGTGCAGATTCAGAGTGCAGATGCAGAGTGCAGATTCAGAGTGCAGATTCAGAGTGCAGATTCAGAGTGCAGAGTGCAGATTCAGAGTGCAGATTCAGAGTGCAGAGTGCAGATTCAGAGTGCAGATTCAGAGTCAGAGTGCAGATTCAGAGTGCGGATTCAGAGTGCAGAGTCAGAGTGCAGAGTCAGAGTCAGAGTGCAGAGTCAGAGTGCAGAGTCAGAGTGCAGAGTCAGAGTGCAGATTCAGAGTGCAGATTCAGAGTGCAGAGTGCAGATTCAGAGTCAGAGTGCAGATTCAGAGTGCAGAGTGCAGATTCAGAGTGCAGATTCAGAGTTCGGAGTGCAGATGCAGATGCAGAGTGCAGATGCAGAGTGCAGATGCAGAGTGCAGATGCAGAGTGCAGATTCAGAGTGCAGATTCAGAGTGCAGAGTGCAGATTCAGAGTGCAGAGTGCAGATTCAGAGTGCAGATTCAGAGTGCAGAGTGCAGATTCAGAGTGCAGAGTGCAGATTCAGAGTCAGAGTGCGGATTCAGAGTGCGGATTCAGAGTAAAATGTAAATGTAAATGTAAATGTAAATGTAAATGTAGTATACTTGTAAAGCGCACAGCTGCCCCAGCAACGGGGCGTCCCGGCGCTGTATAACTCTGGGGAACCCGTCCTGGCTTTCCCTGTGGGATGGTCCCTTGCTGGGAGTCCCCAAGGTGGAGCCAGGCATCCCCGGAATTGGTGGGGCCGTTGTGGAGATTAGGCAAGCTAATGCCCAGAGTTGCCGAGTGTAACCCCTGATTAGAGTAAGCACCGAAGCGAGAATTATCGAGTCCGCTGACCAAGGTCCACGACCCTGCCGCGTCGGGAATTGAACCCTGGTCCCAGGCTGACTTCTGCTCTCAGGCCTGCCGCCTCTAACCAGTGAGCCACACTACTCCAGAGTGCGGATTCAGAGTGCAGAGTCAGAGTGCAGAGTCAGAGTGCAGAGTCAGAGTGCAGAGTCAGAGTGCAGAGTCAGAGTGCAGAGTCAGAGTGCAGAGTCAGAGTGCAGATTCAGAGTCAGAGTGCAGATTCAGAGTGCAGAGTGCAGATTCAGAGTTCGGAGTGCAGATTCAGAGTGCAGATTCAGAGTCAGAGTGCGGATTCAGAGTGCAGAGTCAGAGTGCAGAGTCAGAGTGCAGAGTCAGAGTGCAGAGTCAGAGTGCAGAGTCAGAGTGCAGAGTGCAGATTCAGAGTGCAGATTCAGAGTGCAGAGTCAGAGTGCAGAGTCAGAGTGCAGAGTCAGAGGGCAGAGTCAGAGTGCAGACTCAGAGTGCAGAGTCAGAGTGCAGAGTCAGAGTGCAGAGTGCAGATTCAGAGTGCAGATTCAGAGTGCAGAGTGCAGATTCAGAGTGCAGAGTGCAGATTCAGAGTGCAGAGTCAGAGTGCAGAGTCAGAGTGCAGAGTCAGAGTGCAGAGTCAGAGTGCAGAGTCAGAGTGCAGAGTCAGAGTGCAGAGTCAGAGTCAGAGTGCAGAGTCAGAGTGCAGAGTCAGAGTGCAGAGTCAGAGTGCAGAGTCAGAGTGCAGAGTCAGAGTGCAGAGTCAGAGTGCAGATTCAGAGTGCAGATTCAGAGTCAGAGTGCAGATTCAGAGTCAGAGTGCAGATTCAGAGTGCAGATTCAGAGTGCAGAGTGCAGATTCAGAGTGCAGATTCAGAGTGCAGATTCAGAGTGCAGAGTCAGAGTGCAGAGTCAGAGTGCAGAGTCAGAGTGCAGAGTCAGAGTGCAGAGTCAGAGTGCAGAGTCAGAGTGCAGAGTCAGAGTGCAGATTCAGAGTGCAGATTCAGAGTGCAGATTCAGAGTGCAGATTCAGAGTCAGAGTGCAGATTCAGAGTGCAGATTCAGAGTGCAGATTCAGAGTGCAGAGTGCAGATTCAGAGTTCAGAGTGCAGATTCAGAGTGCAGATTCAGAGTGCAGATTCAGAGTCAGAGTGCAGAGTCAGAGTGCAGAGTCAGAGTGCAGATTCAGAGTGCAGAGTCAGAGTGCAGAGTCAGAGTGCAGATTCAGAGTGCAGATTCAGAGTGCAGATTCCATTCCGAGTGCAGATTCCGAGTGCAGAATGCAGATTCAGAGTGCAGATTCAGAGTGCAGATTCCATTCCGAGTGCAGATTCCGAGTGCAGAATGCAGATTCAGAGTGCAGATTCAGAGTGCAGATTCCATTCCGAGTGCAGATTCCATTCCGAGTGCAGAATGCAGATTCAGAGTGCAGATTCAGAGTGCAGATTCAGAGTGCAGATTCCATTCCGAGTGCAGATTCCGAGTGCAGAATGCAGATTCAGAGTGCAGATTCAGAGTGCAGAGTGCAGAATGCAGATTCAGAGTGCAGAATGCAGATTCAGAGTGCAGATTCAGAGTGCAGATTCAGAGTGCAGATTCAGAGTGCAGAGTGCAGAATGCAGATTCAGAGTGCTGATTGTGTGGGTGACTCTATGTGTGTGTGGGTGGCTTTGCGTGTGTGGCTCTGTGTGGGTGTAAAATGCAATAGGTCATGCATTTGCGAGCGATTAAGCTATTGGCATTGTAAATGACAAGGCCATTTATTTAACGATTACGCTATGGGCAATGTAAATGACTGCCATTTATTTATGATTTTTTTTTAAAAACACCCCCAAAAAAATGTCATGAGCAATGCCAATAGCTCTACCTTTAATATTGCCGAGACCATTGCATTGTAAATGCTTGTTTACACTGTCACCCTGCCTCGGAGACACACATTTCTCAGTCAGTCCCTTCAACGCTCAGTTGGAAGTTGCCAAAACCCATTTTTGAACTTTAGACACGCAAATATCCGGTTGTATATTATTAGATATGTTGAGTAGCCCATCGAGTCTGTTTGTGTTTTTCCTTTTGCTTTTCATGTTAAAAATGCGAACTCGAGCAGCGGAAAACCCAGAAAAAACGTGAGCAGGCGGACTACTCGCTTGTAAAAAGCTTTCTGAACTTCCTAGTCAACTGCTATTAAACGCGTAAAGTGTATACATGTTGTATATGGTCGTTTTTAGGGTGTGCAGGCAAAAATGGGGGTAAAATTGGGGTCTGCAGTGCTACACGGTGAGCTCTCCTAGATATCAAGTGTGTATGTTACTGTTTTAAACACATTTTTGGTCTGGCAATAATTGTCAGTATGGAACTAATTAAGTTCTATCAAGCCCTGTGTGTGTTGAGGAGGGCCCCTCAGTGTTACACATGCTTTTACGGAGGTTTAGGGACCTTGTTGCTTCACTGCTGATTGGGCTCTGAGACGGCCATCCTGCCTAGTTGCCTGTTGTGAATGGGTATAAACAATAAACGTCCGATTATGGTGCCGGTTGGACCTATCCCCCCTCAAGAACACAAAGAACCTACTGACATTTTCTACCTGAAATAGACCATCTAATTTGGAAAGACCACCCTGTGTCCTTCCTGATTTTATTTTCACCCAGTCACTAATCTCAAACTTATACTCCTTTCTCTCCATGCTCACATTTGTCCCCTTGCCTCCTACACCATTTCAACCTTTCAGCCATGCAGGCACCAATTTAGTACCAGGTAAGCATCACACATCTATTGAAATGGGGGTCGCAGTGTGTGGGGGGGCTCGCAGTGTGTAGGGCTTGCAGTGTGTGGGGGGGGTCGCAGTGTGTGGGGGGGCTCTGTGTGGGTGTGTGTGGAGGGCTCTGTGTGGCTGTGTGTGAGGGGCTCTGTGTGGGTGTGTGTGTGGGGGGCTCTGTGTGTGTGTGTGTGTGGGGGGGCTCTGTGTGTGTGTTTGTGTGGGGGGGCTCTGTGTGTGTGTGGGGGGGCTCTCTGTGGGTGTTTGCGTGTGTCATTTGCGAGAGATAAAGCTAGTTGCATTGTAAATGACAATGCCATTTATTTATGTTTTTAAAAAAAACCATAAATAAAAATAATGTCAAGGGCAATGCCAATAGCTCTAACTTTAACAAAGGCAAAACCATTGCATTGTAAATGCTTGTTAAGGAATGTGGCAGCTGCTGTTTTCACTGGCACGTTGCTCTCTGGCTCCCCTGAAAAAAGACAAAAGTAGGTTAATATGCTTACAGTGCTTTTAAAACTCAAATTATCAAGTGACTCAGCTGGTTAATCCTCCCAGATGTTTACCTGCCACTCATCCAGAGTCAGCTGAAGATCTGAAAGGGCTCATTTCAAAATGATGTTTGATGCAACCACTTTATACAAGGGACCAAATGCTACTCACTTTTTTGTCCCCACCAACATTTATTTGAATTAAAGTGGAGTTCTTCGTTTCTTTTTGGATGGACACAGTGCAGTGCAATTCTGCTCGTCACTGCCTCTCCCTTCCCAGAGGCACCTCATTTTCTCTATGTTACGATCTCCTTTACACTCTATTTGTCTCTATCTTATTGTCAGTTTATTCTCAGTTAAAATCTCTGCACGAATTTCCATTCTTATTTCCCCTATTTTCCCATGATTATCTGTCATTAACTCTCTTCCCCTATCATTACTCCCTGCCACTCTCTCTTCTGTCACTTTCTATTGCTTTTAGTACTTCCAGTCACTCGTTCACCCTGTCTCTCTGACTCTTCCTGAAACTATGTTTACCTTTCCTTCACATTCTCTCAGTTACTCTAACTTTATGTGTCATAGCACCCCTCCCCTGACATACTCTTTTCCATCACCCACCATCACTATCTCTCCTTACCTATTACTATCATCTCTAGTTTCTCATTGAATCCAAGCATCCATACTCAGCTGTCGTCTTTGGTACAAATCGTGAATGCATGTTCTCATTGGATGAGCCTCTTCGAATTGCAGTAGTACAGTTTGCAATTCTTCTATATTTTCTCTCTCAATACAAATCGGCATTTGAACACCTAGAAAAACAATTGTGAAACACACTAGTCATAGTGACTAGTCATAGCCCTTCTTCCCAGTAAAAACATCACATTCCAGTGGGCAGTTAGTTCAGTGAGTTAATGCTCACTGTTAACATCTAATGTGATTTACAGGCCACAAATTTAAAATCCAGGCAAGTCCAACCCATCCTTCAGAGGTCCATAAATTGAGTACCCTTGAATTGAGTAACAGAAAGGTGCTTAGAAATGACAGTGGGGGTATTTTGCACAATATTTTTCATAGTTTTATTCATATATGGATAGTTTTCAAAAAGTGCTGAAAGTATACATTTTTATAAAAACGACATCCTCATTCCTAAGGATCGTTGTGGAACAGAGAATTGTATCTCTAGCTCATTATCTAGATTTGTACATAGATCTCACTTAGGGGCATATTATCAAGAAATGGCGTTAACATTATTGCCGCTTTAGCAGCAGAAAATCGCCACTAAAGCTCAGAGAATAGGCTTGATAATACGCCCTTATGAATTCCCATAGAAGCCCATGTTCTGGTGTGAACATTGGCTTCTATGGGAATTCTCTACGGCGTATTATCAAGCCCATTATCGCCGCTTTAGCAGCAGTTTTCTGCTGCTAAAGCGGCGATAATGTTAATGTTAATGGTAACGACGTGCTTGATATTATACCCCTTAGTTCTATAAACATATTACATTCTTTTTTTTAATTTGAATTCTAGCATTTGCAGTTTTGCATGAATAAATTTAGAAGTGACGGCAAAAATATACTCTGATCTATGGCAACTTGAAATGTGTGCAATCTTTTAAATACCTGATAAAGGAGGGCAGTTTAAAATGACAGCATAGCAACCGTGGGACATGCGCCACATTTAATTGCTTTAAAAACTCACATCCGAACACTTAGGGGCCCATTAGGATGTCGGGCGGATTGCCTCCGCCAGGGTAGCGGTGGCCACCGCCACCCTGGCGGAGGCAATCCGCCCGACATCCTTCCCTGCATTCCCCCCCGCCATATTACAATGGCGGAGGGGACCGCAGCGGTGGGAAACACCGCCCGCCTGTTTTCCGCCCCGGTCGCCTTGCGGCCGGGGCGGAAAAGGGATAACATGGTGGCGGTGTCTATCAGACACCGCCAGCCATATTAGCATTGGCATTTTTCAATGCTTTTCCGTAGCAGCAATGCCGCCACGGAAAGGCATGCGGTGTTCACTCTGGGGGGCCCCTGTGGGCCCCCAGAGTGACGGCCAAAGGGGGGTGGCACATAGGGGGGGTACCTGTGGTACCCCCCTGCATTTGCATAATCGCAGCGGCAAGAACCGCGCGGTGCCTGCAGCTTCAATTATGCAAATAAGTGCATTTGTTTTGAACATTGTGGCGGGCGGTGCAGTGAGCACCGCCCGCCACAATGTTAAATTGAGCAATGCGCCCGCCACTGTGGCGGGCGCACCCTAATACCAATGTCGGGACCCCCGCCCTTTAGGCGGGCGGTCCCGATCTCCGTTGGGGTGGCGGGCGGGCGAAGTCCGCCCGCCATCCTAATGGACCCCTTAGACTGAAAAAGTCCAGTCGTGGAGCTGTACAGTGAGTCATCCACAAAACTGATAATACAAGGTATAAATAAAATTGTGCACTTCAACAAACAATGAACATCTTTTTGGGTAAAATAAAAATAAACCTCACACTGTTTAAAAGGTGGGACAGTTTTGAAGAAAAAAAATTCAGTTTGTGATTTTATTGCCAATTCTGTTTCTTTGGATGAAATAGAAGAAGATTGTTCATGTGTGTGACTAAACACGTCTTTTTGCAGCTGTCCCCTACATATATATGGTGGTTCGGAGCAGCTCGACTATCTACTTGCCCGATGCAACTCGCTACAGCAAGTGCCGAAGGAAGCCGACCCTCCAGCTGACACACTGATCGAGAAGCTGTCCTTTCTCTCGCTGAGAATCCAGCTATGGTGTTTCCAAGCTCCCCTCGTGGGGTGTTGGGAAATCGAGTCCTGAGACAGAGATACCAGAACTCCTTCATTCTAAAACCAAGGTGCGGAACTGATTAGACCCTAAGAGAAATCTTGGTTAGATTCTTGGCAAAGAAAACTAAACCTATGCTACACCTCACTTACTTCTTCCCTCATACTAGGCTTAGGTTAGGTACATTGGGTAGGCGTATTTTAGAAGCACCAGTTAAATACGTTTTAGCCTTTGTTATTTATGTATGTATTTATCTATGGTTTAGAAACCATACAATGCTTTTACAGTATTATTTCATAATACTCTTCTTACTGTACGCATTATACTTTGCAACCAGTATTACGATTGTAGCAGTTCACTTTACTTGCATGAGAAAGAAGATTGTTCAATAAACCCTTTTATTGAAAACGCCCGTCTCTCTATTTCTCTGCACCTCTGATGAAATGAAGCATGCACGATTGACTGAGTAAAATATCTATCTATTGTTTCCACGAATCTGAAGATCAGTTTTATTCTTGGGGAAACAAAGTTGTCATGTTTATGCGTTTGTCAGAAACGAATCCCTTCTTGTGTATTCAAGAAAGTTTCTAGTGACCTCTGTGCTAGCTGGCACTAACAATTATGTCTAACATATTCGATAGAGACCCAGTCGACCTAGGTCCTACGTCAAATCAATAGGATATATTATTCCACTGGCAAAGAAATTGTCTACCACAGTAGGTGAAAGTTGGACCACTTCATTAAGTAAACCGATAGCACAAAAATGTGAAGCATCGCCGTCAGCGTTAGCCGCATTAACAATGTCGTTGGAGATGGAGATGGTACCTGTGTGCCTGTCGATCCACGTATCTCACCGCCAGCAGATTGTGTCTGTGAGATCTCAATGAATGCCGTCATCAGGATGGGTAGCCACTGGGGACAACACGATGCATGGGTCGTTACTGAACCAAGCAAGGTATCAACATCCATTGGCAGTGCTGATGGGAGTGTTAGACAGATGTCCAACACGCATTCTTCTCCACATAGCAGGCATCGTAGAACAGGTAAGATGCAATCTTGCCAGATTGTTTGTAATGATAGTAACCACGTGTTGTTCAGGTCTCTTAAACGAGCCAGGCCCAGAATCTGTATCATGCGCTCACGATACTTCATTGCCAGGAGAGTGTTCTCTATGCTAATCTGGGAGTCGCTGCTGACCGGACTTGCCATATCAGAGGAGAAGGAACAAGAATAGTATTCCTGCTACGAGTCCCAAAATGAGAGGCAGGCCGCAGAGCACAGAGTGCACGAAGTTTGGAAAAATGCTGAGGACCGCTTCAAAAGGTGCTAACAGTCCCGAAAAAACGGTCTTAAATACATATACAATACCACTGGTATCAGACATGTTTAAGATACGACCTAACATTTCTACGAAATGTACGTGGCAGTTTGTGGATAAAAGGGTATGTATCTCTGCAGAGGACCTTGCAACTTGTAGTTCATATGTCTATTTGGACGACGTAAAGGGCACCGTTTTTTGTAAAAGAATGGCTTTCATTCTGCTTAAAGCATCAATTAGATTAGAAGAGATGTTCAGTGAAGGCCATAACGGCGACTCCCCGTTTGTCTTAGCTTTAGGAAACAATACTTGCATACAACAAGTGACCCTGGCTGACACAGTTACGAGATATGCTGTTCCTGGCAACATGCCACAACAGCTGTGATCATTCAACATTATATAGCGACCGTTAGAAAGTTCCCACAAAATGGATCTATCACTGCTGCTGGAGAACCTTGCAGGTGACAGGATAAGTTGGTCGAAGAACAATCCAAGGCTCCATGTAAATTAATACCCTGACATAAAAGTGTACCGCTTAGTGCGCTTTTACATTGTGTACCACTAAGAAATACTTATTATTCCCCACTCCAACATCTGTGTGTGTATGATAATTCCCAAGTTGACTTTATGTATTCCATACCCAACCTTTCATACACGGAAACTGGTATATGTTTCAAACAGTACTGAAAATTGAAAATTGTGACAGGCAGAGTGATTATCCTGTGTATTAGCCATTCTGTTGCAGGTTTTTCTGAAACAGTTAATGGTAATCTTTCCAGTTTTTCAATGCTCAGCACATATAGTCTGCTCCTCTTTGTGCCCGAGTGATTTGTTTATCTGTAAGGTTAAATACATAAAACAGTGAGGTGGTCTTGATTAGACGCCATGGCACATATCCAGAACGAAGATTTGTAACGTCCAGCCTAGAAGCATTATAGAACATAATTGCGACTGTCCATGCTGTAGCATGAGCAAGTCCTGTTCCATTATGTCTATGGCAGAGGATACTATGCTGTCCAAAGAATAAATTCTGGATGACAGGGTCGTTAACCCATTGTCAACTACAGAGACTGCTTTCTCTAAATTAATACGATCAATTTCTCGTATTCTTACTGAAGTCTCTGCCTGTGTCGCTTTCCAAGCTTCATTATAAATGGCGTATATACCTGCGTATATGAAACATTTATGACGTTGTTTCGTAGGACCTTGTAAGGAGTCCCTTAAATCAACGCCATCTTTAAGTAAAGATAAGTGTTGTTTACCCTCTGTAAGTGTAGATTTTTGTAGCCACTAAAGGCCCAGTTTTCCTACAATGTATGTTGTTACTATCCATGGATGTTGTCTCTGGATATATCTTGGATCTGGCCTAGTTACTGTAAACCCTTGTGTCTTGTTCAGGAATCTATTTTGAAAGTTATTCGTGTCTGTGGGCCAGATTAACCATGGTTTTCAATCAGGATCAGTTCTGTTTTTAAGTAAAATTGTTTTTACATCGACCCCTCCCTCTGAAGTGTTTTTACCATCAGGTGTAGGTGTAGGTATGGACGGTTTGTTCAAATCTTTTATCTTGGCTAGGCCAAGACAGGATGTCTGTTGCACAGTGTCATTCAAAAACATTATTTGAACAGGGATAATGCAGGTTCGAAATAAAGCTTTGATTCCCTGCACCTGCCAGTCTTTTGAGCCCCAGACAGTTTTCGTTTCTATGTTGTCACTCCAAAAGTCGAAACCTAATGAGGACAGCTGGGCATAAAAGGCTGCAGAATAAATTTGCTTTGTATTTGTTAACATACTTTTCATTCCTGTCTTATTAAATTTTTTATAGTAAATCGTTTCTGGATTTGTGGTATTGAAACCTGAGGAATATGGACATTTTTCATAGAATGTTTTTGAGCTACCCCTTGGTGGCCTTGGACAATGTTCCTATTGATTGAAAGTATAAATATTTCCAGGGTTTGCAGATTTGTGCAAGTAATGATGGCCATAATGATTATAACAATACATTTGTGCATAATCTGACAAACCTTCTAAGTATTCATGTTTTGTAAATTCTGCAGACATCTCTAAGTCTGACATAATATTATTAACAGTCTCAAAGTCCCAATCATCAGAAAATGTGCTGAGTGAAGCAAAGTCACTCAAGGAAACCTTGAATAGTGTGGAATCTTAAACAGCTCTGCAGGGCCAAAGATGTCACAATCAGTTCTGTCCCATGCTATACCACCAGGTATAGGAACGGCTGTGATGTTCACTGATGTCAAGTCTCTTTGTTCACGATGAGATGATTTGTGTGGCTTCAGGAGCAAGTTGATGTTCTTACTTGCTGTGTCCATTTTACTATGTTTTCCATTTATCAGCATTCCCAAACCTAATACAAGAATTAGCCAAAGTAGGAGAAAAAGTACGCCTAGCACAATCCAAAACTCAACCCATGGTGAGACCAGATACTTTTTTAAGTTGCTGAAAGAGTTCTGTTACTTGATCTTTAAACGTTTTATTTGCTGACGTCGTTTCAGGATCACTGGGATCCTCAGAAAATGTATCAAAGTTGATGAAATAGCCAGAAGCAGTTCTCTCAATTGTAGGTATTGCATCAGGATTACTTGAAATCACTGGGGCTACCGGATCCTTTGTCATATTAGTATAGTCAGATGCTACATCATTGTAGGCAGGAGTGTTTTCATGAACTGTTATTTGGGTCTCAAGAGGAACAAGTTCCATAGCTTTATTGCTTAGTCCTTTGTTCTGTGCAGCAGAGTTTTCAAATGTTATCAGTCTCTCAGTCTGAACCTCTTGGATAGTAGCAAGATTTGATCTTCTGCTACATCTTTGGGGTCCACTGGGCCTACTACTTATTGTTGGCCACATGATGTGGTTTGACCAGGTCCATACATACGAACCTGTTCTCTTTTCTTCCAGCAAGGGGTGGCAGTAACACTGTTCTTGATCCGTGGATTGCTAGCACAAGTACTTGTTTTCTGTAAGAAGGCCCAAATTCCTTCTTATCCACAATCTTTTCTCTGACTAGATCCCCAATCTTTGGATCCAGACAGGCCTTGCTGGGACAGCTGGTTCTCCTTCAGTGGTAATTGGCTTCTGTATTGTGTTACTTTGACTTCTCCTTTTCTCGTTTAAGTCCTGCAAAATAGTGAAACGGTCTTTGATATCAAAGGGTATTTGTTCCACCACTGAAGTGTGATGATCAAGGTCCTGGACAAGCATTCTAGTACCAAAGAGGATTTCATATGGAGTGATTCCACCCACAGAATTTCTTGGCAGATTATTTAAACTACGTTGGACACTTATTAGATGTTTGACCCACCCGTCACCCGAGCCTAATACCCTAGCTGTTATAGATTGCTTTATGCCCCGGTTTATTCTTTCCATTACAGAATTTCCCTTAGGATGGAATGGACTCGAATACCGCAATGCGACGCCCAGATTGGCCATGGCTCCTTGTAAGCTTTGGAGATAAACGCAGGACCCTGGTCAGAATGTAGCGTGCTGACTGCGTATGTGCCGATAAAGACTCGCAATTTTTTTTATAACAGTTTCGGCATCAGCCGAGCCCTGAGGCCACATCCAAATGAATCTTGAGCATGAATCTACTGTGACCATGATATATTTATAGTTACCATACCTCTGTAAGGGACCGCAGTGATCCAGGTAAACGCAAGCTAATGGTTTATCTGAAATTAAAAGGGGCGTCTGCGTCGGGCATGTCACTGTTGAAACCTTCCTTTTCTGGCAGATTTCACATTCCAAAATATAGTTTCTGGTCTGTTTCCTCATACGCGGCTACCAGTATCTTTGTTTTGATAATGACACTGTGGCGGAAACACCTGCGTGTGCAGAGGCGAGCCCTTCATGTGCTGCTAAGATTAGTCCTAATCTATGTTCCATGTTTGGAATTACTCTATCCCCAACTCCAGGGATTCGTGCAAAAGTAACATTATTTACATCAGTTATATATGAGTACTTGAGTGGAAAGCCTTTTGGTAACGTTTTACCACTGTCTTTGTTGGAAGCGGCGACAGCCTGCATTATTTCGCTGTCTATTTTTGTTTTTGAACGAGTGATTGCAGCTATGGAAGCCGTTTGCACAGCTGCCTTTGCGGCTTCATTAGCCAATGAATTTCCTGCAACGTGAACGCCATCACGCTGATGACTCAGTGTATGGATCACATGAGTCTTTTGTAGTTCTTTTTGTAATTGAAATACTTGTTCCCAAAGCAACTTATACTTGATTGTGCCACCTTTTGCATCTTTGAAACTGTTTTGAACCCAGTTATGCAAGTATTTATTGTAAGATTGAACGCAGTAATACGAATTGCACACTATGAGTGTGGGGAATTCGCCATCCGTATTTTCAAGCGCCTTCTTGAAAGCCTGTAGTTCAGCTAGCTGTGCTGTACAGTCTCCGAAAGATTGTGTTCTTGTAACCATAGGTCGGAATTTACCATCGCGCCAGCAACCTTTAACAATTGCGCACGCAGCACTATAAGCTTGTTTACCCCCAAATGCGGGTTGTGCTGATCCATCTGTATAAATTATACATTCGTACTGTTCCAGAGGCAGAATCTCAGTGGGCAGAGGACATTCTTGTTCGTATTGTAGAAATTCTTGAGTTTTCAAACAGGGGTCAAAAACATATTCAACGTCTATTGCAGCAAGAGAGTTAACCTATTGTATCCATCTTGGAGGTAAAGCCTTTGCATTTGGAATGCTTGCTTTTGTCACTGCTTCTAAGGCAGGTACAGGAGTAACAACCATTATGCGTTTACCCTGTGCAAGAGCTCTCTCTTTTGCTACTGCAGTTTGAACCGCTGTCAGAATTTTTTCTGTTGAAGTGAATTTAATTTCAGCTTGTGTGTACAAGTGTGATTTGTAAGCTATTGGTAATTTTTCACCTTCATTAAAGGTTAAGTACAAAAAATCCGCATCTTCCTGGGATTATTCTGATTACAAGGTTGCGTACGTTTACGAGTGTCTGTAAATGTGATGTTGCTAACATGTCTGTTTGCACTGAATGCAAAATTTCTGTGTGTTTTTGAGTCCAATTAGTTGTTTTACAATCAGGTTTGATTAATTCGTAGAGATGTTTAACCCTTTCTGCGTAGTTTAGAATGTATGTTCTTCCAAAATTCAGGAAACCTAGAATTGACTGTAAGTTTTTCGGTGTTTTTGGAGGTTGGAGCAGCGCACATTTTTCTAAAAAGTTGGCTGCCAGGCTTTTGCCTTCACTTGATAACTCATATGCTAGAAAAAGGACGTTGAGGTGGGCAATTCTTGATTTCTTAAAGTTAAATTTGTACCCTTCAGAAGCGAATCCAAGTATAATGGTATTCACTCTGCTCAAGTGCCTGTCCAAATCATCATCTGTTAGATAGATGTCAACGACATAAGATAATGCCTCATCATCAAACGTTTGCAGTAACTCTGTGACTCTAGCTGAAAATAACCCCGGACTATTCTTTAATCCCTGGGGGAGACGACACAAGTGACCCTGTGTTCCCATACTTGAGAAAGCGGTCAAGTTCCTGCTTTCAGGTGCAATGTTTTGACAGAAGAAACCGTTAGAAATATCTAATGTGGTTTTATATTTTTTACGCACAATGTTAATTATTAGTGCTGCACTGTGTGCATTTTGTCCTGAAAAGGTTTTGCAACAGGTGTTTAAATGTGTGTAGTCCAGAACTAGACAATATGCATTGTCTGGTTTGGAGACAGGAAACAAAGGATTGTTCATTGAGGAGGTGCATGTTTCAATCACCCATTGGTATTCAAGTTGATCTAATATCTCCCTGACCTGTTTTTTACCTTCTTGCTTAACTAGATACTGCCTCTGTGCAGTCAGTTGAGTTTTTAACTAGTTTTTATGGTGAGGGGAATCCTCATCCCATCCTACATGATTTTTATAAAATGCTGGAGCCTGGGCTACAGCCCATTTTCTGGCATAGGTATATTTTAAATGAATTGGAATATGATTCAAGACGGCTGGCATAATGACGCCTTTGCCGTGTGGGCACTCCCTGGCAAATTTTGGTGGAGAGCCTTTTTCATCTAGAGGAATGTCATAACCCTTAGAGAGCTTTTCCCAAAAGAGTGCTCTTATTTTACTAGTTATGTCCCCCTCCATCCGGAGTGTTACCTCATACAACCTATGGGGTACACTAACCCTGGTATCAGCTGTTTCCACTTGAATGTACTCATTCAAGTCCACTGTCTCCAGATGATCTTTCAAAATCTTGCGAGCTATGGTGACTTCTGCTGCGCTGTCCAGCATTGTCTGGGCCCACTCCCCGTTCTTGAGTTGTGTCCTAAAGATCCTCGGCATGTCTGATCTTTAGACCTGCTACCTTCTTTTTGGTGAATTGGGTTTTCTTATTTTTTGGAACATCTTGATCGTCTTTGGACTTCACACGATCTTCCTTGTGTTCTGACCGTCCTCTTCTTTCCGATTACTGTGAGGAAGTCTGAAAGGTACGAGAGGAACGTGTATCAGTATCTTGATATCTATCAGGTTTTCACAAATTATCCCTGTTCCTGAAGTTATACCTGTTTTCAGAGGGCTCCTTTTGAGGAGACCTTCCTCGGGACTGAGAACGCTTCTCATTAGACGTTTGTTTAGTATTTTCCCCACTTCTTTTTAGGAGCAGTGAGAGCGTTTTTAATAAAGCACTTTTAAGGATTTTCTATTAGTTGGGGTTTTACTGGTCTCCCACCCAAACTATCTCTACCTAGTACTTAGGGGATTTTTCAATTATTCTGGCCAGTTCATATGGTTGCTCAGTTATATCGATTTCCCTTATTTTTTGGCGGATCGCCACAGATGCTGCTTCACCTTTAATATTACCTAATATTGTAGCTGAGACCTGTTTGAAATCTTTCAGTAATTTCATACCCAGATTCAAAGCAGGCTCTGCTACGTATTCATTTTGAATCTGTTTCAGGACGTCTGGTATCACCGCCATAGACGGAACACCATGTGTTTTTGTGTAGATTGCAGCAAAGACTGTACCCCAAGTGTCGCAGTCCTCCAGGTGTGGGGCGATCCACATTGGTAAACAGATTGTTCAAATTCTGTGTTTTTCTCATGAGGTGTACTGTCAGGAAATACTGCCTCGATTTGAGTAATTGTTTGAGCTATCCAGAATGGATTTTGTTCCCTTTTTGCGGGTAATTTACCAATGCCTGATTGTATAGTCTGTGGTGTGATTTTATTTGTGTTCCCCTGGTGAGGGGTTTGTTGAGGAATCCTTATAGGAGGTTGGACTGTTAGAGTCCACATGACAAATTAAACCAATTGTCTATGTGTTTTAATTAGTTGTTTTAGTTCAACTAACAGTTCCGCACCTGACATTTCTTCAATGGCAGGATGTGGTGTATAGCTGGCTAGTACCGGCCATGTTGCTCCTGATCTACCTAGTGGACCTAGCCTGGAAATGTGATTTTGATGTTGTAGGGCGCCTTTAAACCAGAGCTGATGCTCTTGGTAAGTTAGTGGAATTTCAATATCCTTCAAAGGAACGTATTCCGTTGGATTATCCTCTACTTTGTAGAAATGAAACACATGCAATACTGCATTTGCTTCAGGTAAGACTATCCATGAATAGAATACCTCTGTCTGCCGATATTCATGTGCCTCTATGACAAAAATTACCCTACCACCTCTTGGTGATAGGCCATTTGTTATAAGCTTTATAGTGATGGTTTTTCTTAAGTTTTCCGGGATGATTATAGCATCCAGGTCAGTTTCTTGGAAACCTGTAATGTCTAAGCCCAGTTGGTTTGCAGTTGCTGCAGCTCCACCGGTTGCGTTATTGTCGCTGTTAAGCGACATTGTTCAATGAAAATTGCAGAGCAAGTTTCAAGGAAACAAAGATAAGGTGCACAATATTTTGGAACACTGTATCCTTCAACCTTGAATCAAACCAAAAACTAATACATAGGATTTTCGTCCTACTCAGTTATGGTGGATATTTTATACCTTTACCCACTCCAGAAGTCTATTGGAGTATTTTACGGGAAGAAGGGGTCTCTGAGTTACTCTAGTATCTAGCGTTAAATTAATGCCTTACCAAATGTTGGGTGCCATGTAGTGTAGTTCTTATATTTCCAATAGGCTCTGCACATTGGAATAATATATACTATAGATTTGACATAGGACTGAGGTCGACTAGGTCTCTATTGAATATATTAGACTTAATTGTGAGTGCCAGCTAGCTCAGAGGTCACTAGAAACTTTCTCAAATAAACAAGAAGGGATTAGTTTCTGGCAACCGCATAAACATGACAACTTTGTTTCCCCAAGAATAAAACTGATCTTCAGAGTGGTGGAAACAATAGATAGATATTTTACTCAGTCAATCGTGCATGCTTCGTTTCATCAGAGGTGCATAGAAATAGAGAGACGGGTGTTTTCAATAAAAGGGTTTATTGAACAGTCTTCTTTCTCATGCAAGTCTAGTGAACTGCTACAATCGTAATACTGGTTGCAAAGTACAATGCGTACAGTAAGAAGAGTATTATGAAATAATACTGTAAAAGCATTGTATGGTTTCTAAACCATAGATAAATACATACATAAATAACAAAGGCTAAAACGTACTCAACTGCTGCTTCTAAAATACGCCTACCGAAATGTACCTAACCTAAGTCTGGTATGAGGGAAGAAGTAAGTGAGGTGTGGCATAGGTTTAGTTTTCTTTGACAAGAATCTAACCAAGATTTCTCTTAGGGTCTAATCAGCTCCGTACCTTGGTTTTAGAATGAAGGAGGTCTGGTATTTCTGTCTTGGGATTCGATTTCCCAACACCCCGCGAGGGGAGCTTGGAAACACTGGAGCTGGATTCTCAGCAAGAGAAAGGACAGCTTCTCGATCAGTGCGTCAGCTGGAGGGTCGGCTTTCTTCGGCACTTGCTGTAGCGAGTTGTGTCGGGCAAGTAGATATTCGAGCTGCTCCGAACCACCGTGTGTTTGCTAGGGCAAGTGAAAGCATATTTATACCTTGAAGGTACCTAGTTTGACATAAAGTCGGACATAATAACGTCATCAAAGAACTCCAAGGCAATGGTAGTTCTTTGAAAACTCCATGATTTCTAGGACAAATGAATATTCAAGCAAGGGGATGTCCCTGACTGCTGAAGCCGAGTTTTCCAAGAAATCGTTGTGGCTTTTTGGAACTAATGGAAGTAGCCATGCCTGTATTTGGACTGGATGGGTTATGTCTAAATATGGGTATGATTTCTATGTCTATATAAGGGCAATGTGAATTATACCTATATAAGGACATGAATCGGTAAATTACGCTTGGATTCTAAAATGCTACAGAACATTTGGACTACTCGATCATGGTTTTCTGACTCTGCTTGTGCCCTGGGCTATGCTAACCGGGCCCAGGGCCAGTGCTCTATGTAAAAGGTACATTAGGTGTAACTACAATTGGTACTGACAATCTACCTGTAAGTCCCTAGTATATGGTAGGGCATGTAGGATTAGCGGCCCAGTGGATTTAATGCCCATAAGTATGCACTGCTGTGTTGTCTGCTATCATTTTAAAGCCAACTCTGTTTAAAATAAAACTTTGATCAAATTTGCCTGTGGAATTAAAGGCACTTCCAAAATCTTAAACGACATTATTTTTGCAAATACGTCACCCCTAAGGTCTGCCTCAGGTGCCCCAAGGATAGGGTGCAGTGCTAAATAGGCAGGGACAGCACAAAAGGTGTTTTGTTTGCCCTGCTGGTGGAAAAACTTTAGTTTTTCCCCACTGTAGATTGCTAACTCCATGGGCTAATATGCGAAGGCTTCATTAAACATTAATAAAGCTTAACCTTTGGCAGGAGTGAGCTAGAAATATAATTTAAAATAATAAAATAAATAATAGTTACCATAAATCCCAAAACTTCCTGAGGATAGACTTATTATACTTATTACAGGAAAGTAGTTTTAGTACTGTAGTCCTAAAGTTTCCTAAAATCAGCCCTGGCACAGCCTCTTCTAATTGGCCAGCCTTGGGCAGGCTGAGTCAAGTTGCTCTAATGAGGTGTGGAGTGACCATGTTGGGAGGAGATCTGCAGCCACAAAGGCCTGAAAAGGGAAGGGTCTGGGTAGCCAAACTGGTCTTCAAAGGGAGAAAGACAGTTATGACAGGAACCAGGTCAACTCCCACTTCCAGCATTCTCAGCCAGATTGGAGACCCTGAATTTTAATTACAAGAGGGGCTGGAAGGGGAGTGTAGGGAAAGCAACAGGTACACAAGAGCTTAATAAGTCACCTGCACCAACTCCACAAAGAAGAGCCCAGATGACCAGCATCCAGTGGACTTTTAAGGATTTGACCAGGTGCATTGTGGGAATTGTAGTCCCAACTCTCCAAGTAGCAACTCAGAGCTTCTGGAAATTTGACGTGTTGTGGACCTTTCAAGACCACAAAAATACCTTCTGGAAGAAGATGCAGAAGTTTGGAGTCATTTGGAGAATTGTTGTAAAAAAGCTCCATAAGGTGACCTACCCGCCGTTGAGATTCAAGCCAGCGACGTCTGAATTTCAAGTTTGTCCCGTAGTAAGCTTTGGAGCTCTTCATCGTTGATGATGAGAACCAAGACCTCCAGGAATCACTGAGGCCTCCTGCTGAAGCAAGCTGATGTTTACAAACCACAGCCTGGCCTACTGAGGAGACTCGCTCGATGCTGAGAGAAAAAGACCTAAAAAAGTGACTGTGAGAAGGTAAAATTTTGACAGGCCCCAATCGCTCCATTGTATCCGCCCTGCGCTCCATCATGGTTGGCCTGAAACTTTAACTTGGTCACAGTCAAGCGCGACCAGATGGCCCCGGTTCGCGCTTCTTGATTTTAAGCACATTTTTACATATTTTTTTTAAATCATATCTTCGGTTCCCTACATTGGATTTTTGTCATTTTGGTGTCTTTTTAAAGATAAAAATATTTTAAAGATAAATATATTTCCTAAATTCATAAATTAGTGTTGGATTTTATTGTGTGTGGGTTGCTACCTATTTACTGTTTCAGTAAATATTTACGGCCAGATGTAGGTAGCCAAATACCGGTTGGTAACGGCCAAAAATACCGAATTTTGGCCGTAACCGACCGGCATTGGGCAATTGAGATGTAGGACATCAAAAAAGACAGATTCAGTAAATACAAATCGGTAATTTACCGAATTTGAATTTACCGAATCGGAATTTACAGATTCGGAATTTACCGAATCGGTAAATAAGAAATGCTAAAAAATGACAATCGAGATGTAGTTAACTTCTAAAATACAGAATTTCATGAAATTCGGTATTTAAGAGTCTGTAATTACCATGGATTGAAAGCAGGTGGTAACCAGGTGCAGGCTATAAAAAAGACCCCAAAATGCAACAGTGTGTCCAGAATGGCGGCATTCTACGTGATAGCAAGGCGGCTACGGCTACAGGCAGCAGGAGAGAGGGTCTGGAGATAGGAGGAGCAAGTCTACAGATAGCGGATAACGCTCTTCCAACTCACTGAGGCAGAGATATTGCAAAGGTACAGGCTACACCCCCAAACCATCCTGGACTTCATCAGGGACCTGCACCCACTCCTGGAGCACCCAACACCAAGGGTGCACGCCATCCCACCCCATGTGCAGGTGCTCTGTAGCCTACACCTGCTTGCATCTGGGAGTTACCAGGGGGTTATTGCTGCGGTAGATGGGGTATCCCAGAGCTGCCTGTCCCGTTTCTTCAGGAAGTTCCTAGAGGCCATGATAGAGAGAATGCATCTTTACATCAGCATCCCTGACACACATGCAGAACTGCTCAAGACCAAGACTGACTTCTATCAAATGGCACACTTCCCACATGTCATCGGCTGTATTGATGGTACCCACATCCCAATCTGCCCACCTGCTGCCTCAGAGTACATTTACAGAAACAGAAAGTCCACCCACTCAATAAATGTGCAGGTGATCTGCGATGCTGGCAACATAATTACTGACATTGTGGCCAAAATTCCAGGGAGCACCCACGACTCCTACATATTCCAGAACAGTGGAATCTACACACACCTGGCTGCTGGAAGATTTGGGGAAGGATACCTTTTAGGTAAATCACTGTGACACACCCTGATAATTACTGCAGCTGAACGTTTCAAATGGTATGTAACTAATGACACTCTCTTTCCCACCTAGGTGATAGCGCTTATGCTCTGCGGTCCTTTGTTCTCACTCCCTACATGAACTCATCAACCCGGAGTGAGAGACTTTACAATGTGGCACACAGAGCAACACACAATGTTGTGGCGTGCACATTTGAACTCTTAAAAAGCATGTTCCGCTGCCTCCACAAGAGCGGAGGTGCACATCAGTACACACCCATCATCTCCTGTAAAATCATTGCAACCTGTGCCATGCTGCACAACCTTGCCACCAAGAAAAGCACAGAAGTTGATATGACTTATCATGAGGACATTGATGATGGAACTGAACAGCCAGAGCCCTATGCAGCAGGAGTAGCGCCAGCAACAGATGGGAGACTGAGACGGGCAGAGATCACACGCAGCTATTTTTAAGTAAGTAAGGAGACACAGCCAGGCCTTGAATGTGAATGACGTTGTTTAATGGGCACTATGGCAAATGACAAATGGCACACCATGGTAGTCCAATTTGTGACAACCTAACTAGGCGGTCACGGGTTACTTCACCCTAACATGTTCTCTGGAGTGTGGGCAGCATTAATGTCTGCGCCCAAGCACAACACTGCGGGATGCCCAAGGCTGGGTTTCAACACTGGCTGTTCAGCCAGGGCCTGCAGATTGGCACCTGCTGCTCTTCTGTATGTCCTGTATGGGTGTGCTACTGCTGCTCCTGCTTGTGGTGTCTTCAGTGTCCCCCACACCTAGATCTCCAGCGTTGGCTGACTGGTTGGCCAGCAGCAGTTCCATTGCAGATGTCACTCTCCCCATCCCCCTGGAGACATCTGTGCAGCAGTGAACAAGCCCCTCTTGCATCGCCACAGAGCCCCTAGATAGCAGGGAAGTGGCAGTTGCCAGACGGTTCACCGCCTTGGTGTGATGCTGCATACACTACCTCCCCCGGCGCCTTTGTGTGCGGTACTCATCAAGTTTATCGCAGAATGCCATCATGGACTGGGACATGGAGCTGATGCCCCGGTTCATATTGCCCATGTTTTTGTTTAAGCGGCGCATCTGTCTGCAATGATAGTATGGCTTTTGCCTGCAGGCGCTGCACTTTCACCATTGTGGCCTCCACCCCGCAGAAGACCCCGTCACCATGCCCAGTTGTGCTGCTCTCCCGGACCCTATGGCGTCTTGCACCTGTGTGCACACCTTCGGAGGCGGACTGTAGCCCAGCATTGTTTGCCTACAGTGGAGCAGTTTGGGTGTCACCCTCCCTTTCTTCCTCAGAGGACGTCGCCATGAGTTGGAGAGGAGGTACATCATGCCTCATGGGCCTTACCACTTCCAATGACTCTGAAGCTGGTGAGGGAGACTGTGCTGGCGGGTCCTGCTGTGGTGAGTCAGACAGCAGAGGCGATGATGGCTGTGCTGTTGTGGCTGCCTCTGGTGTGGAAGCTGCCTATGCTGTGGGTGCCCATGGTGTTTCAGTGCTTTGCCCTGCACTCCTGCTTGCATCCTCACTCCTTTCCATTTGGGGTGCCCTTTTCTCCCTCTCCTGCACTGTCCTGAGCAATGACTCTCCTGTGGACAGATATGGACATTGGCTCAGTGGTGCTGCAACCCTGTATTTCAATATTAAATTACAATCTTGTCACACAATATCAATGTCCTCAACTGCTTCTGAATGTAGTGTGTGGCATGTCTTGCTGTTTTGTGTGATGACTGTACTGATGTATGTTTCAATGACTACCTCTCCCATGATGCATTGCTGATGTATCCCAAAACCTGTACTGGAGTGTGAAACACACAGCCACATGGGGGAAGGGGGACAGGGAAGGGGGAGGATTGCTGGACATGCTCCTTACCTTGTTTTGTTGCAGCTTGGGCAGAGCTGTCAGCATCCCCGATTCCAAAAACACTCTCGGGCTCCAGCGTGGACTCCAGCAGCTGCTCCAGGTCAGTAAGGGCAGGTGCCCTGCTCCTTCCTCCTCCTGTGACACTGGCCTCTTTCTTCTGTGCTGGCAGCTTCTTGTTTGTTATGATCCTGAGATCACACCAGCGTTTTTTGAGGTCATCTACTTCTCATGTGGTCACCTCTATGGCGTTCACCTTTGCCTGGATTCCCAGCCAGGTGTTCCTTTTCACAGCCTCTGCTACCTGCAGAGACTGTTTCCCAAATAGCTGGGTGTGGTGTTTCACCACCTCCTCCACCAGCACCTGCAGTTCGCCTGTGCTGAACTTTAATTTTCTTTTGCGGTCTGCTACTTCCCTCTGTGAGTCCTGGGATACGATCCTGCACTTTTGCTCAGCCCAGTACAGCCAGTAGCTCAGTGTCTCACAACTCTCCAGAATGTTCAGTTAGTCTGCCCCTGCATGGGTGTGGCCACTTCCTGGTTGTGGGTAGGGGTGGATGCACAGGATTGGTTGGTTCCTCTGTTGCTTGGTTGTGGGGTGGGGTGGATGCACATGATTGGTTGAATCCTCAATTGCTTGTATTTTGTATCTCCGATTCGGTATTTACCGATTCGGTATTCACCGCATCGGTAAATACCAATTCAGTAATTCCCATTCGTTCCTATGGGCCTGAGTAAATTTTACCGAATTATTTGCTACATCCCATTTACCGATTCTAAAATACTGAATCAGTAAAAATTGGTATTTTAGAATCGGTAAAATAGGATTACCTACATCTGGCCCTAAATGCTTTACACACCTGTATCCTGTGTTAAGCCTGCTCGTGAACAAAGCTAATAAGGGTTGAGCAAGGATCAATTTATTAAGACTTGACTGGATCTTATTTGTGATTGTGATGTTATTACTAGCTTTAGCTACCTAGCTGCACCTACTAGTGAACCACCTATCAACAATGTGTAGGAGAAGTGATTTTCATAAATGCAAATATTAATGTTATAACGTGTGAGGTCACTCCTTTGGTGCACACCTGTGATAGTTTAGGTTTTACAGCATGTAGAAGCATAAATAGTGCTTAGCAGCATTATCGCATAGTTAGTTCCCCAGAACACATCCCAATTTAATTTGCATCCTTAGGCTATGAAATAGTTAACCATGAGTAAGGAGTTGTTTCCGTAGCCCTCATGCTAAGAGCAGAGGTAGGAATGAAGCTATGCTTAGGGTGACGATCTTACCTTGAACTTGATATATTCCATATATGAGTCAAAAATATGTATGTTTTCACAAAGTCAAAGTTATATAGAAGGGCATCCATGCCCCATCAGCCTGATAGAAACTGTGAGTAGCTTGCACAATGGTTGAAAGTAACTGCAAAGTGTTTTTCAGAAAATGTAGCCAAAATTAGGTTTTGCAAGGGACACTTGCCAGCTTGCTACCTATTTAAGACTTCACAATATGCACTTAGTTAAGACTTCAAGCGAGCAACCACCCACGCGTCGTATCACCGCCTAGACTACCATCCTGAGGCTGCACCAAATACCTGATCTGGTTTGGGTATCTCAGCCAAGATACAGGAAAAGGGGCGTGAATAAGGCATCTTTCTTTTTTTTGTTGCCTAACTTAATTAATTCTTAACCACTGAACATGTACATCTGCTGAGAACATTTTATATGTATATTTGATTCAATCATCATTATTAAAGCTAGTTAATGAGAGTGTTAAAACAGTTTGATTGCCTTGTACACTGTGGATGGTTAGCACTATACATTTCCTGATTTTGCACTATGAGTACAATCTCAGCACAAGAAAGCAGCTTAGAATAAAATGCAATTGAGTGCAACCCACCTCATCAGTCTACAGAGACATAGCCACCAGTAATGCATGGATGGACCAGAGAATCACCTGTGCCAACCCTGGCAGACTCTCTCTGTCTGCTCCTCTAACTATGTTCATTGATGGAGATGGGGCACTCCAGGGCTTCAGGGCCTATTTCATTTGAAATGTTTGCAATGCCCCCATCCTGCCGCCACTACACTCATCTACTTGCAGTGCTGCAAAATAGGACGAATAGGATCTGTGTTATGTTTATAAATGAATAAATGGAGCATGCAAATGCCATGAATAGTGCATAGCCCGCATAGTGAAATGCAGTGAGTAGATCACGAATGAATATATACAATATAAATAGAAATATATACGCATTTGGGGTGTGAAAAGTTTTCTTCCACCGATATTTTTGCTAAGCTCCAGATTGCTGTCCTTCGTGAAGACAGCCATAGAACTCAATGGGATTTAATGTGAAAAGGATGAGAATGCAGAGTCCAAGTACAGGCTGGTTTCCTGCGTATTCAAAAGATTTTAGCACCAAGTCCTCTGAGTATTTATATTCACTTGGGCTTCAAGGCTTTAATTGACTAATCAAAGAATGAACAAACTCAAGCGTTCTGTAAAAAATTGTATTGGAAAATTAAGCAATAAATAACTGCAAACTAACTCAACCTGTAAATATTGCTTGACTGGCCTTTTTTTTTTTTTTTATTGAGTCGAGCATTTCCCTGGTGGCTGGAGCCAGTGGAGGCCGGTTTAGAAGGTACAAGGCGGCTGCACGTGTTGCCTCAGTCCCATTTACCCACTCCTTGAGGTTAATTGCAGCAGGCACTGGGAGGCTTCAAGAGAGAGAAAGAGAGTGGGAGGATGAAAGCTGGAGAAAAGGAGATCAGAGAGGGGGAAACAAGAAAGGCAGATTGAGAATGGAAGGATATATATATATATATATACCAGGTAACCCGCAAATCCAGAACTCCTCTCTTCCATACGAAGAAAATACTCAGACGCTCGTGTGGGCTTCAAATAGCCAATTTAATGACAATGGAAATTGTCATTAAATTGGCTATTTGAAGCCCACACGAGCGTCTGAGTATTTTCTTCGTATGGAAGAGAGGAGTTCTGGATATATTACCTACTGTTGGTCGCCAGTTGGTAGTTATAGTTAGGACCAAGTTTCCATAGGAAGAACATTTTTTGTTTTGCTTATAACTTTGATGTTGTTTGATGAATCTTCATGAAATTTTCAAAACTAATTCTTTGTTCATATCAGCTCCTATGTTGAACGTTTGGGGGTGATTGGTCAAGGGGAGGGGCCGAGATAAAAGGGGGTCCCAAAACGTGTTTTCTCTATGTTAATTTCCATAGGAAACTTTAGACAAGGCTACAGGTCGAAAGGGTGAACGGAATTACCCCAAATTTGGCAGGGAGAAGGGTCTTGGTGTGTAAAGCACGCTTTTGTTTATTTGGAGTAAATTCGTTCAGTAGTTTTGGAGAAATATTGAAATTTACAGATATCAATATTTGGGAATTCTGCCATCTGATTGGCTGAGGCATTACGAGCACGAGCTTGCTGCTGATTGGCTGCGAGCAGTGTGAGCGGTTGCAACTAGGAAGTGTTGGCCGCCATTTTGTGATTCCGTTGAAGCAAGTAAGGGGTAAAAAGGGCAAAAAAGTGGGAAAGAGAAGGGTAGGAGCACTGTAATCTCTGTGGGATGTTTATGGTGTGCTATAGAGGGGGTGCAAAGTGAAGTATTCACCCCTACCGGTGTGAAAGTGGTAAGCTACGGAAATTAAGTGAGGTATTGCATAGAGCATGATGCTGCTAAGGTGACCTGTTGCGGGTCTCGGGGATTATAGCGTGAGCCCAAATTGTGTGTCTTATGCTGTGAAGTCATGTGCCGTGGCAGCTGCACTACACTTGTGGACATAGTGTCAGCATGTGTTTATAACTACTAGGACGAAATACTGACCAGTACTGGTCCGAAAGTCCTGGGTTATGGAAAATATGTGAGGTACTGTCTAGAGTCTCATGCTGCTAAGCTGAGCTGCTGCCGGACTCGGGGATGAAAGCGTGAGTCCAAACTGTGTGTCAAATGCTGTGAAGTCATGTGCTCTGGCCGCTGTGCCACATCTGTCCAAGTAGTGTCAGCATGTAGTTATAGCTACTCGGAGGAACTTTTGTTTCAAACATTGTAACTTGTGTATGGTGCTTAGGGGATGTTATAGAGGGAGTGTGAAGGTACATTTGTGCATATCAAATTAATTCGGTATTTGTGAAGCGCAAACTACTCACTCCTACTGGTGTGATGGCGCTGGGGGCGTAAGCTGAGCTGCTAAAGGAGACGGGGTAAAGTCGCTGAACTACTGACCCCTACCGGTCTGAAAGTTATGGTTACGGAAATTAAGTGAGGTATTGCCTAGAGTGTCATGCTGGTAAATTGAGCTGCTGCTGGACTCTGGAATTAAACCGTGAGCCCAAACTGTGTGTCCTTTGCTGTGAAGTCATGTGCTCTTGGCACTGTGCCACACCTGTCCAACTTTTATATGGTGTTTAGGTTGGGTTGTATAGGGAGTGCAAAGATAAATGAATACATTATTTTGCAAAGCGCAGACAACTGACCCCTATGGGTGAGTAGAGCTGGTGATCAAAGCGAGAGCTCTGTGCTGCAAAGTGAGTTGGTGTGGCCACTGCACCACAGCTGTGTGGAGAATACAGTTTAGCGAGGGTCCGGGAGTTGCCGTTACCTGGCCCTAAAATAGCAGTTGTAAGTTATAGGGTGGTTCTAAAAAGAGCTCTTGTGTTCATAGTTGGAGCTACATATAAGTGCGGATGCACAGCTTCAAGTTATTCAGGAAAACTCGATTTTCCTGATCTGTGAAGTGTACTCCATCACTTCTGAAGATATCAGCCATATCAAAACATATGTTGTTGTTGTAGATGGACCCCATGTTGTGGTCTCTGAGGTATGCAGACACAGCTTTGTTGATTTTCTTACTAGATTTTTCATTTCCACTTCTGTCTTTGGCATATATTGGAATATACAAATACAGTTTGAGGCAAAAGTAACATCAATTGTCCAAAGGTGTCCTTCATAAGCATTTCCAAACCTACTCCAGTCAATGTGCCTAGGTCGTTTCCACCACAGTGCACAATCATGAGGCCAGGGTGTTGGAGATGCAAACAGGATTTAACCAAAGGCAACGATTGGTGCCACTTCAATCCTCTCTGTGGTAACCATTTAATGTCCACATTTTGTAAACCTAGGTCTAAGTCAATGCGTCTCTGTTCTGCATATCTCTTGCACCAGAAAACATAGCAATGTCCAACGATCCACACTAGCATTTTGAAGGTATGCCTGAAAGGTATGGAAAGATGTCTGTAGCTCATGCAGTTCCTTCATAGAATAAGAGATATTTTTAAAGCGTAGGAAGGACCCTTTCGTAGAAGCGGTCACGTTGAGCATGGGAGAAGTCTTTTGAAGTTAGCCGAGGTATCGGAGAGATACGTGACCCGCCACCAAAGCACGACAAACATCGAAGAGCCGCTGTCACGCAGCGGGCTGGGACTGCCCAGCGGGATGCTGTTCAGCAACTTGCATCTCCGGACCTGGTTGCGAGTCGAATTTGGTGGCAGAAAGAAGGGACAAACAGTTGAAAGATCTTGTCACCTTACTCGATCCCCCCAGCATTGGACACTTGTTCTGCTGCATCATGGGACTAGTAGTCCCTTTAATTAGCGCAAGCGAGACTTTCCAACGCAGGTGGTGCTCATGGACACCTTGAAGGAGGAGCCTACTTTAAGAACTATGGGAGAGGCATGCGAGCATTTGGAGTGCGGCACTTGATGAAGGCTCACGCCGAAACCGGTCTGCCCGTTTTCGAATAAAGTTCCCTGTTTGAAGCCCTGCAGAGTCCTTTTTCTTTGACCAGGAGGTTAAAGTTTTGACTTGATTTTAACGCACAGCCTGTGGTGCGTAGGAAGGACCCTTTCGTGGAAGCGGTCACGTTGAGCATGGGAGAAGTCTTTTGAAGTTAGCGGAGGTATCGGAGAGATACGTGACCCGCCACCAAAGCACGACAAACATCGAGGAGCCGCTGTCAAGCAGCGGGCTGGGACTGCCCAGCGGGATGCTGTTCAGCAACTTGCATCTCCGGACCTGGTTGCGAGTCGAATTTGGTGGCAGAAATAAGGGACAAACAGTTGAAAGATCTTGTCACCTTACTCGATCCCCCCAGCATTGGACACTTGTTCTGCTGCATCATGGGACTAGTAGTCCCTTTAATTAGCGCAAGCGAGACTTTCCAACGCAGGTGGTGCTCATGGACACCTTGAAGGAGGAGCCTACTTTAAGAACTATGGGAGAGGGATGCGAGCATTTGGAGTGCGGCACTTGATGAAGGCTCACGCCGAAACCGGTCTGCCCGTTTTCCAATAAAGTTCCCTGTTTGAAGCCCTGCAGAGTCCTTTTTCTATGACCAGGAGGTTAAAGTTTTGACTTGATTTTAACGCACAGCCTGTGGTGCGTAGGAAGGACCCTTTCGTGGAAGCGGTCACGTTGAGCATGGGAGAAGTCTTTTGAAGTTAGCCGAGGTATCGGAGAGATACGTGACCCGCCACCAAAGCACGACAAACATCGAGGAGCCGCTGTCAAGCTGCGGGCTGGGACTGCCCAGCGGGATGCTGTTCAGCAACTTGCATCTCCGGACCTGGTTGCGAGTCGAATTTGGTGGCAGAAAGAAGGGACAAACAGTTGAAAGATCTTGTCACCTTACTTGATCCCCCCAGCATTGGACACTTGTTCTGCTGCATCATGGGACTAGTAGTCCCTTTAATTAGCGCAAGCGAGACTTTCCAACGCAGGTGGTGCTCATGGACACCTTGAAGGAGGAGCCTACTTTAAGAACTATGGGAGAGGGATGCGAGCATTTGGAGTGCGGCACTTGATGAAGGCTCACGCCGAAACCGGTCTGCCCGTTTTCCAATAAAGTTCCCTGTTTGAAGCCCTGCAGAGTCCTTTTTCTTTGACCAGGAGGTTAAAGTTTTGACTATATTTTTAAAGATGGGGAACTGTTTTTTTTTCACATACAAAACGGTACCTGATTGTGAGATGAAAAGCATTGTTTTTTAAAAGTAGGGTGCACATTCGTTTTGTGGAAAAGCATGTTTGTGATTGGTTACATATTATAAGATACAATTTGCTCAACTCAACCATACCTGCTACTTGTATCTGGAAGGCACTATTCAAACTTAAAACAATCATGAACTTTTAACCTGCACGTGCCGTTAAATGTTCAAGAAAATGTTGCAAAAAATATCATTAGGTTTAAAGAAATTGATGAACTTTTAACCTGCACATGTTGTAGAATGTTCTAGAAAGTGTGTTGATAGAATACGTTGCACTGCTAACTTGGATGTGTCATTGAATATGAAACTGTTTATATGGAAAATTAAAAAGAAACTAATAGAGAGAAGTTTTGAAACGTAAAAGAATCAAGGAAGTATTCTAATTTGTTTGTTACTTGTATTTATGTGTGGAGGAACAAAATTATAGAAACAGCACCACGAAGAGGAAGAAGCAGGGAGTGGGGGATGGGGGAGATGGGCACAATGGCACGCATGTACAATGAAGTACAGCACAAGTATAGACAAAGAAGGGCCAAAATGAATCACACCAACAAGGAGCATAAGTCATACAACCTGGCAACATCACACCACTGAACGAGCATAGAAGTGAAAACCATGCTGCATTCATACAGGATGTGTCGAAAGGCCGGTCGTGGGTGTTGTGGGATCTCTGCGACTGTGATCATCATGAATGGGATGCCCAGCCCATGGCACATGGGCGGAATCGCTGTGTATTACGTTGCCAAACAGCTGCTCCTCCCTCTCGCGAGCCCCCACACTTTTGTGTGATGCGCTATTGTGTCCCGTGCACTCGTACGGCACACCATTGTAATGTCTATTCCGGCATGTCCTGTGGCATTCAAACTACACCATGAGAGTGCCGTTTGATGGTGGTGTATCCCACACCAGAACACAGAGACACACTTACCGCACGTCCTGCACATGTCCGAGACACCCCGTTTCCTTGGCTGGATAGGCACACCCCTGCGCTGACCTGTGTACGCCGGACCAGCATATGTGTGTTGTGCTTGCAGGAGGATGTGTGTAGCTACATGTACAGGGTCACTACCAACGCTGAGGTGACATGGTAACGTCTGCTGAAGACAGCATACTGTGATGTTGCAGGGCCCGTGCCTATCATGCTAACACAATGACCACATGGACTCACTTGCTCAGAAGTGGTTTTGGTGGGTGTTGGTGGGCCTGGTGTTGGTGCGATGAGTCTTGTGGCCCTCATGGGTATCCCTGAATCGTGACTCTATGGCACCTGTGGGTGTTCTGATGTGGCTCTTGGCTGTATTTCCTTTCAGCTGCAGGTAGTCGTCCTGCTTAACACCAGCAGAAAGGAGGTGTAAAATTCCTGGTGGTAACGTAGGTTATCGCCGGAATTAATTTCGCATTGCAGTTGTGAAAGTTGTGATGTCATGTTTTCGAGTGCAGAACAATATACAAATTGGGCAGTGCATCCCATCAAGATGCAGCACCTGACACACTATTCCTAATCAATATAAACACAATGAGATTTCTTCATTGATTTTGTGTGTCCACTGTAAGTGGAGGAACTACCTTTGTGCAATTCAATACAGGATTTTAGTGTTTTGAATAAATCGCAAAGGTGCACCTCCCCACGCTCCCTGGCCAGCTTGTATCGTAGCGCTTTACCGCTATTGCTCCTATTGCTCACGCTTTTGCTCCCATTGCTTTTGTGCTCTGCTTTGATTGTTTAGTTTGCAGTGTTGCCTGATTGGTAGCGTGGCACTGTTTTGCACAGCCCACATCGCGTGTATTGGAATCTGTGCATATTAGTCCTTTTAGCGCTTATTGCAAGTTCGCATTGCTCCTCATTCAATCTGTGCCTGATTGTGCCTGTGCCTCTGCCCACATCATAGCGCTATCCCTGCTTGTGCCCCAATCTCGTCCTGGTTGCTTTCGTTTTGCTGCCATTTTGTTGTCGTGCCTCCCAGCCCGCCTCTCCACCCCGCTCCCGCCTCCCAGCTGACCCTCCCTTGCCCCGCCCCCCTCCACTATCCACTTATGTCAGATGCACTTGCGTGCAGCGTTCACGCACTGCGGACGCGCCCTAAGCGCACCGAAGGCGCGCCAAAGGTAAGCCCATCTACGCCCATCCGCGCCTGGACCGCGCCCAGCGCCAAACCCCCTGCCCCCCCGCAAAACCCACTCCACCCGCATAACGTACGATGCCGCAACCCTCTCAGCACTTAACCCCGACCGACTCTCAAACTGCTACCAAGCCGCCCCAGGACACACCCATGGACCCTTCACCTGCCACTCCTGCAAGTTCGACTGCATCAGGTCCAACACCAAATCCACAAACTCCAAACAGAGCCCCGACAATAACCACCTAAAGTGCATCCTGCTCAACACCCGCTCGGTCCACAGACACGCCACTGAACTTTGGAACCTACTCGACACCACATCGCCGGACGTCGCCTTTCTTACAGAAACCTGGATGAACGCCTCATCAGCGCCCGACATCGCCATAGCCATCCCGGACGGCTACAAGATCATCCGAAAGGACCGCATCAGCCAAACAGGAGGAGGCATCGCCATCGCCCATAAGAACACCATCCGCATCACGACCAGTTCCGACGATAACCTCGCAGCCGCCGAACACCTTCACTTCCAGATCCACACCGACCCCAAGACCACACTCAGAGGCACCCTCATCTACAGACCACCAGGACCCCGCACACAATTCAGCCAAGACATCACTGACTTCATCAGCCCACATGCCCTCCCCTCCGAGAACTACATTCTACTGGGAGACCTCAACTTCCACCTGGAAAAGAACAACGACAGCAACACCACCACCCTTCTGGACAACCTCGCCAATCTCGGACTCAAACAACTGGTCGACACCCCCACCCACTATGCCGGACACACGCTTGACCCAATCTTCACCTCCAGCAAGCACATCTCCTTCAATCACACCACAGCTCTCCACTGGACGGACCACAGCTGCGTTCACTTCAACTACAAAAAGACTGCGACCCACAACCACCCACAACCAATTCCCCGCAGAAACTGGAACAAAATTACCACCGACCAGCTCTTCACATCGCTACACCAAAACCCTCCTGCCAAATCATTGGACCCAAACCAAGCAGCCACCAACCTCACACAATGGATCACCCACAGTGCTGACGAATTAGCACCCCTGAAAAACCATCAAATCAAGCAAGGTAGCAAAAAAGCCCCCTGGTTCAATGATGACTTTAAGAAATCCAAGAAGATCTGTCGCACCCTCGAGAAAGTCTGGCGAAAAAACCCAACCACTGACAACCTGACCACCCTCAAGAACGCTACCCGCAAACACCACCAGCTGATCCGATTCACCAAGAAATCAGCATTCAAGGTTCGACTCGACAACAACGCCCACAACAGCAAGGAACTATTCAACATCGTCAAAGAGTTTACCAACCCCACCGCCGGCACCAACGACATCACTCCCTCCCAAGACCTCTGCTACTCTCTAGCCTCTTTCTTCCACAACAAAATCGCTGACATACATCACAGCTTTGGAGACCAGTCCACCTCACCCACCTCCAAACTTAAACCCCCCTCCAACAACCTTTGCACCTGGAACCCAATCACCACTGAAGACACCATCCGCCTGATGAACTCCATCCACTCTGGATCGCCAACAGACCCTTGTCCCCACCACATTTTCAACAAAGCAGACTCCATTATCTCACCCCATCTCCGAGACGTCATCAACTGCTCCCTCAACTCCGCTACCTTCCCGGAAAGCTGGAAACATGCCGAGCTCAGCGCCCTCCTGAAGAAACCCACAGCAGACCCCACTGAACTTAAGAACTACCGCCCCATTTCGCTACTCCCATTCCCTGCCAAAATCATTGAGAAAGCCGTCAACAATCAGCTCGCCGCCTTCCTCGAATCCAACAAATCCCTCGACCCTTCACAATCCGGCTTCCGAGCCAAACACAGCACCGAGACCGCCCTCATCGCAGCAACAGACGACATCCGAACTCTACTGGACAACGGAGAAACAGCTGCTCTCATCCTACTTGACCTCTCCGCAGCCTTCGACACTGTCTGTCATAGCACCCTTATACAACGCCTCAACAACGTCGGAATACAAGGAAAAGTACTGGACTGGATCCTCTCGTTCCTCGCCGGAAGAACCCAGAGAGTCCACCTCCCCCTTTTAGATCAGAGGCCACCGAAGTCATCTGCGGCGTACCACAAGGATCATCACTCAGTCCCACCCTCTTCAACGTATACATGAGTCCCCTCGCATCCATCGCACGCCAACACAACCTCAACATTATCTCCTACGCAGACGACACCCAGCTAATTCTCTCCCTCACCAAAGACCCAAACACCGCCAAAACCAACCTACACGAAGGGATGAAAGAAGTAGCCGAGTGGATGAAGAACAGCCGTTTAAAACTGAACTCGGACAAAACGGAAGTCCTCATCTTAGGATCATCCCCCTCCCCTTGGGACGACTCATGGTGGCCACCAGCTCTGGGAACCGCACCCATACCAACGGACCACGCACGTAACCTGGGCTTCATCCTGGACTCCTCTCTCTCGATGACCAGACAAGTCAACGCCGTCTCATCATTATGTTTCAACATCCTACGTATGCTCAAAAAAATCTTCAGTTGGATCCCCACCGAAACAAGAAAGATGGTCACCCATGCACTGGTCACAAGCCGACTGGACTACGGAAACACCCTTTATGCCGGAACCACAGCCAAACTACAGAAAAAACTCCAACGCATCCAAAACGCCTCAGCCAGACTCATCCTAGACATCCCCCGCCAAGCTCACATTTCCGGTCACCTGAAAGACCTCCACTGGCTCCCCGTCAACAAGAGAATAACGTTACGTCTCCTCACCCACGCACACAAAGCCCTCTACGACCTAGGGCCCGAATACCTCAACACGCGCCTGTCCTTTTACACCCCCAACCGCCAACTACGATCGTCCAATCAAGCCCTTGCCGCAATTCCACGCATCCAAAAATCCACCATGGGGGGAAGATCCTTCTCCTACTTAGAGGCCAAAACCTGGAATTCTCTCCCCACCCACCTCCGCCTTACACAGAACCACCTCTCCTTCAGAAAACAACTAAAAACTTGGATATTTGATAAATAAATTACCCCCCCCCCCCCTCCCTCGAGCGCCTTGAGACCATCTGGGTGAGTAGTGCGCTATACAAATTTTAAACTTGAACTTGTGTCTTTTTGCACGGGACGTCTATTCTGCATTTCATTATCAGCACTTTAATGCTACTAAAGTTGAGATAAATCTAACACAGTATTCAGAAGTTGGTGCAAACTGCAAAGATCACCAGTATTCGCACTAGAAGTGCTCCAAAATGTAACACCATGGTGGATACCAGCAAATAACAGTAATAAGTACAAGAAAGAGTCACACAGCAGTTAAGAAAACAACCGAAAAGGTAAAAAAAAAAATTGTCAAACTTTATTTTTTATAAACATATATAAACCATAAACCTTTTTTAAATTTTATTTTTTTAATGATATATATATAAAAAATAAATCAATGAACAAAATTTGACAAACATAATAGAAAAGAACAAGGTGGACCGGAGGCAAGATGGCCGCTAGTGGTATGCAGTGAGTGAGTCGCATCATTCTCCTCCTCCCTACCACGGTTAATCGATGGTGGAATCCCCCCTGCATGGCGCTGAGTCCGGTTGCTGCGAGCCTCAAGATCCCAGTGACCAGAGAGCAGGCAGACGATTTACCTAAAGGGCGCCCCAGAGGAATTTTCAGTCGAGTTTATTCCCGCATACGGGGGAAAATAGTTGGCGTTGCTGAGCTTGTACTACGTAACTGGTTCAAGATGCCTCCTCATATAGCGAAAGGGAGTGAACAGAAAGACAGCAAAGGGGGAATGAAGGACATTGATGCCCAGAGAGAGCCAACCCCCAGAGAGAGGAATAAAGTGGACCCTCATAACCCTCCACCAAGTGGTTTACAGAAGGGAGCTGCTGGTCTTAAGAAGCCGATGAGCAAGAAAAAGGGCCCCGCAATGCTGCTACCCCGAAGGAACATGGAGCAGCTACAAGGCCAAAAGTAAAAGAAAGTATGCTGCGTCAACCTACAGTGGCAGAGAGTTTTGCCAGCATACCTGCGGGCAGCGGAGTAGGAAGCACCGATACCGGGAGCCGGACAGAGGGAGGTAATGTTCGGAACGTCCTCGTGGACGCTGAAGCTGGAGCGGTGGTTGCTAGGCAACCGGTGCAAGCGGGAGGGCCGGCGAATGCGAAGCTGTCGGAGACGCTGCCTGATACGGATCAGATTCCGGAGCAAGTGCCCGAGTCAGGCCTGGAGGAAGTGCGGGTTGAACCCGCCAAGACCGTCGATGTATCAAGCAAGAAGGCAAGTGGGAGCGCGAGTAGCAGGGGGCTGTCAGGCAGTCGGGATCTGAGTACTGTGCCGAGTAATGAAAGCGGGAGTACTGCTGGATATGCTGGATATGCAGAAGGTATAGGGTCACAAGACAAAATGGCACTGAAGGGAGGCTTGGGGGCGCCACGGCGTGAGGAGTTATCCGGTGGATATGGGTCTGGTCCGAGCACCTCAGATTGGGCAGAAATCATGGACTTGGCGAATGGTTTTGCTAAGTTGGGGGATGGGACCCTAGCTGAAGCCGGTATAGGCAGTGGCGCCGCTTCCCCCGATAAATTTTTCTCCTTAAATGAAGATTCTCAGTCTCAGTCTGTGGCCTCCGATGAAGTAAGCTCAGATGAGTCTACAGGTACAGGAAGCAGTTCCCCTGCCCAGAGAAGTACGCAGAAGAAGCGTTTGTCTAAAAGAAAGCCCTCTGCAACAAGCAGCACCACTGACCCCACAAGAAAGTTAGCCTGGGATTACTCTGCTACCTCCTTAACGTACATGGAGCAAGAAGGTTCCGCCTCAGTGACTGGCGATCAAGGCTCATCACAAGTACCCCAGCAACCGGTTACGTTGGACTTACTTTTTAATACGCTAAAATTAATGCAATCTGAGGCGAGGGGAGAAAGTAGGAGAGCAAGACAGGAATCGAGGAAAATTCAAAATACACTAAGGAAAATGAGTAAAAGGCATGATGAGGTGGTGGAGAGAGTATCACATGTGGAGGAAAGAACAGGCAGATTAGAAGACGATCTGAGGACCCTGAAATCCTATAAACAAGAACACCAAAAAGTGGCAGAAGATGTCAACTGGAAGTTGGAGGATTATGAAAATAGACAGCACGGAATAACATTAGGGGTGGCAGAAGGTCTGGAAGGGGAAGATCCCAGAATGTTTGTGGTTAATCTCCTAAAAGGGGCTTTCCCTGAGTTGGGGACCTGGCAGTGGGAAACGGAGATTCAGAGGGCCCATCGATTTCCGTTTGTGGTTAAAAAGGGAAGGCGGGGAGTCAGGAGGGGAGACCCAGAGCATTGTTGATATACGTAGGGAATTTCCTACTTAGGCAGCTTATCCTAGATAAAGCCAAACCAGAGTCTAAAGGTGCATTCAACAATGTCATATTTTTCGCTATGCTACAGTTGAGCGTAAATGGAGATTGAGGCAGCTGATTTCTTCCATCCAGGCCCTGGGTTCAGAGGCCTATCTGTTGTATCCTGCAAAGCTGAAAATAGTTACTAAAGGCCAGGCTAAAATGTTCTTCTCCGAGATTAAAGCTAAGGAGTACATGGTGGAGGCTTTGGGGTTTAAGGAGAAGTAAGAGAAGGAGTCCCTGGGGGGTATGAATAGGGGTAGGGAGGGGGTGGCGACAGCTGCATCCCTAGTGTCCACACATAGGTCACGGGTGACCTATTTGCCTGTAGGGGAGGGTGGGGGAGGGGTAGGGGAGGGGGAGGGGGGGTTAGGGGGTGGTAACAGGGCACACACAGAGGCACACTATGAAGGTTCAATGTACATACACTCGGCGTTGGGGGGAAAAAAGGGAAAAATTGGAAAAGTGGAATAGAGAATTGGTACCAATCCTTGATGTTTTTTAATGGCTTGTCGAATCATGACAGTGAACGTCTGTGGCCTAAATGATTTACAGAAGAGACTGCGAGTATCAGCATTTTTTAAATCAATGAATCCAGATTTGATTTGTATGCAAGAAACCCATGTGGAGGGAGGAAAGGGCTATTTGTTGGAGCAGCTGGGATTCACTGTACTAGCATATACAAAACAAGGATCAAAGACCCGCGAGGTAGCTGTGCTAGGGAGAGAAAGAGATTGTATAGTCCACAAAACAAAAGAGGATCAATGGGGGAGGTGGGTTATAATTGAAGTGGGCTTCAGGGGGGCTAAGTTTACACTGGTTTCTGTGTACGGTTCGACAGGAGATGACCCTGACATATTTGAATTTCTGGACCAAGAATTATCAACCCGGTCTGAACCTGTTATATGCTGCGGGGACTTTAATATTAGCTGTCTTTCCGGTGTCGAGATACAAGATAGACAGGGGTACAATGGGAGGAAAAAGAGAATGCATAGGGCTGTGGCTGATATGGCACTGCATAATGCTCTGTCAGATGCCTGGGCCAATCTCTATCCTCAGGTTGATGGTGCTACATTTTTTTCGGCTCCCCATAGAATCATGGTAAGACTGGACTACTTTTTAATTTCCAACTCATTAATAGCAAGCTCACAAATTAGGAAAATTACCCCAGTTGGTCTCAGATCATAACCCTTTAATTTTGTCATTTAGCTTAAGAGGTATAACAAGGAAACCATATAGCTGGACGTTTGAGAGAGCCCTCCTAAAAGATGAAGGTAATTGTAGATATATGGATATCTGGATTAAGGAATTTTGGAGTATCAACACAGGGAGTACCAGTTCAGGCATTGCATGGGATGCGTTTAAAGCAGTGGTAAGGGGAGAGACACTTCGCTATACAATGTACAGGCAGAAAGTAGAGAGGGATAGGGTGGAGCAACAAGTTAACCCCTTCGACGCTGATGACGAGCTGGGCTCGTCATGAGGTAGCCTCCTCGCATGCTCATGACGAGCCCAGCTCGTCACGTAAAGTGCGCTTTCGCAAATCTCAGCGTACGGGCGGAATTCCGCCCGCACGCATGCGGTTAATACCCTTTTGGTCGCAGAGGAAGAACTGGGTCGTCTAATTGAGCGTGGGCATTCATTGGATCAACAGCTGCTGAAATTGTGGTATTAAAGGCTGAAATATCGGGAAGTATCGCTAATAAAACAGCGGCAAATTACTTGGCAAGGAAGGAGCAGGCGTGTGAGTTGAGCGAAAGAGTGGGGCATATTCTTGCTGTTAGAACGAGGCAGAAGATCGCTGCGGGGGATATTAAGAGTATAGGAGATGGGCAAGGCAACCTGATTTCAGACCCAGCAGGAATAAGAGAAGTGTTCAGGAAATTCTACACAGAGCTGTATGACGTGGAGGAGGGTGGGAGCAGGAGAATCAGGGAGTATTTAGGAAATTTCCAAGCTGCTGAGTTAGAGGTAGAGGAAAGAGAAAATTTGGAATCCACTATAACACTTGAAGAATTAACAACAGCCTTATCAGATCTCCCATCAGCAAAAGCTGCAGGTCCAGATCAGATCCCTGTAGAATTTTATAAAACATTCCTGGGAGGCCTTAGGATGGAGTTACTGGATATGCTTATTCAAGCTCAGAGGGGGGTCTCGATTCCAGACTCCTGGGGGGAGCTGAAGTTATAGTCATCTTGAAAAAATGTAAACCTCCCACAGCCCCCGGGTCCTATAGACCTATTACTCTAATGAACTCAGATGTCAAGCTATATTAAAAAATGTTGGCAACAAGATTGGCAGTAATCATTGAGAAATTGGTTTACTCAGTTCAACATGGCTTCATTCCGGGAAAAGGCACCACAGAACATGTCAGAAGAGTGATTACCTCATTTGATGCCATGGAGATACCGGGCGGCCCCGTCGCAGCCCTATTTCTGGTTGCAGAGAAGGCCTTTGACAGAGTCGCCTGGGGGTATCTATGGGAGTCACTGAGACACTTTGGCATTGGTGAAGGCTATATTAGAGCAATCCAGGTATTATATAAAGCACCAACTGCTAGAATTAAGATTAATAGAGAGCTTACTTCTGTGGTACAGATAAAAAGGGGAACAAGGCAGGGCTGTCCGGTCTCTCCTCTCCTCTTTGCGCTTTATATGGACCCTTTTCTACGGAGTCTTACTACTAACCCTAGAATCTCCCCCCTCTGTCTGAATTAATATGTTGGCATACGCAGATCATGTCGCTAGAATTACCCCGGACCCTTCAACGGCAATTGGAGAAAAAGAACAGGAGGCCTTAAAACTTGGCGAAATCTCAGGCTATAAGCTCAATAGTAGTAAAACACAAATAATTAAGAACTCATTTGTTAGTTGTGATGATGTTCGGGTGGTTCCAGCGGCAGTTTACCTGGGGGTCGAAATATCGACTAAACTTGAGACGGTAGTAGAACGAAACATGATTCCTTTATTGGCAAAAGTAAGCCTGGATTTGGTTAGGATGAACAATCTCAGACTTTCGTTGGTGGGTCGTACCAACGTAATTAAAATGCTTATACTTCCTAAGTTTCTTTATTTTTTTAGAACGATACCCCTAATGTTTGAGGCTTCCTGGTTTAATAAGGTGGAGTCAATTTTGAATACATTTATTTGGGCACATGGGAAGACCAGGAGGGCCTATAAATGTATGACTTTACCCAGGGCAAGGGGGGGGTGTTTATTACTGGGCCTCGGCTCTGCAGTACATGCAGGGTCTGATTGGTGCGAGCGGGGTAGATCCAAACGTCGCTGCCTTCTCGACTAAGGTATATTCCATTGTTCTGGGTTCAGAAACAGAGAATGCCTTTTTAGGCTGTACCGACTCTTCATATTATAAACGCACTTGGTTTAAGACCGTATTGGCTGCGCATAATATCTGGACGGCCGTATTAAAAAAAATGTGGACTGGGGAGATTCAACAGGTATACGAGACTGTATATAAATAAGACCCTACCCCCTTCAATTTTTGCTGATGCTACCATGGCAGAGTGGGCTAGAAAAGGAATTGTCAAGATAGGGGATTTGCTGGGCTTAGACGAGAAGATGTTGCAATTCTCCGACCTTGAGGCAAAGTTTAATATTGGCAGACGGAGTTTTTTTAAATATCTGCAGGTCAGAAGTTTTTTGAGCAGGAAGAAAGGGGGGGTGGCTGGCTTTGCTAAAAGTAGCATTTTGGAAGCTATAGAACGGGGAGGGGAGTGCTCTATCCACAGTTTTTATGCTATCTTGGCAGAGTTGAAGGTGGACGATATAGGAAAGTATGAAAATAAGTGGGCAGTAAAGCTAGGAATTCAGGGCCGGCATTTCTTGGATTCACTGGAACTAGGATGCTCAGTCCTTTGCTCAGCCCCACTTCAATCCCAACACTATAAAACATTATACCAACTCTACTATACTCCGGCTCGTATTGCGCAGTGGGGAGGAACTGTAGGGATTACATGTCCACGCTGTAGTGAATGAGAAGCTGATAGCATACATATATTTGCTGCTTGCCCTCAATTACGAATTTTGCTTAAAGGTATGGAGGACTTCCTGGGTCGAACACTTGGGTTGATCGTCATGCTAACACCACCAGTAATTATGTTAGGGGTTAGGGGGGTTGAGGGTGTGGAACACCGTGAATTTTTGTTTATAGCAATGGCGATATATAGATTGATGATCGCTAGAGCTTGTCTGGATAAAGCACCCCCAGTACTGCATCAGTGGATTGCCATGCTTTTGGGGATTTTTAATTTAGAAAAAGGTATCTATGCTAGGAAGGGTAGAAGGGCAAGGAGGTTGGGGAGGAAAGATTTGGGAACCAGTTCATCAATGGAAAGAGAGGGCAAGAGAAAGTCGAAGCTGAATTACTCCCCTATGATATGCTTAGGTTTGCTATGTTGTGTCATTTGGTGTACAGGTTTTTTTTTGTGGTTTTTTTCTCGCTCTTGTATATATTGCCCCGTCCCACTGCTAAAGTTGTGAGGTGTAATTTGTAAACGGTATGGTAATGCAATGTAATGTCTATGTTTAATATTTGATTACTTTATGTACTTAGTTGGCTTAAGTATGTATTGGTGCTTTGTGTGTTGCTACATGTGTGCCTACGAAAACTCAATAAAAATATTTAAAAAAAAAAAAAACAAAGAACAAGGTGGAAGAGTGCTGTGGGGAGCATGGATATCGAAGACAAAGCCTGTAAAATAAAGCACAAAATAAGGACGTTTGTAATGCGCATATCAAAGGACTGAGAGAGAGAAACAAAGAAGGCAAAACAAGCAAGGGAGAAAAAGAGAGGGAAGGAAAGAAAGGGAGTGAGAAAGGGAGAAGGGAGAGAGAGACAAAAGGAAAGGAATGAAGAGAGTGAGAGAGAGAGAGAGAGAGAGAGAGAGCGAGAAAGAGACTGTCGCCTCTGTGTATCGATGAGCAAATAATTACCTGGTGCCAGGGGAGTGTGCAGCAGTGGGCCGGCTCCACATGCCTGTCAAAACCCTGCCGATCAGAGATGTGTTGCTGAGTCCTGAGTCCTGAATGGCGGAGACCACTTCAGCTTCTTTGCGGATCTCCTAGAAGTCGCTGAGTCCTGAATGGTGGATACCACTACAGCTTCTCCGTGGCCCGGCAGATCTCACACATGTGGCTGAGTCCTGAGTTGTCAATGGTGGAGACCACCTCAAGGTTTGGTGCCGCTAAGCTTGTGGAACTCAAGTTTGTGTCACGTGGTGATAGGCTCCTGATGGCCACATGAGTTTGGGGTGGCACTAAACCTATGCATATGAAGTCAGCGCCAAAGGGATGGTTGACCGCTGACGGCCATACCGCTGAGGGAACGACTAACCTTCTGCGCAACTTTCATGGACTCTTTATGGTTGAGACCCATGGAGCGTTCGCCAGCTAGTCAGCACCGGCAATAAAGGATGTGACGTTGTCGATCTATTATATTTGCATGGTCACAGGGCCTGTGCCGCACGTGCCGGATGGGTGTGGTGTGTGTGCAAACCTGCCCTCAAGAGTGGCCGTGAGATGTTGAGAACTAGACCACTGATCTGCACACCAACAGAAAGTACGCCTGCGACAGGTAGCTATGTGGGGCCAATGTCAGAATGTAATCGGAGTGGAGTGGCGTGGCAAATGACATAACAGGGCAGGGATAGCTACAATGACCAGACGGCTCGTACTATTGCATCTGGGAGTCGAGCAGACGGGCCTCAGCTGTTCGTCTGCGAGCCTGGGTCCGAACTGTTCATGACTCACACTATATAAGTATTGAAAACCATTTTGTGATTCAGTCTGTCAGCTGGCATCTGTCCGAGGCATTTGTGAAAATATATCAGGGTTATTTATGTGAGTGATACCCCTTTGACGCTCCCTCTACCCACATTAGCAGGTAACGTACCCTCTTCCCACATTACCAACATACCCCCAACAACCTTTGTGGGCCCAGAAGTGTCCCTGTGCAGTTGGAGAAAGAAGAATCTTAGTCATGTATAGATTTATATATAAAAAAAATTATTTAAAGAAAAGAACAAATAAGACTGAAGGGAGTCTGGTGCTGTGGTCGCTGCCACAAAGTTGGGGTCACTGTTGTTCAGGACTCAGGACACAGTTACACACGTGGGATTGGTTTGTGTTAAATAGGGTTAGTGGTAGCAGAAGCATTGAGACTCTATGAGCCTGTGATGATGGTTGGTGTGGACGGGTAGCACTGGGAGCAATGTGTCTTGCCTACTGGACTGCGTCATGTGGAGTCTGGACTGAATCTGAATTGTGAGGCCTACTGACCGTAGTGTAGGCCAGAGATAACAATGAGGAAGGGCCCACAGGCATGTGCATATGTTGGTGGCCCCACCGGCCTGCATAGTGCTGGTTCAGTGGCACCACTTGTCTGTCGACTTCAATCTGTAAATACTCCTCACTAATCGAAGGGAGTGAGGTGCTGTGGTCGCTGCCACAAAGTTGGGGTCATTGTAATTCAGGACTCAAGACACACGTGTTAAAGAGGGTTAGTAGACTACGTATCACCGGCCTTGCATATCGAAATATGCCTCACTGATCGAAGGGAGTGTGGTGCTGTAATTGCTGCCACGATCTTGGGGTCAGTGCGATTCAGGACTCAAGACACAGTTACACATGTGGGATCGGCTTGTGTTGAATAAAGTTACTGGGACCACGTGTCACCGCCGTTGCATATGTCAATATGCCTCAATGATTGGAGGGAGTCTGCTGCTGTAGTTGTCTCACGGAGTTGGGGTCACTGCTATTCAGGACTCAGGACACAGTTACACATGTGGGATCGGCTTGAGTTGAACAGAGTTAGTGGCACCACGTGTTGCCGGTCTTCCACCGTATAGGTCAGAGGTAGCGGTGAGCAAGGGCTCATAGCCATGTGCATATGTTGGTGGCCCCACCAGCCTGCGTAGTACAGGTTCAGTGGCACCACGTGTTGCTGGCCTTCCATATGCAAATATCCTTCACTGATTGAAGGGAGTCTGGTGTTGTGGGCACTGCTACGAAGTTGGGGTCGCTGCCATTCAGGGCTCAAGAACCAGTTACACATGTGGGATCGGCTTGCGCTGAACAGGGTTAGTTGGCACCACGTGTTGCCGGTCTTCCACAGTGTAGATCGGAGGCAGTGGTCAGCAAAGGCTGACAGGTAGGTGACGTTGACTTGAGATGCACAAATTGGGAGCATTTGGTCTTCTTAACCCATTATAGTCTCTTACACAATTTGCGCCGCTACTAATCTTAAATTGTGAACCGTGTAAACCCAGTGTAGGGCGCAGGCAGCGGTCAGGATGGGCGCACAGCCACATGGCGTTGAGTTGAACTGCACAGTTAGTGGTAGCTGGAGCACTCAGTGTGTGCACACACTACGATGAGACGTGGTCCTGGCGGGCCGCACTAGGTTCAATGTCTTGCCTTGATAATGGCACGTGGAGATGACTTTTGGTGCAGTGAGTTAGTATCATCTGAAGCACAACGAGTGTGCCCATTCTGCAATGATGCCTGGTCCTGGCGGGCCTCACTGGGAGCAACGTGTCTTGCGAACTGGACTGCGTCATCTGCAATCGCCACTGTATCTGAATTGTGAGCCCTGCTGTCTGCAGTGTAGATCGAAGGCAGTAGTTAGCATAGACATTGAGGAATGCTTTTTGTCACTTCTTCTTGACAAAATCCGATGACATAGAATACAATTCTCTGTGCAATTAATAAATCAAGGCTGAATTAAAATTATGAACCCTGCTGTCCGCAGTGTAGATCAAAGGCAGTAGTCGGTATAAACATAAGTCTGCGGTGCTGTGCCGTTGGGTTTGCAGGGGGCTTTTGTGGAGGATGGCTACGGTCATGGCGGCAGCCACGTGGCAGGGTGAGTGCCTACGCTCTGCAGACTTGCTGGTCTTCCCAGAAGTGAACCACGCCCAGGGCCTGGCCAATTTATTCATACTCCTACGCTGGAGTGGCGTACATTGAACCAGCCCACTCAGCTACATGACTGAGATCTTCCCCACTGTTTGAGGTAACATAGTTGCATCCACTGTGCACTACAGTACAAGTATCAATAGTATATCTCCACATGGAGAGGTTTGTGGTTTGCATAGTGAGGTCTCTGCAGCACATCAGCATTACGCTTGGCATTGTGTGCATTATTATTGATGGATGACTTGCCTTCTTCATATATAGTTGATAGCCACATCTCCCAACATGCACCTATTGCGCGGCTGAGGGGCGTTGGTATTTTGGAAAGGTCTGTTGTCCTGTTTTGCGCTGCCTCGGTGGTAGTAACTGGGGGTGGTCCGGGGGAGGTTCTGGTGGTTGTGGCGCTGGGTGTTGTGGACTTGTTGGGTGTTGGATGATGTTAATTTGTTACTGGTAAGTCAGCTTATCGTCTGCTTTTTGGATCGCATTGAAGATTTGGCTGGTTGTTAAAAATATAGGGAAGTGGTGTTTTCATGGTTTTTTTTGCACGGGTATGCCTACTTTGAATATCATTAGTGTTGTGTCTCGCATTTGTGGCGTTTTTGTTGGCGGAAGGTATCGATGGAAGAGTGGTGAGATTTGCACTTTTCACCAGGTTGAGAATGGGATGATATTTAAAAAACACAGAAAAAAAGATATGTTTAATGAACATTATAATTAGAAATTAGCATTTAAAAAACCTTTGCAATTCACTGAAAAAACCATAGGTTTCAGGTACGTTATTATTAGAAATTATTAGAAATTAGCATTTAAAAACCGTTGAAATTTACTGAAAATAATAGGTTTCACAAACGTTATAGTTAGGAATTAGCATTTAAAAAACCTTAGAAATTCACAGAAAAAAACATAGGTTTTCAGGGACGTTATAGTTAGTTGGACATTTCACTCATACAATATGATAGAAATTCCGCTGTTATTGTTAGTTGAGCTAACTATAACTCACGCCCCCGCAATGCACTGCTGATGACGTCACATATTACATCATGGTCAGTGACATCACTGATGACACCTCAAATGACATCACTGATGACATCATCCACGTGACAATCTGATGAACTTCATCAGGCCTTAATTTAACACTTGATACAACCACTCTAAAATACAGACTATATTTTTTGAAATCATGAACACACCAATACCAGTTAGTACATATCCACTGACTAATTCCTAGGTCTACAAACACATCAATTCATTCACCCATACAGTCACTCATACATACAACCAGCCGTCAATATAGCATTATCATATCCAGTCACAAGTCTATACAGACACTCAGACACCACCACTCATTCATAGAGTTCTTCACACACCTAGTCAGCAATGGAAATAATTTATCACACTATTATTTACTCACCTGTACAGTTATACACATACCACCTCACTTATTTAAACATACACTAACACATACATTCACTCTAATACAATAACTAATACAAGCACACACTGATTCATACAGGCAGTCTCACAATCACTCACTCTCACTTATAGTCATTTATACAGTCCAACACTTACATATATACTGTTTTTCACATATGCAGTTACTCACACATGTACTACTGAGGCATCCATTCACTCACCAAGACACCCATACACAAACTCACCCAGACATACAGCCCTTCACAGATACAGACTTGAACACATATACACAGTGCATTATCCACTCACATATTTATGCACAGAGTCACACCCCCCACCCATCCACACAGACACTGAGACACCCATACAGATACAAGAAATCAATAGCCTATATAGATCCACATTTAGCTGCTAACCAAACCATGCAACCGCTTACACACCATCGGACAACCTAACCTGTGTGAATGTCTGTATCAGTCACTAACACATGCATTAAGTAAGACACAATTAAGTACTCACTTATACAGTTAGTCACACACCTACTTAATCATGCATCCTGACTCTTATACACCCATTCATTCTTGAATACACCTTGGCATATATATATAACATATTTACATTTTATAGAAACACATAGTCTCTGGATGATGTCATGAGTGATGTCATCAGTGATGTCATTTGAGATGTCATCAGTGGAGTCATCACTGACTATGTCATGAATGATGTAATACGTGACGTCATCAGCAGTGCATTGCGGTGGCGCGTGTTATAGTTAGTGGGGAGGCAAGCAGCTTTCCCTCATATTATTACTGCCTGGGGAGGTGGTGGAACCAGGGGCTTAGGAAAAGCCTAGGAGGGAGGCCCCAGGAGCACCACTCCTTGTTTACCCACATGCCCCTGGAATTTGGCCATCCCGGGGCTTTAGAAAGAATATGTTTGGGAGCCTGCATGTCTTTATTTTTATTTTGCTGCAGATTTGGGGATCCACTCATATCTGGGGGTCAGGGTGTTCCTACCCTGCTACCTATTCTGTATGTTTAACTTTTTTCTGGCACTCCGCTTGAAGTCGAGTCCCAGGATGGTTGCCAATACTTCCTGGTTGAGGTATTGGCAGCCAATTAAATTTTAGTAGGATCCACAAGTCCACTGCAAGGACTCGTGTCCCCACATATCTATAATTTTTTTACTTTAATTTCTCTGAAACTACTGAATGGATTTACACCAAGTCACAAAAAGCCCACTTTCTGGACCAACTTCTAGCTTTCTGCTAAATTTGATGTAATACTGTTCAGCAGTTCTGGCTGTATTCGTGTTAAAAAATGAAAAATCCTCATAGACATAGGAGGAGGAAAACACGTTTTGGGACTCCCCTTTTTCTCGGGCTCCGCTTCACAGATCACCCTGAAACTTTCAACACAGCAGCTGAACCAAAAAAGGGAAAGTTTTGTGAAAAGTTTGTGGAGAGCAAGCAGCACCAAATTTATTTTTATTGGCAAAACATAAAAATGCTTTTCCTATGGAAACTTTGGTCCTAACTATAACTACTTACTGTACAAAAATATGCTATGTAAAGGTAATATACTGGTTTTGCATGGGAAGAGGATTTTACTTGCAAATGTCATACAGTTGTGTCCTCATCCTCTCACACTCCTACACACTTTGAACCCAACACAGACAAACCTGGCTGTCTCACCCCCATGCAAAATCAAGGTCATCAGAAGAAAGGGTCAACTGTGGCTTTTTGCCCTGGGTCCCAATGCTTTCGGGGCTCCATGCTCCTGCTACAAATTGGAATTTTAGAATAAAAATAAACAGACCTGGCCTATTCATTCAGGATAAGTAAGTACAGAGGCCACACCGAAATATTGTCATTAGAGACCAGAGCAGGAACTTGCATAATGTTTTTGACACACCCACAAATATTTCAGAATAAATCAGTGCATTGAGAAGTATTTTGTAAGTGATAGTTTTCCGATATAAATTTAGAAGCATTCATTCTTCGCCCCACCCTGACAACAATACCAATAGTGAACGCAAAAGACAAGTGAGTTGTTAAGTGCACCATTTGTCTGGCCAGGGTTGCTATTATACATTCAAAATATTATAGCTTATTAAATCAACCACAGAAGAAGGGTTTGTACAGCGCCCATCCTGAAGTCAGGTATTCCGAGGACCTTTTATATGGGATAATAAAACAATGAGCAGGTAGGTAAACTGAAATAAATTCATTGCCTAGGATCACACAATTTGGTAAAGTGAGGATATTAGGATTAGTCCCAGGTTTTCTGGTTTCACATTGTGCTTTTCAACCTCTAGGTGTATATGCTTCGCTTTCCCTACACCCACCTTACTGCCTCATCCCCGGATTGCCACCCTGCTGGTATCGATGCAGCCCTCAGTCACATCATAGACCAATATTTGGGGCCCTTGGGAAAATGTTTGCGAGTATCCATGTTCTGGAGTATAGCCACCTAGTCAAGGGCATAACAAACACCCATGCAGCCCCCGTGGTGCAGGGGGCCTCCCGTGTCCTGTACATGAAGGGGTCCCCCTCAGCGCATCTGCAGAGAGCTGTGAGAGAGCCAGGTTCTAAAGCAGCAGCTGCAGTCTGCAGTCTGCAGTCTGCTCTGAGCTCCTCCGCTGACCCAGGACTGAAGAAAAACAAAGTAACAAGTTACATTGTTTCTCTTCAGTTAGAGCCACGAGCCATGCCTGGGAAAAGGATGGGGGTAAGGGCCATAGAGACAGCATTCTCCACAGGGCACAGCTCCTCTGAGAAGGGAGGAGGCAGCACAGAGGAGAGCTGACACGGGCAGCAGGAGAAGGTTTCCAGCACTCTGCTGGGATGCATTGGAAGGTAAGCAAGCATTGGAAATGCAATAGGCTTCGCATTTGTTTGAGGTGCAGCGTCTCCCTGGATGACACGGAGTGTTTCCTCAGTGTCCCCTATGCTGACAGTGAACATGGAAATGTTCCCAGGTCTCCACAGAAGAGATTTAAAAAAAATGACTCAAGAATATTTGAAAATGGATGTACCTGTAGAAAATGACAGAGAGTACCTTTTTTAATAGTTCAATATAGTGCAAGCTTGCCCCCAAGGTATTGCAGCGCTTCACATGAGCACCAGTTACACAAGGCCACGCTTATTTTTTAACCACGGGGATATTAAGTGATTTGCCCAGAATCACAGGATGTTGAACCAACGCTGAGACGCCATGATCCCCCAGTTCTAATGACAGCATCCCTGGCTGTTATGCCATATTTCATTTGTATCAGTGGTCTTCCCAAATGCAAAGGAAGGGAGAACATGTCTGTGGTTGTTGCACATTTTTGAGCGACATTTGAGACCAAGTGCAAAACTATCTGGAGCCTTCAGCAAAATTCTATTTTTTATTTTTTGCTCTCTCCTTGGAACAAATTGGTAATATTTGATGTTTTTGGTGTCAATTTGGCACTGTCTGGTGCTGGCACCCTAGGCACCTGCCTAGTATTATTGACTTGCTTTATCATCAGCCCTTTATTTACTTTTAGACTCCTGCCATGGGCCTATGTACCTATGGTGCAGCATGTGGCATCGGGGCCTAGGAATGGGAGGGGCACACTGACTATAGCTGTCTTTCACTACCCAACTAGGAGCCAGGGGGCCGATTTCACCTCCTTAAATGAGGGTGCGTGAGGCTCATGCTACGCAACAGAATTCAGCTTAACTGAAACTCACATTTTAGGGGCCTTCGGAGTACTATAGAGTTGGGGAAAGTCATTCACAGGTTCCACAGCACAGAACCTTCATTTTCTTTTTTTTACAACATTTTAGGTATTCGTATTCGGTTTACGCCCATGCTGTGCACTTTTTATTTTATGTTTGTTTTCCTATGAATTCTATTTCTTGTTAGTCACATTGGTAATATTTTTGATTGAAGAATCCAATAAAGAGTATGTTATAAATTGGTACTTAAAGTCTAATGAAGCATAGAATGAGCCCCCAGAACAGCAACAAAATGCCAAAAATAATAAAGATATATTCAGGGGAATAAATGGGACTGGAGTGTAGCAAATTATCACCAACGTCATATGGGAGAGAGTAGGACACACATAAGAAGGGAAGGAAATTGTGGGTTGGAAGAAGAGAATCCATGTAAGATGTCATATCTAATAAGCGTTGGCAAAGCCAATAGGTCTGACGTTTGTTGCAAAACTATTGGCTGTGCCAAAGTATGTTTCTTTTGCTGTATTGTTCCAAGATGGCTAATGGAGGCTGAGAGAAGAAAGCCATGAAGAAATCATTGAAATACTACAGGGTGTAAATACAGTGGGTGGACAGTGGTATATGAGAGACATTGCAACACTACAGTGTGTAAATACAGCGGGTGGAAAGCGGTGTATGAGAGACAATGAAATACTACAGGGTGTAAATTTGGTATGTGGACTAGGGTGACCAACTGGCATTGGTGCAAATTCAGGACGGTGAGTGTAAAAATTCAGGACAAAGGGTCTAAATTCAGGACACAAATTCAGGACAGGAGGTCAAAATTCAGGACAAAACTTCAGGACAATTGGATAAGTTTTTACAGACACATCAGAGGTCGTGCAATAGTATATAAGTAAGCCCAGCCGTATCCAAACATATTTAACCATTTGCAAACCTATCCATCATGTATCCTTCCATCTATCCTTTCACTCATCCATCCCTTCATCCATCCTTTATCTATCCATCCACCCTTTCACCCTAGCCATCTGTACACTCATCCATCCACTCTTCTACCCATCCATCCATTCACTCATCCATCCAGTCACTTACCCTTTCACCCATCCAGCCATCCTTTCACTTACTCATCCATCCACCCAGTCACTCATCCTTCCACCCATCCACCCTTTCAGTCATCCATCATCCTCCATTTCTCTCTCCATCGTCGCTTTCACTTAGCAATCCTTCCTTCCATCCATCCACCCACCCATCCATCTACTCATCCACTCATGAATCTATCCATTGACCCTATCACTCATCCATCCTTTCTCTCATCCATTTATCATTTCACTCCTTCACTCATCTATTCATCCTTTAGTCCATCTACCCTCCCTTTCACTCACTTATCCATCCTTACATCCACCCTTTCATTCATCTGGCCATCCATTCACCCTTGCACTTATCAATTCATCAATCCATCCATCATTTCACTCATCCATCCACCCACTCACTCACTCATCCACCTTTTCACTCATCCATCCTTTCACTCATCCATCCACCCTTTTACCCATCCAGCTACCCTTCCACACATACATCCAGCTATTTACCTTTTCTCCCTTCCATCCTTCCACCACTCACTCATCAATCCATCCATCCTCTTTTATTATCCATCTATTCAATCTTTCATTCATCCATTCACCCTTTCACTAATTCATCCAGCCATCCACCCATCCCTTCACTTACTCACTCGCCCACCTTTTCATATTAATTTTGAGCTGAGCCTTTTTGAGCTGCAGGAGCCATTCCTGGACTTGGACAGAAGCCACCCAGGGCAGAGACATGATCCACCACAGGTGGGGGAGGGGGAGGGACAGGAGCCATCACTGGAGGGAGGGGGGGCAGGAGGGGGAACAGGATCCACCAGGGTGGGCACAGGGGTGGGCATGCAATATTCTAGTATCATCTTGGTCTTTTCCAGGGTGGGGTAGGGATCCTCACCCCCTCCTGGACAAGACAATGAGAAGTCAGTCTCTCTTTCCAAAATGTTAGTTTTGCCATCCCCCACTGTGATGTACCGTACTTAAAGGAGATATTCCAAGAGAACTGATTCAACTGATTGTCCTCCCTACTTTGTTAATCAGTGTGGGTGCGATTGTACCATTTCTTTATTTTATGACATTAAAGACTGCATGTTTGAAGAATCGAGGTTTGTTTACAATTTAGTGACAGTAATTAAGCTCTGTGAAGAGAACCACGTGCTGCCTCAGTGTAATCCAGACCGGTTGTAGGATGTTTGGGGCCCTGGGCAGAAAGGGAATGTCTCACACAAATTGTTGAGACATGGCACATTCAGGGCTGTTTGCAGCTGAATAGATGCCCCTGTTCCTGAAGCTGCAGCCCCTCCTCTCAGTCACCTTCGAGCACCTCTGAACAGCTCATCAAGGGCTGGAGGTGTGAGGGGTGGGGGCGCAGCTTCAAGAGCAGGGGCATCTATTCAGATGCAAACAGCCCTGAACGCGTCATGTCAAAGTCAGTAAGGAAGGTGAGTGGAAGCTGTGCCGGCGTTAGGGAGGTGCGACCGTGCCTGGTTAAACTTACGGACAAATGGCGTCCGTTAAAGAATCCTTCACGGACAACGGACAGACGGCCGAAATTACGGACTGTCCGTGAAATTTAAGGACGGTTGGTCACCCTAATGTGGACAGCAGTGTATGAGAGATAATGACATACTACAGGGTGTAAATACAGTAGGTGGACAGCGGTGTATGAGAGACATTGAAACACTACAGGGTGTAAATACAGCAGATGGACAGTTGTGTATGAGAGACGATGAAATACAGGGTGTAAATATTGTAGGTGGACAGTTGTGTATGAGAGACAATTAAATACTACAGGTTGTAAATACAGTAGGTGGACAGCGGTGTATGAGAGACAATGAAATACTACAGGGTGTAAATTAGGTATGTGGACTGCAGTGTATAAGACAATTAAATATTACAGGGTGTGAATACAACAGGTGGACAGCGGCGTATGAGAGACAATGAAATACTACAGGATGTAAACGCAGTGGGTGGACAGTGGTGTATGAGAGACAATGAAATACTACAGGGTGTAAATACAGCGGGTGGACAGTTGTGTATGAGAGACAAGGAATTACAGGGTGTAAATACAGTAGGTGGACAGCGGTGTATAAGAGACAATGAAATAGAGGGTGTAAATACAACAGGTGAACAGGGGTGTATGAGAGACAATGAAATACTACAGGGTGTAAATACAGTTGGAGGACAACCGTGCATGAGAGACTATGAAATACTACAAGGTGTAAATACAGTGGGTGGACAGTTGTGTATGAGAGACAATGAAATACAGGGTGTAAATACTATGGGTGGACAGTGGTGTTTGAGAGACAATGAAACACAACAGGGTGTAAATACAGTAGATGGAATCTAAATACAATAGGTGGACAGTGGTGTATGAGAGACAATGAAATACTAAAGGGTGTAAATACAGTGGGTGGACAGTGGTAAATAAGAGAATGAATACAGGTATAAATACAGTGGGTGCACAGTGGTATAAGAGAGACAATGAAATACTAAAGGGGGTAAATACAGTAGGCGGACAGTGGTGTATGAGAGACAATGAAATACTAAAGGGTGTAAATACAGTGGGTGGATAGTGGTGAATAAGAGACAATAAAATACAGGGTGTAAATACTGTATGTAGACAGTGGTGTATGAGAGACAATGAAATACTACATGGTGTAAATAACAGTAGCTGGACAGTGGTGTATGAGATACAATGAAATACGAAAGGGTGTAAATACAATAGGTGGACAGTGGTGTATGAGAGACAATGACATATGAAAGGGTGTAAATACAGTGGGTGGAAAGTGGTGAAAAAGAGAATGAAATACAGGGTGTAAATACAGTGGGTGGACAGTGGTATATGAGAGACAATGAAATACGAAAGGGTGTAAATTCAGTAGGTGGACAGTGGTGTATGAGAGACAATGAAATACAAAAGGGTGTAAATACAGTGGGTGGACAGTGGTGAATAAGAGAATGAAATACTGGGTTTAAATACTGTAGGTGGACATTGGTGAATAAGAGACAATGAAATACTAAAGGGTGTAAATACAGTAGGTGAACAGTGGTGAAAAAGACCTTACGTGTCTCTTCATCGTTGACGTGTGACCAGGGGTCAGCTGGTTGGTGCAGGTGGCGTTCAGGGTGTGGTTTGTTGTGGTCGGGGCGGGTGAGGAGTTGAAGCTGTTGTGTATGTCGGCGATCTTGCGGTGGAAGAAGGTGGCCAGTGAGTTGCAGAGATGTTGTGAGGGCGGGATGTCGTTGGTGTTGGCGTTGGGTTTGGAGAGTTCCTTCACTATGTTGAAAAGTTCTTTGCTGTCGTGTGCGTGGTTGTCCAGTCTGGCTGTGAAGGACGATCTCTTGGCTGTTCTGATGAGGTGGTGATTTCTGCAAGTGGCGTCTTTGTGGGCTGCGTGGCTTTCTGGTGCGCGGTTGTGGAGCCATGTCTTCTCCAGCTTCCGGCACGCTCGTTTGGAGATGTGGAGTTGTTTGGTGAACCAGGCGGCTTTCTTGCTTGGGTTGGTTGATGGAGGGTTTCTTGATCGGGGCGAGGGTGTTGGCGCAGTCGTCGATCCACTGTCTGAAGTTTTGGGTGGCGGCGTCTGTGTCGGTGGGGTCGGTGGGTGGGTTCTGGCTGAGGGTTGAGGTCAGTTGGTCTTCGGTAACTTTGCTCCAGCAGCGGCGGGGCAGCTGTTGGGTGCGGTGGTGCGTGGTTGGTTACTTGAAGGTGAAGTGGATGCATCGGTAGTCAGTACAGTGGAGCTCGGTGGTATGGTTGAAGCCGATGTGGGTGCTTGTGGTGAAGACGGGGTCAAGCGTGTTGCCGGCGGCGTGGGTGGGTTCGGTGACGAGTTGTCGGAGGCCGAGGTTGTCGATCAGGGCGGTGGAGTTGGCGTTGTTGTTGTTCTTGAGGTGGAAGTTCAGGTCCGCAAGGAGGATGTAGTCCGTGGAGGCGAGTGTGTGGGTGCTGGTGAGGTAGGCGACAGAGTCGTTGAAGAGGGCCCGTGGTCCGGGGGTCTGTAGATGAGTGTTCCTCTGAAGGTGGTGTTGGGGTAGGTGTGGATCCGGAAGTGGAGGTGTTCTGCAGAGTTGAGGGAGTCGTCTGTGATGGTGTTGTACCTGGAGGGTGGACTTGTGGACGATGGCTATTCCTCCTCCCATCCCGTTGGTGCGGTCTCTGCGGGAGATCTTGTAGCCGTCCGAGATGGCTATGGCGATGTCAGGTGCCGAGGAGTCGTTCCACCAGGTCTCTGTCGGGAAGGCAATGTCTGGGGCGGAGGTGTCTAGCAGGTTCCAGAGCTCGATGGCCTGTTTGCGTGCGGAGCAGGTGTTGAGGAGGATGCAGCAGAGGTGGTTGGGCCCCGTGCTTGGCAGTTTGGTGGCTCTGTTGCAGGTGAAGTTGCAGGTGTGGCAGGAGAAGGGTCCGTGGGTGTGTTTCGGGGCGGCCTGGAAGCAGCGGTGGTCTCGGGCTCTGTTGAGTGCATGGAGGTTGTTGGAGTTGTATCGGAGTCCGGCGGTGTGGAGTACGCGGGGTCCAGGAGTTCTGGCACTGGGTATGGCCAGGCAAGGACAGGCTTACTTTTGGCGTGCCATCGGCGCGCAATTGGCGTGCCCACTGCGCGCGTCCACTGCGCGTCCGGGCAGCGGATGCCATTTAGGTGAGAAGGGTGGGATGATCAGTTGGGAGGCGTGAGTGGGGTGGCGAGGGGGCGTGGCCGTGGAGGAAGTGGCGGGAAATGCAGTGGGTCACAGAAACGGGAAGGGCGGTGGGGTGGAGCAGTGGGCTACAGTAGGGGAAGCAAGGGTGTACTGGGAGCGGCAGCAGCAGGGAGAGAGCGCACAGGAGGCGCTGAAGTCGGCAGGGGAGTGAGGGAGCGATCCAGCCCTGGAGCAGGGTCGGAGGTCGCCTCTAACATCGGTCCGCGATCGCTTATGAGGCGAGGAGGGTGGGATGATCAGCTGAGAGGCGGGAGCAGGGCGGCGAGGGGGCGAGGCCGCGTGGGAAGCGGCGGGAAAAGCAGCGAGTCACAGAAATGGGAGGGGTTGCAGGGGGCTACAGCGGGGAAGCAAGGGCATACTGGGAGCGGCAGCAGCAGGGAGAGAGCGCACAGGAGGCGCTGAAGTCGGCAGGGGAGCGAGGGAGTGATCCGGCCCTGGAGCAGGGTCAGAGGTCGCCCCTAACGTCGGTCCACGATCGCTTATGAGGCGAGGAGGGTGGGATGATCAGCTGGGAGGCGGGAGCGGGGCGGCGAGGGGGCGTGGCTGCAGGGGAAGCGGCGGGAAATGTAGCGGGTCACAGAAACGGGAGGCACGGCGGGGGGAGCAGGGGGCTACAGCAGGGAAGCAAGGGAGTACTGGGAGCAGCAGCAGCAGGGAGAGAGCGCACATGAGGCGCTGAAGTCAACAGGGGAGCGAGGGAGCAATCCGACCCTGGGGCAGGGTCAGAGGTCAATACTGTAGGTAGATAGTGGTGAATAACAGACCATGAACTACTAAAGGGTGTAAATACAATGGGTGGACAGTGGTGTATGAGAGACAATGAAATACAGGGTGTAAATACTGTAGGTGGACAGTGGTGAATAAGAGACAATGAAATACTTATTGTGTAAATACAGTGGGTGGACAGTGATGTATGAGAGAGATGAAATACTACAGGGTGTAAATACAGTGGGTGGACAGCAGTGTATGAGAGACAATAAAATACAGGGAGTAAATACAGTGGGTGGACAGCGGTGTATGAGAGACAATGAAATACAGGGTGTAAATACAGTAGCTGGACAGTGGTGAAGGAGAGACAATGAAATACTACAGGATGTAAATACAGTAGGTGGACAGTGGTGAATAGGAGACAATGAAATACTACAGGGCGTAAATAAGGTTGCACAACATAAACCATGAATTAACACAGGGCAGGGAGTAAACCCAGTGGGCTATGAAGTCCTGACCCTCATCTGTCCTGCAGACAACTGTACGCCAGTGCCCCATAGCCTATTACAGACCCCGCATCACGCATATTGGTCAAGCTATTTTTGTTCTCTAAAATGTCTTCCCATACTTTCCTAAATAATTAACTCTTGCAGGATGGTTGGTATGAATTTGACCTGTAGAAGGGTACAGGGAACATATGGGTGTTCTTGTGTACTGTAGAAAGGGCTGTGAAGAGAGTGGGGGGACTGTTAGAGACAAACCAGGAAGCGGTTCATATCTTGTTCTCTTTTTTCCATAGTGCCTGCGACATGCCTTTTTGTGTAGGAAAAACTATCACTAGGTAAAAAAGGGAGCGTGTCACGGCCACTAGTGAGATTCTACAGAGCTGCCCCATTTCAACACCAGCCATGTTCCATGATTGTGTACTTAATAAGTAAAATAACATGACATAATGTTGGCCTTGCCATAATGGTGGTACATATCGGCCCAATGTGCTCACCCTTGGTATAATGGTGCCCAAACCGGGTAAAATGTGGGCCCTGGCATAATAGTGGTATTTCCTATCCCATTGCGTGGTGGTGCACAGCCCTCATGCTAGCTTCGGCATAATGGTGGTAATTCTTGGCATAAAATTGGCGCACATGACATGCAACTATGACACATACATATTCAAGGCAGAAGCTATCCATGTGTTGCAGTTGTTCATGATAATAATTGAACTTTTTCACAAAAAAAGATAACTTCTTGATTTAGGGAATTTAAATTATTTTTCAAGAATGCAAAACTAGTATTTAATAGCAAAACATGTCTGCTTTCATAAACCGACAAACTGATGTTTTGGAGACAAATGACTGAATTTATTTAAAGCTGCAATTTGAGCGGTTAAAGGGCCCACTCTGCGTAGGCCAACCCGAACACCCCTCTTTCACTTTGGTGTGCTTGCTATTCTCACTTGCTCCTTCAACTGGTATCTAAGCTTTTCGTTCCACCACTTTTAGGATCCACCGGCCGCCACTGGTGCATGCGCAGCACTCCCCTGACCCGAGAGCTCCTTACTGCATCCGGAGCGTGGGTGGCCACCTCCATGTTCTTTACAGGGGGGCTCCCTCAAGTTTCGTTACGTCACTGCGCCTACTAATTAAACAGTATCTCAACACAATTCCATCTCAGTAGTCACTCAGCTCTAGGCGATGTCTTCATACCTATGGTAACCGCTCAAAGTCAGAATATTGTGCTCCAACACCTCCACTTCAAGCCACTCTGAAGCATGATGGGAGAACAGATAAAGATGGATCTGCCTCTCCAGCTGAGAGATTGCTGAAGGTGAAGCACAAAGATTGCTTCGTGCCGCTTCTGTCATCACAATGGTTAATCCATTGCTAGATTGGCGCTCGTTAGCTCTATTGTGTAACTGGTATGGAGGAGCTTTAGAAGCAGTTGCATCCGGGTGTTCTCGACACCTGCACGCATTTCCACGAACTAAGCGCTCAAGTTACTTTAATTGAGACCATAAATAACACGCTGAACCGGAATCAGATCCCTCATTCTCTTGGATTTTATTCTCCTAAAATGCCACTATAGGCTTGTGCTGTTTTTCACATCAGGTTCCTTTCTTCACACTGGTTTCGAGGACTATTACTGTTGCTTTTGTGTTTGTGCAAGAGGCAGACACCTGACTTGTGTGCAAACATGATTTCTGTGTTTTTTTGCTTCATTAATTAGCGCACGTTTTACATTTGTATCACCGGATGTTGGCCTCTTGACCGGAAGGCCGGATTTGCAGTTTTTCTGTTTGCATCAGTGGCAGCTTCCTATTGGTTTACCTGAACCCAGGGCTCTGTAAGGTCTGTTGAGAGGGACCTAGTCAGGCACGCAATAAAACAATCGGAGCCTCATTTAAGAGAAGTGACTCATCGCTGCGTGAAAGCAGCGATGCGTCACTTCTCAGTGCGCCCTCCTTGCGACATGATTGATGCGTCATATTCACTGTATGATGCATCATGTTGCAAGGAGTTACAGATATATCAGTATTTCTGACGTATCTGTATGGCACAAAAGTGACGCATTGCTGGAGTGTGTCACAAAAGTGACGCAACTGCAGCAATGTCTCCTTTCACATGGGGCTTGCCCCATGTGAAAGGACCTGTGTCAGTCTTATGCCTGCTATGAGGCAGGCGTAAGATATTGACACATTTATTTGCGTCCTAGAAGTGGCGCAGTGAAATCTTATAGATTTCACTGCATCACTTCTATGACTCTTTCTTGCGTCAGAATGCCCCCCCTGCATACATTATACCTGAGGCAGATTAATGTGGCGCAGGGGTTTACAAAGTGATGCATCTACCTAGATGCGTCACTTTGTAAATATGGTGCAACAAGACACATTTTTTACGCTGCTGGTGAGTCACAAAAAGTGATGCACCAGCGGCGTAAAGGTGACGCATGGCCTCATAAATAAGGCCCTCTGTCTCTTTGTACTCTTGTGGTGCACAATAGAAGGATCACGAGCAGAAGCCCGAGGGAAAGAAACATTTCTTCTCATAATGCGTAAGCGGCCTTAATGTTTTGCAATCTACAGCAAGAGCAAGGAGGTGATATCAAAGATTGATGTCCATGAGCAGTGTATGGGGTGCTTGGACGGTGGTCATGGCATCTGGAAATGCAATGCAACTCGCCACACTACTAGGGAAGAGAAATATATGTTTCAAATAGTGCGTTTACCCCTATAAATAAGGGGTAACTGAGTGTGAACAACGTGCATCTTCACACTGACCATTTTTGGGGGGACTGTAAATACATCATAAAAGATTCAGGACGCATAGTGAATCCCACACTTTTATGGTCTCCTTGGGGCTGCTGTACGACTGACATTTCAGGTACTAGTGACCCCATAAAGGCTTTATCTGAGGCACCAGCACTGGAGCAATGTCCGGCAGGGGCAGTCGAGACGTTCATGTTGGTAGGTTCATAGGGGTTGTCGTTTATTTAATAGATTGTATGTGCCCTCCGGTGGTCCCTGCAGTGTCTGCCTTTTAGGTGAGGTCCAGCAGAAACCTGTCCTTGCCCGGGACCAGGATTGATGCTCCTTCACAATGTGAGAGCCAAAATGATATTGGTGACATGGGATATTATTATGAGGAGCTGAGGTGCTTGACCCTAACCAGAGAGGAGATTGAGAGGCGGTATCTCATAACTTGAGTTGTAACAAAAACTACCAGAGATGGTGAGCGTGCTTGGCAGATAAACGGGGCACTGGTCATGATGGCTTTGTAAATGATGCAGCTGGTTTTGAAGATGGTATGAGCAGACAAGGGGAGCCAATGAAATTCCATCAGGATGGATGTGATCGTATTTCTTCAGGTTTTGGATGAGACATCTTGCAGCATTTAGGATGCCCTTAACTGGTGCCAGTGTGGAGTCTCGGAGGCCATGGAGCAGGGCCTTACCACAATCCATATGTGAGAGTACAAGGGCTTAAACAGCGGTTCTGAAGTCGCATTCTGAAGAAATGGTTTGACCTTCTTTCTGAGAGAGAGCTAGTACCAGGTTGCCTTTATTTTTTGCCAGTATGTTCCTTGAGGGTGAGGTTGGTATCCAGGGTAAATCCAAATGATGTGCCATTTGGTGAAAGTTGGGGTTGGAAGCCGCCGCTTGGTTTATTCATTCTTGCTGCTCATCACTGTAGACATAGTTCCTACATAGCTTAGAGAAGAAAAGTTCAATATAATTGGAAATTGGGTCACAGACTACTCAGGAGATGGGTGTGGATAAAAAGGACCTTCTTTTATTCATTTATTATTTATTTATTTATTCAGAGTTTTATACAGTGCTAGTGAATCACCCGAGTCACTTCAGAGTGCAGAAAGACAAAAGCTCCCGAGAAGAAAGGTGGGTTAGATTTGAGTGGTTATAAGTGAAAGGTTCCTAAGTTGGCATTCTGTGATCGCTCTCTGTAGATGGCTGCAGCTGAACACAGCATGGAACAGTTTTCTGTTTAAGTATTTCCTGAATTGAAGGTAATTGCCTTCAACTTGGAACCAATGGCTGATGGCGTTCCACTATTATGGGCCCTGGATTGATAAGATTTTGTCAGCCATGCTTTAGTTTCTTACATTGATGTCAATTGATCACTTGACATAAAGCCAATCACAGATTCCTGGCAGGTATGTAGTTGAAAGCCAGCGTTTGAAGGTATTTATGTTTTTTGTCCAGTTACCTTTATGTACAGTGGAGAATTCTGAATTAATTCTGGAATCCAGAAGATGATTGGTACCTGCAATTTCACTAACTGTTTTGCGGAAATGTAGACCTGTGCAGGGTCATCATTTTATTTGGTGAATCACCTGGCAGAAAATGTATTAGGACACGTGCAGTCAGCACTAGCAATGGCCCAACATGCACCCACATGCCCTAACCTTGTGCTTGGGATCCAAAAAGAGCGATTCTCTCACCCCCTTCCCCCAATGGCTTTCAAATCAACAGTATGAGGGCCTGTGGTAGAAACAGAGAAAAGAACCAAGGATAATAGAGAAAACAGAGACATTGAACTCCACAACTCTGACTTGTCACTTCTGCTGGTTACTGATGTGTGCAAGAATATAGAGGCTGTCTAAAGGCAAAGTCAAATCCTTAGTAATTTGCGATGAAAGTTCTGCAGTTAACTGTAAGAGTGAAAAGATATGCCTTAGTGGTATCTCTGTTTAACTATCTCTCTGTACTTTGATGTGGGACTTTTAACTCCCGAAAAAACATCGGAGAGATGAGTATCTTAAAAATATGGACAAAAATTATCGCCGCACATCGGCGATTTTTATCGCAGATAAACCTTGCTATTAGCAAGGTTTATCGCAAATGCGATAAAAAACGCCCGCAATGCATGAATATCGCTGAAAAGTCAGCGATATTCATGCATTATCGAGCAAATGCTCTTAGCCATGTTATCCACCTCCCATTGGATAACATGGCTAAGAACTGCTCAGGGCAGGTGTTAGCTTTTGGAGATATTCGCCCTTAGCGCAAATATCTCCAAAAGTTGGTAATAGGAGATAGCGATGTTAGCGACTGTTTCCAGTCGCTAACATCTTGGCACGCCCACTTTGCATATCATTAGTGATAAATATCACTGACATGCAAAGTGGGGCCCATGATGGTCGCTATCTCCTATTAGCTGTCGCTAACTGGTGTTAGCGACAGCTTGGTAATAGGGAGATAAATTTATCTCCGCTTTCTTGGCTTTTAAAGCCAAAAAAGCGGAGATAAAACCCCTTGATAATATACCCCATGTTTACTGACACTCACCTCTATGAAGTGAAAACCTACCTCAAGCTTTGTCACTATGCACTATCTGCAATATAAATTTGGTGGCTACTTGACTTTTCGTGTAACTATAAGAAAGTAAACATACATTAATATTTTGAAATTTCTGTTTCAGAAACTCATGCAAAAAAGCTGGAAAGGAAATACCTTAGACCATATTTACAATGAAAGTGAGTCAGTGCGTGCCGCAAGCCATTTGACTGCGCCGCACTGAGTCACTTTCAAAGCACAGAGATGCGACATATTTACAACAATATGTCACATCCCTGTGCTTTCCCCTGTGCTGGCTCACAATCGACTGCCATGCGCAGGCACAGGCACCCTTGTACCATGGTGCGAGGTTGCCTGCGTCATGGAGTGATTGTTTTTCTGCAGAAAGTGACACCTCCCTGCACAAAAACAATCAATTGAGGTGATTTCCACTTTCCGCATTGAAAGAGGAAAGAAACAAGGAGAAAGGCAAACATTTCTCCTTGTTACGCCACCCCAGGAGTGGGGTAGCATTCTGATGCATTTCCAGGTTTACAATTTCTCGTAAATCTGGAAATGCATCAGAACACCCACAGCAACACCCATGTCATGACCCTTACACCCAAAGTGTTGTGTGAGAAGGGGCGATATTTACTGGCACATGTAAAGCCACACAGGGTGGCTTTGCGTGTCCTTGTAAATATCGGACAGCAGTTTGCGCCGCCAGTGCCTCGCGCAATGTGACGTACCGGCGGAGCAAGGGGCTTGTAAATAAGCCCCCCAATCCTTTGACCTATTTAAGGATCTTTCTTGTTCTCTCACAGGATAAACCTCAGGTGTACTGTGACAATCCTACTGTTTTTTAAAGTATCCAGTAGTATAATTAGGTCCCAGAGTTCACAATCCAACTGGTGGAAAAGCCATCAGATCCTTTGCTAGGTTATCAAGCGTGTTTATGAAACAGATTGTTGTAGATGGAATGGAGTTGCCTAAGCATGCCATTCAATCTGGCTTAGATTTTGTGGACACCATTACTAGGCAGATGGCCCTCCGCCTGATTATGAGATATCAGTATGGCTGAGGTCAGCACGGTTTTTGCCTGAAGTTTACTAGAAAAACATTGAACATGCTCCTGTATAGTGAAAAATGATGTAGGGGCTTTGTTGATCATATGATAGAAAAATGCAAACGTGAGTGGGGGCGGAGGGGTAATGGCAATATATGTATGCTTAAATACAGCCAAAGGCACCGTTTCACTGTAAAACAGTATTGGATGTTGCCAGCAACTCCACTAAGATTCAAATTTGCAAAGCCACAGTTTCAGTGAGGTAGTCTCAATTTAGGAAGCCAGGCAGAGTTCACCGACAGGCTAGGTAGAAGGGGGGTTCTCAGACCGTGGCTGCAACACCATCTGTAGCACAAAAGAAGTTGTGCTGATAGCCCCTTTACAACATGTGACACCAGTGAAAGTTAAGGGTATGGGATTCTTTTTGAAGTGGGAAAATGACCAGGAAACTGGGGCTGTCTTTCCTCCGGATGTTTTCCGCCATTTTAAATTCATTTTAGAGTTACAGGGGAGAGACACATTGATGAAATATGCTTGGAGAGGTTTCTCAACAGCTCTTAAAGCAGAGCAAAGAAGAGATTTTGAAAGAAAAATGGAATTTCGATTTCTACTGTTTCTTTCTCATCTTCAAAGTATGAGCCGTGTTCTCGAGTTAAAGGCTCCCAACATGTACAGGGAAGGGCAAAGTTCGGAAAGATATCTCTAACACAAATGATACAGCCTTAAGAGAAGCGTGAATGATTTCTCTTGATATGCAGCACGCATATTTCCAGGTGTTCTTCTGGCATGCAGAAATTATCCACATCAGAGGCTTGCCTTGTGGGCTTACATCAGCATTCTGGCCTTTTACAACAGGTATTGACGTCTGCTCACCTACAGCTGCGGGGAGTACTGGTGCACCTTTTCTTGGACCCCTAGTTCCCTAATGATGTTTCCCAGGAAGGGTTGCTGCCTTCATTACCCATATCAATGTCTCTCTTTCACTGATTTAATTTTCTTTACACCTCCTAAAGCCGAAATTAACACTAACCAAACATTTAATTTAATTACAGCAACAGGCATCTCGCTAATGAAGATCTCTCTGTCGCCAGGGAGGGTTTACTGTATAAATGAGCTGATTCTTTCGTTCAGAGCAGAGAAAATGCTCAAGCGCTACATGCTTAGAGAATGTTGGGCATCATGGCTTTACACGTTATGTTAGGGCCTCAGAAGAGGCTAGGAGTAAGACGTTCACTGAGGACATTGCGGATTTAGTGGTAAGATAGGCGTTGGTAGTTTACAGGTTAACAGCAGGTGATACAGAATGTGTTTAGGAAGCTGGTATGGTGGTCTCAGAAGGACAATATGATGACTGGACAGGATATGACACTCTGAGATGTACATTTCCAATTGTTGGCCTATGCTTTTCTGTAGAGGGCGTCTGGTGGGCTTGGATAAAAGGGGCCTATGGACAATAACAAAGAGAATGCTTCGTATCAAGTCTATTTTAGAGCAGGACTATCAGGCTAGTGTTACAGACAACACTATTACTGTGCATCGTGTCATCAGGTCTCTGTGGTTTGATGTCATGATGGTTTAGCATAGGGTGAATATGCAAGGCATTCATGTTTTGTTTTCTAACAACAAATTTTATTGGTTTGTTCCATTGAATTTTGGGCCGCAGTCCTATAAAGACCTGTCAAAAATAAGATACAGCAGGAGTACCGACATTTTTGAACAATTGCAAAGCCTGCTAAACATGCAGGTTACATAATGTTAACAAAATGCAGACTGTACTTGATTTTGGTAATTGTACATATGATACATTTATAGAGTGACCGGCTGTCACATAATATGGAATGGTCCGATCAATAAATAGCTGCATAGGTAGTGATTCCTATTAGGGGTCTGAAGATGGTGGGGGAGAAGATCTATCCCACGATACGTCACCCAACGGGTCCAAACTTTCCTATGTTTTTTAGGGCAGCGCCTTTCCTCTCTCCTCCGGCAGCGGCTGAGCTCGAGCGTTTATCGCTCCTTGTCAGTTGCTTGATTTCAGCCGCTGCCGGAGATACTTGCTGAAATTATGGTTTCAAACGCGATATCTCTGGAGACTTACCCCCTTTTTTAGCACTTCTTTTGCTTTTATTTATATTAATGAGAATTTTAGTACGATTATAAATTAGTTTATCAGATTCGTGAGTTTTAGAGGTTACCTTTTCACTCACTTACCTAACCCTTACCCCCCTTTGCATAAATTTAAAAAAAAGAAAAAAAAGAAGAGGTTTTATAAAAAATTGAAGTTTTATAATATAAAAAAAAAAAAGAGAGAGGAAAGAGGCTTTGAAATATTCGAAATTCTTTATTATTAATTGTATAATATTGGATACTCATTATTATTCATTTTAACTCATTATTCTCTGTTGTTAATCACATAAACCCCTACTCAAAGTTCTTGGAGATTCACCATGTCCGACATGGATTCAGATGATGCTACTGCTGGCTCACCTGCGCCTATGGACCATTCATTTAGGAAATTCCTTCAACAGGAGATTAAATCCTGTATAATCTCATCCTTGAAGGAAGTTATGTCCACTAAGAGACCGTGTGAGTCCCAAGACCTCCCCTCTAAACACGGTAAGAGGTCTAAAAAGACCAAACATTGCGAAAGCATTACAGGCCCTTGTACCTCTCTCAGTACAGGAGGTCCTAGCACCTCACTTTGGATGGGAGGCCATCGCGCCTCACTTGACCTTGATGTCCCTCGCGACACTGCCTTGAACGGTGCCCATGGCGGCACAAATTTGGACGATGTCCCGCGCGACACATTATGTAGTAGTGCTAATAAAAATGATAACAATGAATTTGATACCTCTTCCTCTGAAAGCTGCTTCTCCAGAGATCCCGACGATGAGTTCGTCTTCGACCTAGATGAGGTTGAACCTGACTTTATTCTACAACCTGATCTTGAGCCAGCCTCTAGAAATAATATTCTTAACCCTACTGGCGAGGAGATGTTCTCTCCACTTAATATCTCACGACCTAATAGTTCAAAGTGGTTCCCTCAGGAACATGTTTCCCGCTTTGTGACTCGTTGGTTAAGAAACCTTCTCGATAGGGATACACGAAACACCATGAGATCTGAATCTCCAAGACCTACTATCGGGGAAAAGGTCTGTCAGACTCCTAACCTGGATCCAGACCTTATCAAATTTTTATTCAAGTTAGGGGGAGACCCTAGAAAAGGACTGGAGAGAGCACTTAAAGGCTGTCAAGGCCGACTTTTAGATGTCCTTGGACCTCTAGTTAGAATCTTAGACATGGCTGAGCAGTCTCACCTCTCTTCTACCCCCTTAAACGTTGACCTGATCCGAGGCTGGAGCCAAGGGGCTGTCGTTCTCCTTGGCAACGCTAATTCTATTTTAAATGTCGAAAGAAGAAGATCTATTTTAAACAAAATAAACCCCAAACTAGGAGACATAGCAGAGAGAGAACCCTCCGAGAATCCCAAGGGTCTCCTTTTCGGAGAGGATATAATTAAGGAGATTGGCAAATATGTGACGACCTTCACTGCCCTTGATAGGGCACAAAACAACCTTAGACGTGTGTTTAACACCAACCTTTTTGGTCTGGTCGGGAAAAGTGGTCGCTCTTCCGGCCGAGGCAACCAATGGCCCTACTCGTCATTCAGAGGAACTGGAAGAGGCTTCTACCCCCCTAGACAACCCTTCTTCCCCCAAAGAGGAAGAGGTCCGAGAAACCGAGGTTCAAGAGGTCGTGGTACTCCCAACGCCTCCAATACTACAAGAAAGTACTACTCTTTCTTCTTCTTTCCCTCCCATAGTAGGGGGCAGACTAAAGCAGTTTTATCATGTTTGGGATTCAATCACCCAGGATCCCTGGGTTCTAGAAACCGTTATGGGCTTCAAGATAGACTTTTTACAGGCCCCCTTCCAAATGTGTTTACCCCAACCCTTTGTCCTTTCAGAGGAACAAGAAAAGATCGTGGAGGAAGAAATTATTTCTATGCTCAAAAAGGGCGCAATAGAGGAGGTTCCTTGGTCTGATGCAAGATTCATAAGCACACTGTTTCTTGTTCAGAAAAAGGACAAAGGGTGGAGACCCATAATAAACCTTTGAGAAGTCAACAAATTTCTGGTTTATCGTCACTTCAAAATGGAGGGTATCCACCTTCTAAGGGATCTCCTTCTCAAAGGAGATTGGCTAGTCAAGTTGGACTTGAAGGATGCCTACTTCACCATCCCTATGTACAAAGACCACCAAGCTTTCCTTCAATTTGCTTGGAAGGAACGTCTATTCCAGTTTCAAGCTCTACCCTTCGGCCTCTCTTCTGCCCCTTGGTGTTTCACCAAGATTATGAAGTGTATCTTTACAATTCTAAGAGAAAGGGATATCCGTCTCATCATCTACCTAGACGATATTCTTATCATGTCCCAATCCCATTCAGACCTCCTAAGAGATCTAAAAACTTCCATGAATTTAATAGAGAGTCTAGGATTCATCATCAACAGAGAAAAGTCCATTCTCTCTCCCTGCAAGACCATAGAATTCCTTGGTTTCACTCTAGACACCTTGAAATGTCTTCTCCTTCTTCCTGCCAAGAAGATTGCCAAGATCCGCAAGGAGTTCAGGTCCGTCTTGAAACAAGAATCTTTAACCCTCCGCGAACTAGCCAGACTTCTTGGTATTCTTTCTTCTTCTATCCAGGCCATCTTCCCTGGTCCTCTGAATTACCGGGCACTTCAGAGAATAAAGAGGAAAGCGCTCAATTCAGGTCTCTGGTATGGAGATCTTGTCACTCTGGACCCAGATGCCAGAGCAGAGTTTTTTGGTGGCTGGAGAACTTAGATGCCTGGATTGGCAAGGCTATCTTCGGTTCATCCCCGGATTTCATCCTAGAATCAGATGCCAGTGATGGAGCGAGATAGAGAATAACTTTTTATTCCAACTCGTGAAGTCATACTTCCATAAAATAAAATAATTCTCTTAATGATTTGTGATGTATTTGTACTAAATCAACTTAGATTAAACATATACATGCGGGAATATTAACATATGTGCTCATAAATGTGCGTTACCGTTGCCTCTTTTTGTTCGTGTAAAAATAATAAATTAATTTTGTCATTCTGTCATGTCATAACTAACTGCAGCTGAATTTTAAAAGTGGCATGTGCTTATTTTGCCTTCCTTGTCTATGTGATGTCATTCTACTCTCTATAGGTGCATAAATTATTTCGTGGAATAATGAAGACTGGTAGATATAAAATGCTGCTTTATTTGTTTGCTTTGTGCTAGGTAACATTAGACTAATGGGTGGGTTAAATAATTAGCAAACAAAGGTTGGAAACAGAATGAATAATATTTCTTTGATTAATTATTTTCTTGTGTTTGTTTATTCATTAGAGAAATTAAGTTGACTGCTTTGGGCCTAGTTCACTCGAGTTTACTAAAAAGATGAATTTAATTTCTGCACGAAGTCTGAGATGTCCTTTCTAAAGTTTTCCATCGAAGTAACATTTGTTGAACTGCGATGAGGCTCTGACATTATTCTGGTCAGACGTGGCCAAGGTCAGGAACCGGCAGAAGGAACATTTGATAACTTGGCATCCGAGGAAGTGAAATGAAACCAGTGAAAAACTATGGCAAAATTGTTGCAAGCAAAGGAAGCCTCGGAGCACGTACAGTAGAGACAATGGAGTTCAAGAAAGTGACGGAACTGATGTTTTGAAATTATGGGGTGACATGACACTTGTCACTTATGAGCCAATGGGACATCGACTTTTGCAGAAAGTTTTACTTTTACTTAGATTAGCTAAGCGCAGAAAGGTATAAAGACCCATGTCCTGTGGTTGGGTCACGCTGCTGCTTTCTAACCTTTGGATGAGGGTGTCGTGCTGTCGGACTTTGCTTGGAGCACGTAAGATACTCCGAAGACTTTACCTTATTTCCATTTATTTAGCTAATTTAGGGACTTAGGTTTTGAGAAAATACTAAACTTATAATTCTTTGCAAATAATCTGAATTCTATATGATGCTTTCAAATATGCTTACAAATGATTCTAATAAAAATGCATAAATAAAACCATATTCTTATAATTCAAATAAATAGCTAATAAAATCTTACTTTTGAAAACAAGCTGGTCTTGTCATTTCGAGAGTGCAGGTTATCATTAGCTAGATGCCATCGCCATGGTGGCCAATTAAATAGTTAGGATTTGTTTAAATAATGTCCTTATTTACCACGGATGTATATAAATGTATATAAGTTGTATATAAGTTTAATTAGGCCACATGATTCAGTTGGTCAAAATATGTCAGGTTTTATTAATGGGTCCATGTTTTTAAGTAGTGATTTTTAGAGTGTGTGGTGAAGTTGGGTAGCGTAGTTTATGACATATTTCCTATAGGCCGCTGGATCAATTCTTCTGGTAGCAGATATTGATGGTTGCTATGGTAATCAATGTATTATGGTATAAATATAGGATCGATGTTTAACACATGTTGAGTTTGTTTTTCGTGCTATATGTGAGTTGTACCGGTACAGATAGTGTGATGAGAAGGTAGTCACACAGTACGTTTGATCTGTTTCAGAGTAGTGGTATCGTCGTGTATCACTAGTGTTGTGGCCGTGCAACACATGTTAGGGCTAGGTGTGAATGTTGCATAGTGAGGATTATCTAAGAAATTTGAACAGCATGAGAATAGGGACAATGAGCCCGCTCTAAAACTCACTGTGATAAGAGTAATAGTATATATTCGAGCTTGAGTGAAGGGTAAGATAACGTCGGTACATGATTATCTATAAACATGTGAGAGTCCTGTAGGGATACATGTTTCATATCTATAAACAGGTGAAAGTCCTGTACGGATAACGTCGTTTATTTTATTAACGGTGCATGATATCTATAAACAGGTGAGAGTCCTGTACGGATTTCATGTGTGTTTGATTTTAGGGTCTTTCCGTTTGAAAGTGCGTGATTGTTTTGTAATTGTGTTCAAGTTGAACTTTTGAAATAAGTCACTTAGTTGTGCATTCTGGAGGGAAAACAAGTTCATTAATTACTTGCTTGAAGGGTAGAGTAAAAAGATTACTATACTGGCAAATGTGTATTCTGTGAGAATAGCGTCGTCTATTCCACGTATAGAATTCTTGTGTGATTGAAATTCTATCACTTATTAGAGAAACAGACAGATGAGTCTTTCTTGTCATTGTTAAAAATAATTTTCATCGAAAAGGCGTTCTCAAAATGGCGCTATGAAAAGGTTTTGTGAAGGAGGGGTGAGCGCTGAGAGTGAGACGCGAGAAACCGCAGCTGCTGTGTACGTCACAGAGCCGCGCTGTGATTGGGTGACATACGTCATAAGCTGTGTTCTGATTGGCTCTTGAATCTCTGATGAGCTGTAAGCTGATTGGCTCTTCAGTAAAACTCTATTCCTATTAGGTGAGCAAAGTGGTGACGTAACTAAATCCTGATTGGCTTGTTGGTGTGTTTCGCGCACGGATTGGCTAATTTTACGGAACATCCCGGAAATAATTTTAAAACAATTTTATTAATTGCATTTGATTCTTAAAAATGAGTTATCATTTTAAACATGTTGAGAAAAAGCCTACGTTGTTTCAGAAACTTAAAATTTTTATTTCACCTGACAAGAAAATAGAAACGCGAGGTGGTAAATTACTTCATAAATATAAAACACCTGCAGCATATATGGAAGGTGAATATGGTTATCATACTGTTTTGTGGTTTGATATTTGGAAACACTACAGAAAATATGATGGTGTTTTGACTTGGCCGGACGATGGTTCTTTTAATGTAAAAGTTTTAAGAAATTTAAGAGAAAAGATGAATGCTCTTGTACCAAAGCCGAGACCAACTCAATTTGAAGCTTTAGTTGAATGGGAGGATGAAATGTTTCAACTACAAAGAGAAGCGAGTGGTATTAAAAGACCTCCTAAAATACCAAGCTATGGAAGGGAAACTCATGAAGATAGAATGCGAATGTGGAGACAGGGAAGCATGAGCGATGGACTTTATTTTATTAGAGAAATGGTTTTAGGATCTCCTAGTGAAAAAAGAACTGAAAAGAAAAATAATGCCCCATTAGAAAGTGAGACTGAAGATGCAGTTTTAGAAGAAATTTTCACTTCTAATAAAAGAAATGAGCCTTTGAGACCTCCTCGATCATGGTCTACTCCGATGGTTTCTACAGAGACTACACCAAGTGCACCTCCGATTAGTGAATCTTCTAAACTATATCCAAATAATTCTGAATCTTTTAAAACTCCAGAAAAATTAGAAACTGGGAGAAATGCTGATGTCTGTATTGGAGGTAAACATTTTTCGCTAATTCCAAGAGAAAGGGAAGCTCCAAAAAACTATATGAGAGAAGTTAAAATTGAAGAAGTTGAAAATTCTTCTGAATATTTCCGATCAAAAGAAGAATTAATTCGGCAAATGACAAAAAGCATGGAAGCTGTGACAGTTCCAGTAACGATTGGTCCTGTTCAGCCTGTTTTTGAACGAAATGAAATTAACAAAACAGGTTTAACAATTCCTCTAAATGCTGAAATTCAAAAGGTTGCTGAAAAACTTTACTCAGATATATCTGAAGTTAATTCGGGAAAAACGAGAATGCCTGATCTGACTTTTAATGAAGGTTTTTTTTTCAAAATCACCGATGGGTGCAGAATCTGATGCTGAAACTTCTGAAATTAGAAAACAAAATTCCAAACTTGATGTAGCAAAATTAAAAGCTAATTTGGAAGAGTTCATTATTGGTACAATTGGTCCTGATAGTTTAAAATGTTATCGTGATGATGAACTCCTGTTCATCTGCAAGAGTATTCAGTGGAAAACAAAAAATAAATATGATCAATTGGAAGAACTAGCAGCAGAACTTGAAATTGATTTAAATAGGCAAAAGAATTTTGGAGAACATTATAGATTAGATTTTACAGAAAAGGATATTGAACATTTGAATTCAATGGGAAGGATAATGCATATAAAAGAGTTAATTGTTTACATCAAAAAAATAGGTGAGTTGAGTAAGTGGAGAGTAAAATGGACAAGAAAGAAGGAAGATGAGAAATTAGAAAAATTGTAAAAACAGTTTCCAATGAGAGAGATTGCAGGTGGAGGATATGTTCATGTCCCTTAGTCAAGACAGGACATTCTGTTGTTTACAAATGACTTTCCTAGATTAAGAGAAAAGCCTGTTGAGTGGTATCGTCAGGTAGACAGGTTTATAAAAGTTTCAAAAGTTCTGTGGATTGATCTGGATGGATTTTTTGACATTGTTGTCCCATCAGATCTTTGGACAGAATGTAAAATTTCTATAAGTTGGCCAAAAGAGGAACCTGAGCGAAATAAAGAAACAGGTGCTCCAGCTCCAATAGTAATGGATTTTTATGAAAAAGTGATTTTATGGTTAAAACAAAAAATTCCACCAAAAGAAATTGACTGGGTTAAAATAGATAGAACTAATCAAGAACCGAAAGAATCAGTTCATTCATTTTATGAGAGGTTACTGTTAGTTTTTAAACAATACAGTGGCTATGAGAAATTGGATGAAAAGGATATGAGTCATTTTATCTATAGATTCGTTTATGGTCTCAGACCAGAGGTTGGAGAAATGATCAGAAATAATATTGTTGGTTGGCAATCACTTTCAGTTGATGACATTTTAAGAAAAGCTAAATACTGCAGTGATGAGTTAGAAGTGAAGCAGAAAAAGCTCAAGGAAAAAGCGATGTGGGCTCAAGTGAAAGTGGCTGAACAACAGATTGCTAGTCTTGGAAATAAAAATACTAATTTTATTCAAACTCAAAATTCAAATCAGGGTCAAGGAAAATTTAAATTTAATATTAATAGAAAATTTAATCCTAAAGTTGAGGAATTAAAACAGAAATTACCTTGTTTCAATTGTGGAGAAATTGGACATTGGAAAGACGAGTGTAAGAAACCACCTAGAAATTTAAAAAGTCCATTGTTAAATCCACAGATGCAGAGTGATGTTGATCTGCAGCGACAGCTACAGTTGCAACAGAATTTAAATGATTTGAGTCTTCAGCGACAGCTGCAAAACCAATTGAATCACCAGCAAAATCAAATCCCGCAACCTCCTTTCCCTAATTGTGGGGGAAGTCAAAAATATAATCCAAGTGTGGGATTTCAAGGAGATGATCAGGTAATCAGAACACAAAGGCAAATTGTGCAGAATGCTTCGGGACAATTTTTGTTAACTGAGCAACAAGAAAGTGATTCTGATGATTATTTCTGACGGTGCCCGAGAGAGGGGGAAGAGTGTGTTATTGGAGCCACTCTTGAGGTTGATCAGTCTGGTCCATTTGTAAATGGGAAAGTTAATGATGTAGACATCACTTTCTTAGTGGACACTGGTGCTACCCGTTCTACTGTTAGATCAGTGGAAATTGAAAACCTACCTCTCTCTGGGGAAACCATCCAAGTAGTTGGAGTAAGTAATCAGCAGATCAGAACGGACCTAACTGATCCAGTACCAGTTGAAATTGGAAATTTTAAAGACAAACACAGATTTGTGGTTTGTAACAGCAGTCCTGTGAATTTGTTGGGGAGGGATATATTGTGCAAAATGAATTGCAGAATATATTGTTCTCCTGAGGGAGTTGAACTACAAACAATGGAGGAAGATGGTTTGTATCGAATGACTATGATGTTGGTAGAAACAGAAGAAACTAAATTATTTCCTACATTTGAAAAAGATAATTTACCTGAAGAGCTCAAAGAAACAGTAAAAGCTGAAATTTGGGATTTGACTGGAAATGAGAGGGGTCTGATGAAACATGTCGATCCAGTCAAAATTACTTTAAAGCAGGGAATAGAATTTCCAAATATTCCTCAGTATAAAATGAAAGCAGAGACAATTGAGGGAGTTATTCCTGTAATTGAAAAGTTCATTAAACAAGGTGTTCTAAAAGAAATTGAGAGCAGTCCTTGTAATTCACCGATTATGGGAATCGAAAAATCAAATGGAACATATAGGATTGTTCAAGATTTGGGAAAAATGTATCAAATTGTTGTACCATGTTGTCCTGTGGTTCCAAATCCTGCAGTTATTTTATACCAGATTCCACATGATGCAGAATGGTATACTGTTATTGATCTTTGCAATGCGTTCTTTACTGTACCATTACATCCTGAGAGTCAAGAAATTTTCGCTTTCAGATTCCAGAGTAGGACCCTCGCATGGTGTAGAATTCCTCAAGGGTATACAGAAAGTCCTTCTATCTTTAATGAGCTGTTATAAAGATCTTTGGAAAATCTATACATACCTGGTAGGTCAACGTTGGTGCAGTATATTGACGATTTGTTGATTGCTGCTAAAACAAGAGAAAATTGTGTGACAGATACAATTATACTGTTAAATCATTTAGCAGATGAGGGACACAAAGTGTCTCCAGCTAAATTGCAGTTTTGTAAACAGGAGGTAAAATATCTAGGTCACAGAATTGCAAAGGGAAAGAGACAAGTGACAGTTGAGAGAATAAAAATGATTCAAGCAATGCAACCTCCAAGAACACAAAGACAGGTCAGAATGTTTCTGGGAATGGTTGGTTACTGTCGACAATGGATAAGTGGAGTTTCGGTAATTGCGAAACCACTACAGAGATTGACAAAATCAGATGTAAAAGACCCAATTGTTTTAAATGAAGCTGAGTTTGAGTCTTTTGAAAATCTAAAAAGAAGCTTGTGTGAAGCTCCAGCTCTAGGCATGCCAAATTATGAGAAAGGTTTTGAACTATATTGCAGTGAAAGAGAGGGATGTGCTTTGTCTGTGTTAATTCAAAGACATGGGAATTTAAAGAAGCCCATTGCATATTTCTCTGCAGTTCTTGATCCAGTTGCAAAAGCCTTACCAGGTTGTTTAAAAGCAGTTGCTGCAACAAGTGTCAGCCTTGAGCAAAGTGAAGGAATAATAATGGGATTTCCTGTGAAGGTTTTTGTGCCTCATTCAGTTGAAATATTACTGACTAGAGGTAAAACTCAGCATTTAACTAGCAGTAGATTGACTAAATATGAAAAAATTATTCTGGGAGCAGATAATGTCTCTATTGCAAGATGCGTGAATCTGAATCCTTCCACATTGTTACCTGATTCTGAAATTATTGATGAAAATGATGTGGAACATGAGTACTTGGATGTTATGGAATATTGCACCAAGCCTAGGCAGGACATTAAAGATGTTCCTTTGCCTGAATCAGATTTTGTTTACTTTGTAGATGGTTCTTGTTTGAGGTCAGAAGGAGGTGTTTTAAAAGCAGCTTATTCAGTTTGCACAGTTGCAGATGTTGAAGAAGCATCATGTCTTGAAGGAATTCGTTCAGCACAGGTGGCTGAATTAATTGCTTTAATTCGTGCTTGTGAAATATCAAAGGATTTGAGAGTTACCATAATTACTGACAGTCAGTATGGGTACGGAGTTGTGCATGATTATGGACAGCTCTGGTCTCAGAGAGGCTATTTAACTTCAGCAGGGTCACCAATTAAAAATGCAGTGTTTATCAAAAGATTAATTGACGCTATACAATTACCTAAAGAAATTGCTGTGGTTAAGTGTGCAGCACATACAAAAGGTGTGGATTTTGTCTCCAAAGGTAATGCTTATGCAGACAAAACAGCAAAGTACTGTGCTAAAAATTGTCGTGCTTACAATCGGGAGAAAAGCAAAGAATGTGATTCAAATTCATTAATGCTAACATCAGTAGTGGAAACATGGCTGGAAATCAGTGATTTGCAAAATGAAGCTGATGATGAGGAAAAGGATTCGTGGTTAAAAGCGGAATGTAGACCACGTGATGAGGATGGAGTATGGACTTACAAAGATGGCAGAGTAGTTTTACCAAATTGTTTAATTGCTTACATGGCCAGATTATATCATGGTCCTGGCCATATTGGAAGAGATTCCATGATCAGACTTTTTAAAGAGATTTGGTTTAATACCAAATTTAGAACTATTGCTGAGTCTTTTTGTCAGAGGTGTTTAACTTGCCAGCAAATGAACCTAAACAGAAAGTCAGTTGTAGGTACAGGAATTATAGGTCGAGAGGGTGGTCCTTTCACCAGATTGCAAATGGATTTCATTGAGATGCCCCTACACAATTGTTTGAAATATGTTCTTGTGATTGTTTGTTTATTTTCAAGATGGGTAGAAGCTTTTCCTACTCGACATTGTGATTCAGTTACAGTTGCAAAACTGTTGCTTAGAGAAATCATTCCAAGGTACGGTTTTCCTGTCACTATTGAAAGTGATGGAGGGAGCCATTTTGATAACAAACTTATTAAATTAATTTGTGAAGCATTAAATATTGAGCAGAAAATACACTGTGCATACAGACCAGAGGCATCTGGAGTTGTTGAGCAGATTAATGGAACAATTAAAAACAGGATTGGAAAAATGTGTCTAGATACAGGTGTAAAGTGGACAGATGCTCTTCCACTAGTTCTAATGTCATTAAGGAGTACACCTGATAAGAAGACAGGTCTGAGTCCTCATGAGATTTTAATGGGCAGGGTCATGAGGCAAGCTTTTGTTCCAGTTGGCAAATTGTTGAGCATTAATGACAGTGCTATTTTAGAATATTGCAAGAGACTGTCTGACGTAGTGACTTCTGTGTCTAATCAGGTGGGAACTGAAGCACAATCAGATGAAAAAGTACAGACTCATGATCTGAGACCTGGAGATTGGGTCAGGACAAAAGTTCATCGAAGAAGAAATTGTTTGGTCCCTAGGTGGCAGAAGCCTAGGCAGATAATTTTAGTCACTACAAATGCAGTAAAATGTAAAGGATTGAAAAGGTGGATTCATCCCAGTCATACTATTCCAGTGCCTACTCCTGATAATTCTGATGAAGAAAGTGATTCAACAGAAGATTCAGATTCTGAAGTAGAAAGTGAGAGAGTTCCAGATTTTGAAGATCGACAAGGAGGTCGACATCTAGAAACTGTACCTGTGAATGGAGAGTTGTCAAGAAAAGATTTGGAAATCATTGAAATAGATTCTGAAAATGAAGATCTGCTAGAAAAGAAAGTAGCAGAAGAATCAGTTAAGAAAGTAAATCGAGTAAAATCTATTGAAAATCTTGAAGACAGAGAAACTGAGATAATAGAAATTTCTGACCAGGAGAGTATCGAAAAGCAGAAACAAAGCTTTGAAAGAAGGAACGGTAATCCAGGAACTGGGAAGCTGAAGGTAATTGAAGAAGAGGAGGAGAACGAATTACCAAGTACCAGTGATGGAAAACAAAGTATAGTTCCTAACGGAGTGAAACTGCCGAGTAGAAAAGTTCCTGTGTCAAGAATCGAAATTTCTGACAGTGACTCTGGAGAAAGTGACGTGAATGACGAAGATGGAAAAGTAAAGAAAAGATCTTGGAAGTCAGAAATAAATGTTTCAGAACCGAAAAGAAAGATCTTGAGAAAAGGTGATTTGTGGCCAAGCGGAAGTGGAAAATTGAGAGTCAGGCTGATTAAAAATTCTAAGGAGCAGGTGGATGAAATCACTAGTCAAAACGAGCCTGAAAAGAAAGCTGAAAAAGGGAGGAAAATAGAAGTAGTGTCTAGAAAAACTAAGAGAGTTGTGAAGCCAAATCAGAAATATAGGTCTCCTGAATGGACTTATCTGATAATTCCTCCTGTTATTGAGATTAATAGTAGCAGCCAGGAAGATGAAATTGAAGAAATTAGTGACAATGATTGAAGTACTGATCTACTAAATTGGGTTTTTATTTTTATTATTTGGCAAAAGGCCGAAGAAATTGTGTTAGGTGACACAAGGTCGAAGAAAACTTGTTTAGCTGTGAAATTGTTTGTGACATAAGGTCGAAGATACATTGTTAGGGTTAAGTAAAAAAAAAAAATTCTGTTAAAAGGGGGTGTACATTTTAGAAATTAATATTTTAAAATAATTTTTGTTTCTTTTTATCTTCTAAGACAAAGTTTAAAAAAAAAAATGCCTTACGTTATGGAACGGAGTACTTCGAAATGTTCTATATTCAAGAGATGCTGTAAGATGACTCTGGTGTGTGTGCTCGTGTTAATTCTGCTCTGGTTAGTTTTAGCTGTTGTTATTCCTTTTGAAATCAACAAAAATTTACACAAAGTCAATATGACAAGCAACGCTTCAATTAGTCAAAACAAACATAGTACAACAAGCAAAGTTATTGAACACAAACCTGAAATTCATCAGGACAAATCTATTAGTGATTTTTCAAGCAATACATTCACAAGGCTTTTAGGAGAATATGTTAAAGTAATGGACGCTAAAGACTGCTATGTTTGTGTAAAGTTACCTGCTTCTGTTTCTGAGGGAGTAACATATAATATGCTTCCTCTTACATATGGTATAACATGTAGTGTGTTAGCTAGTTTGTTCTATCAGACTGGACGTTTAGAATACTATTATTCAAATTTTGATGACATTTTTGCGAACTTAAAAATTGAGAGTGTTTTGAATAAACATAAAAAAGCCAAACAGATGAGGGAATTTTTCTTAGTAACTAATGAACTCACTTATGAGTATGCTTATAAGAATAATCTAACTTGTAAACTAAGTACTGAAGGAAAGAATTTCCTGAACCTTGTTGAGGAGAGGAGAGCAATTTATAAAAGGAACGAATTAGTTAAGCAGACTAAATCTAGATTCTGGCAAAAAGAAGATGAGAAGCTTAATGGCAAAACTTTTGATAATGTTGCAATTCACATAGATAAACCAGTTAGTGCTAAGCTGTGCATTAGAAGAGATAATACACTTTTTGATAATTATTTTGTAGGTGCTAGTAATTGTGAAGACACATCAGATTATGGGAGGTTGGGGATTCAAAGGTGGCAAGGATCCAATTTTTCCTGGGATTTATTTTATTTGTGGTGATAAGGCTTATTATAATCTTCCAGATCATTGGTATGGGACTTGTTTTGTTGGAATTGTTTTTCCAAAGATATTTCATGTCGATAGAAATACAGAAGGATTGTTCAAAATTAATAATCATGTAAATAGATACAGAAGAGAAAGTTTCACAGAAATTTTAGGAGATATTTTTGAAGCAGTGATACCCATAGTAGGTATAACCTTGAATGCAGGGAAAATTAGAAAATTATCCACAATTGTCGATAGATTGTCCACTGATACAGCAGATGGTTTCCAATTAGTGAATGTTGAAGTCATTGCAATTAGAACTATGGAGATGCAAGATCGCCTTGCTTTAGATATACTTTTAGCAAAAGAGGGAGGAGTTTGTGGCATTTTACATGTACAACATTGTTGTACCTACATACCTGACGAAAGTAAAAATATTGATATGTACATTAAGAATATTAAAGAAATGCATTCAGAGATAGTTCCATTAGAAGAGGAAGATTTTTCAGAACAACTTTCAAAAAGGTTTCAAGCTATAAAAACCTGGTTTCAAGAAATAGGTGGTTCAGTTCTTGGCAAGATTTTAACACCTTTGATTGTGATAATATTTATAATAGTTCTAACAAAAATTGGTTGTTTATTACATAAGAGAAAGAAACAATTGAAAGAAAAGAAGAGAATTTATAAAATAAAAAAAGGAAGAAGAAAATGAAATAGAATTACAAGAATTACATAGGGCTCGTTATGATAATTGCAGAGATTTTGCAGAAACGAATTTTTAGAATACTAACTCAAGTGAATTTGAATCATTTTCTATTTAGTTTAAATTTTCTAAAATTTGGGTGTGGTGTGGTGATTTGTTAATCACCAGATGAGGGAGTTGATGGAGCGAGATAGAGAATAACTTTTTATTCCAACTCGTGAAGTCATACTTCCATAAAATAAAATAATTCTATTAATGATTTGTGATGTATTTGTACTAAATCAACTTAGATTAAACATATACATGCGGGAATATTAACATATGTGCTCATAAATGTGCGTTACCGTTGCCTCTTTTTGTTCGTGTAAAAATAAAAAATAATTTTGTCATTCTGTCATTTCATAACTAACTGCAGCTGAATTTTAAAAGTGGCATGTGCTTATTTTGCCTTCCTTGTCTATGTGATGTCATTCTACTCTCTATAGGTGCATAAAGGATTTCGTGGAATAATGAAGACTGGTAGATATAAAATGCTGCTTTATTTGTTTGCGTTGTGCTAGGTAACATTAGACTAATGGGTGGGTTAAATAATTAGCAAACAAAGGGTGGAAACAGAATGAATAATATTTCTTTCATTAATTATTTTCTTGTGTTTGTTTATACATTAGAGAAATTAAGTTGACTGCTTTGGGCCTAGTTCACTCGAGTTTACTAAAAAGATTAATTTAATTTCTGCACGAAGTCTGAGATGTCCTTTCTAAAGTTTTCCATCGAAGTAACATTTGTTGAACTACGATGAGGCTCTGACATTATTCTGGTCGGACGTGGCCAAGGTCAGGAACCGGCAGAAGGAACATTTGATAACTTGGCATCCGAGGAAGTGAAATGAAACCAGTGAAAAACTATGGCAAAATTGTTGCAAGCAAAGGAAACCTCGGAGCAAGTACAGTAGAGACAATGGAGTCTAAGAAAGTGACGGAACTGATGGTTTGAAATTATGGGGTGACATGTCACTTGTCACTTATGAGCCAATGGGACATCGACTTTTGCAGAAAGTTTTACTTTTACTTAGATTAGCTAAGCGCAGAAAGGTATAAAGACCCATGTCCTGTGGTTGGGTCACGCTGCTGCTTTCTAACCTTTGGATGAGGGTGTCGTGCTGTCGGACTTTGCTTGGAGCACGTAAGATACTCTGAAGACTTTACCTTATTTCCATTTATTTAGCTAATTTAGGGACTTAGGTTTTGAGAAAATACTAAACTTATAATTCTTTGCAAATAATCTGAATTCTATATGATGCTTTCAAATATGCTTACAAATGATTCTAATAAAAATGCATAAATAAAACCATATTCTTATAATTCAAATAAATAGCTAATAAAATCTTACTTTTGAAAACAAGCTGGTCTTGTCATTTCGAGAGTGCAGGTTATCATTAGCTAGATGCCATCGCCATGGTGGCCAATTAAATAGTTAGGATTTGTTTAAATAATGTCCTTATTTACCGCGGATGTATATAAATGTATATAAGTTGTATATAAGTTTAATTAGGCCACATGATTCAGTTGGTCAAAATATGTCAGGTTTTATTAATGGGTCCATGTTTTTAAGTAGTGATTTTTAGAGTGTGTGGTGAAGTTGGGTAGCGTAGTTTATGACATATTTCCTATAGGCCGCTGGATCACCAGCCTTCATGGCTGGGGTGCACATTTGCAAGACCAGAACACCGGCGGGGTTTGGACCCTGACGGAATCTTCTCAACACATACATTTTTTGGAATTAACAGCTGGTTTATACGCTCTTATGAGCTTCAAACACTCCCTTCAAGGGAGGTCTGTTGTTCTGAAAATGGACAACATTTCTGCTGTGGCCTATATCAATCGTCTTGGAGGAACGAGATCTGCAGATCTCTCCAATCTTGCCAGGAAACTTTGGATGTTCTGTCTGGAACACAAAATTTCCCTCAGGGCGGAATATCTTCCCGGCAAATCAAACATTTCTGCAGATTGGAATTCGAGATTCCTTCTAGACTTCTCAGACTGGAAACTCAATGTGAACGTCTTCAATGCCCTCTTCCATTTTTGGGGTCCCATAGACGTGGACTTATTTGCCAGCAGGCTAACCTTCCAGTTACCCAACTACTTCAGTTGGATGCCAGACCCAGGCGCACTTGCTGTGAACGCCTTTCTCCAACCATGGTCTCACTTCCTGGGTTATGCCTTCCTTCCTTTTGCCATGATTCAGAGGGTCCTTCAGAAAGTCCGAAGGGAAGAATGCCTTCTGATCCTAATAACTCCTTTTTGGCCATCCCAAGCTTGGTTCCCGACAGCCCTGGAACTAGGATGCGACATTCTGTTTCTGATCCCAGCGTCTCCAGGCCTGGTCTCAAACACAGACGGGGAAGATCATCATCGTATTCTCGAGGGGAATTTGAACCTTCTTGCCTGGAAAGTGTCAGGCAATCTAACGAGTTGTCTGGACTTTCGTCGACAGCTCTCTCTCTTCTCGGAGAATCTTGGGCACCCGGAACACACCTTAGGTATAACAACATTTGGGAAAAATGGTTTCATTGGTGCCTGGAAAGGAGTCTGGATCCCGTGGAGGCTCCTGTCGTCAATAACGTAAATTTTCTGGTCGAACAAATTGACAGAGGCCTATCCTATCGTACTATTAATTGCTTTAGATTCACAATCTCCGCGGGCCATTCCCCTATCAACGGTAAATCAGTAGGTAAAAATGCTATCATTTGTAGAGTCCTCAAGAGTATTAGGCTAAGGAGACCCCCTAGACCTAAGTATCAGTCCCTTTGGCATGTCAAGTGTATTCTAGACCTTTTTTGTTCTTGGCCAGATAACTCTTCCCTTAATAGAAAATTTCTCTCCTTCAAACTCGCCACTGTCTTGTGTTTAATCTCCTGTAGGAGAGTATCTGACATCAGAAGCTTAGATATTTCAAATAGATGTTACGATATATTTGGTGTTAAGTTTGAATTACTAAGAAGAACTAAAACCATGTCAGATTTTATCTTTTATCCTCGTTTTGACAGTTTCTCTAAACTTTGTGTGGTTGCTTGTATAAAAGAGTATGACACAAGGATGTCTCTCCTACGTCCTAACGATGCAAATCAACTTTTAGTTTCTTTTGTTAAACCTTTTAAACCTGTTTCATCCACCTCCACAGCTAGATGGGTTAAGTCTACCATGAGTCTTGCTGGTATTGACCTCTCTGATTTTCAAGCACATTCTATCAGAGGAGCTATGGCCAGTAAATCCTTCTGGTCAGGTGGTAAGCTGGATGATATCTTGAAAGCTGCTGACTGGTCAAATGCTAACACCTTTGCTCTTCATTATTGTAAGCCTATCGAGCATATGTCTGATGTTGTCCTTCGGGGCTACGAACATGCATAATGTAGCCTCCGGTCTTGTAATGAAATTGCGATTCTCCTATTAACATGACCAGAGAATCTGGATTTCATTAAAGACACGGAGGCTGACATTATCCCTCCCTCCTCCCTTTTACAACTTTTGATATGTCTTTTATGAACTTATTGATTACTTCAATTGTTGTTATTCTATGATTTATGCCTATGCTTCTGTTATCTTTATTGAATGTAATGAAGTCTTTTGGCTCTCTAGGCTCTTCACTATGGATTTGGTTCTTAATCCTTCCTTTCTCCTTTCAGGTAATTCCGTTTAACCGTCTGATCCTTTCCATTTGAGATACTGAAGTTTATTCCATGATGTTTTCAAGCTCTATTTGGATTTCTCCGTTTATGAAGTTCTTTCCTGCTGCGATTCTTTTAAAAGAGGCAGATCATCTCCTGGATACATCCTTTGTCCACTGTTGTGTAAACTCTAGAGCTTTATCCTTTATGATGTAGTGCGGCTGCTGTGAGTTGCTATTAAAGGATAATGTGAGTTGCTATTAAAGGATAATGCATAATGTCAGCCTTCGTGTCTTTAATGAAATCCAGATTCTCTGGTGATGTTAATAGGAGAATCGCAATTTCTATTAGGGGTCTGAAGATGGTGGGGGAGAAGATCTATCCCACGATACGTCACCCAACGGGTCCAAACTTTCCTATGTTTTTTAGGGCAGCCTGGGCCAGAAACATTGCAATTTCTACACCCATACATCTGTCCAGTTCGGTCTTCCGTTTGCCTATAGTCAAGGGAGAAGTCCCTTTCCACATCTGGGCAATATCGCACTTGCCGATAGTGAGGTCTAAGAACAGCAAATATTGTTTGTACTTATTTCCCCAATGTTGTCTGTACTGTGTGGGAGGAAGAGTTGTGGGTCAAGTGGGTGTTCCCATGGTAATACCTCGCGTAAGCATAACGATAAGGCTGCAACCTAGTGCTGCTTCAAACTGTATGCAAACATGGCCCAACCTCCCTCTCACATCGTAAGCATGTAGGGGACTGTATAATGATGGAGCAGATTCATCTGGAGTCAGGCATTGTTTATTTTTTTGCTTCAGACAGACTGCATTTAAATTGGCACACACATTTTGGTGCAAGTTAAAAACATGGCACATGAAAAATATGATAGTGAGGCCAAGCACTCTGAAATACTTGTGCTGAATTAACATGTGTTTTTGCAGTGTAGAGAAAAGTGGCCTTTTTAGCTTTGAAGATTACTAGAATGTGTTCTCTCTTCCTAGTTCATCCCTTGCAATCTAGATTCACTATTCCTGTCTGAAGAGACTTTGGCTTGTTGCATATTCGAATAAACATGTTTAGCTTAAAACACCACTTTTATGGTGTGTGTGAATTAACAAATGCACCCAACACTACACATGGGGCTAAATGCTTTTTGGCATGAAAATCTATCAATCAATCAATCAAGGAATTTGTAGAGTGCGCTACTCACCCGTTAGGGTCTCGAGGCGCTGAGGGGGGTCGCTACTGCTCGAACAACCAGGTCTTGAGTTGCTTCCTGAAGGCGAGATGGTCCTGCTTCAGCCGGAGGAGGGTGGGGAGGGAGTTCCATGTCTTGGCTGCAAGGTAGGAGACGGATCTTCCTCCGGCGTTGGTTTTGCGAATACGTGGGACGGTGGCGAGGACGAGGCTGGTGGAGTGGAGCTGGCAGGTAGGCGTGTAGAATGCAAGGCGGTTGTTGAGGTACCTGGGGCCCGCGTCGTGGAGAGCCTTGTGTACGTGGGTGAGGAGTCCGAATGTGATTCTCTTGCTGACGGGGAGCCAGTGCAGGTTCTTCAGATGGGCAGAGATATGGCTGTGGTGGGGGATGTCCAAGATGAGTCTTACCGAGGCGTTCTGGATGTGTTGTAGTCTTTTTTGGAGCTTGGCTGTGGTTCCGGCGTAGAGGGTGTTTCCGTAGTCCAGGCGGCTGGTGACGAGGGCCTGGGTGACCGTCTTCCTGGTTGTGGTGGGGATCCATCAGAAGATTTTTCGGAGCATGCGCAGTGTGTTGAAACAGGACGATGAGACGGCGTTGACTTGCTTGGTCATCGTGAGGGAGGAGTCCAGGATGAAGCCCAGGTTGCGAGCATGATCTGTTGGCTTGGGTGCGGTGCCCAGGGCAGGTGGCCACCAGGAGTCGTCCCAGGCGGATGGCGAGGGTCAGAGGATGAGGACTTCCATTTTGTCAGAGTTCAGCTTCAGACGACTGAGCTTCATCCATTCCGCGACGTCCTTCATTCCTTCCTGGAGGCTGGCTCTGGCGGTGGCGGGGTCGTTGGTGAGGGAGAGTATCAGCTGTGTGTCGTCGGTGTAGGAGATGATGTTGAGGTTGTGTTTGCGTGCGATGGCTGCGAGGGGGCTCATGTAGACGTTGAAGAGGGTGGGGCTGAGCGAGGATCCTTGTGGGACACCGCAGATGACTTCGGTAGCTGCTGACCGGAACGGGGGGAGGCGGACTCTCTGGGTTCTACCGGCAAGGAACGAGATGATCCATTCTAAGGCCGCCCCTTGGATTCCAGTGTCGCTGAGGCATTGTATCAGGGTGCGGTGGCATACAGTGCCGAAGGCTGCTGAGAGATCCAGGAGGATGAGTGCGATGGTTTCCCCGTTGTCGAGCATAGACCTGATGTCGTCAGTGGCTGCGATGAGGGCGGTCTCGGTGCTGTGGTTGGCTCGGAAAACCGGACTGTGACGGGTCGAGGGATCCGTTCGTCTCGAGGAAGGCGGAGAGTTGTTTGTTGACAGTCTTCTCGATGACTTTGGCAGGAAATGGGAGGAGCGAGATGGGTCGGAAGTTCTTGAGGTCCGTGGGGTCCGCGGTTGGTTTTTTCAGGAGGGCGCTGAGTTCGGCATGCTTCCAGCTCTCTGGGAAGGTGGCTGATGTGAAGGAGCTGTTGATGACATCGCGGAGTTGGGGTGCGATGATGGAGTCGGCTTTGTTGAAGATGTGGTGTGGGCATGGGTCGGTGGGGGAGCCGGAGTGGATGGTGCTCATAGTGCGGGCAGTGTCTTCGGTGCTGACCGGGTTCCAGGTGCAGAGGGTGGTGGTGGGGTGCGCTGGCTCGGTGGTTGGGTCGTTGGTCTGTGCGCCGCAGCTGTCGTGTATGTTGGCGATCTTGTGGTGGAAGAACGAGGCGAGTGAGTCGCAGAGGTCTTGTGAGGGTGTAATGTCGTTGTTGCTGGCGCTGGGGTTGGAGAGCTCTTTGACGATGCTGAAGAGTTCCTTGCTGTTGTGGGTGTTGTTGTCCAGGCGCTGTTTGTAGGTGGTTCTCTTGGTGGTCTGGATCAGTTGGTGGTGCTTGCGGATGGCGTTCTTGAGGGCTGTCATGTTCTCTGTTGTTTTGTTCTGGCGCCAGGTTTTCTCCAGGAAGCGGCAGGTTTTCTTGGAGTTTATGAGGTCGTCTGTGAACCATGAGGCTTTCTTGCTGTGGGGCCCGCTGGGTGGTTTCTTCAGTGGTGCGAGTTCGTTGGCGCAGTCGGTGATCCATTGTGCGAGGTTGCGGGCTGCTTCGGTGGGGTCTGTCGTGATGGTGGGAGAGTTCTGGCTGAGGGAGGTGGTGAGCTGGTCGGCGGTGATCTTGCTCCAGCTTCTGCGGGGGGCTTGTTGCGGGTGGTTGTGGGTAGTGGTTTTCTTGAAGGCGAAGTGGACGCAGCTGTGGTCTGTCCTGTGGAGTCCGGTGGAGTGGCTGAAGGAAATGTGTTTGCTGGAGGAGAAGACGGGGTCAAGCGTGTGGCCGGCGTAGTAGGTGGGGGTGTTCACCAGTTGCTTGAGTCCGAGGTTTGCGAGGTTGTCCAGCAGGGTGGTGGTGTTGCTGTCATTGTTGTTTTCCAGGTGGAAGTTGAGGTCTCCTAGGAGGATGTAGTCTGGGGAGGCTAGGGAGTGCGGGCTTGCGAAGTCTGCGATGGCTTCGCTGAATTGAGTGCGTGGACCTGGGGGTCTGTAGATTAGGGTGCCTCTGAGGGTAGTCCTGGGGTCGGTGTGAATCTGGAAGTGCAGGTGTTCGGCGGTGGTGAGGGTGTCGTCTGAGTTGGTTGTGATGCGGATGGTGTTTCTGTGGACGATGGCGGATGCCTCCTCCGTTTTGGTTGATGCGGTCCCTCCGGGTGATCTTGTAGCCCTCCGGGATGGCTATGGCGATGTAGGGGGCTAAGGAGGCGTTCATCCAGGTTTCTGTGAGGAAGGCGACGTCCGGTGCTGTAGTGTCTAGGAGGTTCCAGAGTTCAACTGTGTTCTTGTAGACGGAGCGGGTATTTAGCAGGATGCACTTGAGGTGATTCTTGCTGGTGGTAGGTTTGGCGGGTGCTGGTCCTGGGCGGATGCAGGTGAATTTGCACTCCTGGCAGGTGAAGGGTCCGTTTCGGGGTGGCCAGGTAGCAGGTGGGGTTCCGGCCGGTGTTGAGTGCGCGGAGGGTGGCGGCGTCGTAGGTTTGGCGGGTACGTTGGTATCGTCGGGATCCAGGGTTCCTGGTGCTGGGCGCGGTCCAGGCGCAGCTTGGCGCAGCCGGGCAGCGGTTGCTCTGAGGTCATCATAAGTAAGGAGCCGGGAGGGAGGAGCAGCTGGGTGGCGGGAGCGGGGCGGCGAATGGGCTGGCAGGGGCGGGGCCGCAGGGAGGCAGCGGCGGGAAGAGTCTGGGGCGGGCAGCTCAGCGGTGGCTGAGTCGTCCGAAGCGGCAGTATCAGGAAGCGGCATTCAGCGGGAGGCTTACTGGCTTACTGGCAGGCAGCAGGCAGACAGCAGTGCGTGGGGGCGACCTAGCCTGGTGTCAGGCTCAGCGGTCGCTCCCTATTCCAGGATCGCGGTCCCCTTAAGTAAGGAGCCGGAAGGGAGGAGCAGCTGGGTGGCGGGAGTGGGGCGGCCAATGGGCAGGCGGGGGGCGGGGCCGCAGGGAGGCAGCAGCGGGAAGAGTCTGGGGCGGGCGGCTCAGCGGCGACTGGGTCGTCCGAAGCGGCAGTATCAGGAAGCGGCAATCAGCGGGAGGCTAACTGGCTTACTGGCAGGCAGCAGGCAGGCAGCAGTGCGTGGGGGCGACCTAGCCTGGTGATATTAAAACATTAAAGCATGGGTATGAATTAACTGTGTGCGTTTTTAAAATTTACACTAAAGCATAATAATGCTATGTTGCACATTGCAAATTTTCGCATGTTGTACATAACCAATCACAAAAGCTGCTTTAAACTAATAGCTTGCTAGGAAATCTTTATAAAGGGTATTAGTATAAGGGAGGGAAACATAATGGCTGATTTACATGAAATTAATACTCTCTTTTGTTTGTTTTATTTGTTGGACCTACAAATAAATGGCTGCCTGTGAATCCAGCAAGGCTGTGACTTGCATTAAAGGAAGAGAGCATGCGCACATTACACCACCTTGCCTCATGACAATAAGGAGTCTAGGCCACTTTGAACTGTACATTCTTGTGATTGTGCCAATGTAACAATGTTAAAGTATCCTTCCAGCCTGTGCTGTGACAGGAAGGCAGGAAAAGATAGAAACATTTTTCCTACTAAATGTTGCTGAACATATAAAATGTATTTAATCATTTATGCTTCTTTTGTTAAAACTGGTATGCTCTAGAATTTTTTAATGAGTCAGGATGGTGAGAACTCATGCCATCGTGACTAGCCAATCAGGTATAAGTTTTTCAGAAGATGGAACATTTTAGTGTAGTCTCCCAAGAATTAGAGTATATATAATGACCTCTTTGGACGCGTAGTTGGCTTCTAGGCTCATTAGACTTCTTCTCTTTAAGTCAGGGGGCCTCTGTCAGAGAGGGAGGAGAGAGGAAAGGCTGCAGATTAGACCAGACATTCCATGTGTTAGGTACCAGATCGTCATGTGTGCAGCATTGAAAGAGATTGCGTCCGAGTATAGTCAGGTGGGGGGTTCCCTTGCTCATAGTTTTTTTATAGAGTCCTGGCACATCATATTTTTGAGACCAGGCCACATTCCTTTATGGTCTGGTGAAGGAGGGGTGCTTTCAAGGAGCAGCTCCTATCAGAGTGGCAGAGATGCAGAGAACAGCAACAGATAGAAAGTTTTTTTTAGATTTATATGCTAAACTTTAAGTTTATGCTTTGACTAATTAACTAGGTCTGAAAAGATGTATTTGTCTTATGCAGTTATTTCTCTTAATGGGAGATTTTTGCAAACTATTTAATTATTGATTAGCCTTGCAAGACTCTTTCTCAGAAACTCTTTAAGAGTTTTGACTGACATTTTGCGCCACATTTTCTTTTCTACATGTGATGCTTATATACAGACTGTAATATGTTCTGTATTAATGCTTTTTTTCCTGTTTTCCAAATGCTGTAACCTGATTGATATTTTACAAATGAACAAAGGGGGAGAGAAAAATTACTTTTGACTAGAAAATAAAACCCTTTAAAATACTCAACAAGTCTCTTCATTGGCTTAAATAATAATTGCATTTTTGACTGTTCATGTTTATTTAAAGTCTCCTGAAGGTAATGCATGTTGTCAAGGGCCCAACACCTTTTTAGCGGTAAATAAAAGGTAGCATGAGGGTTTTGCATTGAGAAATTACCAGAAGAAATTACCGCTCCATCAGTTTCTGGTAATCAGAGGATGGTCGTTATTGACTAGTTTGGTGTTTAATGATTATTGATTTCACCATCAACTATTCAAGTAATTTTATTATTTATTTATGAAATGTATTAAGCGCGCGGCTACCCCCAACGGGGGTGTCTCAGCGCTGAGGACAGCAACGGCAGAGACCACAAGAAGCTAATAGCTGGAGAACAGCCATATCTTCAATGTGCACCTGAACTGAGATTCTGATTCGATCAGTCTGAGGTTTGACGGAAGGGAATTCCATAGCTTTGCAGTGACCACCGCAAAAGCTCTGCCTCCTTTTCTTGATCGATGGAAGCGGGGGGGAGCAGGAGACGGAGGTGGCTGGATCTAAGAGCTCGAGATGAGTGGACTAGCTTCAGCCTGTGTCTGAGATACCCTGGTCCCTTCCCATTCAGAGCCCTGAAAGTCAAGACCAGGGCTTTAAACTGGATGCTATAAGATATCGGGAGCCAGTGAAGGTTCTTTAAGTGAGGGGAAATAGAATGGCGATAGGGGATGTTATATATCAGCCTGGCCGCAGCATTCTGAACAATCTGCAACCAATGTAGAAGATACGCTGGAACCCCCACATTTAGGCTATTCGAATAGTCTAGATGGGAGGTAATGAGGGCATGCACAATAGTCCTCATAGAATCCATGGGTAGGTAGGGGGAGATCTTTTTTATCATGCGCAATTTGCCAAAGCAGGCAGAGGTGACTTTATGGATTTGGGTTTTGCATGAGAGCTCCTTGTCAATTTGAAATCCCAGATTCCGAGCAGATTTAACGGGAGACGGGGGGGTTCAGCCTGGACAGCCACCACATAGATGGCATCAATGGTGATTTTTGGTTGAAGAACAGCACCTCGGTTTTATCGGTGTTCAACTTCAGGGTATTAGAAGTCATCCACGATACAATGTTAAAGAGGCAAGCTTTGAGATTAGAGAGTCCATTGCAAGAGTGGTCTCTGACTGAAAACATTAGCTGTGTATCATCAGTGTAGGAGACCACTCTGACTCCATAGGCCTCTACTACCCTCGCCAGTGGTGACAGATAAACATTAAAGAAAAGGGGGCTAAGAGCTGACCCCTGAGGGACTCCACAACCAAGGTTTTTTTTGTCTTTGGACAGATAGGGTCGATACCACACCAGTTGCGTTCTATCTGTTAGGAATTATTTTATCCAGGCCAAGGGAGTGTCTCGTATCCCTATATTATGGAGTTTATCCAGCAATATGGAATGATAGACAGTGTCGAAAGCCGGGGACAGATCGAGGAGCACTAACATGGCTACCTCGCCTCTGTCCACGCTCTCCCTAATCGTCTCTGTAACCTCTAATAGCGCTGTCTCCGTACTATACCCGGATCTAAATCCGGATTGTGAATCATGGAGTCGATTTCTAGACTCCAAATAGTCGGCCAGCTGTTCTTGCACGACTTTTTCCAATATCTTGGCTGTTTTGGGAAGGAGCGATATGGGACGGTAGTTACTGTATACTGACGGATCAACCTCTGCCTTTTTTAGAATGGGGATCAGCATGGCCTGTTTCCATCCTGTAGGGAATTGGCCAGAAGAAAGGGAGGAATTCCAGATTGCAATTAGATGTGAGACGATAACTGGAGTCAGGGTAGTGAACACCTGGGCGGGAACCGGATCAAGAGGTGAACCTGATTTGCACCGCTGAATTTTCAGTAGGGCAGTGTCCAGTGGGATTGTTTTGAAGGCATTGAACATCTTTTCGCTAGAGGGGGTAGAGTACTGAGATGGAGTGCCCTCACTGAGCCCCTCCGTAGGATTAAAGGAGGAGAAAATGTCAGTAATTTTTTTGTGGAAAAAGTCGGAGAGGCCATCACAGAGTTCTTGACTAGGTTTCGTTAGGCAAGTAAGGGCTGTCGGTTTAGTGAAGTCCTTCACAATTTGATATAGAGTTTTGGCCGAATTGTCCGCAGAGTTAATTTTATTAGCAAAATATTCTTTCATGGTGGCCTGCTTAAGTTTGTAGAATTTTTTAAGGCAGCTCTGTATATGACTTTAGCAGGAGGGTCGTAGGTGAGTCGCCATAGACGTTCGAGCTTCTTACATCTACTTCTTTCTTCACGTAGAGTAGGAGAGAACCAGTGGGCAGAGGGTTTTGTTCAGGCAGATGAAAGGGGCTGTAAGGCGGCAATATCGTCTATAGCTGTGCAGAGGTAAATGCTAAACTTCTTAACATCGGCGTTTAAGTTGTCCGAAGGTTGCCAATTCAGGTTGGCCAGAGTGGGTTTGAGCGCGTCACAGGTAACTTTATACCACTTTCTACCCAGATTCTCTGCCCTACTGCAAGTGGCCAGTGGGGGGTGGGGGTAGTCAGGTTAAAAAGGATTAGGAAGTGGTCCGACCAGGTATGGGGAAGTGGTGGCAAGGTTGTAAGGACAGACAGATTTGTGAATACAAGGTCCAGGGTGTGACCCGCACTGTGAGTGGGACCGTGTACTCTCTGGTCCAGGTTTATGCAGCCAGAGTTTCCACCAGGGACCTCACTTTTGAACAAGAAGTGGCATCAACATGTAGGTTGAAGTCGACTAAGATGGTAAAGTGTGGGTGTTTCAGGGATAAGTCTGCTAGGGTCACTAATAACTCCGTGAGATAAGAAGGCTGTTTGCCTGGAGGGTTGTAAATCAGTGCTCCCACAAGGATCAGATGAGTTGAGTCTGAAATACTGAAGTACATTGCTTCAATAGGTCCAGAGTTTGCTAATTTCCTAGAAGCTATCTTCCATTGGGGCCGCAATAATATGGCGATCCCTCCTCCCACTTTTGTACCCGGCCGACTGATCCTGACAAAGTGGTAGTCCGAGGGAATTGCCAGGGTGATGTATGGATTGGAAGTATCTTTAACCCAGGTCTCAGTCAGAAACATCATGTCCCATGAATGAGAAGTTAGGGAAAGCCAAATGTCGCCCGCGTGCCGTGGGACAGATCGGCGGTTAAGGAGACAGGCTTTTATCTCTCTAGGAGACTCTCTGTGTCGCTCATTTTTGCTACCTTCTCTAATGGATCATTGACCTTAACAGGGAAGTAAAATAATTGCCCAAGTTACATAAATGTCCAAGTCCTGATTCCTGATTCCAATGCTCAGAACCTGAAGACTGGCAAAGCAATACTGGAAGGTGATGCAAGAAGGTGATTGCTGGAGTGGTGTGAGTATCAATAGCGTTGTGAAATGCTGTTAATGTGCTAGGATATGTTTTTGAAGCGTTGAAAATGGTAAGGTTTTTTTTTACTGTTGGTAAAATTTTGCTCATTTTGAATTGATGGTGTTATTGATTATATTGGTCATTTCATAGGACCTAATTTTTTTTATAATTGATTACATGTTTCAACTCTTCATGTTAAGTAAGTTAGTGTCTTGTTCTATGTTGTCCAGACATGCAGGTATGCACACCTGTAGAATCCCAGGAAGGAATAGCGGGTGGTAAATGGAAGCCACAGTGCTCTGAGGTTACTCGTCTGTTGGAATAACACTGAGAAGCTAGGTAGGGCTGGCAGTGTTAAATTAGGGACCATTTTCTGGGTAAAAGTGTGACTGATTGATAGCAAAGAGTTTGCTGGTGAAACTTTGGTGTGATATCACCTAGAAAGGGTTACACTGAAGGAGTAGCAGGTTCTTCTGAGCTTGAGTGAAAGGTAAGCGGAAGGGATTTACCTGTAGTGTTCGAAGAGTAAACGGAAGTTCTTACTTTGTGAAGAGTAAGCGGAATGTGTTATTTGCAGTGAAAATAAATCTATCCTATATTTAGTACACCAGACAGAGTAGCTAATGTTTTTATGTTGTTACTAACAGAATTATTGATTAAGAAAAACTCAGAAAAATATTGCAGTGAGATTTTGTGGAGGGTCATTAGTAGGAGTAAAACTGACTGAAATTGAAACTGACAGCCTTTGGAGAAAAGACATTGCATTGAACTATTGCAAAAATGAAATTGTTTGAAGGTTTAAAGAAACTGTTGGGAGGTAAAATGTAAAATTCATTTTTTATTGGTGATGCTCCTGAAGGAGCACCTATGCATTTTATGTCTACCAATTTGGGACAAAATTCATTTATGTGGGTTCACCAATGGTGCAAGATTACTGAAAAAGAGGGTGCTTTGAGGTTTCCAAAAGATGGTACTTTTGAATTGCAAATTATTGACAAATTAAGGGAAGTGTTATGTGAAATGAAGACACCATCTAAAGCTGCACAATTTGAGGCCTTAGGCATGTGGGAAAAAGCAGCAAGAGAGAAAGCAAGTGAGGATAAAAAGGTAAAGCACTAGATGCAGGAGAAGAAAATTAATGATGATAAAGAGCTTCAAATAAATAATGATTCAGGTGATGAAATAATGGATGCATTGTTAAATGAGTGTCCACCACTTTATGTGGTTCCCTATGAAAATACTGAAAATAGTGTACCAGTAAGTACTACAGGGGTTACTGCTTCTGTTGTACACAGACAAAAACAGATTGAGAAAAATGTTCAGACATTTTATATTGACCCATTACCTGTTGATTCAGCACTGACAGTGATACCTCCAGGTGTTACTGCTTCAAATGTGACTGATTCAGTCCAAGAATTGCAAACAGCAGATGCACAGATAATGCCTAGAAAAATTATGACTGTCCAAATTAATATGGTCCCTACTCAAAAGGTTCAAAGAGCTGCAGAAGGAGTGATTATGGCAGGGGTTTATTTCAGAAACTCAGAATTCACAGATTATTGAACAAAAATTACCCTAGACAGATCAAGCACTAAGAGGTGAAGGAACAATGGTATTTACACCATCTGCAGCCCAGGATAAAATAAATATATTTGAAAATGGGATTTTTTAAACCTGCTTTGAGGAAGCAGCAGTGATTAAAAAGATAGAGTGCATTGGGGAACAAATTAACACAGTCCATGAAAAAGAGAAACAGCTTAATGAAATTATGAAATTGATGTTTTAGGGTACATATGGATGATGAAGCAAATGAGAAAATTTGTTCTTCAGGAATGCACTTGCACATTGCAGACATAAAATATATTTTTAATGCAATGGGTTTGAGAAATTAGGAGACAAGTGGGCAAGAAAATATGAGAAGAAAAAGAAACCACCAGACTTAGCAAGGAAACTGGATAAGGTAAAGAAGCCACCAGATATAGTTGAGAAAAATAATAAGCAAAATGAGGGAGAAGCTTTTGCTTACTCATTAGGAGAAAAGGTGGGAGAAATGTATGTGCATATGCCACAGAATAAAAGTGAACGTGCAGCATTTCTGAACACATTCCCACAATTGAGAGACAAACTTATGCTGTGGTACCCACAAGTTGCTGGATTTGATGACATTTTAAAAGAATTGTGCATTAATTTGGAAATGTTCTTTTACATTGCCATGCAAACTGAATTGTGGTTTGAATCTAAAGTTGTTGTGGAGAGGCCAGGTGAGGAGACAGTGAAAAGGGTTTGCATGAATGCACCATCATTTTCTGTTGTTATGGAGAAAAACATAGCAGTGGTTACTTTCCTGAAGGGCAGAGTGCCAGCAAAGGATGTTGATTGGTACAGATTAAAAAAACACAGAATGGAAGTAAAGGTGTTTTGGTTTGTGCAAATTCAGGTATGGATGTTGTACTGCTGGAAAATGTGTCCTTTTGCCATCTTTATAACAGATTTGATCATTGGAAGAAGAAATATAAATTTAACATGATGCACAAAAACATGGAGAAATAAGCAAATGCAAATGTCAGTTGAGAAACTGGTACCAATCGCAGGAATTTTTCAAGCACTGACGGTCCCACAAAATATGGAAAATGCTAAAATTAATTTAAATAAGTTGTCCATAGCAAATGGGAATTATTTCCAGAGACAAAATCAGAACCCAGTTCAACAGGTTACTGTGTTTGCAAATGAGAGTTTTAACCCTCACAATTCTGAAGTTACCAAGTCCATTGTGAAGGCAGTGGATGGTCCAGATTTAGTTGCAGGAGTTTTAAACAAAGAAATTACAAACCCAGTTTTAGAAGAATCTGCACCAAAATTAGGCCCATTTGAGGAAAATTGCCAAGTTGTTGTCTGTGACTCAGGCCTAGCAGGAAAACAATTATTTTACAAATTAAACAGCACAGATTACTGTACATCAGATAATGTTATTTTTCAGATTCCTGATGAGCAGGTGCATTTTAAAAAGACCCAACAAGAGACAGCTGTAGCATTGTTTTCAGAAAAGACAGTTGAAAAATTACCTTCTGATTTGGAAAAAATAATAAACACAGAAATAAGAGAGTTCACAGAGAAGGATACCAGATTGATAAAATGTGCAGAACATGTCCTATTAAAATTAGAACCAAATGACAGGTAGCATGAGGGTTTTGCATTGAGAAATTAGTAGAAGAAATTACCGCTGCATCAATAACACCCATCTTCCAGAGTCAGACCTGTGTGCAGTATGCACGGCGCAGATGCTTGAACTGTAAAAGGCGGAATCGTGTTGACATTGAAGCGCCTAGGGGGCTGGCAATGGCTTCTGCCCAGTCGTTGTCTGTCAGGTCAGGAATATCAGCTTGCTGCGCTTGTTGCGTCTTATCAATTGTCATCCGTGTGTGAGTCGTCAATGTTTGGTATATTTGCCTGATTTTGAGGAGCCCCAAATCCCCCACCAGTAGGCGGCCCTCCAGAGGGTGAAACTCTGGAAGGGTCTCTAAGGCATGAATCAAGGGGGTCTCATCATGGCGGAATTGGAGGTATTTGTAAAATTGTGTCCTATGTAGTTGGAAATCTACCTGTAATTGTTGAAAGGATTTCAATGTAGTGCCCCGCATTACATCACCCAGGTTCAATATCCCCAACAAGTCCCACCCATGGAATCTCTCCAGAGCTGCCACAGGGCGTTGGTATGTGCCTTGCAACAATGGAGTTCATTTGGTTAGGGTTCCACACAATCCCATCTGTCGAAGCATGTTTTACCAAAGCTGTATCTCTACTCTACTCGCCGGGGGTAAAAAATCTAGGTGTTTGGTGCTATAGAGGAGCTGGAGAAGGGGAGCCCCCTCCATTGCTGTGTGTTATATCGCAAAAGCCAGGTTGGTTGAGGAGTTAAACCACCATTCATTTATTATTAGTATATGAGAAGTCACATAATATGCATATATATATCTGCTGCTGCAATACCCCCACAGTACGTAGGCTGTGCGCAGATGTGGAGTGCAACCCTGATCGCCCCTCAGTTCCAGAGAAAATGTATTTGTAAGGCATTTTCTTGTGCAAACCAGTATTGCAGAATTTTGTAGGGGAAATTTTGTAGTCTATATAGAATTCGGGGCAGAGAAACCATCTTAAAAATGGCCACTCGCTCATACAGTGACAGTGGAAGGGAGGACTATATAGTTTTAGACGTTGTTGTTGTTTATTTTCTGTTTATTTAGACCATTGTCTTTAAACCCAAAGAAAATCTCATACACTATAAAACCATACACAAAAAGATCACATGAACAGATAAAACCAACTAATTCCTCAGAATTAATTTAGCTTAATACTTTGTAAAAAAGAACCGGTAACCACCTTCTCCCCTGGTGACATCAACATTTCAATATTCTATACACAGTTAAATAATTAAATTAGCATAAAAATATTTAGTCGGCTGTATCGTTGGAACTCTCATTTAAAGGGAATTTGTTATCCACATCCTTCCTTTTAGCAGCAGTTAATTAAAACCATTGGATATATGACTGTTCCTTAAGCTTCAATGTTTATATAGTCAGGATAAGGGGTTTTAAGAGTAGATACAATTTCTACCCTTGCTTAAGTTTGTCCCATACAAAATGATTTAAGCATTTCACGAAGCTTCCTAGTGCAATTGCAATGGTAAGGTATATCATTTCTGTCAGTAACACAATGGCATGGGTTCATGACCTCATTCCGTATTTTAAAAATACTGGGTGTAAAAATAATTTTCTCAATTCTAAAACTGCAAGGCAATCTAGCAATATATGCTGGATTTCAGATTTGGGCCCTAGGCCACATTTGCATGTTCCATCTGGGTGTAATATTTCTGCCTTTATTTTTCCATCCATTAACCACGGGTTAATGGCAATCCGTATCCTTAGGATTGCGCACCGAAGCCCAAAGTTTGGTAAGGTTTCTAGGTATAGATAGCAGGTATGGATAGCATGCAGCATTTACCCAGGAGTTTATTATACAAAGGGCTGATTTATTTTTCCTCAGGTATTCTAGGTCATTATTCCTTAACTGCTCCATGCCTTGGTACCTGAGTGACACCTTTGTAAATTCTACATCGAGGGGGTGCTGTGTTGAGGTCACATTTAAGCTCACTGTTATTACCTGGATTTTCCTTCTCGCTTCCTTTGCCCATTTTAAACTACTGTGCCGGATCTCCTCACTACACCAGTGTGAGACTTTCTGCACTCCCCCTGGGTTCAGGCGTTTCCACTTACAAAAGACATTTGGACCTGGCTGTTCCATGCTATTGTTCCTAACTCCATTCTAATTGCCTGAATCATTGCAGAGCTTGTTAGGGACAGAAGCATGTTTAGGGCCTTGCCCTCCTCCCAATCCCACCCTCCTTTACCACTTAGAAGGAGGACTTCTGCCCCATACAATACTTGGGGTGGGATCATAGCTTCATACGTTTTTAACAAAGGTTTATGCATCATGTCCCCATAGTCTTTGTTAACTTTTTTCAACCCACAGATGGAAAAAGAGTCTTTTGTTTTTTGAGCTTCTAGGTGAGCACACCATTTTAGGGAGCTGTCGAACCAAAGGCCCAGGTATTTATATTCTATTACTATTTCCAATTTTGTTTGTCCTAAATACCAGCTAAAATTGTTGGTCTCTCTTACCAAAACATAAAATCTTTGTTTTATCCATATTTACAACTAAAAACTTTGCTTCACAGTATTCTTTAAAAGCAATTAATTTCCTTTGGAGCCCATGTTCCATTTGATCAATTATCACAAGGTCATCGGCGTATAAAAGACTTGCTACTTTCCTGCCGCTCATTCTGGGACTTGCACTTCTTTCTACCTCCAGCGCTGCAGGTAGGTCGGCTAGGAATATTGCAAAGAGCTGGGGGGCCAGGACACAGCCCTGCCTTAGCCCATTACCTATGGCTATTTTCTGTGTCAGTGACCCGTGTGTGTCCTTTATTACTTGGGCCCATTCCCTCTATGTAGTTCCTTTAGGATGGTCAATAGGCTTTCCGATATATCATATTTTATCAGGCACTCCCATAGGCTCTTTTGATCCACTAGATCGAAGGCTGCCCGGAAGTCAACGAAACAACAATACAATTTCCCCTTTTGTTCTATTGACTTCGGGCTAGTGCCCAGAGGGCGAAACAGTGGTCTATGGTGGAATGACCTTCTTTGAAGCCTCCATGCTCAACCGGTACCACTGAATTCTGGCCCGCCCAAGATTTTAGTTTACCTAATACTATTTTTGAGTAAATCTTTTCCCCAATATCTATTAGATTAATTAATCTATAGTTTTTTGGAGCTTGCCGATCGCCTTTCTTGTGTATGGGCCTTATTATTGCACCCTTCCAATTGTTAGGGAACTTCCCAGTTTCTAAGATAACTTGGAACATTTTAGCAAAGAATTCTGTCCAACAGTCCACCTGGGTTTTAATTATCAGGGCAGGAAGCTTGTCAGGACCTGCTGCCCGTGTTAGATTCAAACCTTTTATCGTATTTTTCACTTCAGAGGCCGAAAAGTCAGGTCTCAAGACTTCTACCAGACCGCTCAAATCTGGTTGCAAACCCTCTTCCGGTTCTCTGCCTGGGATATATAGATCCAGCAAATATTCCTCCCAAGCTGCTTCTTCTACCACACAGTTCATTGTGGCCGCAGGGTAATCCACTGCTGATTGAATTAGTTTCCAAAACTGGCATATACTTTTTGTTTCTATTGCCTCAAGCGGCTTTGACCAACAGCCTTCTTTATACTCTCTTTTTGCCCTCCTAATTAACATATTATATTCTCTTTTTAATTTCGTGAAGGCATCGGCCTTACCCTGATCATACTTTATGCTTAGGCTACATGCTGTTCTCCTCATTTCTCTTTTCTTTTTCACACAATTCTTTGTAAACCACCTTCTTTGTCTCTCCTGCTTTCCTTGGTTCCTTTTGTCATTTATTTTGTCTTTCCCCAGATTATCGCTGAGATTTGGACCACTTCTTCAATTTTATCCTCATACCAATCCAAGCTCTGACCACTTACTATGCACAGATCTAAATTCTGTTGCAATTTTGCTAGCCGAGCTACATACTCTTCTGTTAATCTTGTCGTGATCCGCCTAGGATATCCCACCTGTTGTTCAATAACTTTATTACAGGGGTTCAAATGTACATCTGGGAGCTCTAATTCTAAGAAGTATGGTCCCTCTCTTCTCTATTAGTAATCCTAAAATCTTTAATTAGTTGGAAACACCAGGGTGTCGTAAAAACATAATCTATTGGGCAGTTTTGCAAACCTAATTTAAATGTTTTCTTTGCTGGGCAGGCTAAGGTTGATCTTCCGTTTAGACAAAAGAGGCTTTTAGTCCCCAAATAATTTCCCAGCTAAGTATCATTGGATGTAGATACACAGTCGGGGAAGGTTGCTTGTATTATATCATAAGCCTCCAGCAATTCTTGGAACCAACAATCTACTTTCTTTGGGTATAGTTTATGGTTAAAGTCGCCCAATAATAAGATCAAATCCCTGCCATATTTTTCACAGATTGTATCCATTTCATCTTTAAAATACCCCATTTCAACAACGTATTCCTCTCTGTTACCCCATTGCATATTCCACATTTAACAACATCATTATATTCTTTTTGTCAGAGGTGGATAAAGTTACCCTACATGCAAGTAGCCATTTACATTTTACAGTTATTTCGATCACCTTTTTCACTATTTTGGTTGATAACAATGTCTTTATTCCACCTGCAGGGCACCCAAATCTTTGCTTCTTTGCTAAGCGGTTAAACTGGCAGAACCCTGTGAATGTCGGGGTCTTGCCGCATAGCCAAGTTTTCTGTATACAGATGATCTCTGTGATTTTCCCTATTTCCCTTACATGTTCTTGTTTAGATTGATGTCCGAGACCATTTATGTTCCAGGAAGCTTATGCCATGCGGCGTGCCCTTTTCCTATTCGACGTCATCTAGGGATCCTTCCTTCCCATTCCTCACAGTATTCCTATTTGAGGGACCTTCGTGGCATGAAAGGATGCCTGGCTCCAATTTCCCCACCAATTTTCCACATCTGAATTATTTACTACTATTTTTAAGTTTCTCAAGTCAGCTTCTTCATCTTCTTCCAAGTCGATTATCCTTACCTGTCTCTTTTTTAATCCTGCATGGTACCGTAGAAAATTCTTAGTCTGCCGCTCCTTCCCTTCTACCTCTATGTGTATTTCCTCTTCAGATAGTATCCGAATCCCTTCTCGCTGTACCTCCCCCACCGCTTTTTCAATCGCACTCTTTACTAGATCCGAGTACATCAATACTCTGGTCACATCCTTTCCTTCTATATTTGGTCTAAATCCCACTTGTCTTAAATCGTTTGACCCTATACCTTTCAGATTTGGGCACTTGGTAAACACTTGCAGAAGTTGTGACCTACTTAGCGGCCTCTTCCTTAGCTTCTCCTTTACCTGTTGGAATTGGTTCAAATTATAACCACGTATCCTCTTTACCTTCCTTTCTTGCCTTAGCGGCATCCATATATATATCCGAACTCATAGAAAGTGTGTGCTGTTTCCGTATGAGATATTTTAAATATTGTGTGGGATTCAACTATTGTGTCCTGAGGAAGGTGTTGGCTTTCAAATATTGTGCCCACCGAAATGCGTTGATGCCCTTTTTGTGTTTGAGTTTAAGTACCTTAAGTTCTCATAATAACAACTCTGGTGAAAACTTAAACTGAATATCAGAGTAGGATTATATATGTCACTATTGCACTTATCTCATGCTAATTGGATTCATTAATTCCTTTGGCTTTTGTTTCCCACTTGTGTACTGTAATGATTTTTAATGTGTATTAATTATTGTTGATGAAGTAATTTGTTCAATATTTTATTGTATTTGATGTCAAGAGACGATAAGCATCTTTTAATTAATTTGTGATTTAATAAATTGTCTTTTTTAATTAATCTTCCTTTTTGCTCTTATATGAATGAGGTGTATGGTCAGAATGTGTGTGTAATATATAAAGCTGTACCCAAAAGGGAATTCTTATTTGACAATTTGTCGTTTGGTACCCTACCCTTTTGGCGTTGGGGTCCCTCTCTTTTGTTAGAGATACCTTCCTACTCGCCCTACTCTGAATGCTGATTTAAATCTAGAGACCTCACCTCTTTTTATTACTCTCATTGTCCATTTTGAAATATAAGTCGCCTGTTTGTCTTTAGATAAGTCTGCTAGTTCGGGGTGTTCCTCCTCTGTGGACTGTGAATCGGTATCTGAGACTGGTCTTACCAGAGCAGACATTTGGCATCTAATCCCCTGTAGCTCACCCTCTATTTTAGCTAGGTACATTTTTTGTGCTTTTAATATGTCATTATTTGTCAGCGTGACTTCTAGAAGTCCTTTTAGTGTTTTTTGTAGTATGAACATAAGGTCCAGCATCAATGAAGCGGTTGTAGCAGTAAGTTCCACGTTTAATTCGGAGGTTAGATTAATTTCCACGCTTAGTTCTATCACAGTCTTTTCCGAGTTCTCAGGCGGTCTTTGCTTTTCATTTCTTCTTTGTCTTAACTCTCTATAAGATGTATCCTCTTCTTCTATCTTTGAGTCTTCCTCTGAGAACTGGCTATCCCGGTGTCCTGTCTCCTGTTCATAAGTGAAGAGACCTCGCGGAGAAGAGGACTACCGTGGTGACGATATCAAAAGTTGTAAGGACTGATTGGCCAGGATTAATGATTCAATTGAGTGATCCTCAAGCGGTAGGGAATTGTACACAATCCTGTTTCCACTTTTACTCACACTCTCATTTTTACTCAGACTCTCATTCAGTGGCCCAGCCGCTATTATTTCAATGACTATATCAGGGGCCTTTGCCGGTGAGAGAACGTTTTTGAAATGTTTCCCCAAACATTCTTTTAGCGATATTGAGCCAGTACCATCCTGCTTTTTGCTTACAGACATACATCGCTTTGCTCTCTTCTTTGCCTCTTTCTCTGGGCTCGGCTCAGGGCTCTCTTCACTTCCTTCTGAGGCACTCGAATTAGCTAAGGTCACTCTTGATCTAAGTTTATGCTCCAAGTTCTTTTTGTATTTCTTGGGAGCCATCCCTATTGCTTTATTTGGTTTAGGGTTTCACAGTCTCTACAATATTCAAATTAGGTTCTTGATCTTTTAGGGTACAATCCTTCTGTCCATTCAAACTTAAGTCCAATAGCCTTTATCCTGTCCTTTAGTTGTACCCAGACGCGCCCAAAATATGCACTTACCTCTGTTGCGCTTTCCCCGCTCCCGTGCCCATGCCCGTGTCTGATTGCGGTGCTGCCAAGTGGCGTTTGTGTTCTTCCGCACTGGCCGCTAGCAACCGGCCCCCACACGCTGTTCTCCTCGTTGTCGTCGTTTCCTCCTCGTCGATTATGTTAGTAGAGCGCCGGTGCTGGCACTGCCTCTGATGATCGCCGCTTGCGCTGTTGCTGACGTGAGGCATCTGGCGTAGGGTAAGGCAGGGCTACTGCTGCAAAGAGCAAGGGAGCGGATTTCGACGTTCGGCACAACAGAGTCCTCACTCACAGTAAGCATTGATTATAGCTCTCTTGCGGCTCCTGCTATCATAGAAAAAAAGGCTTCACGATCCTTGTCACACCAGAAGCCAACGTGCAGCTTCTGCTTTAGGGGAAATAACATTCACTGCTTCTGCCGCCTTGGAAAACTGGGGAGCAGCACCTGCCGCAGTAATGAAAGATTTGCGGCCTCTGCCGTTTGAAGGAAATGTTTGGCGTCTCCTGCCGCAAAAAAAAAGCACTTGCAGCTGTTACTGAGTGAAGAAAATGTTTCGCGGCTCTGGCCGCAACAATTGTGCAGTCGCGACTTCTGCCACGTGAAGAACAAAGGTGTAGTGGCTATGGCCGCAGCTGTGAGGCACTTGCGGCTTTCACCGCGCAAATGAAACATATAGCGGCTCCGGCGGCAACGGTTGTACAATCGCGGCTTCTGCCGCTGGAATGGAATGGAAAGACGATTTATAGAGCGCGATAGTTACCCAGAGGCGTCCTAGCGCTAACAGATATTATGTGCCAAGAGGATAGACCAATATACTAATCGGGTTGTGAGAAGAGTAAGGTCTTTAGATGCTTACGGAAAATCGATAGGTTTGATTCTGTGCGCAGGTGAAGGGGCAGGGAGTTCCATAGCCTAGATGCATTGTATCAGAAGGCTCGGCCTCCGCATCTAGACTTTTTGATCATAGGAACCATCAACAGGGACAGCGTCGATGATCTAAGCTGCCTTACGGGAAGGTATGGGGTCACCAGGGAACAATTGATAGACGGGCCTGTTCCCCAGAATGCTCGATGGGTGGTGCATAGGGACTTAAATTCAATTCTCCGTCTGACTGGTAGCCAGTGTAGGCTCCTCATTCCAGCCTTGGCCGAGATACAGCCGGGAATTTGGAGCAGTGTGCGAGCTGCACAGTTCTGCACTATCTGTAACATATTCAGGGTAGACTGGGGGGCGCCCAGGTACAGAGCGTTTCCGAAGTCTAATCTAGAGAGGATAAGTCCCTGTATCATTATCTTCCTGGCCTCGAAAGGTAGCACAGGGAGGATCTTCCGTAATAGCCTGAGCAGACCAAAGCAGGTTGCTGACAATTTGGTGGCTTGGGCATTAAAATTAAGAGCTTTATCGAGCCAAATGCCCAGGCTCTTGATTTTGTCTTTGGGCACAGGGGGGGAGCCTAGTGAGGAGGGCCAGAGCAGTTTAAGAGCCAGGGAGCAAGGGTTACCCAGGAGCTTTAGCTCGGTTTTGTCGCTATTCAATTTAAGATGAGACATGGTCATCCAATTGGAAACCTCCTCCAGACAGGTTGTCAAGTTTCCGGGGTTGGATTCCAATTGACTGAGGGACACCACCAGCTGGGTGTTGTCCGCGTACGTGATGATTTGAACCCCAAACGGACGGACCACCCCTGCTAGTGGCTCCATATAAACATTAAATAGCGTGGGGCTTAACGACGAGCCCTGGGGTACACCGCAAACAAGTGGTTTACTCAGTGAGATGGTGTCGCCTTCAAACACTTGGAAGGAGCGGTTAGAGAGAAAGGATTCTATCCAGGACTTAGCCTTGCCCGATATGCCCATGTTCGCCAGTCGTAGAAGTAGGGTGTTGTGATTGACAGTGTCGAAGGCGGCACTTAGGTCCAGGAGGATTATGGCTGCTGAGCCCCCCTGTCCAAGATCATCTGTGCTTCCTCCGTCACTGCCAATAATGCGGTCTCGGTCCCATGTTTGGGCCGGAAGCCTGTTTGTGTATCATTGAGCAGGTGGCTTGCTTCAATGTACTCCATTAATGTAGTGTTGACATGTTTTTCGAGTACTTTGCTCACCCAGGGGAGGAGCGATATTGGCCGATAGTTTTTAGGATCGGCTTGGTCAAGTTTTTGTTTTTTTTAGGAGACCCTTGACCATCGCTCGTTTCCAGAGCGGAGGGACTGAGCCTGAGGTTATAGTAGAGTTAAGTAGGTTCAGTACAGTTGGAAGAATGTTGTTACGTGCCAACTCTAGGGTCTGTGGTGGGACCGGATCATTGGGAGAGCCTGATTTTACCTGTGAAGCTATGAGATTGAGTGTGGCAAGGGGGATCAAAGGAAATAACTGTAGGGAATGGGTAAGATGGGTCTCAGGGATGGAAATGGTCTCTATCTGGGAGGGGGCACGGTTTGTTGTAAAGGAACAATATATCAGTTGAATTTTTCAGCGAAGTAATTGGCTAAGTCATTACAGCGGATTTGTGCGTCCTGGGGGTTAGGGGGTGGTTCGCGCCGTTTTAAGAGAGTCTTCGCGATCCTGTAGATTTCTTTTGGTTTAGAGGCAGCTAGGTTGATTTCTTCCATGAAGAAAATTGATTGAACAGTTTTGATTTCTCTTTTGTAGGCCCTGATCGAGTCTCTATAGACGGCCTTGCTGCTCAGAGAGAAATCCAGTCTTCCTTTCTAGGCGTCTGCACTTATTTTTGAATACACGCAGTTCGGGGGTATACCAGGGGGCAGTTTTAAAAGCCCGCTTTGCCTCCATCTTCCCCAGAGGGAGGACCGAGTCAAGGGAGCTGGTGATCCACCTATTAAAATCCCTGTTTGCCAAAATGGGTTCGGGGTTGCTGGGAGGTCTGGTCTTATCCAGGGTGGATTGCCATTCAGCCACGGGAAGATTGGACCAGTACCTCCGGAGGGGTAAGGTTGATTGGTGCCGGGGAAGGGAGTTGGGGATTGTCCAGGTAAAAGGAATGAAATGGTGATCGGACCACGGGATGGGTATAGGCAAGCGAACATCTAGGCCCGAGCAATTGCTGAAAATCGGGTCAAGAAGATGGCCCTTTGTGAGGGTCGGGCTGTCAACTCGCTGGGTGAGTTGTAGTGCCGCTAAGCTGGCGATGAGATAAAGGGCGGGTGGACTAGAGGCGTCATCCAGATGGATGTTGAGATCCCCCAGTAGGGTGAAATTGGCAGGCGTAGTCGCTAGACCAGCGACTGATGGGGAGAGATTTTCTATGAAAGCTGTCGCCGTTCCCGGTGGGCGATAGACGAGGATTCCAGAAAAGGTATTAGTGGGGGAGAGATCTAATACGAATGATAGGCTTTCGCAACTCGGGATGGGGGGGTGGGAGATCCGGCACTGGTAGAAAGCGAAGGTGAAGCGGCTCCAGCCACAGCTGTGAGGCACTCGCGGCCCCCACCACCGGAAGAACGAAGGTGAAGCGGCTCCGGCCGCAGCTGTGAGGCACTCACGGCCCCCACCGCGCAAAAGAAATATTCAGTGGCTCCGGCCGCAATGGTTGTGAACTCCTCAAGCTCTGCTCCTCCGACTGCAGCCAGATCGAGTGGATCTGCAGCTAAGGTATAAGTACACTGTGATCAATGGATTAATATTATTTGCCCATGAGATCTGAGGGCATGGCGATATGAAGATGCCCAGATACTTAAAACCATCCATCGTGAGCAACAGCTGTGATGCCCAGGAGCCTCGTCCCTGGTTGTCCATCACCACCCCCTTTTGTACCGCTTTGTCCCTGGTTGTGGCATACTGGAAAAAGAACAGATTTTGCAGCGTTGGTGTGCAGGTCGGTAGTTTCCCCAGACACTCTAAGGGTTTGTAAGATACGGGGCCTCGAGAACCACAGGTCTGTCATGAAGAAAAGAACGTCATCCGCGTATAACGCGATGCAGTCCGATCTCAACTGGGACCAGTCAAAACCACAGTGCATCGGGTTGCTCCGAACCCATGCCACCAAAGGTTCGAATGCTAGGGCAAACAACAGTGGGGATAGGGGGCAGCCCTGTCTGGTGCCCCTGTGAATTGGGAAGGGGTCTGAGTGATTTCCAGCTATACGAACAGACACCGTTAAGTTAAGTTAGTGTAGAGCAAGCGGACATAGGCTATGAAGCGTGGACCAAGATTTACCGCCTCGAGTAATTGAAAGAGGTAGATCCAGCTGAGCTAATCAAAGGGTTTCTCTATTGGGGCCTCTGAAATATGCTTGCGACGTTCGTATAGTGAGGAGAAATGCCGTGCAAATTCCAGGGCCACCCCCTCCAGCGATGAGCACAAAACCCCTTCAGCATCGCGGATGGTGGGGACCGTGGCTGGGGATTTGTCAGCCTGGCAGAGCTTGTGGAGCATTTTACTCGATTTATCTCCCCATTGGTAGATCCTATGTTGCAGTGCTTCTCAAATCTCCTTCGCTTCCCCCATTAGATATTGCTGTGTTGCTTGTTGCACTTGCAGCAAGTTGCAGTAGAGTGAGGCTGGGGTCCCGGTTAAGCTGTGATGCCAGGGACGCCTGGCGTGACTCTAGGTCAGCCAGTTGCTCTTGTCGTGCTCACTTTTCTTTAGTGCGGAAGCTAATTTCGGCCCCACATATTGTGGGTTTTAAGGGCTCCCAAAGGATGCCCTGGGACGGGGCGGAGGTAACATGGATGTCTAAATATTTGGATATCGCCGCATGCAACATGTCTTGGTAGTCTGGGGGTCGAAGGTGCCAAGGGGACAATCACCATCGAAAGGGGGTTTCACGAGAGCAAGTATGGAATTTAAGAGTGATAGGGGAATGATCAGAGAGCCCACGGGGAGCTGGGCGACTTGTGAGAACCTGTGGAGAAATATGTGAGGTGTGAAAAAATAATCCAATCGGGATTATGAACTGTGGACCGTGGGCATAAATGTGCAGTTAAGTTCTGTGGGTGGCACTCCCGCCAGATGTCTGCCCAGCCTAAAGTGGACACCAATGAGTGCAGTTTAGAAGGACCCATTGGTGGGTCACAGTCAGTGCTACACTGTCTACTGTCCCCATAATGTCATTCCAATCACAACCTAGGAGGGTCAAGCCCTCCGGCAGGTACCCCCAAACCCCAAAAATCTTGACCACGAAGATCGCCCCTAGCGGAGAGGGAGCATAAATACTACCTATGGTGACATGCTCACCATACAGTGTGCTTGTGACGAAAGTGAATCTTCCCCCCGGATCCACCCAGTGGTCTGTGTGCTAGAGTAGGACTCTGCGATGTATCAGAATGGCCATTCCCCGTAACCCCCTGGTGAATCCTGCGTGGAAAAATAATGGTACCTAAATCGAGCCAGACAAGGAGTTTTGGTACCTAGGAGATAGGTTTCTTGTAGGAGTAGAATGTCAGTCCATACCTTTTGGCCTGACATAAAACAGCGCCTCGTTTAATTTTATTAAGAAGACCCCGGACATCCCATGAAACCACCGTAAGGTCCCCAAGGGGGCTGTATCAAACGGTACCATTATCCTGCATCTCTGAAGGCACGGTAGTGGTAATATCGGAATCTAGGTGGGAAGTCTGCATATAAAACAACAATAAAACTGAATTCCCCGAGTATCCTCCCAACCCGGCCCGACACAGCCATAAACTAGGAGCATCTGTTGCAGTGTAGGGTGCACCAGACCCTCAATAGGGGAGACCTGGGCCCCCACGCCAACAATACCCAACTTACCCACAAAACATTTAACGAGGGGAGATAGAAGTGTAGAGGGCCTGGCAGCCCATGGCTGGGCTTCCGTGCCCGTTCAGAGGATAGCATATGTTAGGATAGTCCCAGTGATGAGCGATCCGCGGCTAAACATAGCTGGCCTCTGGAGGTATAACTGGATGGCTCAGGAGGTGCGTTCTGAACTGGTGGATCTTTTGTCTGAGCCAGATCTATGACGTCTCTTTGATTTGGTCCTGCGAGGTCTGTTCCATGGGAGGAGTCTAATTCCACAGTGGCGGTGAATGCGGCTTAAGGTGGGAATGTTCGTCTGTCCATGCGAAAACTGCTTCTGGTGTGTCGAAGAAGAATGACTTTGAATTGAATATTACTTTCATCCGGGCTAGATATAAAAGCATATACTGCAGATTTAGGTTTCATAACTTGCGCTTTGCCGCTGTGAACCACTGGTGTTGCTGTTGGACCAGGCGTGTATAATCAGGAAATACCATTATGGCCCTTGAGTCGTGCTGGAATTGTTCATTATGTGTCCTAGCAAAATGTAAAATAGTATTGCAATCGGCATAATTCAATTACTTTGCGATTATCAGGGTGGTTTCTTGGTCAATGCCCGGTGGGCTCGCTCAAAAACAAAGCATGTGGAGAGTAGTTCTTTCTGCATAATATCTGTGAGCCATTGGGCAATAAAGTGGGTCATGCAAGATCCTTCACACCCCTCCACCAGACCTACGAAGCACATACTATTGCGCTGCGCACTGCCTTCTGCATCTTCTACTCTAGAGGTTAGTTCCTTTGAAACTACAGCTAGTTTGTTGACCTTATTCTGGAGGGTGGTCACCGAGTCCTCTACTGTCGAGACCCATGCTTCTGCCTCTGTGATGCGGTTGACTGCTTTTCTGAGATCTTGGCGCAGGAATGAGACCTCTGCTCCCACTGCGCTGATTTTGGCATCTAATTTATCTCTGGCATCATTTATTGTCGCTAAGAGGGCTGCATTGTCTGGCGTTGAGCTCACCCCATCACCCCCGGTGGCACCCCCGGCGGGTGTGGTGAAGTGATCCAAGGTGCCCTGTCTGGGGCCAGCTCCACTAGATTTGTCTCTACCCATAGTGATAGGTGTCAGAGAGCCGGCGGAGTCCTCTGAGGTTGTAGACACTGATTTTGTGTCTGCGCTGGCATGGGGAGCATGACTCCAACTTAGAACAAACTGTAAGGACTGTGCCAGGCCCCACTGCGGGGATGCGCTGTCGGCGGGTCCTCACGCATCCAGGTATATCCTGGGCCGCAAGCCGCACAGAGCCTATCTCAGCTACTTCCGCAGCCCACGATTGCCTGCTGAGTAGGCCCTGTAACAGGACCAGTCTTGCCGGACCGCCCGCCAACAGTGCCCCCCAATAGATGTCGAGACTCGGGCCTTGGAATCCCTGTAGAGGCTCCAGTGTCCCACACACCCACTGCTTCCAATATGGGTTGAAGAAAAAGCATGGGGGAGGACTGGGGGTCTCTCACCAGACCCCAATCAGCAGAGGGGTATAATGCCTGTATCATTCTGGTCTCCAGTCCACCTTATGAACCTGCCAGTGGTGGTGAAGCAATATTGCCCAGGTTGTTCCGCCATTGACACAGCCTCCGTAGCGTGCACCTTGGCTTCCTCCATTGGTGGAGCGCGTGGAGGGACAGGGCTGCGGCCTGGGTCAGATTCTAGGCCTCTTTGGGTATGTGAGCAGGCCGCAGCTGCGACTGATAAAATCCCTCGGCTAGTAGTGGTTAGGGTGACCAACCGTCGGTAAATTTCACAGACAGTCCGTAATTTCGGCGGTCTGTCCGTTGTCCGTGAAGGATTCTTTAACGGACCCCATTTGTCCGTCATTTTAACCGGGATCGGTCGCACCTCCCTAAAGCCGGCGCAGCTTCCACTCACCTCCCTTCTTGACTTGACATGACGTATTCAGGGCTGTTTGCATCTGAATAGATGACCCTGCTCTTGAAGCTGCAGCCCCCACCCCTCACACCCCCAGTTCTCGATGAGCTCTTAAGAGGTGCTTGAAGGTGACTTAGAGGGAGGGGCTGCAGCTTCAAGAGCAGGGGCATCTATTCAGATGCAAACAACCTTGAATGCGTCATGTCTCTGCAATTTGTGTTAGACATTCCCTTTCTGCCCAGGGCCCCAAACATCCTACAACCGGTCTGGATTACACTGAGGTAGCACGTGGTTCTCTTTAAAGCACAGAGCTTAATTATGGTCACTAAATTGTAAACAAACCTCGATTCTTCAAACATGAAGTCTTTAATGTAATAAAATAAAGAAATGGCACAATCGCACCCACACTGATTGATGAAGTATTGAGGACAATCAGTTAAATCAGTTCTCTTGGAGTATCTCCTTTAAGTACTGTACATCACAGTGGGTGATGGCAAAAGTAACATTTTGGAACGAGAGACTGACTCCTCGTTGTCTTGTCCAGGAGGGGGTGAGGAGCCCTACCCCACCCTGGAAGAGACCAAGATGATACTAGAATACCGCATGCCCAGCCCTGTGCCCACCCTGGTGGATCCTGTTCCCCCTCCTGCCCCCCCTCATCCCCCAGTGATGGCTCCTGTCCCTCCCCCTGCCCCCGCACCTGTGGTGGATCCTGTCTCTGCCCTGGGTGGCTTCTGTCCCAGTCCAGGAATGGCCCCTGCAGCTCAAAAAGGCTCAGCTCAAAATTAATATGAAAAGGTGGGCGAGTGAGTAAGTGAAGGGATGGGTGGATGGCTGGATGAATTAGTGAATGGATGAATGAAAGATTGAATAGATGGATAATGAGAGGATGGATGGATTGATGAGTGAGTGGTGGAAGGATGGAAGGGAGAAAAGGTAAATAGTTGGATGTATGGGTGGAAGGGTAGCTGGATGGGTAAAAGGGTGGATGGATGAGAGAAAGGATGGATGAATGATAGGGTCAATGGATGGATTCATGAATAGATGAGCAGATGGATGGGTGGGTGGATGGATGGAAGGAAGGATTGCTAAGTGAAAGGGATGATGGAGAGAGAAAGGGAGGATGATGGATGGGTGGAAGGATGAGTGACTGGGTGGATGGATGAGTAAGAGAAAGGATGGCTGGATGGGTGAAAGGGTAATTGGCTGGATGGATGAGTGAATGGATGGATGGGTAGAATAGTGAATGGATGGGTGTACAGATGGCTGGGGTGAAAGGGTGGATGGATGGATAAAGGATGGATGAAGGGTTGGAGGAGTGAAAGGATAGATGAAGGATACATGATGAATAGGTTTGCAAATGGTTGAATATGTTTGGATATGGCTAGGCTTACTTATATACTATTGCGTGACCTCTGATGTGTCTGTAAAACTTATCCAATTGTCCTGAAGTTTTGTCCTGAATTTTGACCTCCTGTCCTGAATTTGTGTCCTGAATTTTGACCCTTTGTCCTGAATTTGTATACTCACCATCCTGAATTTGCACCAATGCCAGTTGGTCACCCTAGTAGTGGTGAATCAAAATTTGCCCGGGCTGTTCTGCTGCTGAAGCGGCCACTGCAGCTTGATCTTTGTCTGCCCCGACTGGAGCAGTACACTGGGGAGAAAATACTGCGGCCAGCGCAGAATTTATGGCTTCAATGCCAGTAGGATGAATGGGTAGGCCGCAGCTGTAGAGTTTACGTTCTAGTGAATGCACGTTGCGTCACGACGCGACGTGCCGGCGGCCATCTTTAGGATGCGCGCGCAAGGCTGGAAGAAAACGGCGCGAGTCCCGGGAGCACAGTCGCACCGGCTCGGCGCTCTCTGAAGCATATAGTTAATAAAGACAGCGTACTGCTCCACCACCGTGTCCTGTCATTCATAAGGGGCCTAACATCATTACAATGGCGACGAGGTCGAGATGAGGACCTAAGAAAAAGAAAAAAAACGGAAAAAAAGAACGAACAGGACAGCAGTCAGGCCACAGCCAGAAATCAAGAGCCAGACGCACCACACGAGTCATCTGCCTGTGAGCAGCTACCACCTACAGGCAAGTGGACACCAGAGAGCGCGGCAGAGCCTACAGGCAAATAGGGAGAGTCAGTGGGAGCATCGGGGAAGCAACGTAAGAGTGTGCAGAGGGGCAGACGACCCTAGACACCCCACCACACCAACCGATCAAGGGCAGGAGCACTGGCGACCTTTGGGAAGAGCGAAAGGGCAGACACAGAGACCCCCCAGCACAAAATAGAGAAGCTAGAGGAAGACAGTGCACCAGGCAGCCCCAAAAGCCACAGCGGCACCCCACCCACAGTAAAGCGCGAAAGGATGTGTGCACAAGCAGCATCGGCGACGGCCCCTGTGCAATTCTTACCTAAGCCAGGAGAACCACTCATGAGGTGGGAGGACTGGAGAGACTATATCGACAACTTCGTTGAGGTGTTAGAAGACGAGAACGAGGAAAAGTTCTCAAGTCAAAGGAAGAGGCGTATATTGTTACATAATCTAGGCCCGGAGGGGCTCAGGATTTTCAAGAATCTGATACCCAAACAACGAGAGAGTACAGATGACGACGTGTATGCCCACGCAATAGAGGAATTGAATGAACATTACAAACCGGTGGTTTGTGTTTCAATCGACAGATACAACTTTCAGCAGAGAAAGCAACAACCAGGGGAGTCGGTGGAAGAGTATGTGACGGCGTTAAGGAAGTTGGCATCCACGTGTAAATACGACACCTTCCAGGATGAATTCATCAAGGATCAGATTGTGGTGCACACCACGAGCACCGAGGTGCAGGACAAGCTGTGGGCCAGCGGGGACGTCACACTGCAGGAAGTAATGATAGTTGTCAAGAGAGCGGAAATGGCGCGAAGACGTGCGGAGGCGGCAAAAAGAGAGACCGCAGCAAGCCCGATGGTGAACAGGATAGGAGACGAGGAGCCCCGCAAGGACAGCAGAAGCAGGGGGGCCACGCCGAAGGGACCGAATAGGTGGCAAGGGAATCTGGAACCACCAGGAAAACAGGCGGGGAACAACAAGAAAACTTGCTACAGATGCGGAAGTTGGGCACATGAAGCCCACAACAGGAAGTGTCCGGCGTTTCGCGCCAAATGTATGTACTGTGGAATCGTAGGGCATTACAAGAAAGTGTGCCGCAGGAAAGTCCCCAGTATCGTGGTTAAGTACATCGACCAAGGACAGGAGGACAGGGAGGAGAATGACCAGGAAGAGGAAGACACTGTACTCTGCATCTACGACCAGGTATTGAGCGTAGACAGCAAAAGGTCAACCAAACCAGTGCTGGATTTGACGATTGGAGGAGTGCCGATAAGTATAGTGGCGGATACTGGATTGCCCTATACCATAGACCAGAAAGCGGTGTGGGATGAAACCTTCAAGCCACATTTGGGCCCAGACCTGGAGAGGCTAGACATAAGGCCGGTCACGTACAACGGAGATCGCATACCCATGTTAGGATTACGTCCATTAAAATTTGAATTCAGAGGATGCACCGACATCTGCAAATTGTACATATCCGAAAGGGGACCATCGGTACTAAGATGGTTAGACCAGGGCGACCTGGGCATCAACCTGGACCCTGGAGGTAAGGAGCAGATCCTCCTCACCGAGCCGGAGGTGTGGCCAAACCTGGACAAGTGGAAGTAAGAGTACCCCAAGGTATTTGGAGGTACGGTGGGAAAACTCGAGAAGTTCGCACACAGAATTGTCCTCAAGGCAGGCGCCATACCGGTGTATCACAAGGTGAGAAATGTACCTCTTGCAGTGAGAAAGGCGGTACAAGGAGAATTGCAAGGATTAGAGAGAAGAGGAATCATTGAACCAATCACGTGCGCCGAGTGGCTGGCGCCATTGATAGTGGTCATGAAACCCAACGGAAGGTCAGGCTATGCGTGGACCTACGCAAGCTAAATAAGAATATCGTGGTAGAGAAGTTTCCCTTACCAAGAATCGAAGAGATGTTGGCCAAGACGAGAGGGGTCAAGTGGTACTTTACCATTGATTTGACCTCAGCATACCATCAAATCGCACCTCACCCGGAGAGCAGGAGGTTGACTTCATTCATTACCCCCTTCGGGTGCTACCAATTTCGACGCATGCCGTTTGGACTAGCATCGGCGGCAGCGGTGTTTCAGAAATTGATGCACCAGCTGTTTAAGAATATGGACGGCATCCAATATTTCCAGGGTTATATCCTAGTGATGGGACGAGACAAACTAGACCACGACGCCAAACTGACCAAAGTGCTAAGAGTGTTAGAAGAGAAAGGCCTCACGGCGGAGTGGGAGAAGTGCTGCCTGGGCATGGAATCAGTGACCTACTTAGGGCATGAAATCGGAGTGCAAGGGATCACCTCCAAGGCAGACAATGTGAAGGCGATCTGCGATGCACCACCACCCACCAACAAAGAAGACGTCAGGTCTTTCTTAGGAATGGCCGAATACTATAGTAAATTTGTGCAGCATTTCGCAACAAAGACGCACCACATGAGGAAGTTAACAAGAGAGAGCTCAGTGTTCTGCTGGACTGAGGAAGCACAAGGGGAATTTGAGAGCATAAAGAAAGATGTGGCAGGAGCAATAACCTTGCAAGTATATGATCCTCATTGAAAAACTGTGCTCACAACGGACGCTAGCGATAAAGGCTTGGGCGCGGTGTTGATGCAAGATCGGGGACAAGGGGCGATGGACACGCTAAGTTTTGCGTCTCGCACATTGAGCGACACAGAAAGAAAATACAGTGTCATTGAAAAGGAGATGCTCGCTGTAGTGTGGGCAATGACAAGATTCAGACAATTCTTGTGGGGCACACGGTTTCAGTTAAAGACAGATCACAAACCCTTAGTAAAGGTCTTCACCTCCAGTGGGCACGCGAGTGCCACCCCCAGGATCTCAAAAATGACAGTAAAGCTACTGGAATTTAGATATGATGTGGAGTACATCCCTGGCAGTCGGAACAAAGTAGCAGATTATCTAAACAGGGCGGCGGCCATGGAACCCGAAGGAGATGGCCAGGCTGGCGAGGAAGAGATGGTGGCCCTGACGGATGACCAGGAGAAGGTCATCAGCAACCAGGAGTGGAAAGAAGCATACAATGAGGACCCAGCCATACAGGAAGTAAAAATGTGCATAGTACAAGGATGGCCAGAGAAGAAGCGCCTCAGTGAAAATCTAAGAACGTACTATGAAGTCAGGGAAGAACTATCGGTGGACGATCAAGGAGTGTTTGTTTATAGGGGGGACAAGGTTATTCCCCCAGCTGACATTGTTCCCAAACTACTGGCGATACTCCATGAAGGCCACTTGGGGATAGGCAAAATGAAACTAAGAACCAAGCAAGGCTACTGGTGGCCAGGTATGGACCTAAGGGTGGAAAGGTATGTCAGGGATTGCCCATAGTGCCAGGAAGCAGACAAGACACTCAAGCCATTGCGCCCGGCGCTGGGAAGATTTGATCCTCCACAGAACCCATGGGAGGAGTTGTCCATCGACATATTGGGTCCCATCTTGGATGGACAAGGCATTCAAAAGTATGTGTGTGTCCTAGTAGATAGATACTCGAAATGGCCTGAGGTGAAGGTGGAGGAAGTAATGGACACAGAGACGATATTAAGGTTTCTAAGTGACACATTCGTGAGAGAGGGCATTCCAAAATCTATCCTGAGTGACAATGGCCCTCAGTTCCCCTCAGACAAATGGACCAGCTTCATGGAGAGAAATGGGATCCTCTCCAAGCACACGTCGATCTATCACCCGGCAGGGAATGGACTAGTAGAACGGTTCAACCGTGTGGTGATGGGATCTGTGCAAGCTGCGATATCTAACAACAAGGACTGGGAGAAGGAAATATGGCAAATTATATGGGCGTACAGGATTACCCCCACAGGAACTGGATATAGTCCCTTTCAAATTTTGAGGGGACGTGACCCTTTCACGAAGGACAATCGAGTGTGGAAGGAGAAAACCATAATGAGCAAGTGGTCCCCCGCGGTGGTTCAGGCGAACTTGGAGAAGGCACAGGCCGTCTACGCAAAGCACTACAACAGGCGAAGGAACATGAAGGATACCGGATTAGAGGAAGGTGAAAGGGTGCGAGTCAAGTTGGCAACGATGCAAAGGAAGAGGGATAGCAAGTATAGTAAACCCCTGCAGGTGAAGAAGGTGTATGACAGAGCGGCCCTGTTGAGTGACGGCAACGTATGGTCGCAGGACCGCATGGCGAGATGCAACAAAGTACTACAGTGGAACCAAGGGGGACAAGACCTAGAGAGTGTGGAGGAGCCTGGGGCAAGAGATGAACAAATCGATGGAGAGATGGACTTGGGAAGTGAAGAAGTCTGTGAGGTGCAAGACAACGGAGGTAGCCCAGGCGCGGAGAGAGAGATGAACAGGAGTAGATCGGCGGAGCCAGGCCGCGCTGGACAATAGGGGAGGTAGCGCAGAGACTCCTGAGAGAGAGGCCATGGCTACCCCAGTAAGACTGACCCGCAGGGGCAGAACAGTGGTGAGACCAGCCAGGTTTCGAGACTTTGATATGAACGGCGGACTGTGAGTTACATGTTTCATTGTTTGGGAAAAAAGGGAGATATGTAGAGTTTACGTTCTGGTGAATGCACGTTGCGTCACGACGCGACGTGCCGGTGGCCATCTTTAGGATGCGCGCGCAAGGCTGGAAGAAAACGGCGTGAGTCCCGGGAGCACAGTCGCACTGGCTCGGCGCTCTCTGGAGCATATAGTTAATAAAGACAGCGTACTGCTCCACCACCGTGTCCTGTCATTCATAAGGGGCTTAACATCATTACAGCAGCCACGACCGGCCTGACTCCTCAGCGCCCGAGATTGGTGGGGGCCTTCGCCGGGCCGCACTTGGGGTCTCTGGCGGCACCGGATCCTCTCTGCAGCCCAGCACAGGAAGAGAGCCCCGGCTGGGGTCCTCCCAGGTTGAGCGGCGCCACTCCGGGGGGAGGGGTAGGACACTCTCACTCGCCGGTCTGTTACTGCCACAGAGTGTCGGGCAGAGGGCGCCGGATGTTACAGGACACCCCCACACCCATCGAAATGCTCACTTCTGGGGCCACAACCAAGTCCCCTGCCCCACCGCCTCGCTGCTATCAGCTGGTCCGGGTCCCAGGCAGGAGTTGTCCGTTCAAGCCCTGGCCCGCTTCTCTCCTGCAACCTCTGGGTAAGGCGGGGCGCATGTCACGGCTTGCCAACAGCCAAACACCAGGAAATAATACTCCCTTCACCGTCAGGATTGGAATCCTCACCAATCCAGCTCCTCTGGACAGGATAATCGTCGGATAAAGTACGGATCATGGCGTGGACGTTCGGAGCCCGATTAGGCTGCATCTGCCATGATGGCTCTACAAGCCACACCCCTCAGGCATTCACGTTTTGACTCTAGAATTAGAAAGGAAGTGCAAGTTTCAAGTGGAATGTCTCAGCAGGCTACAGATATCTTCACATGAGTAGAGTCTGCATCCAGATGCTGTTTCAAACGTTTGAGAAGTGGGTATCCACGCTGCATCTTTTTGCAACACAACAGAATGCGAAGTGCTCATTGGTCTGCTGTAAAGAGTTTTCAGATAGGGAAGTTCTGGGTTAAACACTGCTGGTCCCTAGGATTACTAATTAGGATATATTCTACCGCCTTTTCAGATTATCCAGACGAATACGGGACCGGGTCCGGAAAAGTCAGGTGACAATTATCTGGGTGACTTCAGATTGCTCAGAAGGAGGTGCATGAATGATCGCTGTCTCATAAAGCATGACATTTGTTGCACAAGGACCATTATGAAATTGCATGTTTGTCTTCTGAACTGCTGAGGTTTCTCAGACATGAATCAGGTGCTAGGTGTCATGTTGGATGCGAAATGGAAGAGTGCAAGATGTTTGAATTTACATATATGGTTGGCATGCAGATGATGTAATCAAAGATATTTGGACTTCCATCTAGCATTCTCTATTGTAATAGATTCTTGCCTTAGAGGTTGTCAGAGAAGGTCAGATGCATGACCATTACATTTTGAGACTCGCAAATTGCGATTTTTAGCGACTCACAATTTGTGTGTTGCAAAATGAAAGGAACTAATGTGTCTCAGACACATTAGCGAATCCCATTGGAGTCATAAATGACCTGCCTCATCAATATTCATGTGGCAGGTCCATTTACGACCCATTGGGAATAGGCAATAACACATAGATGGTGGCCAGCTGAGGACAGCAGACCACCATGTCTGTGTAAACTTTTAAATAAAGCTACTCTTTTTTTAAAATGCAGCACATTTTCCTTAAAGGAAAATGGGATGCACTTCAAATTAAATAAATTAACTTTTCTGTTTAATTTTTTAAGAGCAGGCAGTGGTCCATGGGACCCCTGCGTGCTCTTAAAAACATTTTCACTGCTAGTCACAAAGGGGAGGGGTTCCCCTGGGGACTCCTTCCTGTTTGCGACTGGCTTACCACCGACTTGAAGTAGGCAGTAAACTGTGATTGCTTTGCAACCGCATTCCGGTCGCAAAAAAATCATAGATGGCCTTTCAACTCACTATTAAGAAGGGCTGCCCTTGGCACGCCCCTTGCTAATAGTGACTCACAAACCCTTTTTTGCAAGTCAGTAATAGGTTACAGACTTGCAAAGTAAGGTTAGTACATGCCGGAAGCTGCTTTAACGGTCGCAAACTGCCTGATTCCCCATTTACGGCTGCTAAAAATGGTTGTACATATGGCCCAGAATGTTTGTAGGTGGAAACTGAGAGGGGCAAGCTGGTGGCCTTGTCTATTTGTCTAAGGAAGTTTGATAAGCTTCATTCGTTTGAGAGTGCAGTGGTATATCAATCTTGAAGCAGGTTAGTTAATGGATTCTTAATATAGTGTTCGCAAAACTGATAGTTCAGCAGTTAAACCAGATGCATAGTTGGTGTGAAAACCTAAATATTGCCTGTATCATGTTCATATATTTCTATGTAATCTAATCAGTTAGATAACGGAGAAAGTATTTACAATTATAATCAAATATGTATGTAATTTTATAAAAGGTCCAGACTTCTTGTAATGCTGAATATGCTGGCTAAACTTCATGGCTGTAATAGGCCCAGAGGTTATAGGTCTCAGAGTTGTACCTTGCACAATTGCTGACAGTGCTACCTCCTCTTCAAACTTCACAAGTGGAAGATAAAAAGACTCTGATTTAGTGGCCCATCCTCCTCATGACTCCCTCAGGTGTTGGTTGAAGGTGCGTTGAATGCGAGGGGATCTTTTGGTGTGAGCGCATGATAACCTTTCATTCACCTCCCATGAAATCTAGTTGATCTAGTGGACAGCCCAACCCATATGGCTCGCCAAGCACTAGATGGCATCTTCTCAGACAATCTTTTTCTTAAATTTTCCTCTATTGTCCATTTAACATGGTCTGACCATTCAGCCATGATGTTTACCATTTGTCCAGAAGCAACAACCGAGCTGGGACCTCCCCTCGCGACCAAACTAGCAAAACGCCCTTGGCACTAAATCACCCCAGAAATCTTTATGCAACACCTGGACCACTCTAGACCGGGTCTCCCTGTGGACTTGGACGAGGCCACAATAACTTCCCATAATTTGGTCACCAATAATCTTGACGCTATAGCACCCCTAAAAACTATTACTATTAAAAGGACGTTACCCTCAGTGCCTTGGTTTGACTACAGCCAGAGACTTCAGGAGCAAGCCTGTCGAAGAGTGAAAAGGAAGTGGCGCTCGCATTATGACATCAATGACAAGATTGCGTACAAACAAGCCATTGTAGATTACAAAACAAAAATATTAACCACTACAAAACGATACTTTTCCACCAAAATAAGTGCTTCCCTTAACTCCTCCAAAGAACTCAGCTACAGTTCAGAAGCTGAGTAAACTCCCCGCCCAGAAAAATACTGGAGTAAATCAAGAATTCTGTAATCAGCTAGCAGACTCATTCCAGGCTAAAGTCCAGGCAGTCTTGGACTCCTTCCTTTCCATCCATCCAGTGGTGGGAGGGCAAACCAAAGGTCCCTCTCCTACTATGATGGCGGTCTCAAGCGGTTAAGGTTCTCCCGCAGACTTCATCCTTCCCTTTACAACTTTAACAACATCTCAATAATGGAGGGTATGAATATGCTCAGTCAGATGAGATCAGGCTCACACTGGTACCCTTGCCCTCCTAAAATTCTCCACTGGGCCCCGGAGGTCACGGCCACTACCTCACAGACATTTTCAATTGAATGTTCTCCGAGGGTTACTTCCTGAGAGCTTGGAAGAAGGCTTCTATCCTACTGTTGTTTAAAAAAACAAACCTGGATAGTACAGATGCAAACAGCTACAGGAATATCTCATCTCCCTCTTCCTGCCAACATCGTTGAGAAGGCCATGAACATAGAACATACCAAGTTTATGGATGATAACAAGCTTCTTGACTGCACACAATATGGCTTTAGAAGTCAGCACAGCACCGAGCTGGCCCTGATTAATATTTTGCAAGACATAAGAGAGGTTTTGGACAAAGGTGGGTAGTCAGTCCTGATCCTTCTGGACCTCTAAGCGGCTTTCAACACGGTTGACCACGATCTGCTCATATGCCAACTCTTTTCTGTAGGGATCACGGTCAAGACGCTGGCTATTCTGAAGTCCTTTCTCAGTGACAGAGAGCTTGACGGTTACAGTTCGGCCTGGTTCACCTTACCCTGCGAGGTGCCGCAGGGATCCGCATTGAGCCCGACACTTTTCAACTTGTATGTCACTCCACTCTGCTCGCTCATAAAATCCTTTGGGTTCAAAACAGTATCTTACGCCAACGACACGCAAATCATGGAATCATTTTCAGGGGACCCAACTGATACTGCACTGAGATTTCATGACTGCCTGTGCGAAATCAGACACTGGATGGCCCAAAACTGCCTAAAGCTAAATACCTTTAAAACCGAGGTGCTTTTATGTGAACGTGACACCTCTTTCTGGCAGCCAAGCTGGTGGCCACAGGAAATGGGTGACATCCCTACCCCCGTCTCCAAAGTGAATAACCTTGGAGTCTACTTTGATTCCAAGCTGTCGTTCGAGGGGCAAATCAACGCAATCACCTCTATCTGTTTCTTCATGATTAAAACTATTAGAAAGATCCTTCACTTCATCCCGCTTGGGCTCCAGAAAGCGGTGGTAACTGCTCATATATTATCCAGGATAGACTATTGCAGTGGGTTGTTTCTTAACATACAAGCATGCTCCCTCAACAAAATGCAGGTCCTCCAAAATACAGCAGCTCTTCTGCTGCTTGATATCCCAAAACACCAATCAATGACTCATGCGCTCCCGACACTGCATTGACTACCTGTAAAAAAGAAAAGGATCGAATTCAAGGCCCTCTGCATCGCCTTTAAGGCTCTACACGGACTTGGCCCAGACTACTTGGCAAACAAGTTCAAATGGTGCATTCCAGAGAGGCAGCTTCGCGCAGCGACATCTGCAAATCTGGTAATCCCCAGGGCCATGACGGCCTCATAGGGGGGGGGGGGAGACGTTTTGTTGCAGGTACAGCCTGACTGTGGAACTCACTCCCACTAGCATTTAACACAGAAAACAATCTCCTGACATTTCAGAAACGTTTAAAAACTCAGCTTTTTAACAACTAGCCTGCCCTCACCTTCCTAGCTCCCCGTGCTGGTTTCACATCATGATGAGCTGCCGCGCCTAGACACCGCTAGGTATTAGTGTGCGTTACAAATCTAAATTTCATTTTCATTTAATTTCAGTTCAGTGGGCTGGAGTTCCCAGGCTGCTCTAACTTTGGAGATGCTTTTCATCTCGAGTGGAGCTGAGGCCTCCTGCACGCCTTCCTACCCATACCACTCCTGCCCGAGTTCTCAAGAAGATCAGGCATGATGGAGCCCAAGTCATCCTTGTGGCTTCAAACTGGACTCGGAGGGTTTGGTATCCCGAGCTGTTGAGCATGTCCATTGCTCTGATCAGGCTGCCAATTCAGGATGATCTTCTGTCGCAGAAGCAGTTCTCCACATGAACCTGTCAATACTCTGCCTCCCTGCATGGAGATTGAGCGGCGACAGTTGACAGCTTTCAACTTTCTTACTGATGTCTTCAATGTCCCGCCACCAAGTCGGTATCCGCCTGCCATTGGGGAAAATTTGTGGCATGGTGTACAGAAAGACAGATCGATCCCCTTTCTGCCCCCTTTTCTCAGGTCCTTCTTTTCATTCTTTCTCTTGCCCATCAGGACTCTGCCCTAGGCACTCTGAAGGGCTATCTTTCCGCTATTTCAGCTTTTCTCTGGTTGCCTGACCAACTATCAGTTGTCAAATTCCCTATTGTAAATAGATTTTAGAATTGTTTGCAATATTTGTTTTCACCTTCCCATTCATTATGCCTCAGTGGGACCTCAATCTTGTCCTCTCTATCCTTATACGTGCTCCTTTTGAGCCTTAGCATACATGTTATCTCAGGCTCCTTACATCAAGATGGCCTTTCTCATTGCTATAACATCAGCCTGGAGATTCAGCGAGCTTCAGGCTTTGTCATCCAAGCCACCGTACTTGAACATCTACCCAGACAAGCTGGTACTTTGAACGAAAGCCTCCTTTCTACTGAAAGTATCTACTCCTTTCACAAAGGCCAATCCATCACTCTGCCTATTTGTTAGGCTCCACCACATCCCTCTAAAGAAAAGGAGTGATTTCACCACCTGGACCCAAAAAGAGCATTGTTGTTATACCTTGACCGCATGTGAGAGTTCCGGGTGGATAACAAACTCTTCATTGGGATATATTGGAGTGAAGAAAGGATGGGCCAGGCAGAAGTGGACCATCTCCTGATGGATCGTGCCTTGTATCAAGATCTGCTACACATTCACCGAAAAGCAACCCCCTGAGGGCTTTAGCACAGCTTTAGCACATAGAGTTCTGTTTCTGGATATCTGCCAGGCAGCAAAGTGGGCTTCCTTGCACATGTTCAAAAAATACTACTGTCTGGACGGTGAACAGCCTTTACGACGCGGCTGTTACACCGCCGTGCCGTTACAACGCGGTCTTTTCAACGCAAGTCGTTACCACGACTTGCGCTGTAGGGCGCTGCAGGACAAGGAATTTTTTAATTTACTATCCAACACCTTCCCTACTGTACGTAGGCTGGTGTTGGAATAGTAAATTAAAAAATTCCTAAGTCCGCACCCCCTCCAACGCAAGTCGTGGTAACGACTTGCGTTGAAAAAAACCGCGTTGTAACGGCATGCGTTGTAACAGTACGTGTCGTAATGCCGTACATCGGTCTGGACAGTAAGGTCTATCGAGACAGGCACTTCGCCGTTCGGTTCTGCAGGACTTCCTCATATGAAATTGGTCTGCAGACCCACCTCTGACGAGGTATTGCTTGGATATCTATCCAAAAGGTAAGGAATCTGCAGCTTAAAGTCTCTATCAGATAAACAAGTTACTTACCTTCGGTAATGTCTTATTTGCTAGAGATTCTAGATTCCTTAGCGACCAACCCATCCTCCCCAATTTGCAAATAGATTTCTAGAGACAAGGCTTTTCCCCTTTCAGGGCTCTAGTTTTCCACACAAGTGGTCAATGTTCTTTGTGGCTCCGCACTCCTGGCATGGAAAGTCATGAAAAGAAGCTGATATCAGCACTCTGGGGTGTCGCCTATAAAGGCACTGCACACATCAATACTAGGACGGACAATGCCCATTACACCATGTGGAGGGGACCACTGCCACCTACCAGTTTGACACCTAGAGATAATTCAAAAGATAAGTCATGTTTGGCTACATAGAGCCTCTACCAGATAAGGCATTACTGAAGGCAATTAACTTGTTCATCAAGTGGGAGACGAGAAAAAGAGGAGTCCCAAAACATTGTTTTCCCATGTTTATTCCCATAGGAAATTTTGAGAAACAGCTGAAGAGAAGTTCATCAAATTTGGCAGAAAGTTACAACCTAGACATTTATTTTTTTTAAGCATTGTCACAAAAAATACTACTGTCTGGACAGTAAGGTCTATCGAGACAGGCACTTCGCCGTTCGGTTCTGCAGGACTTCCTCATATGAAATTGGTCTGCAGACCCACCTCTGACGAGGTATTGCTTGGATATCTATCCAAAAGGTAAGGAATCTGCAGCTAAAAGTCTCTATCAGATAAACAAGTTACTTACCTTCGGTAATGTCTTATTTGCTAGAGATTCTAGATTCCTTAGCGACCAACCCATCCTCCCCAATTTGCAAATAGATTTCTAGAGACAAGGCTTTTCCCCTTTCAGGGCTCTAGTTTTCCACACAAGTGGTCAGTGTTCTTTGTGGCTCCGCACTCCTGGCATGGAAAGTCATGAAAAGAAGCTGATATCAGCACTCTGGGGTGTCGCCTATAAAGGCACTGCACACAACAATACTAGGACGGACAACGCCCATTACACCTACCAGTTTGACGCCTAGAGATAATTCAAAAGATAAGTCATGTTTGGCTACATAGAGCCTCTACCAGATAAGGCATTACTGAAGGCAAGTAACTTGTTCATCAAGAGGGAACCGAGAAAAAGAGGAGTCCCAAAACATTGTTTTCCCCCTGTTTATTCCCATAGGAAATTTTGAAAAACGGCTGAAGAGAAGTTCATCAAATTTGGCAGAAAGTTTCAACCTAGACATTTTTTTTTAAGCATTGTCACAAGAAATTAGCGACAAGGACAAATGTAGGATTTTAATCATTCCATCAGGTGAAAGCTGACATTTTTTCCTTAATTCATTCGTCTTGCTCCTCCTCTTGATTTTTCTGTAAGTGAATGACCTCCAGCTGTGTTATACAATGGAAATGTGAGACTGCAGAATACAGGAGAAGGATGAAGTGGTAAAATGATATAATGAGAGGTTCAGTAACAAGAGAAGGACAATAGAGAGGAGGTAGGGAGTGACATAAAGACAAGAGACAAAAGTGAGGTAGCCAGAAATAGGGATACAGAAAGGGGAAGGGTATGTAGATTAGGCGAGGTGGCAAGATAGATTTTAGAGGAAGGTAGAGATAGGGAGAAGGGTTTTCAGAGAGAGGGGCAGGTGAGCAGAGGGGCAGCAGTGGTCCATCCAATTCAGCCGAGGGGCCAGGTCCCCCACCTTTTTACCAGCAAAACAAATGTCTGTCAGGCTGAGCAAAGGTCAGCCTGACAGACACTCTTCTTGTTCAGGTCAGGCAGCCAGAAGTTATACAAACACTAAATGCACATGACTTTGCCTGACTGATGATTTCACAGCCCTGTGGGCGTGACCTCTTCAGCCTGGAAAAAATGCCTCAATGCCCTCCCTCTTGTGATGAAGGGGAGCGTCACTGATTGCCTAGGGCCTGGGAGCTTTTGTTTTAAGCTCTGAAGTGCCCAGGGCTGAGTGTCAATCAGTAAAACCGCGTCACAGATTTGGGTGGGGTCAGCAGTCTCACTGACCCCCATCCCTCTCTGTGACAAGTGAGTGACTACTGCCTTCCCTCATTGGCTGACATTAAGTCAGCCAATGAGGGAAGGCAGCATTCCCAACCCTCCTGGGACCTCCAAGGTTTTTCTCTCTACAGTGAAGGTAAGTTTTATGTTTTTTTCTATATGTTTGGTGCAAGCGTGTGTGTTTGTATGAATGTATGTGTAGTTGTTAGTGAGTGTTGTGAATTTGTGTGTGTGTGCATGTGTGAATGCATGGGTGTGAGTGAGTCCGTATGTATGAGTGTGTTGCCTCCATCCCTGGTATAAATAACAAGCCACCACTGCAGAAGGGTAAATTATAAAATGGTTGAGATAAACAGGGAGTGTGTTAGTGAGAGTAATATAGAAAGATGAAAAGTATTAAAAAGAGGGGGTGGATACAGCACGATGTAGAGGTTGGTTGAGAGAGGTAAATAGGAGAGAAAAGGGAAGTGAAGTAAGGAGAGAGAGAGAGAGAGAGAGAGAGAGAGAGGGAGAGAGAGAGAGAAAGAGAGAGAGAGAGGGAGACAGAAACATTGTTGTGTAATGAAATTACTGCCTAAGAGTCCATGGGTTACAATTGAGCATCCAGGGTATGTGCATTTGTCAAATTAAAATGTAATTTGATTTTTATGAACTGATCGTTACCTAGAAAGCGAGGGCCATGGGCAATTGCCAACTTTGTCCATAACTAAAAAAGGCATATAGGGTCTAAAATAAAACAGGGCTAGTGCCCAGAAGCACAGATCTTAGGCCACCCAAAAAGGATCTCTGACCTTTACTCTAGCTCCAGGTGATCCGGTCCTCAGGTGCAAGGTACAGGTTGGCTGCTAGCTTGCCTCCAGTGCACCGTGGAATAGAAAGATTATGGGCCTTATTTAGAGTTTGGGAATGGGATACGCCGCCAAAAACGTGATGGATGACCCGACCGCCATATTACAAGTCCCTTGAGCTATAATCAGGGGCATCGGAATTACGTGGAAGGGTTGAGTAAATTATGTAGCAAGAAAAGGCTAATTATGTGGCTTAATGCTGTACATTTTGCAATTGTATTACTTTATTATTTCATAATTTTTAAACTTGGTAACACTGTCTGTGCATTGGCTGCACATCATTAGTATAAGTTTAACATCCAAAAATAGCAATAGGCAACAGAAAGATGACCAGTCCAGCTTTGCAAAGGGCTTACCACTGCGCAGCAACACGTCATTGCACTTTTAGTAACTGTTGAACCGTTTGAGCTAGAAAGACATTTTTTTGTTTAAAATCAGCAGATTATGCAGCAGATGATGGATTATGTGGGAAATATGGCAAACCCATAACTATGCAAAAAACGCTGCAGACGCACATTCACATAATTCCAGTGGCCCTGGCTATAATTCTCTTATAATACAGTGAATTGAATATCTGCCACATGTGAGGGTTCTCCCGTTCTCCAAACTCTAAATAGAAAGCCCTGCCCCAGAACTTTCAGTGGGCTGGGTCTCACCAGTGCTGAGCACCAGCAGTTTTTTAAATGGGGAATTGAAACGGGTCTCTCTCTGGCTCTGTCTGGTGCCCTGGCACAGGCAGTCCGTTTTTTTTCAGACTGCGGTGACAGCAGGCACATCGATGTGCACGGGCTCACACTGCTCACTTCTCACTAGTGGAGGAGTTACAGCATGATGTCATGCCAGGTGAGCATTGTAGGGGAAAGGAAATCCTTTAAAGAGAGTCATTTTCTTTCTGGATTTCCCTTCTTCCCTTTTTGAAACTCAGGAGCAGCAACATCGTTGTGATGTCACCAGGGCTTTAAGTGGAAGCTTTTTCCATATTATATACAAGCCATAGTTGCTGCTTATTTATTTTATGCAACTAACAACCATTGACAAAGCCAATAGTCCTGACTTGTAAGTATGATGTTACTTGTTGTATTAATTATCTGGATGCAATGACAGAAACAGCAAAATACAAGTCGTGCCGCACACTATGCTAAACACAGATTTTTGGCTTACGCGTTTTTAAGCCACGCCCTCAAGTACATTGTCCACGCCCCTTTGAGAGACCCCCTAGTTTTTTTCATCCCACTTAAAGCCCTGGCCTGCACCACCCACTTCTCGGTTCTGAGAGAGGCAGGCTCTTTGTAGACGGTCTCGGTCTTACAGAGCTTGTAGAGGAAGCACAGCAAAGATCTGTAGACAAGCAGTCTGGTCATGAATATCTTTATTGGTATGATACAATTTGCTTTCTCAGAAAATCAGCGTTTATCAAAGCAAATGTTTGCGGTGTACAACCAACCGAGAAAGCCACGGGCCTGTCACTGATAGGAAATATCACATGCAACCTAAGGATATTGATAGAAACATCTATTCCACAACTTCGACTGACTCATTTGAATAGCATGTTGATTCGCCACTTTAATTTCAACATTATTAAGCACGCTCCACAAACTGATGTATCTCTTCCTTCTTTAGTAATCGGCGTTTTTATTGTTCAAACCAATGGCGCTCGTTCAAGCGACCTTGGGAGAATGAGTGGCTGAGTTGGTGTCTGCTGTGCTGGGCTGAAAGGAATGCCTGCGGGTTTCTGAGCGCGCATGCACCGAGATATCTCACTGGGTACGGAGGTTTTGAAAGTGATTTAAAAAATGGAAGCTTTCTTTCAGTTCACAGTTCGGCGTCAGTACTGGAACATCTCTCTGCGCGGCAGCTCCGGTGCAAGGATTTTTGGAGCTCATCTCCAATAGCAACAGTGCTATTTTTGAGGCCGCTTCTTGGAACCCTCTTATGCGCGAGCCGCGGTGGAGCCTTGTCATAACACTGCCGCTTCCGGCCTTCCGCCTTTGTCTAAAGTCCACAGTCATATCTGCGCAAAGCCTGGAGCCCAGGCTGTCCAGATACTACCTGTAGGAAGCCGAACGAGCCACTTTGGGGTATAATCCTCCCAGTCTGCTAGATCATTTGTTGCTATCACTCTACCTGTCTAGTTTAGCCCTGTGTGGTCGGGTTACAAACCAGCCCTCGGCTAAACCGAGAGTAGAGACCTGGCAGCCAGCTGCCCCTCAAAGGCGTCAAGATGCCCATCACCATAGCACACCTCTGCCTACTACAGAGCCCCCTCCAGAGCCCGGCCCGTTCCGACATTTAGAAACTGACTATTTTCTCTGTCTAGCTCCGTTATGTCCAGATCCACTGGAATTATGTGGCAGGGAAGTACCATTTTATAAGGCAGGGTTTACCAAATTATGCGGCAAGAAACGGCAAATTGAGCGGGATAATGCCACATTTTGCGATAGTATCACCTTCATACTTTGTAATTTTTAGACATGTAAGCACTATCTGCGCAAAGGTGTCACAACATTAGTACAAGTCTGGCACCGAAATACAGCAATAAACCATTGACCAGTCAACCTTTGAGAAGGGCCTTCCCCTGCTAATCAACCCGTGTTGCCGCATTTTTTTACAACTTTTGTTCCGTTGAGCAGATAACTTTATTTTTGGTCAGACCTGCAGATAATGCAGCAGATGTGGCAACTACAGAAAATCCATAAACAGTGTGGCCACAAAATCATATTAATAACAGGTCACTCACACAGATTTAATTTCCTCTATGTTCATGGGCAGTTCAATCCAGATAGTGTCAGAGTTTTGAAGATTTGGTAGAGTAAAGGATTTATCTGTTGTTAACTTGTACTTTGAACATGTTGGCCAGCATGGTCAGCTTTTAAGGCTGCATACCTAGTAGGTATTCTGTAGTTTTCGAGTGAGGGTGCTAGGCTTTTGCTGCAAATGCTGCTTGGCTTTGCAATATGAAAATCCAGCATTACATTTAAGAAGTTTTGCACTAGCTAATTGTTCCTCCTGCAGTAACTAAAAGGGATATTTTACACACCTATGGAAACGGAGATCATGAGTTGTCATGTTTGAGATAGGAGACGGTGTCTGGAAACACATGGTAGGGTAGGGTTTCAGCTTGCAGTGTATAATCTGAGAGTGTAGCAATTGTAATTGAATTTATATAGCGCTTACTACTCGTGATGAGGCATCGAAGTGCTTTTTGGCGAGTAGCACGCTACTCCGGAATTGCATGGGCAGCTGGGTTACCTGCGAAGTCCGACTCTGTGGTCCAGGGGTCTGCATTAAGATGAGTTGCAGAAGGGTTCCAGTGTCCACATGCCATTAGAACCATAATTCATCTGTGCCAATCTTGTATTTCATTCTGCAAAGCCACAGTTATCAGAGGGCATCCAAGGGCACGTGGAGTTCGAGGCACAAAGCTATGAACCAGGAAGAGGCTCACGTTATCACAGAGAGATCAGGTCTGGCTCTCCAATGTCAGGCAATACCAGAATAAACAATAAAAACAAGGGGCCTCATTTATGAGCCCTTGCGTCACTTTTACGCCGCTTTACATCTTCGGCCTGGCTTGCTTGAATCCTGTCCATCACCACCCCCTTTTATGAATCGTTTTGGCCACTATAGGAGTGGAAGGGTATGCTCAGACATGAGTCCCTTGCTCACTGCACCATCAGGATTCAAGCAAGCCGGGCCGAAGACGGCTGCAATGCCAGAAACCGGTCCCCGGAAGCTTGTTTCCTTTCCAGTAAAGAATTGGCTTGGTAGTTTGGTCTGCCCTGTTCCCATGATGCACTGGGCCAGGGTCAGACTAATTTGCATGTAGCCAGGTTCTAAACTGGGATGGTGCAGTGAGCTAAAAAACGGTGATGGATCAAGCCCTGATCTTTTGACTGGGTAGGAGTGTTCTGCTTAATTCAGATGCTCTGTCCATCACCACCCCCTTTTATGAATCGTTCTGACCCCAGAACAGCGCCAGGATTGCCGGAAATTGTTGGGTCAATTCGCAGACTTGTTTTCACTCACCCCCGGAGTCACCCAGTGGTGCGTCCACGATGTCGACACCGGGGACAGCCCGCCTGTGCGACACAGGGCCTACAGAGTTCCTGACCGAGTTCGGACCTGCATCCAAGCGGAGGTCTCCAAGATGCTGGCCCTGGGGGTAGTCGAACCCTCCGACAGTCCGTGGGCCAGTCCAGTCGTCCTGGTCCCAAAAGCCGCCGCCCCTGGCGCCTCTCCCGAACTGCGATTTTGTGTCGACTACCGGGGATTAAACGCCGTCACCCGGACCGATGCACACCCCATTCCCCGGGCTGATGAACTGATCGACCGCCTGGGGGCGGCCCGCTACATGAGCACCTTCGACCTAACCTCCGGCTACTGGCAGATCGGACTCTCTCCGGGCGCCCAAGAGCGCTCAGCTTTCTCGACCCCCGATGGCCACTACCACTTCAGGGTAATGCCCTTCGGGATGAAGAACGCCCCCGCAACCTTCCAGAGGCTGGTGAATAAGGTATTGGCAGGGCTAGAAGGGTTCAGCGCCGCATACCTGGACGATATTGCGGTATACAGCCTCCACTAGGCCGAGCACCTCAAGCACCTCTGGGAGGTCCTGACGGCCCTCCGACGGGCCGGACTGACAATCAAAGCAAGCAAATGCCAGATAGGCCAAGGTTCCGTGACCTATCTGGGACACCAAGTGGGGAGCGGCCATGTGGCTCCCCTTCAACCCAAAATCGACGCCATCATGGCCTGGGAGCCCCCGGTCACCCAGACAGCAGTCAGAGCCTACCTGGGGCTCACTGGGTATTACCGGTGCTTCGTGAAGGACTATGGGAGCATTGTTGGACCCCTCACCGAACTCACGTCCAAGAAGCAGCCCCAGAAGGTGCACTGGACCCCCGAGTGTCAGGCCGCCTTTGAGACCCTGAAAACAGCCATGTGTACCGCCCCCATGCTCCAAGCCCCCGACTACAGCCGGGAATTCGTGGTCCAGACAGATGCCTCGGAGCACGGTGTCGGGGCGGTCCTTTCCCAACTCAAAGCCAAAGGAGTGGATCAACTGTGGCCTTCATCTGCCGGCGTCTGCTGGCCCGAGAGCAACGCTGGAGCACCATTGAACGAGAGGCCTTCGCCGTGGTGTGGGCCCTCAAGAAACTCCGACCCTATCTCTTCGGCACACATTTCCGGGTGCAGACTGACCACCGACCCTCGGTGGTTGATGCAAATGCGAGGGGAAAACCCAAAGTTGCTGCGATGGTCCATCTCCCTCCAAGGGATGGACTTTACTGTGGAACATCGCCCCGGCAACGACCACGCTAACGCCAACGGCCTGTCCCGCTTCTTCCGCCTCGACGAGGAGAACCCCCAAGAAGATGGGTGACTCTCCCCGCCTTCGGCTGGGGGGGACGTGTGTTGGACCTGGCTTCGTGGCGTGGTCCCACTTCGCCCACCTGGCGGGCCCCGGACAGCATCGACCCCTGGCCCCCGGCCTAAAGCTATCCCCTCCAACCTTCATGAGAGCCGCCACCCCTGGCGACCCCCGGCCCTCCCCCTTAGGAGCCCGGCGACCCCTACTCGCCCCATTCTGCGGATCCGACCCCAATACCGGGCCACCATTTCAGGCCCCGACTCCATCTTGGACCCTCCACGTCCGGACCGCGGGGCCTCGGCCCGACCGCGGCCACCGCCCCCACGAAGCCCCGACATCGAGGCACCAAGATCCAACCAGGTGGTAAAGCGGCCACTTGACGGATCCAGGAGGAGGGGAGTTTCGATGGGCCTCCAGCCGTCCCCGGACGCCTGGTTTCGATCGGCCTCCGGCCTCCCTGGGTGCTGGCTCCACCCCCCTGCTAGGTGTCTGGATACTCTCATCCCGGCCCCTCTGACCCCCAGGCGCGGGGGTCCGGACATCAAAGGACTCCAGACCTATATCTGGGGCAGCTCTGGAATGGGTCGGGAGTTGTATCCTGGAGTCGAGAGCCCTGCTGACGCTGTCGCGGCTGACCCCGAGAAGAACTCGCTACTTTGAACCCTGAACCTCTGGAGCCTGCTGGCGCTGCCGCGGCCCAACCTCGCTGAAACCACCTTTGGAGTCCTGCTAGCGCTGCCGCGACCCAACCTCGCTGAAACCACCTTTGGAGTCCTGCTGGCGCTGCCGCGGCCCAACCTCGCTGAAACCACCTTTGGAGACCTGCTGGCGCTGCCGCGGCCCAACCTCGCTGAAACCACCTTTGGAGTCCTGCTGGCGCGACCCAACCTCGCTGAAACCATCTTCGGAGCCTGCTGGCGCTGCAGCGGCCCGACCTTGCAGAACCCCCCAGCTCGAGGATTGAGAGCTGAGCGTAGGGTATCCCCGTGCCAGACTGGTACCAAGACTGTCCCGCTCCCCTCTTTCCCCCCAGTTACCGAGACTCTAAGGATCCCTCGATCCATTTGTACATATTGCGGAAAGAACCAATCGTTTTTGCTGATAAAGATTCTAAGAAGTTACCCTCTGGTGTGGTGTCCCTTTGTAGTGGTGTGATTGCTCTGCTGTGACGATTCCAGGAGAGGACCCCCATCCCGGAGGCCTCTCGACGGCGCTCGGCCACTTCCATAAGGAGAGAAGGGCCTCGGGGTGGTCAGTCAGACATCTTCTGCCTCCCCGGGGATCGCCTTTCTAACACAAATGTACAAATCATTTAATAATTCTAACCATGTTTGCCTCAGTTCTCAAAGCTCCCTCCATCTCACTTTCCCTCTTGGCTCCTCTTCAGCTAAATGTAACTATTACATGGATGCTCATGGAGATTCTGGGCCTCATTTATGAGAAGTGACGCATCGCTGCGTGAAAGCAGTAATGCGTCACATCTCAGTGCGCCCTCCTTGCGACACCAATGATACGTCATATTTACAGTATGACGCATCATGTCGCAAGGAGTTACAGATACGTCAGTATTTCTGACGTATCTGTAGGCGCAAAAGTGACGCATTGCTGGAGTGTGTCACAAAAGTGACGCAACTCCAGCAATGTGTCCTTCCACATGGGGCAAGCCCCATGTGAAAGGGCCTGCATCAGTCTTACCCCTGCTGTGGAGCAGGCGTAAGATTTTGACGCATTTGCACCCTAGAAGTGACGCAGTGAAATCTTATAAATTTCACTGCGTCACTTCTACGAGGCTTACTTACGTGGGAACACCCACCCTGCATACATTATACCTGGCGCAGGTATAATGTAGCGCTGGGAATTACAAAGTGACGCATCTGCGTAGATGCGTCACTTTGTAAATAGGGCGCACCAGGAGGCATGTTTTACACCACCGATATGTCGCAAAAAGTTACGCAATGAAAGTGCAAAACTGGCGCATGGCCTCATAAATAAGGCCTTCTGCCTTTTGATACTATGAAGTGGTCAGTTGCTGCTTTCAAGGGGTTCTCCTTGGTCTGCCAAGTTATCTCTGCCCTTATTTCTAACCATTATGCAACCATTTGGAAGCAGGACACAAAACATGTCTGTATGCTGATGATGTGCTTTTAATGCTTATAAACTCAGTCCATTCTCCCCCCCCCCTTAGTAGCACTAAACAAATTCAAAGAAGTGTCTGAATTCAAGATCAGTCTTTCAAAATCCCAACTTCTGAACTTATCACTCTAGAGTCAACCAGTCGAGACAATATGGTCACAGTTTCTGCTGATTTGGGCCAAGAAATCCATTGATTATCTGGGGGTTAATATCTTCTGCTCTTTGGAAGATACTGCCGGACAAACTACATAGAACTGATGCAATCATTCAATAAATCAATCAAACAGTATTTGTAAAGTGCAACCTTGTCACCCCAGGGGTATCTTGGCACTGTGTCTCTGTCGAAGAGCCATGTTTCGAGTCTCTTTCTGAAGTCTACCAGCTAGGGGGCTGTATGGAGCTGGAATGGATGATTCTTCCAGGTCTTGGCAGCATTGTAGGAGAAGGAATGGCCACCGCTGTGACAGATGCGGGTGGGTGTGCGAGGGTGAGTGAATAGGAGTGCGGGTGTCTAGAGGCAGGGCCAGCTTCAGTGCGACAATGTTTGTTGGCGCCCCCCCCAATGACCACCTCCACCACGAATTCTCACTAGCACCCTTTAACAGTGAACAAGGCTCCATAGCCTTCCCTCTCAGGTGCATTGAATTAGTTATATAGCACCACTCATACCAGCGTAAGGTGTCAGAGCACTTTGCATCACACACACATTACACAGAGACAATCAATCATACATGTGTAAATCAGTGTATAGGAAATGTTACATAAGCCAAAAGACTGAAAGTGTAGGAGTCACATGTCATCCATACTGGTAGACAGGATAGTTTAAGGGTGCTTGATATGGAGAAGCACAAACTCAGAGTCGAAAAAGAAAAAACATAGTTGGGAGTTTTCTTTAATAATAAGAATGGTTTTTAGCCAAATTAACCCTTTTTGCAACAATAATCAATGTTCTAATGTATACTTTGCAGTATGTATGCAGTTCAATGATGAAAGTTAATAGCTCACGGTTGATTAGGACTTTAAGTTATAAATTGCAAGTAACAAAAGGATGTCTCTTTTAAAAGAAGTAACCTGCTGATGTGTTTACATTATATGCACTCTGTAATCTACTTGGTACACGTTCTTTGCAGCAGGCATATAAACCCTCGGCACCAACTTCACATAAGTCAAAACCTCAACTATAAAAAATGCTGATCTCTCTCCAGGAAGATAATTAATCACACGACTTATCTGGATATTTTAGTGAGACCTGGCAATTGCCTAAGGAAAGGAATGCTGCAGCAGGTGCTTTAAAAACACAATAAACTTGCTAACACAGCGCCCCCAGGAAGCCAGCACCCGGTGCAGTGGCACCGGTCACACCACCCTAGAGCCGGCGCTGTCTAGAGTGTTGGTGGAAGTTCAGCCTATGGTTAGTATAGGCAGGTCCTAATTAGTGGAATGCTTTGTAGGCATGTGTGATGAACTTGAACTGGCATCTCTACTGGATGGGGAGCCAGTGGAAGTCTTTTTGGTGAGTGATGATGTGGATTAGTTTGGGGAGGTCAAAGATGAGTCTGGCAGCAGTGTTCTGTATGGTCTGGGGTCTTCTGAGGAGTTGCATGGAGATGCCGTAGTCAAGGTGGCTGGTGACAAGGGTCTGAGTGACGGTCTTTCTGGTGTTGGTTGGGATCCATCTGAAGATTGTGCAGAGCATGCGAAGTGTGTGGAAGTAGGAGGAGACAACTGCATTGTCGTTTAATGGTCAGTTGGCTGTAGATGGTGCAGAAGTTGCGTGCATGTTTGGCCGGTGTAGGTCTGAATTCTGCAGACCATCAGCTCTGGTCCCATTCAGAGGTGTTCTTTCCAAAGATCAGTACATCAGTTTTGTCGGAGTTAAGTTGGAGGCAGTTGTCTCTCATCCATTTGGCTAGATTGGTCATGGCATTGCAGAAGTTAGTTGGAGATGTCCTCAGTGAGTGAGAGGATCAGTTGAGTGTTGTCTGCTTAGGAAATTATGTTGAGCCCATGGGATCTGACGATGTCTGCGAGGGGGGTCATGTAGATATTCAACAGGTTGGGGCTGCGGGATGATCCTTGTGGTACGCTGCATATGATATCTTTGGGTGTGGAGGTGAAGGGAGGCAGTTAGATGCTCTTTGTGCATTCTATAAGGAAGGAGGTGATCCACTTAAGGGTTGAGGGATGATCCTTGTGGTACGCTGCATATGATATCTTTGGGTGCGGAGGTGAATGGAGGCAGTCAGATGCTCTATGTGCATCCTATAAGGAAGTCGGCGATCCACTTAAGGGCATCTTGATGCATTCCTATGTGGTAGAGTCTGTTGATGAAGTTGTTGTGGGAGACAGTGTTGAATGCCGTGGAAAAGTCGAGGAGGATCAGGGCCACAGTTTCTCTGTGGCCAAGGAGAATTTTTATGTCATCTGTGGCAACAGTCAGTGGGGTCCCAGTGCTGTGGTTGGATCGGAATCCTGATCAATGAAAATTGAACTCCACAAGTGCCAAAGTTGAAATTTATCATGGCTAGGATGCAACACTCCAGTCAAAACTCAAAATGATGGCCCTACCTACATTTTTATATGTGGCCCAATCTCAATTCCAAATTCCACCAAGCAGGATCCTGAGGCCAACCGGCACAGGGTGGCCTGGGAGTTCCCCATATCGCTAATTACTACGACGTAGTGGATTGGGGGAGAGTAACCTCTGAAAAGGCATGGTGCTTTATGGGGCTAATTAGAGCCTGGGATCATACAGGGAAAGCGCCATGGCTTACCAAAAAATCTCACATGTTGCATGAGCCACTTTTGCCTCCTGGGAATCGGTTATGACCAAGACGGGTTTGTTCTCTTCCCCCTCACCTCTCACACCTCTTATAGGGAATCCTACTACACTCCGGGCATGGACAACATGTAATTTTCTGAAAATCAAAAAGCTGGCTGTATGCGACTGGGGGACCTGTTTGACTAACAAAGAAGGTTTGTTGCTTTTTTCAGCTCGCAAACAGTCCGATGCTACATGAAAAAAGCACTTTTAAATGCACAAATACCTACTTGCGATTTTGTAAGCTATTACCAAATCACAAATTGGGTTTGCGTGTCGCTATTAGGAAGGATTCAGAAAAGGGGGTGGTGATGGACAGAGCATCTGAGTTAAACAGAACACTCATACCCAGTCAAAAGATCAGGGCTTGATCCATCACCGTTTTTTAGCTCACTGCACCATCCCAGTTCAGAACCTGGCTACATGCAAATTAGTCTGACCCTGGCCCAGTGCATCATGGGAACAGGGCAGACAAAACTACCAAGCCAATTCTTTACTGAGAAGGAAACAAGCTTCCGGGGACCAGTTTCTGGCATTGCAGCCGTCTTCGGCCCGGCTTGCTTGAATCCTGATGGTGCAGTGAGCAAGAGACTCATGTCTGAGCATACCCTGCCACTCCTAGAGTGGCCAAAACGATTCAGAAAAGGGGGTGGTGATGGACAGAGCATCTGAGTTAAACAGAACACTCATACCCAGTCAAAAGATCAGGGCTTGATCCATCACCGTTTTTTAGCTCACTGCACCATCCCAGTTCAGAACCTGGCTACATGCAAATTAGTCTGACCCTGGCCCAGTGCATCATGGGAACAGGGCAGACCAAACTACCAAGCCAATTCTTTACTGGGAAGGAAACAAGCTTCCCGGGACCGGTTTCTGGCATTGCAGCCGTCTTCGGCCCGGCTTGCTTGAATCCTGATGGTGCAGTGAGCAAGGGACTCATGTCTGAGCATACCCTGCCACTCCTAGAGTGGCCAAAACGATTCAGAAAAGGGGGTGGTGATGGACAGGATTCAAGCAAGCCGGGCCGAAGATGTAAAGCGGCGTAAAAGTGACGCAAGGGCTCATAAATTGTTTTTATTGTTTATTCTGGTATTGCCTGACATTGGAGAGCCAGACCTGATCTCTCTGTGATAACGTGAGCCTCTTCCTGGTTCATAGCTTTGTGCCTCGAACTCCACGTGCCCTTGGATGCCCTCTGATAACTGTGGCTTTGCAGAATGAAATACAAGATTGGCACAGATGATTCTAATGGCATGTGGACACTGCAACCCTTCTGCAACTCATCTTAATGCAGACCCCTGGCCCACAGAGTCGGACTTCGCAGGTAACCAAGCTGCCCATGCAATTCCGGAGTAGCGTGCTATTAGGAAGGGGCGTGCCAAGGGCGTCCCTTCCTAACACCGAGTCGCACTGGTAGGTAGTAATGTTTTGCAACCGGGTATGCGGTCGCAAAACATTTGCATTTCCCATTCGCCAACGGGAAGGTGTCCCAAGGGACCACTTTTCCTTTGTGAATGTGGGTGGCAAAATTATTTAGGAACAGGCAGTAGTCCCAGGTATCACTGCCTACTCTTCAAAAATAAAAAGGAAACTTTTAATTTTCCTTTTTTAAATGCATCCCATTTTCCTATAAGAAAATGGGCTGCATTTCAAAATATAAAACTGCTTTATTTAAAAAGCAGGCACAGATATGGTGGTCTGCTGACCCCAACCGGCCACCATCCCAATGAGTGCCAGCCATTCCCAATGGGTCACAAATTGTGATCTGCCCCATGAATATTAGTGAGGCAGGCCCCTTGCGACCCGTTGGGAATAGCAAACAGTGTAAAACACACAGTTGTACATAGCTGTTTGCGATTTCCTAATACTGAATCGCAAAAATGTGTTATTAGGAAATTGCAAACATAAGTCTATGTACATCTGGCACTAAAATGTTTGAATAACTCATACAAGATTATGGCCTCCCCGAGAGTCTGTGGTACTTTCAAGTAAGACACTGAGTGACTCATAAAAGGTTGAAACTGGTAACATCTCGTCCTTTGACTATCTTGGAAAAATTGATCTTCCTCAAACGGGATAATAGATGGTAAATTTTTATTACTATAAAGCTAATAATTTGGACGTCTCTCAGGCACGCACCACTAGTCAGCTCTGATGGGAGGCCAAGGTTGAGAGGCCATTCACAAACAAAGAATGGTCCGAGATACTGGCGAGACCCCAGTTGAGTGCAGCCATTAATTTGATGATAGAGACTCATATAAAAATCATGCATCACCGGTACTATACCCCTAACCGGGTTCACAAATGGGCCCCTATTAAAAGTGGCCTCTACTGGAGAAATTTTGGTAATGCAGGAAAAATGTTGCACCTGCTCTGGCATTGCCCTCATCTTCAGATATATTGGAAGGGGGTCCTAAATGAGATTGAACGTAAGTTTGAGTTCCAAATGCTGAGGTTCCCAGTGTATATCATTCTGGGACCAAAGCTCATCTCTAGTATTCATTGAAATCACACAGGGGACGCCAATTTACAATATAGCTAGGTGCAGCCAAACATACTATATTAAACCTTGTGGGCAAAGAAGAAACACCTAACCATAGATCCTGGCTATTCCGGTTGTGGGACGTGTTGAGGATGGAAAAGATCACTCTTGGTCGGACGGACAGAGATTCTAGTTTTCACACGCTGTGGAAAGTGTGTCTCTCCATGCTATCAAATGAGTTCTACGAAATAAACTGCCCTAAATACTTACAGGTTTGGAAGATCATCTTGTTATCACACAGCAACCCTAAGGACAATAGGGCATATTTACATGCCCCTATTCCCACAAGGACATCACTTTTTTGACATTCCTGTGGCGTTACGGGCTTCCCCTTATTTACAAAACAGTGATAAGCCACTTAACATGGCTTAAAGCTGCTGTGTAAATAAGGCACCCTTTTATACTATACTTAGCATGAAAGGGGTGGGCACTGTGTTCTGCCGCAACTCCCATTGATTTTGACCCTGCTCCATATTTGCAAGGGTGAGGTAATTGGGGAGCAGTGACAAAATTAAGGCAAAATAAAACCTGGTCTTAACATGGCAAAAGAAGGGGAAATGCACTATTTCTCCTTGTTTTTGCTGTTTCAATGTGTGCTGCTTGTAAATGCTGTGTCATGGGAATGAGCCTTGCATTTACACTGTGTTAAGTTAGCATGAGCTTATTAGAAGTTTAAACGCCATTTTTCCTTTCTGCTGCCTTTGCACACAGCACACAGTATTATAAATGTTTAGAGTCTAGCAGACTGTTTTGCTTCACATGAGAATAATATGTTTTCATATAGTAGTAGCCTTGCTTGGTAAGCTTTGTCTGAACAGTGAGTGCCGAGGCATTCAAGGTTGTTTCACCACAGTGGTTGTTGTTCGGTCTGATCAGCGCACGTTCTAGACATAACATATATGCAGCTTTGGCCACCTCTGTTTTTGGCATGTTTAATAATGCACTGTGCAGGCATGCTCACACACTTGGAGAACATTCGCATGCAGAAAATGATGTGATCCATTTCTGCTAGGACCAGAGGTATGGGGCTGCCCTTGTAAACCCAAGAGACCTTCTCTAGATATAAAATAACCTACTAGCAAGGGAGGGTGATTTCTAGGTGTAATCTAGCCTTTTTTCATTTAGCATTTTAACATGCTTTCTCCCTTTGTATTTTATGGAATAGTAACTATGCTGATAATCTTGTTGCTTATAATATGTCTGCTTGTATTAGCTAAGATACTGCGCCTGAGAACACGGCATTAGAAATAAATATTTCAAACTTGCACATGTCTTCATTTACTCCCCGTTTTGGACTGGTATGAGAGTATAACGAAAGAATGTTCATCTGTTCCACATTGCCTGAGGTATTCTACGTTCCATGTTCTGGGTTGTCTAATCATTGGGGTTATGGAAGAACCAATGAGACACTGATTGCTAGTCTGGTAGGGGATTTTGGCTACTAAGGTGAGTTTTGGTACACCCTAATTCACTGAGGTCCCAAGTCTCTATGCACATTTCTGTGTATGAGTAGAATCCCTGCTACATGGCGCCCATACGATGGTGGTCTTATTACATGACGCTTGAGTAGTACTTCTATCAGTCCTTAACCCCTTCACTATTGTTTCCGGATAAAAGTAGTGTCAGACAAACCTATCTATAGTTACATAGGTCTGTTCAAGCTTGAATCTTTTTAAACGGTTTCCTTTTGAATTACTACCCAGATGTGCTACATTGTTTTACATTGTACCTTTTCTTCTCTGTGTCACTATGACCAACGTTGACATACCGCAGCATAGTCGCATTGCGGTCCGCAATCATTTACAGGCTTATAATGTTGGTTTGGAGGGCATGGCAGTGAATTTGGGTGTAAGTGCTGAGGTTACTTACCTGTTTGAGATATTCTACTCTTTGGCGACGTTTCCTGCAGTAGATGCGGCTATGCAGGTTTTTCACACTAACACTCACACAGCCGTGCCCAGGGAATACGTCCCTTATAGGACACAGGAGATTCCGATTTCTGCATGGCAGCACCATGTTTGGTTTGATGGCGCCCTTCCCCACAGTGTAACAGGGATTAGATTGGGTCCTTTGTCCATTCCAGGCGCTTCTTGGCTGGTTTTGGCTGGATTCACCCCGCATACTCGTGCGGGGCAAGTCCCCATTGCTGAGTTACGGACACTATATGACTCTTCTGTCAGTGTTATTAGGGCCCTAGTTCGATATATTACCCGCAATTTCCAGGACAGGGCCCCTGGTGTTGCGGCCCTTCCAGCTGGACCGAGCTGAATGAAGCTTAGTCCTGTGATGGTCAACGCGGTTATGGGCAAGCGTCCCCAGGATAAAGATGATATGCCTTTTTGGGTTGCCGAGAAGTTTGACCAGCTGAAGTCAGTGTTTCCTAATTCGACTCCCGTTGAAAAACACAGGATTCTTACAATTAGTTTACCCAAAGACTTGGTACCAGAGGCAGGTGACTGCGAGTCATAGTGGAGAATTTTTGCGGCAGTGTACACGAAGTGCTTCGGCACTCCGTCAATGGCTGTCCTTCCAACGGTCATTAAGCATGTTCAGGATGAACACGGACCTGAGGCTGCGGTTGAATTGGGAATGAGACTTGTTGGCACATTTGATGTAGTTGCCGATGTCGTCCTTTCTAATGTAAAGGGAGATGCGGTGAACTTTCAAGTGGCTAATGCCTTACGCGATGTCCCCGATGCCGAAAAACCCTGACAGTTACCGAGAATTATTACGGCTGCGTATAAAACCATTGGCCGCAATAGTTTAGGTGTCAAGCCCTTTACTGCTTAAGATAAAAAGAAAACCCAGGTTGCGACATCTGAAACTGACGTTCAACCCACAACTCCAAAGAAAAATTGGAACAGAAATAAAAAGCAGGGGAAACAACAACAGAAACAGGAGTCCCGCCCCCCTTCACCCGTGCCTGCGTCTACTGAGCGTGTTTATGATTTGCGCGACCGCACTACTGTTAAGTCGCCTTATAGATTTCAGGTTCCTGATCAACGCTCTCCTCGTTCTTTACAGGACACATTGGCCTCATCGTCCGGTGGTGGAAGCGGCGGCAAAGGTCGGGGTGGCCAGCAGAGTCTCGACCAGCCCCGCCTGAAAGATGGAAAAGGCAAGCAGGACCATTCTTCACAGAAAAAACCCCGGTTTCAGAAAAAGAAAGTTGCCGCTTTAACAGCGAGATATGCCACAGATAGTGAGAACGCAGCTTCGGAATCAGACATGGGCTCTGACGTTGTTGGACAGCGCGCCGGAGATTACCATAGTGCAAGAGGCCCTGCGTCCATTACTGAAGGTGACAGCGACTGACCAATATGTTGTTGTAGAGACAGCTGATACCAGAGTAGCTCCCCCTGATAGACTTTATGAAATAGTCCTTTTAATTGAAGGTGACATACAACGTAACATAGAAGGGGTATTTTGGGAAAATCTTACAGCTACCTTTGACATTTTGTTGGCGGAGGCTGACTGGCCCCCACCTTTTGTTCTCGCCGGTCCGAGAGGGGAGGAGTTAATCCTCCCTAGTTTCGTGCACACAGTATCCAAGGAGCATGCGCTGAATTTTGCAGAAGAGTGGGCTAAAGCCATTGAGCCGGCTCTGTACCGTACGCACTGTGGTTGGGATAAATTCTCCCCACACCACGAGATCCCCTTACGGTCTATGCCACAGCCTCAACCTCAATATCACATCGGCGTGAAGCTAAGGCCTCCGTTGTGGAAATCCTTTAACAATTGGAATATCAAGAAGTGATTGAAACTTGTGTGTCACCGATGAATAACCCTCTTTTTACTGTGACCAAGCCTGACGGTTCGTACCGTCTGGTATTGGATTATCAGCATTTAAACTCGCATTGCCGTACTTGTGCAGTACAAAATACCCACGGCTCTGCTTTAGTGGATGGTCTTGTGCGAAAAAGGTTTAAAAAAAGTTTTGACAGCAGTGCAAATGGCGATTCTTAAGGAACGTGCACTGTCGCAGGGAAAACACATGTTGGTTGTTACCCCGTATCCGGCACTAGAGGCAGTGACGAAGGCCAGTATACCAAATTCAAAAGCTTTGCGCCCACGGTGGATACAATGGGCAGCATCTTTGACATCTCCGGATGTCATGTTTATTTTTTATGCCTCCTTACAGTCACAAGAGTTTTTGAAGTATGAGTTTGTTCATCTTGCGTCATTGACTATGTGACCTTTGGAGGATTTCCCTTGTATCATTTACACTGATGGTTCAGCGCAAGTTGCGCATGGGTCTAAGCACGCATACGTTTCCGCTTGCGCCATTGTGGTAGGTACCATGGTAAATGATGAATTCAAGTCCAAAGTCATGCACACGCAGAATTTAGGGGACTGTACCGCACAATTGGCAGAGCTCCGTGCTCTGATGCTTGCATTGGAGTACGCTGATCCTAGTGTGACAACTCTTATTGTGAGTGATTCTTACTACTGTGTCCAGTCTTACAATGAGAACCTGTTCTTTTGGATTCAGAATGATTTTTGTGACTCCAAAGGTAGCACAATAAAACATAAAAGGATCTGGGTCAGAGTGGCTGAGCTTAAAGAGCAGTTGCCACTTGTGTATGTAATTCACACTCTCGGTCATCAGCGCATTGGGAGTTCACGCTGTTGGCAATTCTTTGGCCGATGAGGCCGCAAAATCAGCAGTATCGACATATTTGGTTGCAGCAGTTACACGTTCCAAAAGTAAGATTGATGATGATATCTTGGCGGCTGTAGCCGCAACTGAGAAGGGAAGTAAATATCATAAGGGGTTCCCTTCAAAGTATTCATACCATTTAAGTCTTGATAAAGTTCCTTATGTGAAAATACCGGACGTTGGTGAAAGATTAATTCCCAACGTGGACCGCAGGTCCACACTGATTACGGATGCCCATGAAGGTGTTGCGTCTGAGCATGCGGTCGTTTTGGCTACTTTATCTCAGTTACAACAATGTTTCTGGTGGTAGGGACTGTACAGACAGACGCGTGATTATGTCCTTCAATGTGACATTTGCCAACAGATTAAACCTTCAACTGCTGCGCGTCCGCCCCAGACACAGTTGTACATTTCTAATAAACCAATTTGTTGTGTTTACTTAGATCACTGCGGTCCTTTTTCTTCTGATACAGCGTATAAGTATATCTTAGTTGCAGTTGATTCATGCACACGCTTTCTGTGGGTGTGGCCACACCGCAGCGCTGATTCATGAACTGTCATAAGAGACTTGCATGTCTTTGTAGGGATTTTTGCCTGTGGCACCTACCATTCGGATCAGGATCCTGCTTTTGCCTCTAAGGCGTATAAGGATGCCATGACTTTGTCAGGGGTCCAAGTCAAGTTTTCGTCTCCACACAACCCTGAGGGTAATAGTGCTGTGGAACGAATGGACCGAGATTTAAAGCAGTCTCTGACAGCTAGGGTTATAGGCATTAGCAGGAACTGGCTGGCCCACCTCAACAGCATGCAGCGTGCCCTTAATAATCTCCCTAGAAGGTCTCTGGGTGGGCAGACCCCATACGAAATGCTCTATGGTATCAAGATGTTTGTCCCGGACCTTGACGTTCTAGACCAGGGGGCAGTTGCTGCCTCCTTTGACGTAGATAAACATTGCAATGTTTTACAGGATCTACCAAAGATGAGAGACAGTCTTGCAAAGGAACACATGCCCTCCACATCTGAGGCTGCGTTGCAGAGTCCGGTAGTTGGCTGGCTATCCCAAGTTGGAGAACCGGTTCGAGAGAAGATCGAAAACAAGAAAGAATATGGTCCCTCGTATCGAGCTCCAGTTCCAGTGCTTGGCGTGAAGGGCACAAGAACAGTCATTTTACCACTACTTCCAGGTCGTAAAGAGAAGAGGTATATTTCCATTGATAATGTCAAACTACAGAGTGGCCGATTCTTCTTAGTATGACTCCGGCAGTCTCATGTCCATCGATATTGAGAAATTATGTTTTGGCCCCGGCTCCTAACCCCAGGTCTGATGTTGCCCTCGAGATGCCTACAGTTTCAAGTCCTTTATTGAGTTCACTACCTGGTGATCACCTTGATGAGACTGAATATACTTACCTCACTGACTTATCGATGCCTGATTTGCAAACTTGTTTGGCTACAGAATCCAGATTTTCATTTGACACCGACTCTCACACATTGAAGACCCCTTCCAAGATTTCTGTTCTTGCAACACTGTTTAAAAAACATTTTTTGATTCCTCCTTGGAACTACATTTGGTTGGTGCTTTTTTCGATTTACCTGTTCATGTCTATTGGATTTGTGGTGTATTTTGTCCGCCTTGTCAACGAACACTATGTTGAAGAAAGAACATCCATTCGACATATTAATGGAACATTGGCTCCCCATTCCTCGTCACACAGATTAAAGAGGGACCAGGCTTTTGTTAATATCACTGATTGGCCCGTCTTAAATGGGATTGCGTGGGGTGCTATTAGATTTCAAATCCATGGGCCCTCTGAGGTTATAAATGTCCCAAATGTCCTAAGAGTTTCAATGTGAGATGTAATTAAACAAAATATACATTCTGTTGATGGGGATGTTCAGACCTTAGAAGCTTTGTTTTCTGATTTGAAATATTATGCTGCCTTTGATGCTGAAGATTTGTATCTAGATTCCGCAAATTATGGTGATTTGTATTGTTATCAACATTTTGGCAATCACTACCTGCATAAAGCAAATACCAGGAGGAATACTGTTAATTATACACAGTGGGAGCATTGTCCCTCTCCTGTACAAGGCAGTTCCACTTCTTTTTTAAGAAGGTTCACTTATTTTACTGATTTTAATCAGTCAAATCCCAATGCATTTTATTTTAAAATGACTGAAAAGTCCACTTCCAAGGTTAGACTTACCCACACAAAATTATTGTACTCGAAGTCCTTTTTAGACCAATTGGCTGTTGGAAGCTAGGAGCTGTGGAAAGATACTATTGATCTTAAATCTGTTTGGGGTTCTAAAAGTTGGCAAGAGCAAGGCACTGAGTCTTTGCATCGTGCGTGCCTCATCCCGAACCATATGTTGTTTTTTAATTCTACAATTTCACAAACAACTTGCTTTGGATTGGCTACTACGAAAAAAGTTAAATGCTCCTTCTTTTCCTGAATTAGAAGAATATTCCGGTTGGAATAATAATACCAAGTTGTCCATCAGAGAATTCCAGGCCATGTTACTGAATTCTTCCTTTAACATTTCAGGCTTGGATCCGAAGGGTTGGTTGCTGTGGCACAAAAGTGCTGATTCTTGCCAGCATCGTTTTCTGGGTTTAGCTCCAGGCTACACGCAGGTCAGGGTGGATCCCCGTTTTGAAAGTGGCCTTTCTGTGACTACCTATTCTGTAGGCAAATTATGTCAGAGTTGGCTCAAACATTCCACTTTGGCGTAAGTTAAGCTGCATGTATCTAAACTGACTGTCAATGTTGATCTGAATGATTTTGTGAAAGGCCTGGCTTCCGGCAGATCTAAAAGATGGACATATGCTATTTACAAAAAAGCCTGGAAACTGTCCCAGATTGAGGCGGCTCCCGCATTAGAGCTATAGATCAAGCAAATTTAGAAAAAGCGCTAGCAGTTGTAGATAACAGCATTAACACGCTTTCTTTCCGCATTTACACGTTAGATAATATTGTGTCATCTGTTGTTGATATTGTGCAAGAAGAAGTGTCTGTTTTGTACCATGGTCAAAATCAACTGCGTTCTATTATGCAGTTTGCATGGACCTTACAAACCTTGAAAGCTGGGAAAGTGCCATGGCACTACATGAATACGTCATCATTATTTGCCCCGTTTAATTTGACTGAAAAGCAATGTTTTATGTCAATGAAAGATGCAATTTTTCTAACTGTTTCTGTAACCAGAACGAGCTGAATTTAGCCTGTATTTTGAAAGGTACACCCGCACCTGCTATCATACCAACATTCACATTACTGGCAAACAGGAGTTATTTACTTTTAAATACTGAAGATTGTTGTGGAATGATAGCAGGGATTCCTTACGTGGTTACCGTCAGTGAGCGTGTTGTTTGCTGTAAAAAATATAATGTTTCTTCCTCCGCATGGAAAGCTCGATGTTTCCATCTGGCCGACGATTCCGACCTTGAAAGCAGAGTTCAACAAAATGAGTCGTATAAGAGCTCTATTGTCCCAGAAAGAAGTTGCCCTCACATCTGCTCGTCAAATATTTGTCCTTCACGTGGCAAACACCCGCACAGAAGTGCATGCTTTGTTAAATACTGATTTGCCCTTGCATTTCAGTGAGTTAATTCACACTATGTTTAATGCATCCTCCACCATAGGGCTGGCTCACTTTTTTAAAGTTGTTAGCAGTGGCCTTGTGACTTCTTTTCAAACTATATTTGGTGTGTTCCCGGCATTTTTCCCTTCGATTTTTTCCAGCCTGTTTGGAGGATTTCCCTTAATGCTAGCTCTGGCTGCAGGCGTACTTCTGTTGTTTTGTTTCTTTCAAAATGGATGCACGTCCTGTGTTGCGAGAAGATCTGTCACAACTGTTGCTGCTCCGCAACTGAATGCTTGAATACTATGGAGCGCTGCCTCTTGCTACATATAGTGCTGCTTATGGGTTATTGTTTCGGTTTTCCTTTTTCACATGCGTCCAGCCTGTCTTTCATTGCCTGAGTTGCGATTTCGACTGGGCTCTGGATATGTGTCTCTGCAATAGGGTGTCTCCCAATGCGGATTATGATCAGCTTATGAGCCCCTTAGTTGCTCATGAATTGCTTTGTTCTGGCAGAGGGATTATGGCCTTTGCAGCGATGCATGGAGGGTAAACATCGTTTACAACGATGTTTTCACAACGCGGTACCTTTACACCGCGGCTGTGACAACGCAAGTCGTTACCACGACTTGCGCTGGAGGGCGCTCAAGGTCTAAAAATAGTTAATTTACTATCCTAACACCTTCCCTAGGGTCCACGGGGACTGGTGTTAGAATAGTAAATTAAACTATTCGAAATCCGCGCCCCCCCAACGCAAGTCGTGGTAACGACTTGCGTTGTCACGGCCGCGTTGTAAAGGTATGCGTTGTGACGGTACGCGTTGTACCGTCATATATCCGCATGGAGTCCTGGGACGTTGGAATGTTTTCGCAGCACCGCAAGATTTCTTGGCACGCAGCTTCATTGAAGAAACACCAAGTTGCCCTCTGATGGTGCTAGAGGCTCCGGTAATTGAAGAATATGTATGTTCTTTCCCTTTGCTAAATTGGATGGCTGACATGTTTTTGGATGAGAACAGTGACTTCCTATTGGAGGCTGTTGCTACATATTTTGCATATACAATATTGGATTGAGTTGTGTCATCGCTTCTCTTCCTTCCATGACTGAGGTCACGAGTTAGACATCGGATATTTTTTCTCTCAGTTTCATTTTTTTTGCCCAGACCTATTGACTTCAATGTGTCCATGGCTAGAATTACTTGATTTGTAGTGCATTCAAATGATGGAGTTTTTGTTCCCGTTTTTTCCCTCTGGCAATTTGAACTTGGTTCTGACAGTTGTTCTTGAACTCTGCTTTCCAAATTTGCCCTTTTTCTTATCAGAGCGATCAGTATCGGATCAAGGGAGGGTGTCATTGGGATGAGCCTTGCATTTACACTGTATTAAGTTAGCATGAGCTTATTAGAAGTTTAAACGCCATTTTTCCTTTCTGCTGACTTTGCACACGGCACACATTATTATAAATGTTTAGAGTCTAGCAGACTGTTTTGCTCCACTCGAGAATAATATGTTTTCCTTGGTAAGCTTTGCCTGAACAGTGAGTGCCGAGGCCTTCAAGGTTGTTTCAAGACAGTGGTTGTTGTTCGGTCAGATCAGCGCACGTTCTAGACATAACATATATGCGGCTGTGGCCACCTCTGTTTTTGGCGCGTTTAATAATGCACTGCGCAGGCATGCTCACACACTTGGAGAACGTTCGCATGCAGAGAGATGGTGCAGAAAATGATGTGAACCATTTCTGCTAGGACCAGAGGTATGGGGCTGCCCTTGTAAACCCAAGAGACCTTCTGTAGATATAAAATAACCTACTAGCAAGGGAGGGTGATTTCTAGGTGTAATGATGCCTTTTTTCATTTAGCATTTTAACATGCTTTCTCCCTTTGTATTTTATGGAATAGTAATTATGCTGATAATCTTGTTGCTTATAATATGTCTGCTTGTATTAGCTAAAATACTGCGCCTGAGAACACGGCATTAGAAATAAATATTTCAAACTTGAACGTGTCTTCATTTACTCCCCGTTTTGGACTGGTATTAGAGTATAACGAAAGAGTGTTTATGTGTTCCACATTGCCTGATGTATTCTAAGTTCCATGTTCTGGGTTGTCTAATCCATTGGGGTTATGGAAGAACCAATCAGACACTGATTGCTAGTCTGATAGGGGATTTTGGCTACTACGGTGAGTTTTGGTACACCCTAATTCACTGAGGTTCCAAGTCTCTATGCACAGTTCTGTGTATGAGCAGAATCCCTGCCACAGCTGGTGGGGTCTTCTGAGGCACATTGGTGGTTCTGAGGAGGGATTTTAGTGCAGTTCAGCACTGTACTGTTTTCCTACATACCGCCTTCTTAAACCTGAACACTGCAATTAATTTGCTTTGTTCTTTATACTTTTCATGGATAATGCTTGCAGTCGTTCCTGCCAGCCTTGTAGTGTAAGCGGGTGGTTCTGAATTAAAACTAATAAAGAAAGTTAATCCTGAAAAATGTGGCATAACCTGCAGATTTTGGTGCTTTTTTCACAACAAATCTACATTTTTCACATTGTAGATTTCAACAGGTTTCCCTGCTGAGCTGTACCTATTGAAAATTGCTGGTTTGTGGTGCTTGGCACAATATCTGTAAATCTGATACGTTTCATATTAGGAGTTACCACATATATCAGAATCAACTGGGCCAATTGTAATCAGGCGCTTAATCACTGAAAGTCATTTATTTCAAAGTTTGACATCAGATTTAATGGTACAGAGCAGCCACGGCCAGTAGTGGGAGTACCCGCCCGGCGGTGACGTGGAGAGGGGGGTGGGCAGGGTGGGGCATTGTGATGTATGGAATACGGACTTTAACAGGTAAGTAAACATAAAAGAAAATAAAACGAATTTCGTTTTGCGCACTGCATCACCAAATGTGATGCAGTGCAAGCAACGAAATTTGTTTTATTTATTTTTATATTTACGTACCTGTTAAAGTCCGTATTCCATACAGTACTACCCCCCACCCTGCCCCTCCCACTCCCCACATCACCGCCCGGCCGGTACTCCCACTACCGGCCGCGGCTGGTACAGAGGTGTACACTGCAACATTTAATGAATATATATTGTAAAAATTTTGAAGTGCATCAATACAAGTGCATTTGAATAAATAGTACAGAACTCTTATCTACATTTAAACTTCCACCTTTACTTCAAAACACATGACATAACTCTATCCATTTTTGGGAAAAGTTAAACAACTTGAAAAAAGCTTTGCTTTTCAAAAGCAACTTAACAGATGCCTTTTAATACTTTTGAGACTTTTAATTTTTGCATTTTGTATGCAGCCTTAATTTTTCTTGAAACTTGTTTTTTCATTTGCCTAATTACATAATTTGTATTCTGTAAAATGCTTGCAACATGATATTTCACAGTTTTTTAGGACTGCATTGTATCAGTCCTTGAAGGATGAAAAGCAGAGATGCAGCTGCTGAAATTAGAACAGTAGTTTTAAATCCACCGAAGACACAAATGCCATACGGATGTATATTTTTGCATATTTTGTATTTGCATTTATATAGTGCTTCAAACTCCTTGCGTCAAGATATATTGCTTTTTCACTTGTGTAGTTCTGCACGTTATGAGTAGTCAACTCGCAACTAAAATATAAAACAAAAGGATTCTAATATTGGTATTTAAATGTCATGCACTGGTAAGACTACAATCCTTTCTTCCTTTAAACTCACAATCTGTCAGACATAACACTGTTTCTGTGTTTGGGGCATGTTATCTTGCTTTTGTTGCTTTGGGGGCTAATATACAAGTCCTATGTGGTACCGGAACATAGCTTTTTGTGATGTTCAGGTGGCATACAGGGCCATATCTACAAGGCCATGTAATGCTACCCTCTGTGGCTTTTCAATGCCTCGTAGATATGGAGTGAGACAAAGCAGCACAAGTTGCAGCATTGCCCCATACTACGATGGGGAGGTGTGCCTGGGGCATTGCGTGAATGTTCTCACGTAACACCCATGGTATTTGCCACATTCCAAGATTTACAACAAGTTGTAAATCTGGGAATGTGTCAAAAGCCTACGCCTCCGGCGTAGGGGAAGGACAACATGGAGAAATAATATTATTTCACCTTATTTTTTCCTCTTTCTATGTGTGCAGCATTCAGCAGCACACATAGAAAGAGGAAATCACCTCCATTGATTCTGCGCAGGAAGACGTTCCTTCCTGCACAAAAACAATCACCTTTGCAATGCAGAATCCCTTGCACCTTGGTGTAAGGGTGTCTGCATTAGCACATGGCAGCCAATGGAAAACCAGTACAGAGCAAGAGAACAGGAATCTGTTAGATACAGCGCATTCCTGTCCTTTTCTTTTGCCGCAGAACAGCGCAGCACGGAAGGCTTGCGGCGCTGCTCTACGGCAAAATCTTGTAAATGAGGCCCTGGACGTGCTACAGAGGACTTCTGCTGGTTGGGTGAGATCTGATAACAGGAGCTTTTATCCTCCGCTGCTGCTTTCTCACCTGTGCAGTGGACACTTTTACCTTGAAAGGGAAAATATGTTGCAAACATGCTAATAAGGCAATCAGAACACTTTACAGTTACCAACCTGCCCAACCAAGCTGGCAGACCGCCCAGAGGCCTCAACCTTGGCAGCTGAGGTAGGTGGGGGTGAGGGCTAAAGCCCTTTCAACTCAATGGGCCTTGCACGCCTGCTGCCAGAATAGGTCCTTGCACACCCTTAGATCATGATCTGGCATGAAGACTTGAAGCCTCTGATGTGATCTGGTCCTTTCAAAATTTAGAGAATTATGATTTCCAAATAGTCCTTCCAGGAAAGCACCCCATGCAAGGTTGTGCCATTGCTCTGTCAAAAAAAAACATACATCAGGCCTGCCAGCAGCGTGTTAACCGCCTCCATTAAAAATACAAGGTGCTAAATTGTGCAGGGCAAGAGATAATTGAGCTGCACCAGCCCACGGGGAATCGCATTATGCCCAAGGCTAGTAATGTTAAAATTGACCGCTGCGCTCAACTAAGTGCTGAGCAAAATTTAAAATGAGGATGACATCGAGACTTGCATGTCTTTGTAGGGATTTTTGCCTGTGGCACCTACCATTCGGATCAGGATCCTGCTTTTGCCTCTAAGGCGTATAAGGATGCCATGACTTTGTCAGGGGTCCAAGTCAAGTTTTCGTCTCCACACAGACCTGAGGGTAATAGTGCTGTGGAACGAATGGACCGAGATTTAAAGCAGTCTCTGACAGCTAGGGTTATAGGCACTGGCAGGAACTGGCTGGCCCACCTCAACAGCATGCAGCGTGCCCTTAATAATCTCCCTAGAAGGTCTCTGGGTGGGCAGACCCCATACGAAATGCTCTATGGTATCAAGATGTTTGTCCCGGACCTTGACGTTCTAGACCAGGGGGCAGTTGCTGCCTCCTTTGACGTAGATAAACATTGCAATGTTTTACAGGATCTACCAAAGATGAGAGACAGTCTTGCAAAGGAACACATGCCCTCCACATCTGAGGCTGCGTTGCAGAATCCGGTAGTTGGCTGGCTATCCCAAGTTGGAGAACCGGTTCGAGAGAAGATCGAAAACAAGAAAGAATATGGTCCCTCGTATCGAGCTCCAGTTCCAGTGCTTGGCGTGAAGGGCACAAGAACAGTCATTTTACCACTACTTCCAGGTCGTAAAGAGAAGAGGTATATTTCCATTGATAATGTCAAACTACACAGAGTGGCCGATTCTTCTTAGTATGACTCCGGCAGTCTCATGTCCATCGATATTGAGAAATTCTGTTTTGGCCCCGGCTCCTAACCCCAGGTCTGATGTTGCCCTCGAGATGCCTACAGTTTCAAGTCCTTTATTGAGTTCACTACCTGGTGATCACCTTGATGAGACTGAATATACTTACCTCACTGACTTATCGATGCCTGATTTGCAAACTTGTTTGGCTACAGAATCCAGATTTTCATTTGCCACGACTCTCACACATTGAAGACCCCTTCCAAGATTTCTGTTCTTGCAACACTGTTTAAAAAACATTTTTTGATTCCTCCTTGGAACTACATTTGGTTGGTGCTTTTTTCGATTTACCTGTTCATGTCTATTGGATTTGTGGTGTATTTTGTCCGCCTTGTCAACGAACACTATGTTGAAGAAAGAACATCCATTCGACATATTAATGGAACATTGGCTCCCCATTCCTCGTCACACAGATTAAAGAGGGACCTGGCTTTTGTTAATATCACTGATTGGCCCGTCTTAAATGGGATTGCGTGGGGTGCTATTAGATTTCAAATCCATGGGCCCTCTGAGGTTATAAATGTCCCAAATGTCCTAAGAGTTTCAATGGGAGATGTAATTAAACAAAATATACATTCTGTTGATGGGGATGTTCAGACCTTAGAAGCTTTGTTTTCTGATTTGAAATATTATGCTGCCTTTGATGCTGAACATTTGTATCTAGATCCCGCAAATTATGGTGATTTGTATTGTTATCAACATTTTGGCAATCACTACCTGCATAAAGCAAATACCAGGAGGAATACTGTTAATTATACACAGTGGGAGCATTGTCCCTCTCCTGTACAAGGCAGTTCCACTTCTTTTTTAAGAAGGTTCACTTATTTTACTGATTTTAATCAGTCAAATCCCAATGCATTTTATTTTAAAATGACTGAAAAGTCCACTTCCAAGGTTAGACTTACCCACACAAAATTATTGTACTCGAAGTCCTTTTTAGACCAATTGGCTGTTGGAAGCTAGGAGCTGTGGAAAGATACTATTGATCTTAAATCTGTTTGGGGTTCTAAAAGTTGGCAAGAGCAAGGCACTGAGTCTTTGCATCGTGCGTGCCTCATCCCGAACCATATGTTGTTTTTTAATTCTACAATTTTACAAACAACTTGCTTTGGATTGGCTACTACTAAAAAAGTTAAATGCTCCTTCTTTTCCTGAATTAGAAGAATATTCCGGTTGGAATAATAATACCAAGTTGTCCATCAGAGAATTCCAGGCCATGTTACTGAATTCTTCCTTTAACATTTCAGGCTTGGATCCTAAGGGTTGGTTGCTGTGGCACAAAAGTGCTGATTCTTGCCAGCATCATTTTCTGGGTTTAGCTCCAGGCTACACGCAGGTCAGGGTGGATCCCCGTTTTGAAAGTGGCCTTTCTGTGACTACCTATTCTGTAGGCAAATTATGTCAGAGTTGGCTCAAACATTCCACTTTGGCGTAAGTTAAGCTGCATGTATCTAAACTGACTGTCAATGTTGATCTGAATGATTTTGTGAAAGGCCTGGCTTCCGGCAGATCTAAAAGATGGACATATGCTATTTACAAAAAAGCCTGGAAACTGTCCCAGATTGAGGCGGCTTCCCGCATTAGAGCTATAGATCAAGCAAATTTAGAAAAAGCGCTAGCAGTTGTAGATAACAGCATTAACACGCTTTCTTTCCGCATTGACACGTTAGATAATATTGTGTCATCTGTTGTTGATATTGTGCAAGATGAAGTGTCTGTTTTGTACCATGGTCAAAATCAACTGCGTTCTATTATGCAGTTTTCATGGACCTTACAAACCTTGAAAGCTGGGAAAGTGCCATGGCACTACATGAATACGTCATCATTATTTGCCCCGTTTAATTTGACTGAAAAGCAATGTTTTATGTCAATGAAAGATGCAATTTTTCTAACTGTTTCTGTAACCAGAACGAGCTGAATTTAGCCTGTATTTTGAAAGGTACACCTGCACCTGCTATCATACCAACATTCACATTACTGGCAAACAGGAGTTATTTACTTTTAAATACTGAAGATTGTTGTGGAATGATAGCAGGGATTCCTTACGTGGTTACCGTCAGTGAGCGTGTTGTTTGCTGTAAAAAATATAATGTTTCCTCCTCCGCATGGAAAGCTCGATGTTTCCATCTGGCCGACGATTCCGACCTTGAAAGCAGAGTTCAACAAAATGAGTCGTATAAGAGCTCTATTGTCCCAGAAAGAAGTTGCCCTCACATCTGCTCGTCAAATATTTGTCCTTCACGTGGAAAACACCCGCACAGAAGTGCATACTTTGTTAAATACTGATTTGCCCTTGCATTTCAGTGAGTTAATCCACACTATGTTTAATGCATCCTCCACCATAGGGCTGGCTCACTTTTTTAAAGTTGTTAGCAGTGGCCTTGTGACTTCTTTTCAAACTATATTTGGTGTGTTCCCGGCATTTTTCCATTCGATTTTTTCCAGCCTGTTTGGAGGATTTCCCTTAATGCTAGCTCTGGCTGCAGGCGTACTTCTGTTGTTTTGTTTCTTTCAAAATGGATGCACGTCCTGTGTTGCGAGAAGATCTGTCACAACTGTTGCTGCTCCGCAACTGAATGCTTGAATACTATGGAGCGCTGCCTCTTGCTACATATAGTGCTGCTTATGGGTTATTGTTTCGGTTTTCCTTTTTCACATGCGTCCAGCCTGTCTTTCATTGCCTGAGTTGCGATTTCGACTGGGCTCTGGATATGTGTCTCTGCAATAGGGTGTCTCCCAATGCGGATTATGATCAGCTTATGAGCCCCTTAGTTGCTCATGAATTGCTTTGTTCTGGCAGAGGGATTATGGCCTTTGCAGCGATGCATGGAGTCCTGGGACGTTGGAATGTTTTCGCAGCACCGCAAGATTTCTTGGCACGCAGCTTCATTGAAGAAACACCAAGTTGCCCTCTGATGGTGCTAGAGGCTCCGGTAATTGAAGAATATGTATGTTCTTTCCCTTTGCTAAATTGGATGGCTGACATGTTTTTGGATGAGAACAGTGACTTCCTATTGGAGGCTGTTGCTACATATTTTGCATATACAATATTGGATTGAGTTGTGTCATCGCTTCTCTTCCTTCCATGACTGAGGTCACGAGTTAGACATCGGATATTTTTTCTCTCAGTTTCATTTTTTTTGCCCAGACCTATTGACCTCAATGTGTCCATGGCTAGAATTACTTGATTTGTAGTGCATTCAAATGATGGAGTTTTTGTTCCCGTTTTTTCCCTCTGGCAATTTGAACTTGGTTCTGACAGTTGTTCTTGAACTCTGCTTTCCAAATTTGCCCTTTTTCTTATCAGAGCGATCAGTATCGGATCAAGGGAGGGTGTCATTGGGATGAGCCTTGCATTTACACTGTATTAAGTTAGCATGAGCTTATTAGAAGTTTAAACGCCATTTTTCCTTTCTGCTGACTTTGCACACGGCACACATTATTATAAATGTTTAGAGTCTAGCAGACTGTTTTGCTCCACACGAGAATAATATGTTTTCCTTGGTAAGCTTTGCCTGAACAGTGAGTGCCGAGGCCTTCAAGGTTGTTTCAAGACAGTGGTTGTTGTTCGGTCAGATCAGCGCACGTTCTAGACATAACATATATGCGGCTGTGGCCACCTCTGTTTTTGGCGCGTTTAATAATGCACTGCGCAGGCATGCTCACACACTTGGAGAACGTTCGCATGCAGAGAGATGGTGCAGAAAATGATGTGAACCATTTCTGCTAGGACCAGAGGTATGGGGCTGCCCTTGTAAACCCAAGAGACCTTCTGTAGATATAAAATAACCTACTAGCAAGGGAGGGTGATTTCTAGGTGTAATGATGCCTTTTTTCATTTAGCATTTTAACATGCTTTCTCCCTTTGTATTTTATGGAATAGTAATTATGCTGATAATCTTGTTGCTTATAATATGTCTGCTTGTATTAGCTAAAATACTGCGCCTGAGAACACGGCATTAGAAATAAATATTTCAAACTTGAACGTGTCTTCATTTACTCCCCGTTTTGGACTTGTATGAGAGTATAACGAAAGAGTGTTTATGTGTTCCACATTGCCTGATGTATTCTAAGTTCCATGTTCTGGGTTGTCTAATCCATTGGGGTTATGGAAGAACCAATCAGACACTGATTGCTAGTCTGATAGGGGATTTTGGCTACTAAGGTGAGTTTTGGTACACCCTAATTCACTGAGGTTCCAAGTCTCTATGCACAGTTCTGTGTATGAGCAGAATCCCTGCCACAGCTGGTGGGGTCTTCTGAGGCACATTGGTGGTTCTGAGGAGGGATTTTAGTGCAGTTCAGCACTGTACTGTTTTCCTACATACCGCCTTCTTAAACCTGAACACTGCAATTAATTTGCTTTGTTCTTTATACTTTTCATGGATAATGCTTGCAGTCGTTCCTGCCAGCCTTGTAGTGTAAGCGGGTGGTTCTGAATTAAAACTAATAAAGAAAGTTAATCCTGAAAAATGTGGCATAACCTGCAGATTTTGGTGCTTTTTTCACAACAAATCTAAATTTTTCACATTGTAGGTTTCAACAGGTTTCCCTGCTGAGCTGTACCTATTGAAAATTGCTGGATTGTGGTGCTTGGCACAATATCTGTAAATCTGATACGTTTCATATTAGGAGTTACCACATATATCAGAATCAACTGGGCCAATTGTAATCAGGCGCTTAATCACTGAAAGTCATTTATTTCAAAGTTTGACATCAGATTTAATGGTACAGAGCAGCCACGGCCAGTAGTGGGAGTACCCGCCCGGCGGTGACGTGGAGAGGGGGGTGGGCAGGGTGGGGCATAGTGATGTATGGAATACGGACTTTAACAGGTAAGTAAACATAAAAGAAAATAAAACGAATTTCGTTTTGCGCACTGCATCACCAAATGTGATGCAGTGCAAGCAACAAAATTTGTTTTATTTATTTTTATATTTACGTACCTGTTAAAGTCCGTATTCCATACAGTACTACCCCCCACCCTGCCCCTCCCACTCCCCACATCACCGCCCGGCCGGTACTCCCACTACCGGCCGCGGCTGGTACAGAGGTGTACACTGCAACATTTAATGAATATATATTGTAAAAATTTTGAAGTGCATCAATACAAGTGCATTTGAATAAATAGTACAGAACTCTTATCTACATTTAAACTTCCACCTTTACTTCAAAACACATGACATAACTCTATCCATTTTTGGTAAAAGTTAAACAACTTGAAAAAAGCTTTGCTTTTCAAAAGCAACTTAACAGATGCCTTTTAATACTTTTGAGACTTTAAATTTTTGCATTTTGTATGCAGCCTTAATTTTTCTTGAAACTTGTTTTTTCATTTGCCTAATTACATAATTTGTATTCTGTAAAATGCTTGCAACATGATATTTCACAGTTTTTTAGGACTGTAAGTGTTCTGCATTGTATCAGTCCTTGAAGGATGAAAAGCAGAGATGCAGCTGCTGAAATTAGAACAGTAGTTTTAAATTCACCGAAGACACAAATGCCATACGGATGTATATTTTTGCATATTTTGTATTTGCATTTATATAGTGCTTCAAACTCCTTGCGTCAAGATATATTGCTTTTTCACTTGTGTAGTTCTGCACGTTATGAGTAGTCAACTCGCAACTAAAATATAAAACAAAAGGATTCTAATATTGGTATTTAAATGTCATGCACTGGTAAGACTACAATCCTTTCTTCCTTTAAACTCACAATCTGTCAGACATAACACTGTTTCTGTGTTTGGGGCATGTTATCTTGCTTTTGTTGCTTTGGGGGCTAATATACAAGTCCTATGTGGTACCGGAACATAGCTTTTTGTGATGTTCAGGTGGCATACAGGGCCATATCTACAAGGCCATGTAATGCTACCCTCTGTGGCTTTTCAATGCCTCGTAGGTATGGAGTGAGACAAAGCAGCACAAGTTGCAGCATTGCCCCATACTACGATGGGGAGGTGTGCCTGGGGCATTGCGTGAATGTTCTCACGTAACACCCATGGTATTTGCCACATTCCAAGATTTACAACAAGTTGTAAATCTGGGAATGTGTCAAAAGCCTACGCCTCCGGCGTAGGGGAAGGACAACATGGAGAAATAATATTATTTCACCTTATTTTTTCCTCTTTCTATGTGTGCAGCATTCAGCAGCACACATAGAAAGAGGAAATCACCTCCATTGATTCTGCGCAGGAAGACGTTCCTTCCTGCACAAAAACAATCACCTTTGCAATGCAGAATCCCTTGCACCTTGGTGTAAGGGTGTCTGCATTAGCACATGGCAGCCAATGGAAAACCAGTACAGAGCAAGAGAACAGGAATCTGTTAGATACAGCGCATTCCTGTCCTTTTCTTTTGCCGCAGAACAGCGCAGCACGGAAGGCTTGCGGCGCTGCTCTACGGCAAAATCTTGTAAATGAGGCCCTGGACGTGCTACAGAGGACTTCTGCTGGTTGGGTGAGATCTGATAACAGGAGCTTTTATCCTCCGCTGCTGCTTTCTCACCTGTGCAGTGGACACTTTTACCTTGAAAGGGAAAATATGTTGCAAACATGCTAATAAGGCAATCAGAACACTTTACAGTTACCAACCTGCCCAACCAAGCTGGCAGACCGCCCAGAGGCCTCAACCTTGGCAGCTGAGGTAGGTGGGGGTGAGGGCTAAAGCCCTTTCAACTCAATGGGCCTTGCACGCCTGCTGCCAGAATAGGTCCTTGCACACCCTTAGATCATGATCTGGCATGAAGACTTGAAGCCTCTGATGTGATCTGGTCCTTTCAAAATTTAGAGAATTATGATTTCCAAATAGTCCTTCCAGGAAAGCACCCCATGCAAGGTTGTGCCATTGCTCTGTCAAAAAAAAACATACATCAGGCCTGCCAGCAGCGTGTTAACCGCCTCCATTAAAAATACAAGGTGCTAAATTGTGCAGGGCAAGAGATAATTGAGCTGCACCAGCCCACGGGGAATCGCATTATGCCCAAGGCTAGTAATGTTAAAATTGACCGCTGCGCTCAACTAAGTGCTGAGCAAAATTTAAAATGAGGATGACATCGAGACTTGCATGTCTTTGTAGGGATTTTTGCCTGTGGCACCTACCATTCGGATCAGGATCCTGCTTTTGCCTCTAAGGCGTATAAGGATGCCATGACTTTGTCAGGGGTCCAAGTCAAGTTTTCGTCTCCACACAGACCTGAGGGTAATAGTGCTGTGGAACGAATGGACCGAGATTTAAAGCAGTCTCTGACAGCTAGGGTTATAGGCACTGGCAGGAACTGGCTGGCCCACCTCAACAGCATGCAGCGTGCCCTTAATAATCTCCCTAGAAGGTCTCTGGGTGGGCAGACCCCATACGAAATGCTCTATGGTATCAAGATGTTTGTCCCGGACCTTGACGTTCTAGACCAGGGGGCAGTTGCTGCCTCCTTTGACGTAGATAAACATTGCAATGTTTTACAGGATCTACCAAAGATGAGAGACAGTCTTGCAAAGGAACACATGCCCTCCACATCTGAGGCTGCGTTGCAGAATCCGGTAGTTGGCTGGCTATCCCAAGTTGGAGAACCGGTTCGAGAGAAGATCGAAAACAAGAAAGAATATGGTCCCTCGTATCGAGCTCCAGTTCCAGTGCTTGGCGTGAAGGGCACAAGAACAGTCATTTTACCACTACTTCCAGGTCGTAAAGAGAAGAGGTATATTTCCATTGATAATGTCAAACTACACAGAGTGGCCGATTCTTCTTAGTATGACTCCGGCAGTCTCATGTCCATCGATATTGAGAAATTCTGTTTTGGCCCCGGCTCCTAACCCCAGGTCTGATGTTGCCCTCGAGATGCCTACAGTTTCAAGTCCTTTATTGAGTTCACTACCTGGTGATCACCTTGATGAGACTGAATATACTTACCTCACTGACTTATCGATGCCTGATTTGCAAACTTGTTTGGCTACAGAATCCAGATTTTCATTTGCCACGACTCTCACACATTGAAGACCCCTTCCAAGATTTCTGTTCTTGCAACACTGTTTAAAAAACATTTTTTGATTCCTCCTTGGAACTACATTTGGTTGGTGCTTTTTTCGATTTACCTGTACATGTCTATTGGATTTGTGGTGTATTTTGTCCGCCTTGTCAACGAACACTATGTTGAAGAAAGAACATCCATTCGACATATTAATGGAACATTGGCTCCCCATTCCTCGTCACACAGATTAAAGAGGGACCTGGCTTTTGTTAATATCACTGATTGGCCCGTCTTAAATGGGATTGCGTGGGGTGCTATTAGATTTCAAATCCATGGGCCCTCTGAGGTTATAAATGTCCCAAATGTCCTAAGAGTTTCAATGGGAGATGTAATTAAACAAAATATACATTCTGTTGATGGGGATGTTCAGACCTTAGAAGCTTTGTTTTCTGATTTGAAATATTATGCTGCCTTTGATGCTGAACATTTGTATCTAGATCCCGCAAATTATGGTGATTTGTATTGTTATCAACATTTTGGCAATCACTACCTGCATAAAGCAAATACCAGGAGGAATACTGTTAATTATACACAGTGGGAGCATTGTCCCTCTCCTGTACAAGGCAGTTCCACTTCTTTTTTAAGAAGGTTCACTTATTTTACTGATTTTAATCAGTCAAATCCCAATGCATTTTATTTTAAAATGACTGAAAAGTCCACTTCCAAGGTTAGACTTACCCACACAAAATTATTGTACTCGAAGTCCTTTTTAGACCAATTGGCTGTTGGAAGCTAGGAGCTGTGGAAAGATACTATTGATCTTAAATCTGTTTGGGGTTCTAAAAGTTGGCAAGAGCAAGGCACTGAGTCTTTGCATCGTGCGTGCCTCATCCCGAACCATATGTTGTTTTTTAATTCTACAATTTTACAAACAACTTGCTTTGGATTGGCTACTACTAAAAAAGTTAAATGCTCCTTCTTTTCCTGAATTAGAAGAATATTCCGGTTGGAATAATAATACCAAGTTGTCCATCAGAGAATTCCAGGCCATGTTACTGAATTCTTCCTTTAACATTTCAGGCTTGGATCCTAAGGGTTGGTTGCTGTGGCACAAAAGTGCTGATTCTTGCCAGCATCATTTTCTGGGTTTAGCTCCAGGCTACACGCAGGTCAGGGTGGATCCCCGTTTTGAAAGTGGCCTTTCTGTGACTACCTATTCTGTAGGCAAATTATGTCAGAGTTGGCTCAAACATTCCACTTTGGCGTAAGTTAAGCTGCATGTATCTAAACTGACTGTCAATGTTGATCTGAATGATTTTGTGAAAGGCCTGGCTTCCGGCAGATCTAAAAGATGGACATATGCTATTTACAAAAAAGCCTGGAAACTGTCCCAGATTGAGGCGGCTTCCCGCATTAGAGCTATAGATCAAGCAAATTTAGAAAAAGCGCTAGCAGTTGTAGATAACAGCATTAACACGCTTTCTTTCCGCATTTACACGTTAGATAATATTGTGTCATCTGTTGTTGATATTGTGCAAGATGAAGTGTCTGTTTTGTACCATGGTCAAAATCAACTGCGTTCTATTATGCAGTTTTCATGGACCTTACAAACCTTGAAAGCTGGGAAAGTGCCATGGCACTACATGAATACGTCATCATTATTTGCCCCGTTTAATTTGACTGAAAAGCAATGTTTTATGTCAATGAAAGATGCAATTTTTCTAACTGTTTCTGTAACCAGAACGAGCTGAATTTAGCCTGTATTTTGAAAGGTACACCTGCACCTGCTATCATACCAACATTCACATTACTGGCAAACAGGAGTTATTTACTTTTAAATACTGAAGATTGTTGTGGAATGATAGCAGGGATTCCTTACGTGGTTACCGTCAGTGAGCGTGTTGTTTGCTGTAAAAAATATAATGTTTCCTCCTCCGCATGGAAAGCTCGATGTTTCCATCTGGCCGACGATTCCGACCTTGAAAGCAGAGTTCAACAAAATGAGTCGTATAAGAGCTCTATTGTCCCAGAAAGAAGTTGCCCTCACATCTGCTCGTCAAATATTTGTCCTTCACGTGGAAAACACCCGCACAGAAGTGCATACTTTGTTAAATACTGATTTGCCCTTGCATTTCAGTGAGTTAATCCACACTATGTTTAATGCATCCTCCACCATAGGGCTGGCTCACTTTTTTAAAGTTGTTAGCAGTGGCCTTGTGACTTCTTTTCAAACTATATTTGGTGTGTTCCCGGCATTTTTCCATTCGATTTTTTCCAGCCTGTTTGGAGGATTTCCCTTAATGCTAGCTCTGGCTGCAGGCGTACTTCTGTTGTTTTGTTTCTTTCAAAATGGATGCACGTCCTGTGTTGCGAGAAGATCTGTCACAACTGTTGCTGCTCCGCAACTGAATGCTTGAATACTATGGAGCGCTGCCTCTTGCTACATATAGTGCTGCTTATGGGTTATTGTTTCGGTTTTCCTTTTTCACATGCGTCCAGCCTGTCTTTCATTGCCTGAGTTGCGATTTCGACTGGGCTCTGGATATGTGTCTCTGCAATAGGGTGTCTCCCAATGCGGATTATGATCAGCTTATGAGCCCCTTAGTTGCTCATGAATTGCTTTGTTCTGGCAGAGGGATTATGGCCTTTGCAGCGATGCATGGAGTCCTGGGACGTTGGAATGTTTTCGCAGCACCGCAAGATTTCTTGGCACGCAGCTTCATTGAAGAAACACCAAGTTGCCCTCTGATGGTGCTAGAGGCTCCGGTAATTGAAGAATATGTATGTTCTTTCCCTTTGCTAAATTGGATGGCTGACATGTTTTTGGATGAGAACAGTGACTTCCTATTGGAGGCTGTTGCTACATATTTTGCATATACAATATTGGATTGAGTTGTGTCATCGCTTCTCTTCCTTCCATGACTGAGGTCACGAGTTAGACATCGGATATTTTTTCTCTCAGTTTCATTTTTTTTGCCCAGACCTATTGACCTCAATGTGTCCATGGCTAGAATTACTTGATTTGTAGTGCATTCAAATGATGGAGTTTTTGTTCCCGTTTTTTCCCTCTGGCAATTTGAACTTGGTTCTGACAGTTGTTCTTGAACTCTGCTTTCCAAATTTGCCCTTTTTCTTATCAGAGCGATCAGTATCGGATCAAGGGAGGGTGTCATTGGGATGAGCCTTGCATTTACACTGTATTAAGTTAGCATGAGCTTATTAGAAGTTTAAACGCCATTTTTCCTTTCTGCTGACTTTGCACACGGCACACATTATTATAAATGTTTAGAGTCTAGCAGACTGTTTTGCTCCACACGAGAATAATATGTTTTCCTTGGTAAGCTTTGCCTGAACAGTGAGTGCCGAGGCCTTCAAGGTTGTTTCAAGACAGTGGTTGTTGTTCGGTCAGATCAGCGCACGTTCTAGACATAACATATATGCGGCTGTGGCCACCTCTGTTTTTGGCGCGTTTAATAATGCACTG